>NC_139351.1:121680497-122280497 GCF_055883805.1 Amblyomma maculatum | reverse complement strand
ATTTATGAGTTATCAAATAAATATTTTTGTAATATATAACTTTACATTAGCATTTGAAGTTAGATTACATTGAATATTTACTTTGAACGTTAATGCTTTTTATAATATATGTAACGCTATTTTTAAATATTTAGCAATATATAACGTAACATTCCAAAATAATATACAGCGTTGCTGCTACTTATACAAACTATTTTTTGGCACTCTACTACGGTGACAAAGGATGCGGGATCAATCCCGGCCGCAGAAGCAGCATTTCGATGGAGGCGAAAGCAGACGACCGTGCGCTGTGCGATGTCAGTGCACGTTAAAAAATATCAGCTGGACGAAATTTCCACAGCCCTCCACTACGGCATCTCTCATAGCCTGAGTCACTTTGGGACGTTAAACCCCATAAACCAACCAATTTTGTAACATTATTCTAATGTTCCGTGCTACCGGAGACGTGACAGGGTAGATTTCGAAGTGTCTTCTTGCGAGCTTCCTGGTAAGAATTTTAGGATAGATTGTAAATTTCCAAAGGGTGTTGGTCATACTGCTACTTCTAAATTGAATGTTTATGACCAGACGACTGGAACAAAACGCATTTGTAATAGCGCGCATATCGCACAATGCGATATGCAGATGACTTCCAGGCTATGGTCTCGGTCTGATTATGGGTATAGTGACAGAAAGACGTACTTCTCAAGGGACGTCTCGAGTGAGTGGCTATAAACCGCAATAAACTTGCGCAGCGCAGAATGACAAGACGTGGCACGCGAACATGAACCAGGTGTGAGTAACGGCGTCGAACGAATACCCGTATAAGCTTAGTATCTTGCGCTCATTATGTAATAATAATAATAATAATAATAATAATAATAATAATAATAATAATAATAATAATAATAATAATAATAATAATAATAATAATAATAATAATAATGTTACTGAGCGGTATTCTCTGGTCGTGCTGAGGATAAAGTTCGACAGACTCCCAGAAGAAGACGGCGCAGACGAGTGCTGAGATCTGTGCTGTGATCATCCTCAGTGGTGCGGACAGCTGTTAGACTGTGAATCTTCCCCGTAACATCTCTTGGTGGAGGCGCGGGGCATAGTCTCCGCGGCGGTCGACGTAGGTGAACTGATGAGATGGCGTGTACCAACGGCTACGGCAGTGACGGAAAATGTGGCCAACGCGTGAACAAGTAAAGCAGATGAGGCGATTGTCATGGGTACGCCATTCATTCGGATTGCGGTATCGATATCGGGGCGAGAAAGCGGCGTTGGATGAGGCAGCTGCAATCACTGGAGGGGCAGGTCCTGAATCCACGAGCCGTGTTTACGTGAAGGTGACAGTAGCGCATCGTATGGGATCGCATTTAGTAGCGCCTCACGGTAATGCGATGCGACAGCGTTTACATGTAGCGCATCATCTCTAGCGTGGTAGTAGCGGACGCGGTGTCGCCTATTGAGATCGAGAGGGGTAAGTCGACTTACCCCTCTAAATCCAGCCCTGCTTGGCGCATTAATGCGGTGCGCTTTCCTGGCGCATTAGCCCTGTTTACATGAATGCGATGCGCTAGGAAGCGGTTGCGATGCAATGCGCTAGCTGTCGCATTCATGTAAACACGGCTACGGTGTCGGTGGCGCAGGTAGAAGGGAGACCCATATTCGCAACCTCTTGGCGAACAACAGCCTGAATGAGTGATATTGTAGCCAAGGTGTTGTCGGGGGTATGCGAGAGTGAGGCTGCGGGAGTCATTGCTTCAAGCTCTTGGCGGATGATGCGGGTCAATGTACTGTCATTAGCAGGAGATCGAGGATTCAGAAGATCGACACAGGAGGAGCTGACAGCCGTGTTCGGTAGCCGGTAGAAACGGTGAGATATGCGCCTTTGTTTCGCTCGTCGGCACACCTGCAGCACAGGGTCCACGGTGGAACAATCCCTGCACAACAAGAGGTTGAAGGCACCGTTGGCAATGCCTTTTACTACGTGGCCGACTTTATCCTCCTCAAGAGTGACGTGGTCGACTTTGCGGCACAAGGGATAGGACGTCATATAAGTGATATAAGTCTCTGTAGACGTTTGGGCGCGAGAAGCGAGCGTAATAGGCTTTCCGAACAGGCCGTAGAGCTTCTGCTTACAGATATCCCAAGATGTGGGGTCATCTTCATGGGTTGTAATAATAATAATAATAATCAGTTCACACCAGTACAAGGACGCTGACAATATTTTCAAACCGAGTGACCGAACTGCCCAATCGTTGATGCAGGGTTGAAACACCTGTGCCAAAGAAACAGTTGAGTCTCGAAGTAGCTGGACATTGTCTGTGCCGTCTTGGGGGGATTTATGGGGCAGGACCCGGAGGGTGGGCCCCCTTCGCCTGATCGAGAACTTTTACATAGGAAAGCCGTGCTGACCCGAACTTTTCAGCGATGGTGGTCAGAAAAATAAATAGTTCAAATAGCCCCTCCCTCTCTCTCCCCGCCCCTTTAGAGGGCCCCATAAATCTTCCTCTGTCTCCAGTGTAGGCTAAAGTGCAGGATAGTGTTATAGTCAACTTAAAACGAACAAAAACGCTGGAAGACGTGTAAAGAAAAAGCGACGAACGGTTGCGGACGGATTGAAATAGCAGGATAAAGGGGACGGTTGGTTTGTTCTAACCGCCTGCATGAAATTGTGGGCAGACATCGAACCGATGTCTCTGCGGTGTTCCTTAATGGAAAAAAAAATGGAGGTCAGAGGGAGGGGAGGGTGTGTCGTGGAGACAGAACGAAATAAGTTATCCAGCGTGGGTTCTGCTATCCAAATACGATCTTCTGCGACAGGTGAGCCATCAAGTCCCACCAGCCGATTTCAGCGAAACATGCCGAAATGCGAAGCGTGCAGTAAAGCTTTCAACAGGCACACCTGTAATCCACTGAATTACACCCGTGAACAGACTGTTTAGTAGGAGCTAAGCCCCCTAACGTATCTTTGCTCTGGCATTTAGACACCCGCTGCAGTGGCTGTGCGTGCCAATAGCTTCCGATGAAATGACGAGCATTAAAAAGACAAGAACTCGGCATCCGTAGAAAACATTCTAGGGTTACATTTAAGTCTGTTCGGGTGCATTATTGCGAAACAATTTTTCTTACTGCTGCCGATTATCTTGCTGCTTGCTCGTTTCTTCATTCTTTTGCCGATTAACCAATTAATGTAACTGATTGGTAAAATGAGTAATTAGCTAATTAATCTAAACAATGAGATGATTAATCAATTTTCAATTAATTGACAAATAGAAGTAACTCGCTCGATTAATTAATTTACCAATTATTAAATTAATCAGCTGGCTGCCCGAGTATTCACTAATTCGCCTAAATGATGAAATGATCCATCATTTTCTAAGTAGTTGACCAATTCAAGTAGCTATTTATTCAATCAGTTAGTCAATAACGAATACATAATGCTCAGTTAATCACATCGATTAATTTGCTGCACGTGTAATTAACCAATTCACATAAACGACGAAATTACTCATCCATTTTAAATAATATACTAAATCTAGAAATAATGTTGTTCAATTATAAATAACTGAATAATTAAACATTCTGTTGACTATTTTCATAATTGTTCAATCAACTATTATATTAACTACTCATGCAATGGATTATTGACAGTTTGTGCGGACGCTCTGACAGCAGGCTCTGTTTATGCAGTCTGGTGACGACTCGTGAGACAAGAAATGTTTTCGTATTAACATGAAACTAACGAGAAGAAAAAGTTGCCCATTCCGTCTGGCTGGAAAGACACGTCGAAAACACTTCTCTCTTGGCTGTTGCATTCCTGTTCCGCCACCAGCAGCGCGTAACGCAGACCAGCGAGCTATATGGTGCCTGTCCTATATGTGGAACCTGCAGACGGCAGTAGCCCTGTTCAACTTGATGTCAAGCGCAGACCTATAGTATATGTGCTTCGCAATTGCGTAGTTGTTTATGTTGATTTGTCTGAAGTGCTTTTAACCCAGCTGGCGTTTTTTCCCCTTTTAAACATCGATGCTTTTCCGGATAGAGTAGGTTTGATAGCGCTCGTTTTGTCATTCCTGTGCCGCCCTTCGACCTATCTGCTCTGCTCTGTGCGCCTTTGGAGAAATAATGCAAGGTGAAGTCATGCAGGCTTCAGGAAGGCTTTATCGAAATTATTTCATGCCGCCTCCGCGTCGATCACATGTACATATATACACACGCGACAGCCTGGCGGCAAGAAACGTGCAGAGACGTCGCGCGAAGCGTTTTTACCCTGTCGCTTGCTTCTCCGCTCGGTTATGCAGCGAAAGGAAATATTGCACAGATTTCGCTCATCACCCGGAAGTCCGCCCACTGGTAGTTTCGGACTTGACGCGTCGCTCCTCCTCCATGATCTGTCTTCGTATCAGCTTTGATCACCGCCGCCGTAAATCGAAGATTCTTTTATTGGCTTGATTGTGATGTAGACTCGTAGAAGAAAAACATCGGCTGAGACACTAAAGAGTATAAGACGGCTAACGGTTGAGAACGCGAAAGCATTACGTTACTTTTTACTCGTGTTACTTTGAACTTCAGCACTTTTGTATGACCTGTAATCTGGTTATATATTGTGGCAACATCATCATAATCAGTCGGACTATACACACTTCAGAGTGAATGCCTTTCCCATATTGCTCCAATTAACCAGTTTCTGTGTTAGCTGCATCCACTGGATCCCTGCAAACTCTCTAACCTCATCCGCCCACCTAACTTTTTGCCGCCCCCTGCTATACTTTCTTACCTTGGTACCCAATTTGTTATCCGTACTCTCTCTTCGCACAACATGCCCTCTCCATGCCCATTTCTTCTTCTTGATTTCCACTAAAATGTCATTAATTCCAGTTATTTCTTTGAACTACTCTGCAGGCTTCCTCTCTCTTAATGTTGCATCTATCATCTTCCGTTCTATAGCTCTCTGCGTTGTCCTCAACTTAAGTAGAGCCGTATTTGTTAGCTTCCAACACATATAGATGGTAATCGGGTACAAGCGGCTAACAACATGCGGATCGGGTAACGGTCGGCCGAACAAAAGGCGCGCAATGCATGTCGAGCTGGGTACGAGCTCTCGGTCGGCAACTTTGAAAGATAATTAGTCATAATTAGTCCAGAACCTGTGTTTGACGCAAAGTAGCCGTAGTGCACGCATGTACAAATTGTACCTCAGCTTGTTGTACTCACAAGAGCGGGGATAACGTTATGTCTACGCGCTCGATAGTGGTAGTCGGAAACACTGACGTCATGATGTCTGTTTCGGCGGTTATATGCTACGCCCTGTCTCTGGGCGGGTTTTCTGTAAGGCTACCTATGGAACGAGACTACCGGAGGTCTCGCTGGGAACGACAGTTGGTGGTGTCGAATAGGCATGTATGATGCGCGTGCACATAAAAAATGTGGCGCGGCGTGTGAGCTTCCAGCGAGAGTCACCTGTCAGACCACGTTCTCACCATACATGGCAAAATTACTTTTGAAAAGTAATTAAATTACATTACTAATTACTTTGCTGAAAATTGCAGAACAGTAATTAAATTACGTTACTCATTACTTCTCCCAAAAAAGAATGAAATTACATTACAATTACTTTTACTGAGTAATTCAATTTTAAATTACTTTCTAGTTTCCATCCATGTAAAAACTAAGTAAACCTAGTAAAAAAAAACAACTTGTTCTCCAGACGCGAAGCACACACATTCTTTCGTCTTTCCGCCAAATTCCGTCCCATAGAGCTATTCCTTCCCTCTTTCCTATCGCACTTGCCATTACAAAAACAAGACCAGAGCAAAAACCGGAACAGACCAGACGCACTTCAGTAAAAGTAATTTCGAAAGGAATTATTTACTTTTGTTGCGAAATTAGTACCAAAAGTAATCCACTACATTACTAAATTACCAAACGGAAAACGTAATTATTTACATTACAGATTACCAAAAAAGGTAATTAAATTAAGTAATTTCAATACTGTAATTCAATTACTGCCATGTCTGGTTCTCACGGTAAAAGTACGCCATGAAAGGACAATGTTGCCACTGACACAGCTCGACTTCGGGGGATTCCACTAAATATTTGACCAAGTCCACATTGTTAGCCTAAAAAAACATCATGAAAGATTCAAATAGTGCCCGGTACATTGGTTGAAATCCTTAGTACAGGGGCGAGATGATACTTGCAACAGTCTCGCTCAAATGGGCAGCATGTGTCTATCTACTTGCGGGTACTACTACAGACTACGACTATTCTCTTTGTTGCCTTGTGAAGCCTGTGATTTCGTGACAATGAAAGCGATCGATGAAGGTCAGTTTCATCGTCAGCAGTCCTCACATTTTGGAAAGGCAAAATCGAACACCAGGTACATATACTGAGGGCCACACAATGCCTATATAACCAAAGTTAGTAAATTGTGAAAACAAAAAAAAAATTGAAATATAAGAGCAATAAAACTGGGCATTCAATTTTAGAAGCATATCTTAAATTCGTAAAAACATGTGAGATCATTCTATTGTCTGCGAGTTGTTTACTATATGCGGATTTAAATTTTAGGTTGTTATTCTGCTAATAGGCATATCTCTTGCAATAAGTAACCTTTTGGCGTACCTGAACGCAATAAATTTTACATTCATTTTTACGTTTATTTATGAATTGTCGGGAATAGGCGTTTGTACTGTCAGAAACTGGAGTACTTCGACAAGCAGAAAAAAAAGGAACTATTCTCTCTCTCTTTTCTTTTTTTTGCACTTTGTCGCGAATAACAGCGTTAATAATGAGAAGAGTACCTTGGTTATTATGGTATGGGGAAGTTGAGTGTCGCTGAAACTTGCTTCCTTCTCTTAATCTCGCTCCTCTCTGCTCCCTCAGAGTCCGACGCTGTAAATTCAAAGATAGTGCCCCTGCTGCTGAAATGTATTAATGACGACGTTCACGACAGCTCAATTTAACAAAGTGGTGAGCTCCAACGAAAAAGGTTATTCAACGCTTTTAATTGATGCACCGTTTCTCAGTTCCATCAGTTAAAGCTAGGTACAGTCGCGAGCAAAAGTGGTATACAACACTCAACCAGTGAGAGAGCTCGAGAAAATTGCATCGAAGTGCCATCTAGCGACAGTGTAAGGGACAGCGACAGTGACACATGCATGTGGATAAAATAGGGCACTGCCACTATTGTCTCGATCTTAGATGTTGCAAGATGAAGTGGGCATGCAGTTTACTCGACCTCCGGCACCGGCTGAGTGTTGTATACCACTTTTGCTCACGACTGTACACTATGGCTAAGGCTATCGCGCTCTAATCGCAAACAGATGATACTCTAAACTAAAACAGAACTCTTGTGTCCAGAGTAGCAGACGATACTCTCACTGAAAACAGAGCATTTGTAAAAAAGCTGGCATTTGAGCTAGTAGGCACATCTTCGAAAGCCTTGCAGCGTTACGACAGGGGAGCAGTAGTATAAAGCATTCATTTGGAAAAAGGGTTATGGGTTAAGGGTAGGGTTGATCGGGTCCACAGACCGGGACTCCGTTGGCTGCAGCCGCTGTTCGAGCTCTCGCAAGAAAAGTCTTTTGTGCCGCAAGACCGGAGCTGGACAGGGCCACCTTCCAATCCGCCCATGTTGGGTTTTCTTTACGAGGTATGGCCTGGTTTTTCTTTTTTTGGGAAAGCCCATACCATATGGTAAATTTCTGCTTTCTGGCCGCAAGATGTGCATTCAGCTGGGAAAGTACACAGACTAATTGCGTGCAGTCTAGCTGGGACTATTGTAGGACGATGTTTGTAACCACTTGAGGAGACACTCTTCTCATATATCGGGTCCTTTAGCAGGTACTGGGAATGTTTGTCTTGATAAGCGGACGTGTTGCAGTATCTCGCGATATGTAGTGAGGGGCTGGGGGTGATCGTGGGGGGAATGATGAGGAATACCGGGAGATAAATGCTCGAGCTGCGGTGCGACTGTAGACAAAAAAAAGAAGGAAGGACAAGCGCCTGTCCTTTCTTCTCTTCTTTCTCCCCTGTCGCAGCGCTGGTTAAGTTTACGAAGCATTTGTCACTTAGAGAAACAGAGGGCACTTTCACCGAAAACAACTTTGTGACCTAGATAAGCAGGGTATGCTCTCACCAAAAACAAAGATGTGACCTACAGAAACAAAGGGTACTCCCGCCGTAAACAGTTTTTGTGATCTACAAAAGAAAAAAAAAGGGGGGGGAAGGGGGGGGGGCGGACTTTCAGTGAAAGCAGCTCTGTGTGACCTGCCGAAAAAGACGGTGCTCTCACCGAAAACCGAACCCTTTTATGACTATACGAAATCAGAGGTATATTCTCACCGAAAATCGAGCTTTTGTGACGTAGAGAAAGAGAGGATACTTTCACCTAAATCAGCTTTTGTGACTTACAGGAACAGACGATGCTCTCACCAAAAACAAAGCTTTTGTTGCCTACGGAAACAGAGTGCTCTCACCAAAAGTATTGCATTTTGACCTACATAAAAGGAGGATGTTTTAATCACAAGTTATTCGTGTAAATAAATCCGCATCTATTGCAGAGATTTGGTGCCGCAATTTCAGTCATCTGTCCAGTCGTCTTAAGCAGCAGTTGTATTTAACACATGTCCGCTCAGTCCTTGAATATGGCTTCCTGTGATGGGTACCACGCAATGCTTAACATATAGGCAAACTTGAGAAAATGCAAAATAAAGCAGTTCGTTTTGTTATCGGGAATTATGACTAAAATATTAAGCCTGACCAGCACGAAACGTAATCCTCGGTAGAGCGACTTTAAAGACCGCCGGGAAAACATTTGCCTTAATCTTTTTCATAGTGCATATTACTGACACACAAGAACAGACCACTACAAATACGTACAGCTTCCCACGTACCTCGAAGAGGGGGCCACAGACAAAGAGTCGAAGAATTTTATTTTCATAGTAACCCATTTCGTTATTGATTTTTTGCACGTACGGCCTGCATATGGAGCACATAGCGATAGCTTTTTTCCATGCTTTCACTGCATCACAAGTTTTGTAAAACTTTGGGGTTTTGCTTATGTGCATTTGTTTAAATTCCTTTTTAAGTTTGTACCCCCTCCCCTGTTGTAATGCAGTAAGGCTATGCAGGCATCCAATAAATAAATGACAAAAACAAAACAGAGCTCTTCTGACCAACAGAAGTAGAGGATATTTTCACCGAGAAGAGAGCTTTCGTGTGATCTGTTGAAAAGACCAGACAGTGGAATATAAGTGTCGGCATGACTAGCCAACTTTAAGTAAAATCACGCGCCGACACCAATTTTTTATCGGAAATCCAGGAGGCTATGCTGCGACATCATTCACTTAGAAACTGCGGCGACTCATATACTTTTAGGCAAGAACATCATATCCTCAATCTTAGCAGGCTTTCGAATCGCACGACAGTCGAACGATAGCCCCTCTACAGTTCACATTTCATTTCACAAGCGCCTTAAAGAGTTCACAATATTTCCAGTGCCACCAACAGTTTCGGTTCTTGGTTTGGTTATATATGGTTTTTAACCGTCCCAAAGCAGCTTAGGTTGTGATGGACTCATTTCGATTAAAAAGTAATTACTTATTAGCATTCACATGAGTATACAGACCTGCGACCACTCAGGAAAGCTGTATAGCCCTTTACTGTATCCGTACATCCGGGATAAAAACGAGTAATTTCGGCCTTACAGAAGCCTACTCCACACCAGGGATTTGCCCTAATACTCTGGAAGAAGTAGCATCGATGTGAAAAAGACATACATTCCTTGGCTAGTTCTATGAGCGGGTCGGAATTCCTCTAACCCGAGTCAGACTTGCTGTGATTAGTTTCGTGAACTGGTAATTTTTCCAAAGCCAGTTGTTTGAGACAGTTCTATTATCAAGTCCCGCATTTCCCTATTCTTATGAACGAGTACGTTCTACAGTCGTTCTAGTCACTCGCAGTTCCACGCAGAATACAGTTCTTAGTGGCCAATTCTGCGAAAGTGCCACCGTAACACGTGCGTATACCCGAACAAAGTAGATTAGCGTGATATCCCATCTGGAAAGGGGAAACACCGCGAAGACCATCTCTCCCTCCGAGCACCAAGAAAGCGGAATCACCGTTCGCTGCCTCACCGAAGCGGCTGCAGCAGATTACGTGGTTCGATGCGTCTAGCTGTCTCCGCCGGCGTTCGTTTGGCTCAGGCACGCAGTTGTTGCACAGGCCCCGATTCGGCAGCAGCAGCGTGCCTTTAATTGCGAAGCGCTCATCTCTGGTAATTACACTCCTCACGAGACTAGGCCGCGCTCACTTTCAGCCCCCCCTTCCCCTATCCTCTGGCTGTATAATTACAGGTGCGTGCCGACATCAGCAGCGAAGGAGGCACGGGAAAGGCAAACATTGAGCGCGGACCTTGTTTATCGGCTGCTGTATACAGCGCTCAGCCAAAGTGGATTTTTTGTCTTCATTATTTTTGTCCCTCATGCAGCATCTGATGTTAATGCGCAGTCTCAGGCACTCTTTCCGGCCAGTGGGCGGACAGCGTGCGCCAAGTCTTCATACCTGCGCATGCCTTACGAATTAGCCGCAAGCACTAGTGTAGCCACCGAAGCTTGCAGGACATATGCGACGGCGTTTACGATGCTTGCGTTAATATTGTTCGGTATTGACGGTGTGCGTGTTGTGTAAAGACTACTTATCGGAAGCACTGTACGCCATGTCTATAGTAGGATCGTAGAAAAGGCTCAGTGGACTAGATCTTCGCTTAAAACAATCTCGCTTTCTGTACTCTTAGGCCCAGTACAGCTGAGTGTTAAATGCTCAGGATTGCGTCTACAAGAGGCAATATTATGTGTCGCATATCAAATTGTATACTCCTTGAGTATAATTTGCGGAATAAACATTAATTAATTAATTCATTCATTCATTCATTCATTCATTCAGGACGCACCGTCACTGCAGCAAAGAGGTTATTTTCATGTGCAGCTTCAACTTTTCTGCCGTCAAAGTGGACCCCTAACGTGGGGACAGACTGGATACAAAGGGAGTCACTGCAACTGGCATTGACATGCATGGGTGCAACACTGCGGTTATCTTGCAATGGATGAAAAATAAAGCAATATTTAGAGAACTTCCCAGCTGTATATAGCTCAGCCTCATATCCGCTGCATGTTGGCACACAAACTCGGGTTTTGCTTGGGTTTCCTCCTGCAAGTCTCCGTTGTCCAAGGAACGTCTCGTAGTTCCCGGGTTCGCTCAGGCCATTCTGTTGCAAGTGGACATCTCGAAGCGACATTTTCATTCCGACGGAAAACGCACTCGCTCCCCTGTTAGTAAAAAAAAAAGAAAAGAAAAAAAAAACAATAGGAGAGGTCCTCACACTTCGACAATAAAGAAGAATCGCGTTTACTTGTGCGGGGTTTAAGTTCGCTACAGAGGTGCCGGAGAGAGGCATGCAGAAACGGAAGTAGAAAAGATGATCACGTGAGTCCCTACAGCTAGGCTTCTCTCATTTACGAAAATAAAAATGAAGCTAAAATTATTGAAAGGAGCATAAGCAATGATACGCACGTAGTCACCGAACCCGCCCAACCTTATAGGCTCTGATGCAGCAGTTGAGTGAGTGAAAATCTTTACTGTGGTAAAATGAATTCTCCAGAAGTGGGCAAGGTCCTCACTCCAGGGCCCCAGTGGCCTTTGCCGTCTTGCACGCTCTGTCGATCAGCTTGAGCTGGTCATCAAGCATCGAGCTGAAAAGCGCAGGCTCCCACTGTTGACGTGTATTGGCGCTACCTGTTTTTTTTTTTTTTTTTTTTTTTTTTTTTTTTTTTTTAGACCCATGTAACATTGTAATGCGCAGAGTGTTCCACGCATGGCGGGCATTTATTCTGGCATGTTGTCGGATAGATTTTGATTAGTCGACTTAAGTTTAGGTATGTATTAGTCTTCAATTGTCTTCAGGCAACCATTTGCTCTCTATTAAGGTCTTCGTGTTTTCATGGAAAGCAGGGTAGGACCACCTTAGGGCTCTTTTGTTTTCAAGGATGGCTCCATAGCTTGTTGTGACTGCGTCCAGTTCCTCGTAGTTGCACGCCTCTCTGATGACGTATGACCAAACATTGACATCGGCACGGTGGCTTCCGTTGACTGTCTCGTGTCCTGGTGTCCACGTTATGAAGCATCTCGGGAAGTTGATTTTTCATCTCGCCTTGAGTATGTGGCTTCCCACAGTGGATAAGCTTCCGCTGCTGCACATTCTGCACACTTTCGAATCCGTATTTGTTCGTCCAGCGGTCTCGTCGCCCTGGTGGGTGATAGCGAGCACCTCTTCCTCAGCCACGAGAACGTCGTTTTTCAGCAGTTAGATGGCTTTGTGGTCCACGAACCAGGAAAACCGCGGTTCAGTAACCGTGTCCACTGCGAGTGTGTCTGGTGTGTGGTTGGCCCAAAGCTGTACTCATGACCAAGTGCGAATATTCGCAACAAGGAAGGACTCAGAGTATATCCATGGCCGTTATTTCACAACCAAATGCGTGTCCTGGCGGACTGTCAGCCATTCAAGCGACAAAGCAGTCCTGTCCGCTGCTGAAGCCCCATATACTACCGCGTCGCTGTGCAGTCACGCTTGCGGAGTAATTAGGCGGCAGTGCATGATTATCATCATCGCCCCTGACTTCTCACTCCGTGATAAAAGGTTACGGACCGATTGTAGGAAAGCTATGAAACTACGCGAGGATCATAACTTAGCAGTTCCAGTCAACGGAAAGTCAGGGCTGCTTTTATTTTTTTACGTGCTGAGAAGTAGCCTACTAGATTCACTCATGCTGAGCATTGTAAATGCGTACGTCGTCGCTCCGATCGGCTAAGCTTTTCCTTGACGTTTCACACGCTTTCATAGCAAGGTTTCCATTGTCGCAACTTTAGGAAGAAGACGAAGACGTATATGTGAGGTGGACCATCTCACGGCAGAGCGTGAGATGTCGCAGAGTCGCCGTAAATCTATAACTAGCTCACTATAGTAAAAAGAAGCGTTGTGTTCAACTACTACTCTGACCGCAATTGGAATAGCACAATTTGCACCACCTGCACGCTGACGCTGAACGCTACGCACAAGCTTAGTTGGTACAAACCGACCGCTTCTTCAGTTCTGAAAGCACGGACATAGGTGTAAGCGTGCCCGATGGAGTAAATGTTGCACGCGATTTCGCCTCAGAGGGTAGCAGCGAAAAGCAACTAGGACAGTCGCGACATCACTGACATCGCACAGCACACGGACGCCTTGGAGGCGAAAGGCAAGGTGCCCGTGTGCTGTGCGATGTCAGTGCACGTTAAAGAACCCCAGGTGGTCGAAATTTCCGGAGTCCTCCACTACGGCGTCTCTCAGCCTCAGTCGCTTTGGGACGTTAAACCCCACAAACCAAACCATTAGCGTTTTATCCTGTAACCCTGCCTAGGATATGACAGCAGAGCTCGGTCACGCGTGGATGGTGAGAAAAAATCGCCGCTGCCACAGTTACCATCACCTCCATATCATGTGCCAGTGAGACCAAGTTTAATCTGCAGTGAGTTCGCGCGGTTGATTTTATACACTGATAGCACTAATAAAAGTATTATAGGATATGCGTATAAGTATATACGAAAGTGCGATAGTTTTCTATCGTTCTTGGTCACCGGTTCGACCCTCGTCACTTTTCAGGAGAAGCGAATCATAAAAAGAAAACAATAAGCATGATAAATATTACGTTTGGTTTGTAGCGTTTAACGTCCCAAAGCAACTGTGGCTTTGAGTGAAGTCGTAGTGTAGCCTTTAACGTGCACCGGCATTGCAAAGCACACGGGCGCCTTGCTTTTTGCATCCGTTAAAAGGGACCATCACAGCCTGGATTTGATCCCGCGCCGTTGAGTCCAAGCACTCGAACTCCCTTTCTAGAAGCATGATAAAGAATGATAGAAGTTCTAAATTAATTCTGCGCTTTCTGACATGGGGTTCGCCATGTCGCCTTAGTTTACCTATATGGCTCGCGAAAAGAAACGCCACTTCGCACTAATTTGCAGTTCCTGGATTAAAATGTTATAAAAGTCTAGGAGATTGGATGCGCGAGGCAAACGTACGTAGCTGTGGTCGGGGAGTTTGGTTAAAGTAAAAATCTAAACTCCGGTATCGCCCGCGCGACAAATGTCCAGCCGCAACACATGGCGCCTCTTTCGAGCCCTGATCGACCCAACCCAAATACGAACCGAAACACAGAAACATTTGCAGAGAGCCATGCATGCTTTCTATGGCAACACAACTCAACTGGCACAAAAACTCCGGGACCGGTGTCTGTACAGCCCAAGACCACCATGGATCAGCATACTCTTATGCAGGCAGAGAGAACACAGAACTGGATCAACTTTTCCACCTCCATGATCTGTGGGCGGCTCTTGCCAAAATGAAACGGGGCACTGCCCCGGGAAGAGATAAGGTCACCGTCAAGCTTTTGACGAACCTGGCCGACTCAGCATACCAGTGCCTCTTCGATTACATCAATGCGATTTGGCGCGGGGACACCCCCCTGCCAAGCGACTGTAAAACGGCTCTGGTAACCCTTATTCCTAAATCAGGAATAAGGAAATGAAGACGATGGTGCGGCACCGGCTATCTGAATATCTTGAAGAAAAACATGTATTCGCGGGCACCATGTTGGGATTCCGCCCACACAGATCCGCTCAAGATGTCCTCCTGCAACTCAGTCGGGAAGTCCTTGACCCACTCGAATGCCCCCATAATGAGCGGGTAGTACTCGCCTTAGATCTCAAAGGGTTGGTTGGTTGGTTGTACAACTTTTAATTCCATCGGAAACGGGGAGTCCACGGATTAGAGGCTGGCAGATAGCCCTTGGCTTGTTGCGGCCTCTTCCGCCAGATGGACGGTGCGGTGCTGGATCGCAGGGTCCGTGCTTCGCAGCAGGGTATCCCAGGCTTCTCTACCTGTAATATTTTGCCCTATCCCTGGAGATTGTGGGCACTCCCAAATTATGTGGTCGAGGGTCCCTATCGCCCCACAGTGTTTGCAGAGATCATTGTCCCTAAGGTCTGGTAGCGCGTGAAACACCCAGACCGGGTTCATGAACGTATTAGTTTGTAGCCGCCTCCACGCGACAGCTTCTCTATTATTTAGTCTAACATATCTGGCGGGGGTACCAGTCTACGTCCCAATTTATAATGGTCAATGATTTCCCCATAATTTTGCAGACGCTCCTCGTATGCCCAGTGTTCGGGGGGCTCGACGGCTATCCGGAAGTATAGAGCTCGGGCTAGCTCGTGAGCAGCCTCGTTACCAGGGACGGCAGCGTGAGCGGGTGTCCAAATTAACTGAATTTTCCTATTCATCGTTCTTTGGGTGAGGATTTTGGCCGCCTCCGGCGATATCCTCCTCTTCCCAAAATTTTGAATGGCAGTTTTGCTGTCGCTAATTATGAACTTGGCTTCTGTTCCTACGCAAGCTAGCGCTATCGCAACTGCCTCCGCAGTCTCTGTGTTGCGGCCTCTGATGGCTGCCGCGGATACCGGTGCCCCTCGGCCATCCACTACCGAAGCTACCGCCGCACCTGTTCTGCCACTTGCCGCATCAACATAGACTACTTCCTTTGCTCCCATGTTCTTGAACCGTCGCTCTAGAGCTTCGGCTTGTTTGGCCCTTCTTTCGACATCAAATTCTGGATGCATATTTCTGGGGAAGGGGGGGACTACCAAGGCATTCCTGATTTCACTATTAATTGTGACTTTTTTTGAACTCCTCTGTCTGGGTAGAGGCCTACTTTTGCAAGGATTACCCTGCCCGTCTCGGTCGTGCTTAGTCTCTCTAATTGGGAGACTCGCACTGCCTCCGCCAATTCTGCCCACGTGTTATGCACCCCGAGTTCGAGCAGTCGTTCGCTCGAGGTACCCATGGGCAGTCCTAGCGCCTTCTTAACGTATCTTCGAATCAGGCAGTCTAACTTCTCTTTTTCGCCGGCCTTGATGTCTAGGTAGGGCGTGGCGTAACTGATTCTGCTTATTACGTATGCCTGGATTAGTTTTAGTAAATTTCTCTCTTCTTCCTTTAGTGGTGAACGTAACACACGAGATCATACTCACTAACCTAAGCCAGACCGATTGTGGCCTCAACACATTCCAATACATAAAGCAATTTTTTACGGATCGTGAATCCTGCATTCGCATCCAAGATAATGAGCATGGTCCTTACTCGGCACGCGGGGAACCCCCCAAGGCGCGGTACTTTCCCCGCTGATCTTCAATCTGGCTATGATGCACCCGCCTGCCCAGTTCGATAGTGTCACTGGTGGGCAGCACGTCCTTTATACCGATGGCATCACCCTGTGAGCCACGCATGGCAGCATATGGGACATTGCAAAGAGCCTGCAAACAGCGGCGACGCCCGCCGCTGCGGTCTTCAGTGTTCCCCACAAAAATCGGAATTTGTGCACCTCCGCCCCTCACCAAAGTGCACAACTCAAATCACTATTTCTTTGGACAGTGATCCTATACACGACGCCGACTAAATACGGGTACTCGGACTCTACATCCACAAAGTCGGTCAGACACTACGTTGGCCAAACTCCGTAAGGTGGGGGACCAGGGGAGCCGCATGGTCCGCCGGGTTTCTAAGAAATCTACTGAAATTGCATACGGGGTACGGACCCCGCACACCGTTCCCTTATATGAGCCTCTGCTCATCAGGGTTTGGCAGGAAACGAGGCAGCAAACGTAGCCGCCCACGCGCTCTCTCACCGGGCTGTTTTTTCCTCCCCACCCGGCCAAGAACCCTATTTTAATCCTGTCTATACCTTCAAAGATATCACGACGTACTATGGAAATTGTCATCGCCTTTACCCCAGCCCATGTAAAGGCCTCAAAAAGGCGGATTAGCGGCTCCTTCTCCGCCTCTTCACCAATACATTGCTGTGCCCGGCAGCCCTAAAACATTTTGACCCCTCCTTTAGTGGCAGCTGCCCACACTGTGGAGCGGTGTCTTCAGACATCTATCACATGGTGTGGGCCTGCCCCTCCAACCCGACTATTTCCCCATCCCCAACCCAACCCGGGAGGACTGGCAGGCGATCCTGCTCGGCTGCTACAACTTACAGGCCCAACAAGCCTTAGTCGGGCGCGCCCTGGTGGCGGCAACAGCCACTGGGGTTACAAACTAGGGACCTCCACCTAGTGCTTATAAGGACCGGTCCCTTATGGGCTGATCCAAACATACATCCTGGCCCTTGTATAGCCAATAAATGTTCTTAACACCACCCGCTCATAGACCTCGCTGTAGCGAGACATCTGTGGACGATTTTCGTACTTGTACTTACACTCGGCTACATATTTACGCACATACACGCGCATGCATACACCCAAACGCACGCACCCACAGAAAAATGCGAGAGCATACACACGCACACACTCACGCGTACGCGAAAAAATTCCAAGGTACACTTTGGACCACTGTTGTTGTTGTGGCTTCAGAAAGAAGGAAAAGGAAATGCACGGGCCTGCTACTGGCTATAAGTGTCCGTCTTCTCGCCACCCCCGCTGCTTCGTGCGGACAGAAGAGAGAAAGTAGAGAAGAAAGAAAAATACGCGCGCCTCAACAGCCGTCATCCACCACCTAAGCGGTGGCGGGTGCAATAACGGCCTACAAAAGACAAAAATTCGGTGGCTGGCTAGCCCCCGCCGCAAGCGACGTTGACCTACCCGTCCCAGCCCCGTAGGGCCAGGAACAGCCACACCCTCCACCCCCCTTGGACCACTAAAGTGCGACGAGGCGAAAGCCTTCGTTTGAAAAGCCGCTGATTCATGCTTTACCACGACTTCATATGTATGCGGTGTGATGCGGTGTTCGGGGAAGCGAAAAATGAGAGGCTCAGCGCGGGCTCTTGGATCGGACGTCCGGCGGAGTTTCGTATACGTGAATAGCCTCGTGAAGTCATTGGCCATGACCGGACATGATGTCATCACGACGGCAGTTCTAATAATATATGTGGCTGAATGGGACGTCATGATGATGTCACATCGTCATGGCCGATGACGTCATCAGGCGATGACGTCACAGTCTAACGGTATCCCGCGGAATTTCGCGAAGGGTAGCACTTCTCGGCGAGAAGACGGACACTTATAGGCCTAATTTCACGAAGAAGGGTAGCACTTCTCGACGAGAAGACGGACACTCATAAGCCTATAAATATATGCACGCGACATATATTCGCGATATATGTAAGCGACGTATATACATCAATGAGCACGTTATATATTACAAGATTTCCTCACGTGCAGTGCACGCCAAGACGGCTTCGGTATACGCCACTGGGCGTGAAAATTAAATCGATTTCGAAGAAACCCTAGCGCTGCACATACGTGTCGCGTCGCAGTAGAGGGAGCGCTGCTCGGATTCTTGCCACACGGAATTCTTCGTCGCGTACGACCGACGAGACATGTTCATCGGATTTTCCGGAACAGCGCCGCTCGATGCTTTCTTCCTTTTCCTTACTGCGGCGCCAATCGATGTAGCACGGAAGTTTATATTAGTTTGCTTCTTTTTATTTTTATTCCGAGTTTCCTGCGAACGGAAGACGAATCGAACGCTTCTGCAACGTGTTTCACTAAGTGCAGGAAGAGAGATTAGATGAGAAGAAACAAAAACATTGTCAGGTCTCTTACGATGCTCAAAGGGCGTCGAAATGCGATAAGGCGCACGAAATATTTATTCCGCCTCCACTTACACGCCATTTCAGCGTCGTTATAACGCCGCTAAGCAACGACGTCTCCTGTTTTCAATGCCGCAAGTAGAGCTTCGCGAAAATCGACCTTCACAAGGCTGTAAACAGGCGCAACTCATCCTCGCTTTGAAATAACTTAACTTGAAGCGTTGCACATGAAAACCGTGTAAGTATTTTAAGTCCCGAGCGATCCCGCAGTGAAACGCATGCACCGCTTTTGATGAGTAGCGCTTGGTGGCTGCATATGTTCCTCATTATCGACCTGTACTGTACGACCAACAGGAGACTTTCGTTTTGTTGTTGCCATAGGGAATTTCTGTGGACGCATCGAAGTGATGATAAAGCAACTGCGAAATGTGTACGGCACCAAAATCTGTGAGATCGCCCCACAGTCGCCACCGATGCATTTGTGTTGTCCGTCAGGCATCTGTACTCTACGCCAGCTCTGAACATATCGCACTTCTAAGTTCCACTACGTCTCGGCTTATTTAAGTTTTATTATTGCGATAACAATACTGCGCCAGGTTTCGAGTCGTCGCGTAGTCCCGGCGGAGGCCACGTTTAAAGAAGAAGAAGAAGCCGCCATTGCGATCGCAATTCAACAAGGAGTAACCAGAGTTAAACCACAACTAATTTTTTTGTTTATATTTTAAGCGACATTCGACCAAAGTAAGATGACGGCAATCATAACTCTGCGTGAACACTCGAATATAACCGTCTGCCTATTTTACGGTATTGCCCTTTCTGTGTTTACTTTTTACCCTCCATTAGGATTCACCGTTGTTGCTTTGCTGCACAAGTTATCACGCGCATTTTGTTTTTCTCTTGTTGTTGCATGCGCTATCTCTTACATTTAGTCCGAGAACAACCGCTGTGTGATTACTTATATTTTGTGTATTCTAGCGCGAAGCATTAATTCGAGAATACCTAGTGGCCTAATTACCTATGAATCACACAGACGCCCCTGCAAAATCTAATCTCCTTTTCAAAACACGGCTGTTTCCTACCTTCAATTTTCGGGTGGTAGCGAAAGCTCGCAGCCCTTGGTCAAACCAGACATGCGGGTGCACGCCCTAGTGCTCGTCTAGTTCGCTTCATATACCTTCCAGAGCTCGCGTGATAGTACCTACAAAGCGTCCGATAATGTGCATGCGTAAGGGGAGACCAAACATATTTCCTTTTTCTCATTTCAATGCTTGAGGTGTTCGTCAGGAGTTGAAAGTGATTCCAGTACCACTATAGATTTTGTCCTCAGACCAGGCGTTGTTTTGTGTAAGGAGCGGAAGATTCCGAAATTAAGGGTGCCGTAAGGGTTATCGCCTCGCGTGGTCATGGCCGGGTTGACCTGTCGCATATTCACGGAGAGTATACGATCGGTGCAGACATATTTCTAAAATGCAGAATGAAACTGGTTCTACGTGTCCCCTGAGTTCGTGTTACAAGTTTGCCGGGTATTTTCGGCCCGACAGGACATGATGGAGCCCTTGTTCCACATCACATTTTACTCCTCATGCCCTTTACTGCGTGACTTATATTGCGATTGAATTGCCTGTCTGAAAAAAAAAAAAAAAAAAAAAACATTTTAGTAAACATCATCTGTATGTTCAGTAAGTTCAGTTCGCCAATTTTTCGCCGTTCCTTCCGTCTATGTTATCTGCGCTGTGATCTTCTAGAGTGTTTGTGTCCTGGCAAACTAAGATGGCTGCGCCCAGTATTCCCGATAGCACTACCTACAAGTGGCGGCCTTGCCTCGGAGTGGGCGCTTCCGCAAAGAAGTACAAATTGCGTTCACAGCGGTGGCACTGTTTATCCTCCTTAACTTCATTTTTTTTTTTTTGTATCAGCACTGTTTGCCCGTATGTGACGAACACACAATAAAGAAGGCTAAGAAAGAAATAAAGGGAGACAATGTGAGCGTTTCCCGCGTGTGAATACACATTGAAATACACAAAGGGAGGGAGAGAAAAAGAAAGTATATATATATATATATATATATATATATATATATATATATATATATATATATATATATATATATATATATATATATATATATATATATATATAGAGAGAGAGAGAGAGAGAGAGAGAGAGAGATGGTCGGATGGAGAAAGGGCGCACCAGCCTGCTTCGAAGAAGCTTTGCTGGTTCGTCACCAGCAAATAAAGGATAGAAAAAGAGTCGCATGTAACTGCAGCGTAGAAATCCTTTTTTCCTTTATCTCTCTCCCTTTCTTGCACTTCTCATCGGAAGAGCCCACCCACGAACCGTAGCAACAGTTCAAAAGGAAAAAGTCGAACAAGAATAACGTGCCAGATACGTATAGCGAAAAACGAAAAACCGACGGCGCAGGCAATGCAGTTTGAGTCCGGGGTTGAGCAGTTGAGCCCTCCCCTCCCTACCAACCCTTCTCCTCTTCTGATCGGAAATTTAACGAGAACAAGGCAATGCAATTTGCTTAAGCTAACAGCCTCGCAGCACGTCGCCGATGGAAAAGAACTGCAAGCGGGAGGTACAAGAAGGCGCTGGTGGTGGGGAAAAAGGAGAGGAAAGGCAAACACAGCGCGCTCCCGCGCGATCAAGTGGCCGCCCGCTGCTCAGTTTTTCCTCAGGCGGAACGTACGAAGCTGTCGAGTGGTGTCTGTGCGCCAGCGCTGCCGTAAATTTGGAGCGTGTTTTGATATTCTTGCAGTTTTTTTAAACGACGTCACTGGGGTGAAGTTCCGCGTGGTTCCGACTTCTTCAAAAGATGTAAAAACTATTGATGTGTTCAAACCTGGTTACTGAGCGTAAGCTCTGTTTTTCATAGATAGACAATGACTAAGCAGTGGTGTAGCTATAACGCGCACTTCAGTATAGGTGCCCAATGATATACTGCACCATATAGCATATATAATGCTAATTAATTGCGCTAATGAATGTCGATGCTTTGTTAACTATAAAATTATAAAAGACAGGAAGCGTGTTGAATGGTAAGGGAACAAATGCAGGTTAATGACATTAAAAATCAAGAAGAAATCTGCATCGACATTATGTAGTGTAAAGGCAAGATTAACTGTGGTCTCTAAGGGTGACCGACTGGATTACAGGAAAGGCAAGTGTAGCAGGGTGCTGCTGAAGGTTAGATGAGGTTAGGAACTTTGTGAGGATCAAATTAGTGCAGGTGGCACAGGGTAGGGTTAACAGGTGGGATATGGGAGAGGTATTTGGCCTCAAATGAGTGTAGTCAGGCTGATGACGATGATGATGACGATGATAACATTATGCATGCCCTCGTCAGTAGCCATTCAGCGATATGACACATGGTTCACTAATTAAATTTTGCATGCTTAACTATACTTACCATATTTACCTATTAATTAACTTGTCGCAAATCAGTGACTATATTATATACTCAAAGTCAACGCTAACCATACAGCGATATAATGGTTTAGCCGACTGTCCAACTAGACCTGTACCAGGCTTTCAAGATCAAAGCATGATAAGCAGTCGATTTTCGAGTTTGTACCCCAAGGGTAGTAATGCTCTTTCACTTTTTTTTTTTTGCCCATTTTCTACATTTTGCGCTCGAATTGTACAACTCTTTGTAAGCTTTAGGGTGGCGGTTTTTTTTATAATTTATTATCAATGTTCTTTCAGCTCTGATGAAGCTTTCGTAATCGAACATTGAAACCACTTAAGTTCCCATTGACCATCTTTTTCCCCATTTCTCCCCACAATCTTTTGTTGTTTCGCAATAAATCAAACCAAATATATTGGATATTGGATATCCTATAGCTAAAATCGATCACAGTTTTTAACCAGTCCTGGCCGAAGAAAACTATATTTACGTGCCGTTGAGAGTCATGTGGTTTACTGTGCGGTGGATTGGTGTTCTTCAAAGCTAATTAATTAGTACATACTAATTAGCTAACAATTTAAATATTAGCTTCAGGAATAGAGTGTTTATTCAGAGGTAAATTATCTTGAAAGAAAAAAAAAAACTTCGGTAAGGACATTCAAGGCTTCTTTCGTGCAAGAGGGCGAAAACACATCTTCATGTGGCAACATTTTTGCTCCAAATGTTTCTAAATTTATTAGCTTATTCGGGCCTTGTCACAACAAAGTGGCGAATATTTCCGAGTTCGCACGGCCTGGCAGAAAGACGTAGTCGAAAGTGCATTCGGTGCTTCATATGTATTACGCCCGCCACATATTACTCGCCCTTACCCTTGGAAAACGTTTTCTGCGCCAATCCTTCCTCACTCATGTCATGAGTGAATTCCTCATGGGATGAGGGTGAGGACTCCCTCATGAGGTCTCATCCTCGTGAGAGTGTCAATGCCTGCCACGGCAGTGTAAGTGTTGTGTTTGATAAGTTTGACGTATACACTTTTTTTATATTTTATTACGCTTGAATGCATGACATTAAGTGTGCGGTACTACTATCTGTGAGAACCAAATGTTCATGGTGTTTCAGTGGTGTTTGCCACTATATTAAAAATATATTTTCTTACGTTTAAAGATGCCTTTTATGGCATAATAACATAATAAAGAGAACTGTACTTTTCAGAAAATAGGTAAATGAAAGTAGGCAAGGAAGCTACCTAATGTTCTAGAAGCTGTTAACTATTACAGATAGCAGACAGTACGTTGTAATGACGAATTTGTAACTGGCCTCTAGCAATTTTATAAGAGCTGCTCTTAGAATTCGAAAGCGCGATTGTGCATGCGCCTGCAAGAAACAATCACCGTAAGAATTTAATTATAAGAAAACACTTGGCTTCTTACATCATCGCCACCCCGCCGGGGTGGCGCAGTGGTTACGACGCTCGACTACTGTTCCCAAGTACGCGGGATCGAATCCCGACCTCGGCGGCAGCTTTTCGATGGAGGCGAAAAGCAAGGCGTCCGTGTGCTGTGCGATGTCAGTGCACGTTAAAGAACCCCAGGTGGTCGAAATTTCCGGAGTCCTCCACTACGGCGTCTCTCATAGCCTGAGTTGCTTTGGGACGTTAAACCCCACAAACCAACCAACATCATCGCCAGTTACTGACAGCCGCCATATGACTTTCGTTTAACATACAAAACTGAATAGTTTTTGTATCTCTAAAAGTAATTCTGCTGATTTTGATGAACCTGCATGCGATTAGGGTTTCGAAGTATATAAACCTTTCTGCTACTAATAATGAAGATCGCAGAATATGTAATTGAAAAAAAAAAAGCCATTAAATTCGCTGAAAACGTGAATGCAGTGAACGCTTTCCGGAAAGACCCCAGTTTAACAAGCACGCGGAAAAGACTTCAGGAGAGCACAGTTTAAACATTTTCGGCAGCCGTAATAAGCGAGATTGCCTTTTGATGACTCCTTTGTCTTGGTCAATTTTCGCTCAACTTTGCAATCTCGGTAACGCCCTCTTGCTCATTCCCATTGTTTCTGTTTTTGTGTTCATAAACTTGTCATCAGTGTAATCATTCCGCAAAGCGCGTTATTGTTTTCTGCTACCTATAGTGTATTGCCCCTTCATTTCGACATGTTTCGAACCTGATTCCATCGAAATGAGTCGGCCCTGTTAGCGAAATTGAACAGAGACCCCATGGTCTGTTTTGCTACTTGCTCGCAGCTTTCCGCCTGGGGTTCTTCGATTCCGTTCGGAGAAAAAGAAATTCTACGTTAAAAACTAATTAGGGCCAAATTCAGAGAAACTCACTTCCATGGTTATTATTCTTTCAGCTTCGAGCAGAGGTCGTCGAAACTTCCCTGGGTATATGTACCCATTTACTCGCGGGTATAGGCACGTGGCTTCGGTATTGATGGCGACCTCTTGCGGAACTCTTGTACCTCAATATTTCCTCTCCTTCACAGGAGCGTCTTCTTCTGATAAATGCAATGTTGAACATGGCGTTCGGCTGTCAAACCCGTGGTGAAAAGGTCTGTAAAGCGAGGTCTCAAATAGAGTGGGGCAGAGAGCGGTTTTTCCGCTGCTTCGAATAAGACAAGGGACGCAGTTTCTTGCTTCCTATTCTATATAGTCATGTTCGCCTTGCGCAACGCACACCCATTATTTCAGTAACTTAGCCCAAACCGCTGCTCCTGGAATTTAAACGGAGGCAAAAGAATCTCGATGGCCATTGATGCCGCACCACATGACCATACCATACCATACCATACCATACCATACCATACCATACCATACCATACCATACCATACCATACCATACCATACCATACCATACCATACCATACCATACCATACACCATACCATACACCATACCATACACCATACCATACCATACCATACCATACCATACCATACAATACCATACCATACCATATCATACCATACCATACCAGAACCCCAAGTGGTCGAAATTTTCGGAGCCCTCCACTACGGCGTCTCTCATAGCCTGAGTTGCTTTGGGACGTTAAACCCTACAAATCAATCAGTCAACCAATACCATACCATACCATACCATACCATACCATACCATACCATACCATATCTAAAGTTACTATGCCTTCCTTCATAGTCTTTCAAAACCTGCCTAAACGTCGTTGTCGAGTGCCGAGGCTATGTGTTCCGGAAACGCCAAAGGCGGCCTCGCCAGAAACGAGCACGCGCACGTCGCCTCCCCGTCTTCGCACCTGAATGGCCGCGCTCACACAAAACCGCTCCCAAATAAAGCGCCTTTCTCCTGACGGGGCGCGCGCCCTGCGTTCCGAAGCTGTCACCTCTTCCGGTCGGGCCGCCACAACTACCGGGGCACACAGCCCTGTGCGCCGAGCATCAGCCTCTCGCCGCTCGAGCAGAGAGGATATAATGTCGGCGCGGATGGTCTCCCTGGTCGGACCCTCGTTGACGGATGACGCGTGCCGGAGCTCCGTGTCGGAGGACCCTAAACTTAGCGCCGGTGCTTTGGCGCGCGCACCCTTCTTCGCCTCCCCAACAAGATGCGCTCGGACGGGAAGGCACGTGAGCTCCTCTCGCATGGTGAGACGACAGCTGTGCCCGTCAGCAAATGGCATCCGGTCCGGTGATTTCTGGCTCAGCCAGGGAGAGAGCTTTAT
This sequence comes from Amblyomma maculatum, assembly GCF_055883805.1. Classification (NCBI taxonomy): domain Eukaryota; kingdom Metazoa; phylum Arthropoda; class Arachnida; order Ixodida; family Ixodidae; genus Amblyomma; species Amblyomma maculatum. The sequence continues at coordinate 122,254,702 of NC_139351.1, read as the reverse complement.
GGGTAAAAATAAGCGCTTATATAGAGTGCTAGCTGACCAGTATAGCACGCAGGCGCAAGCTCTGAGTCACAGCCTACGCTTTCCGGGGTCGAGAGCATTGCGTTTTCAATTTTGTTTTTATGGTCGGTTTGAAGCGAATACGACATGAAGTGCGCACGAACATGAGCTTACAACGTTTGCCACAACGACAGATGCCGCCGGTTATGCTACTCATTCTTCTAGATATGCTTCCCCATCCACTATGTACACCAACATGTCCTAGTTTATCGCGTGCAAAAAAAAAAAAAAAAAAAAAAAACTTGGCGGCGTTCTTACGCACTTCCTAAAGAAGGAATTCACCTCTTTCTTGAACTTTCTAGGTTATTCCATTGGATTAACTTGAAGAATTAGTATTAATCAGTCCCTAAATCTACCTCATTCACCTGCGTTCGATAACCGGGTGCATATTCCTAATCGACAATTACATCCACATTAATCCATCCGCTAATCCGCCATAGTCGCCAAATTCTGAGATGTTCCAAGCCAGCTGATGGATGAGATTTGAAAGTTTTGTGGTGGGCTAACTTTTTAAAGCTAGGTCAACTGCAAAAATTTTTTTTGTCCTTTTAATTTTTGAGGCTCTTGATCCATTGTGGGTCAACTGTGAAATTTTGGGGAAGACGCCACCGAAGCTTAAGGCCTAACGGCCGTTGTCTAGGTGGGAGGTAATCTGTAGGTCACTTCCCTGTATCCGTCGAACAATAAAGTTTTTCCCTCCGTCCATCGGGCGGGCCAGCTTTCTTGGAGGGTGGGCCGACCGCCTAAGTTTTGTGGCTGGCCCCCTTATTGGGGCAGCTTGGCCCATTTTCAAGTTTGGTGCCATCATGTGACTGGTTTTTGATGTCAGATTACTCTGATGACGTCACAACTTTATCAACCAATAAGGGAATTTCCTGCGACAGGAAGTGGTGTTTCTCCCTTTAATCATTCCGGCCAACCTTTCTGCCTTTCCTCAATAAATCCATCTATCTATCTATCTATCTATCTATCTATCTATCTATCTATCTATCTATCTATCTATCTATCTATCTATCTATCTATCTATCTATCTATCTATCTATCTATCTATCTATCTATCTATCTATCTATCTATCTATCTATCTATCTATCTATCTATCTATCTATCTATCTATCTATCTATCTATCTATCTATCTATCTATCTATCTATCTATCTATCTATCTATCTATCTATCTATCTATCTATCTATCTATCTATCTATCTATCTATCTATCTATCTATCTATCTATCTATCTATCTATCTATCTATCTATCTATCTATCTATCTATCTATCTATCTATCTATCTATCTATCTATCTATCTATCTATCTATCTATCTATCTATCTATCTATCTATCTATCTATCTATCTATCTATCTATCTATCTATCTATCTATCTATCTATCTATCTATCTATCTATCTATATATCTGTCTGTCTGTCTGTCTGTCTGTCTGTCTGTCTGTCTGTCTGTCTGTCTGTCTATCTATCTATCTATCTATCTATCTATCTATCTATCTATCTATCTATCTATCTATCTATCTATCTATCTATCTATCTATCTATCTATCTATCTATCTATCTATCTATCTATCTATCTATCTATCTATCTATCTATCTATCTATCTATCTATCTATCTATCTATCTATCTATCTCTCCCTCGATGACAGCTTAAGTTGTATAGTATTAAACTGTAATCTAATCATTAGCACGGCCATGAAGAATATATAACACCGACAGACAAGATGCAGAAAGAGGCATACCACAGAAAACGCTTTGCGGCCTGTCTCTCGTGTTAGTATCTGCAGGCTGCTCGTGTGTACTTGTATGTGCTCTTTACTTATAATCATCTAATGTTCTCAAACTCGGGATTCTAGAACGTTGACCTGCAGAGACAAACACTCTGACCGCGTGATTTCCTTCTCTCCTGCACAGGGTCCTCAGTCGAGCGGCGTCCCTCCGTCCAAGCACCGGAATCCAGCCTCGTGCGACACTGTAAGCTGCGCTTCACCTCCTCTTATTCTACTTATCAAAGCGGCGTTTACGTGGACCCGACAGGAGCGGGTTGAGTTGAGTTATCGGGTGAAAACCGGTCACAGAGCTCATGTAAGCACTGTCGGGTCGAGAAGTCGAAGGGTGGAGTCGAGACCACTCCGGCGCAGGCGGTGGGTTAAGGTTAAGTGGGCTCGCTCCTGTGCAGAAAGCATGCAAGCGCAATCGAGTTGAGTCGGGGCACAGTGACATTACGTAAAACGCTAGATATGCATGTGGGAAAACCAGAATCGGGTGCCGTCTGCCAGTTCTTCGCCTCGACGCGAGGCGCCACCGTAACCGCCGCCGCTCGTCGGGTCGGGTTCATGTAAACCCAGTCGGGTCGAGTCCACTCAACTCAACTCGACCCCCGCTGTCGAGTTCATGTTAACAGGGTTTCATGCGCAGCGGAGCTATTTATAGGACAGCAAGGCCAACAAGCGAACGCGCCGCAACATCGCTGACTAACAACTGAACTTTCTACGACTTGAATAATATTTCAATTGCTAGTCAGCGCTGGGGTGGTTGATCTTAGTTCCCTTCATTGCCATGCAACCTTCATCGCCGCAGAACTTGAAATTACCAAGCGGGGAATTATAAAGCGGAAATTGTGACATCGTTGAAATGATGCATACGATATAAGCAAGCAAATATTTCACAATGATGGTAAATGCCTAAGCCCGGTAAAAAGCTTTAATTTTCTGTTTCCACCGCCGAAAAGGGGCTGTGCCGTCGCAAGGAGGTTTGAGGTCAGATGGGACATACGAAAACTGCGAAAAGACTCATTTTTGTGATTGTTCTGACGCTTGTGCGTCAGTAAACATACGGTTGGTTTGCTGAGAAAGTTGATGCTATATATTTTAAATATCCCCCCAACCCCCTTCCCGCGGTAATTCAGACTTGTGGCTTGCAGAAATGATGCAGATGGTCGCAGGCTGACTGCCTTTTATTTTCTGCATTTCGTCGATTTTCCGTACTTCTTTAAATAAAAATCTAGCATCTGTAGCCACACAAAATTTACAGAGACATTCAAGCTCTTAATCTGAGTTCTATATTTTAACGATAGAAAAATATTCCTTAACGTCGGTGGCATTTTGTTAAAAGGACCGAGATATACAGTTCATTTTTGATGCTCGATTATCTATAGAGAGCGCTTGGCCGAATGCCCCTACGTTGTGAGGAGAAAGTTATGAGATAGAAATATAGAGCGACAGGAGGGGGTGGTGGATGGGGGAGGGGGGGGGGGGTAGAAAGCAGAGCAGTCGCGGCTCTGACCGTGACTATGCCAGCGTGCCGGGGATTACCGCCGGGGCAGAGCTGAGCCGCCAGAACGGAGAATGGCTATAGCGAGGGCGACCTCTATCGAAGACCTCCCGCAAACAGGGGTCAAAAAGATTGAAAGAGGCCTCACCGGACCTGTCTCTGCTGTGATGGATGTTGTTGCGAGCGGACGCGTCGAACGGGAAGACGAGAAATTTCGTGTGCGCCCCTCTGCACGTCGGATATTCTATATTTCCAAAGGAAGCACTTTCGAAAGCGCCGGCTCTTCGCAGCCATGGTCCTGCCCTCCCTCCTGCTGTGGTCAGCACACCTCCACGCGGCTCGAGGATCAAGGTTGGCGCATGCGCTTTCGACGCTGGAGTGTCAACAGAGATTGCATTTTTGAGCGCACCTTCGTTGGTTGTCGAGCCATTTGAAGTTACATTACAACAACAACAAAAGGTGGCCAGGTCTGCCGCCGTTTTGTATTATCTGTAAGGCCCGTTAAGAAAAGTAAATGAGCTGCATCTCCCGGTGCTTTGGTCACTGTTGTAACGAATCAACGAAATCCACACAAACGAACATAGGGCAAAACGGAAAGGAATGGTTCTGCAACTGAACGCGTGCGGCCACTTCTTACTTGCGAGAAATGACCCCTTCAGTAGCCTTCAGAAATAAGTATCTGGTCTCTGGCCAGCATTCGTAATGATGGAGACTGCGAAGTGCTGTCTATATAATCCGGACAATATAGTCGACGGACATTTCGAGATAAGGAACAGGCATTGCAGCCGTCCAAACGAGACAGTCCAACTCGGATAAAAGGCAACAAAATTCAGTTAAGGCTAGTTATTAAGTTTAGGTAAGGTTATAAAGGGGGTTTCAGTAAACACTTTAAAAAATTCCTAAACGAGAGGGTCCGAAATAGAAAGAAAATATTTTTCGGAACCAGCTGCGAGCTGCGCTGGAAGCAATTTGCTGCAAAATCTCTTCTAAATGCAAACTAATTAAGTAAGGCTCACTGAGTAACTCTTTAATTAATCCTGTTGGGTGACAGTCTGGAGCTCGAAGCCATGGGCAGGACAATGTCATATCAGTTTTTGAGTAGAACAAAAAAAAAAAAAAAAAGAAGAAGACGAAAAGCTCATTTTCTGAAGCCCGAAAGCGCTGTAATCCCCCCCCTTGTTTTTTCTTTTTTTTTTTTTTTTTCAGCGGAAAACTGAATATCAACTAGTGAAACGCGCCGGGAGCTCAGCTGAAATAGGAAGTCCGCTGATGACTCATTGCGGCGGCTACGGCTCCTAATCATTGTCAATCCAACATTACTTTCCGGGGATCCCGTTTTCTCATAGCGATTCTGGCGTCTGCACTTTGTCTACTCCCTGTCACGACCGATTAAAATTCCGATTCATTATAGATTCAATATAGTTCACTTTACGTATGATCTGTACTGACTATTCCCGGCTGAAATCAAATTTTAAAGAACGAAACACGCCGCCCATACTACCGCCACACAAACGGCAAACCTAACATTAACAGCTCTGGCTATAAGATGTTACACGGGACTCCCAATTCCTATTTTCCAAAGACAACGCGAATCCTTTCTCACGCGAAAATATGTGAGAGAAACCCTGTAAACTTCTCTTTCGCTCTCCGCGATTTGCAGTAGTACAGAACTCTGTACCTTGCATACGAGCTTTGCGTGCCAGCCGGAGTGCCACAGCTGGGCTGGCAGCAACCGGTGGCGTATGCGGGCAGGCGCACCCCCAGCGCGGCCCACGGGCTTCTCCGGATCGAAATAGCGCCGGCCACTTGAAAGGAACGAGTCGTGCCTGGATGAAGTGAGTCAATAAACAAGCCTCGGCCGCGCACGCGACGCCAAGGAACCCGGCCGACCCGCTCGAAAATGCGGTCGCCCGCACCCGGTCAGCACAACTCATCGCCGCTCGCAATGAACGCAGCTTCATGTTAAGGGGACACTGGGGATAAATCTTGGCAGCTTTTGTTCTTATTAAAAAAATCGATTTTCCCGACTCTCAGTCATACTTCATATTTCTGCTTCAGACCAGAAGTAGAGGGTGGGGAGATCTATTAGGATTACCTATTGCTGCAGCAATCGCTTGGGCGGACTTGATGGAAGAACTTATTTTTTCGACTTTTGCTTTTTCACTTCGCATTTATTTCTACCGACTCCCTTTCATGCGTACGTGACATTGACAGTGGCCCAGTTTGAGCCAGTTGAGCAGCTCTCTCTCTCTCTCTCTTATTTCTTTTCTTACTTTTCTCCTTTTTCTTTTTTTTTTCTCTCCATTCCTTTTTTCTTTTCTTCTTTTTTTTTCTCTCTCTCTTTCCTTCTTTCTTCTCGGATGGTATTTAAAGCAGCGCCGTCGGCTCGTATCAACGCAAACGGTATCAGCGCGTGATGCCCGATACCTAAAAGGCGCGTGGTAGAATCCCACTTAGACCTGTACGGTGTACCCAACGTTCTTAGCATATACCTCTTCGCAGGTGCTTTATTTGGTCGCGTTCGTGGCGTTTTGTACAGTGTATCGTACGATATATAGGGAGTTGAACGTTCCAAATGGGCATTGCCTATGCAGGGCGCCATAGTGGAGGGTCGGATTAGCGCCTAACAACTTGGGCTTCTTTCACATGGATTTAACTCGTCCAGCACATGGGCTCTTCTAGCGCTTCGCTTCCAGGAAAAAGCGCCCACCGCGGCCAGGATCGAACTGCAGTGCCCTAGAGCTTAAAAAAACCTCAGGTGGTCAAAATTTCCGGAGCCCTCCACTACGGCGTCTCTCATAGCCTGAGTCGTTTTGGAGCTTTAAACTCCAGAAACCTACCAAACCTTTTAGGACGGTTCAGAACGTTTCTACCACAGAAAAGCACATAGCTTCAGGCGGCCACAATAAATGGGTTCACATCGGTCAGACAAACCGCGACCAAGCATACGCGGAATTTTTGGAAAGACAGATGTATACGGTGCTGTCGTGCTCATGACATAATACAATGATATATGCGGCAGGCTCCGCCTAGCCAGATAGAGCTCTGTAGAGGAATGCGATGACCGCAGGGCTACCCGTGCCAGTTAACACGTCGCTGACTTTAATTATTAAAAAAAAAGGCATTAGAAGCCTTGTTGAGACAAAGGACCAGGGTCCTTCAAAAAGTGGCGTTATGTAACCGTCTGCCAGAACCAGTTGAACCAATTTCTTGAAATTGATTTAAATCGAGTTACATATAAATCAGATATACTACCTGTCACGACTGGTCGGTGACAAGGTGGGGCAAAGGAAATCTCCCTTTGACAGGTGGTCTGGCAAGGGAAGCTGCCCTGCGCTGGTTGGTCACCGATGTGTGTGACGTCATAACACCACTAGACATAACCAGGTTTGTTGATTTCCATAGTTGCAGGAATAGGTGGGAACGAAAGCCTTCGATAAGCGCTAAAAATGTAAAATGCATGGAACAATACAATACAATACAAATTATTCGCCAGTTTCTTTTCATACAAAATCCGCTGATCACGCACATAGCGCTTGTTGGCTGACCTGGAAGCCAGTGAATACATCTTTATATTCAAATGCATAAATTTACAAAGCAAACATCAGAACCGCATCCCATTCTACATTGCAAGACAGAAAAGGGATGCGAAAAGTCCAGTAATGGTTGGTTGGTTTGTGGGGTTTAACGTCCCAAAGCGACTCAGGCTATGAGAGACGCCGTAGTGGAGGACTCCGGAAATTTCGACCACCTGGGGTTCTTTAACGTGCACTGACATCGCACAGCACACGGGCGCCTTGCTTTTCGCCTCCACCGAAAAGCTGCCGCCGAGGCCGGGATTCGATCCCGCGTCCTTGGGAACAGTAGTCGAGCGCCGTAACCACTGCGCCACCCCGGCGGGGTCTCCAGTAATGATAATCACTTCATAGATCCAAAGATGTACAATAAGGGCAGTTCATTTCTGCATTAAAACAAATAAATAAAATAAAAACACATAAAATAGCTGCATCCCATCCTAACTGGCAAAAAATGGGGTCCGAAAAGCCAAGTAATAGCAATCACTTAATACATCCAAACATGTGCAATAAATACAGGTCATCCATGCGTACACAGTTTTATTCCTGCATTGTTGCCAAGCACCATTTTCTAATGCGTTTTGTCATCGTTCTTTCTTCTTTTTTGAATATTCACAAGGTTCTCGCTTAGTTCGTTAAATATGGCAGGGGCATAAATAATACTTCGTTGTCATTTTACCATAGTGTGTAAAAACTCTTAGCTGAACGTATCTTTGTTTTTCTTACTGCTACGTCTTTCAACAAAAAACGATAACGAGCATGTCAGGCTGCAGCGAAAGAAAGCTAGAGCAGCAACGTATGCTTTCTAGTGCTAGCGCATTGCACTCTTAAGTTGGAAGGTAAGATCCTATAACATAAATACAACATGACATAGCACACCATAGATTACGATAGACGTTTTCAAAACGTTTCAAAATTCAAGACAAAAAACAGTCACCAGAAAAGAAACAAATGACAAAAAAGAACAGTTGAGCTTGGTTTAAATTCAACGTAAGTGAATTAGGCAAGAGCAGATTGGTTTGGTTTGGTAAAACTTTATTTCCCACAGTAGGGGTCCTGAAGGACACTTGCATGGCTAGGCGCCAGGTGTAGAGGGCAGCTCCCACAACGACTACCGAAGAGCGTGCGCTGAAACGCCGAGGGCGGGATCGAATAGCACAAAGACGGCGACGCTCTTGCCCGTGCTCAGGGGCTGTTCTGACCCGGGGCTGAGAAAACGTCACACGGATGGAAAATGGCTCTGTCGGCTTTACATCAGAACAGCGACGCATGAATGCTGTGAGCTCTTGCGTGTTTTCTGCAACGTTCTATAGTTAGCGTTTGAGGCCTCTTCTACCATGTGCTCTTGCAATACACTCGAGCGCTTTCTCTGTTCCCCTCGCGGGGGGTGGTTTCTTGCGGGTTCGGTTGCCACGTTGCGTGCATTAAAATTTTGTCCATGTGCCAACGCTGGCATCCTTGTCCCTAACATTCCTCGCCCATCTCGCCTAGGGCGTGCAACACCACCGGAGAAAGGATGATTTAAATAAATACAAATGCTCGCGCCGAGACGTCTAGAACAAAAGAGGACACACGAAGTAGACGCCAGGCTCCCGTTAATGCCGCATAAGAGCTTACTACTGGCGTAACAAAATGAAGAAATTTTGTTTTATTTATATATTGTGCCCGGTGTGTAAGCGTGGGATGAAACAAAGCACCGCAGGGATGCATTCCTGCACTGGAGAATTTCAGGCGCAGCACGGGATAGGTCTCGAACTTTCCGTTAGTTTCCGAGTCCTGGGCCCGAATATTGGCACAAACGTTACTGATAGCCTGCTTTATGCAGGATACCAGTAAAATTTTCCGAGATCACTGCAGAATCTGCACCGGAGAAATGCGTAAGCCCTGCCGCGGTTATGCAGTGGTTAAGATGTCCGACTACTCGTGGTGGTGGCGAAAACATTTACTGCTAAAAACGTAGAGGGGGCCAACCCTCCTCCTTTACATGGCACGAGGCAGCTCTTAGGGGACCGCCCTTACAGAGCAAAGGACAGCCCTTGGAGGGCTATTTAATCCAGGACGTTGGTGATGGCCAAGCGCTTGTAGCAGTGGAGCTGACCAGGAGAGTCTCCAAGTATTCCTCCGCTGGGGTTGAGGATGGAGGATGTGAGAAGGCAGGGTACATGAGTAGGACGTGAAAAAAGTATCCCGGTTTCCTGCAGAGCTTACAGGAGAACAGGAACAGATCGGGGTAGCAGGTACGAAGGAGAATAGGGTAGGAAGCAGCACGTGTCTGGAGTCGGCGCCAGTGAGAGGCCTAGGTTAAGGTTAGAGAGAGAACTGGCGGTGCGTAAACACGCCGGCTGTCTCGCTAGTACGTAAGGATATCTCTGAAGGTAAGCAGACGCTGGCGTAGGGGGTCCGAATCCTGCCCGGAAAGTGAGACCTAATAATAATTGGTTCACAGGAAGGGAAAGGCGCAGTATCTGTCACCCTTGTTTCTATGGACACCTGAACCGCAATACAAATTTCGAATTGATACAAATTTCGCGCAATGCATTTGTCGTTTTCATCCTGTTTCATCTCTATATTTTGTCGCAGACAGATGCGTTGCCACTGGTCGTGCACTGTCGTCGTGATGCTGTGCTATAAAGGCCGGCTATAACGCATGGATTAAACTGTTAACGACTTCGAAAAAGAAAATAAATAGCAAATAACCGAACTTAGGCTCCAAAATAACCGTTTTTTAACTGCTTTTTCCCGTTGTCGCTGCTCGACCGAACGTTGTGAGCCCACGTCGGCTTCGAAAAAGCAACTCAACAGAAAAAAAAAGTTTAAGGCAAGGGGGGGGGGGGGGGGGGGGATGACTGGAGTTGGCCTTTAGAGTGTTTTCTAGAAGCGTGAAGCGTGCCTGGCTTTCGCCTTTCAGCGGGAGCGCGCGGCCTCACAAAGTGCGCGCGTGTGTACTAACTTCGGGTAATGTGAAGAGAGAAGAGAGAGAGGTGGGGAAAGAGAGGAGGAAGCGGGAGTGATGAAAAACATGGCGGATATCGGTGGTTTCAACATTTCTTTGACAGCTCCACAAATATCCCTTGGGCGCCAAGGAGTCGTCGGCACTCTCGATAAGAACGAAGAAACGAAAAAGAAAAGAAAACGACAACGGACGCGTTCTCGAACAAAAAGTACACTCATTGCCGCGTGAGTGAAGAAAACAAGTGCTCATACAGTTCGGTCCTTGATCGGGAACCACATGCGCTGTGTTGAATGCCTGGCCGCGCTTATCATCTGTTTTTTTACAGACAACCGATGCCAGAAAACAAGTTGCTTGTTTTCTTCGCATCTGGCTTCAAAAGTACAGTCGCTCTTACAGTTGAGTTCTTACACTGTGTTATTGTTAAGCGTATAAACAAACGCATAGCGGTCAGCAAGATTTACTCCTCGTCCTGTTTTAACTTAAAATCTTTGTTAATTTCCGACTCCGGACTATATTGCTCCTTCCTGTCACGTTCTTCAAAGGGCTTTGCACTTTTCTCTACCCTCGAAGTAGAAGGGTTCGCATAGATTAAAAAAAGAACGATAAAAGGAAAAAAGCGTTCGAAAAAGAGTGGCGACGTAATTTTTTTTTCCTGTTCTTACTCCCAGGCATCCGCACTATATTACCAGCCGCTTGCCCGCGCATGCAGGCATTATACAGAGGGGCCGGCAATCTGTTTGCTCCGGTCGACAGTGCGTCCGGGGCGCCGTCATTTGCATGTTCGCAGGTGTGTGCCCGTTCAGCGAGTCAGACTGGGAGCGACCTGTTAGCCGTCGACGTTGCCTTAATAAAAAAAAATGTGAGAAAAAAGAAGAGAACGCAGACACGTGCCAGAGGCTGCGCATTAGCATATACACAAGCGCGCGCCAGCTAGCGCGAGCGCATGGTTGTCAGATTGAATTTCGCGAACAGCCATCTCTTTCCGCGGACCGATATATAAATAGCCGCGCCCATGCATACACACATATGCGCCAAAGAGCACTTTTCTCTCTCCTATCTCTCTTTCCTCCCTTCGTTCTCTCGCGCCTTTCTTTTTATTCTGTCGGCTCTGCTTCATTCACTTCATCATTCACGTTTGGCGTGCTTTCCTCGCCAGCTTGATAAATAAGCTCGTGGTCGACACACACTAGGGAGGCAAGAAAGAAAGCGTCCACCATTCTGCGGCCTTCTATGCCCCCCCCCCCCCCCCCCCCCCCCCCTTCAACCTTTTGTAACTCTTTCTTTCATTGCTGCACCCGCCTTTTTCTCTGGTTTCTTTTCTTTGTTTTATCTACGTCCTGTCTTCTGCGAGCCGCTCAAGTTCCACGGCTTGGCTGAGCTTGACTTGGTTTGGCTAAGCTTGGGAGGCAGCAGCGCGAGCTGACGTTCACTTGCATGTGTTGTGCAGCTCTGCTGTACACAAGCTGGATGACGAAGAAACCAATGTTGGAAGAAGCGGGTATGCGATGCAAGGGAAGGGGGTGTCGTCGCAACTGCCAAATAACCTCCAAACTCCTCCAAACTTCCTCCTCCTTCTCCTCCTCCTCATTTCCCTCCTCTCGGTGTGTTCATATCCTTTCACTCCCACTTTCGCTATGCGCACTATCTTTTCATTCCTTTTCCTCTACTTCTATTAACTAATATTTTTCCTTCCGCTTGCTCGAAGTCAGCAGTGGAAAGCAAAATGGGCAAGGAAGCTGTCCACGTGCGCTTTGAGGCAGGCGGGCATGCGCAAAGCTTCGAATGTCGTGCTTCGGTTACAGTACGATGATGTTTTACTTCATTTTGGAAGCGCACACTTGCAATGAGCAGGATAGAAGTTCGCGCGAAAAACAGCACAGGATGGGAACATAGGCGAAAATTCGTATATCTCGCTGTTATAACGAAATAAACGCGTGAAAGCATTGCACTCAGCTATGGTTCGCGGAAAGACGCATGCTTACTCGCCGCCGCATTGCTGATTGCATCGCGCACGAATTTGTTACTGAGGCCTTTGTTTCTGCAGTGTCTGAAAAATGCGGGGCCTATCTTGCGATCTCCAGCCGCTTCCGCTGTGCTCTTCTTTTTCAATCTTCCCGTTGTCAGCAGCGGGAACACTGGCGCTGAAAGGATGCTGGCTCTGCGCCATTTCTGGCTCTTTTGCTTTTTTTACGCGAGGTACTGCGTTTCGATAACGGTGAGCTTAATGGAAGTATTTTTCTTTAATAAAAGCGGAGCTGGACGTGAGAGCACTGATGGTCGCGATTTTATTCCGACATACCGTCGTCTCCCTCGCGTTCTGCGTTAGCGTCAGTCTTGCTTTCAATCAATCAATCAATCAATCAACCAATCAATCAATCAACCAATCAATCGGTTTGAATTCTAAGCAGCTGTATATAACAATCATTAACGCCGGAGTTCAGACAAAAACAGATTTCTGGCTCTCAGTGAGCGGAATTGCCGACATTGGATGGATGCTGAACCCAGCGAGGCCTAATTATCGTAACACTGCGACCGCTGAGTCTGTATGTTTTAGTTTCAGTTTATTTCCCACGACAAGTACAGGGGATGTACAAGGTGTGGCGAGGGTGACAGGATAAAAGCTTCATCAATAGCAGCTTGACTGGCCCCGTCTCCCCAAACAACATGGCAGCAATCATGACAGTTTGGAAGCTCGGATGGGAAGAATGTTGCCGTACTATGACCGTTGAAGGATACTGAAAGATTTTTCACCGCACTTCACTTTAATGTGCCTAATACCTCCTCGTACTTATCTCAACTGGTCTGAAAGAAACTCGCTCTTATTTGTCTCGAGGTGATAGCGCGCGATACTATGACGTCACATAGGCTCATTGACGAGAGGTGCGTCATCTATACAGTATCACAAAGTCATTCTTATGATGCCGAAAAAAAGACACCCGACTGGTAGAAAATATATAAATATGAGACAGCGAGGCGGTCAGGCGTTATTTTATTCAGACAACGGAAAATTCGATTGTAATAATGCTGACGAGCCGTAAAATGGCACTAAAAATGTTACAGCTTTTTAACCTGCTTTGTCGGCCATTGAGAATCCGCTGCTTGTGCAGCGTGCATGTATACAGCCTGTGGTTAAGTCGCTAAAGTTTTCGACGGTGCTACCGCAGTTCAGGATGCACGAACGTCTGCCATTTACCTTCTGCGCCCTTCAAGCAGGTATGCGCTAAATACATTATGACCTTTCCCGCGTTCTGTACTTCATTGCGTCTTCCCACCTGGATTGGTTTCATCGTTTGGGATATATTTTAATCAACATTCGAAAGAAAAGTGTTATTGTACACCTTGGAACGCCTGCTCCGTGCTGCAAAAAAAAAAACATATGGAGGGGACAGGCAAGCCCCCGCCGGGGTGGTGCAGTGGTAAGACGCCCGACTACTGTGCCGGAGTTCCCGGGATCGAATCCCGGCCTCGGCGGCTGCGTTTCGATGGAGGCGAAACGAAGAGGCGTCCGTGTGCTGTGCGATGTCAGCGCACGTTAAAGATCCTCAGGTGGTCGAAATTACTGCGTAGCCCTCCACTACGGCCCCCCTTTCTCTCTATTCACTTTCACCCCCACCTTCATCCCTTCCCTTACGGCGCGGTTCAGGTGTCCACAGAGCAAGTGTGACAGATACCGCGCCTTTCCCTTCCTATGAACCAACCAACCAACCAACTAACCAACAGGCAAGCTATATTCGCAAACGCTGACAATATATATATATATATATATATATATATATATATATATGTATATATATATGCACTAACTGCTAAAGAATATCGCCATTAACGAAATACGTACATAAATTAGTTGGAAAGAGGGAGCAAAATTGAAGAGCGAACTGCGCAGATATTCTGTCTCAAACGATTATTATTTTTTATTTGTAAGCGTTTCAGGCCTCTAAATGCATCAGCTTGGCCATCAAAAAGTCTACTTCCGAGAACCCCGTCAAACGGTTTCGGTATCAATTTCTCCTCGTCGTTAGCGGTTTGGAGGAGTCAGCGGAGAACGCTTCTCGACATATGGACTATTTATCGATTGCAATATAAAGTGTATTTTGCCGCCTCGCTCGTTTCGAATTGCTCGATGCTTCATTGGGGCGGAGGGAACAACTGCGGGGCTTTACGGTTCTTTGACAATATTCGCTGAGGCATCAGCTACACTTCATGCCTGGCCGCGATAAGTTATGTTCCTTGAATTACAGACCGAGCTGCTGTTCGTCGGTAACATGCATGTCCATGACTGGAGTGTATGGGCGCGAAGGCCATTCCAAAGGCAGTTTATCAAAAATGGCTGCTGCCTTCGGTAAGGGAAAGCTAAACGTCTGCTGCGCGAACGAAATGAGCGGGCGATAAAACAAAACTCAAACATCAAATATCTCCGTTGAAATATCGATTGCCGTAATAAATTAACATTAACTCGATGTACTTAAGAGAAACTAACAAGTCGGAGAAGATTTCTGTTGCGAACCCTATCGAACCCTGGATAGCGTCTGTGCTTGACAGTCGCGTTGTAACTTTAGTCAAGCGGGGAGAATTACGGATACCAGGACGACGTCAAACTGTATACTCAAGAGCACGAATTGGGAACACCGCATTAGGGAATGCTAATGAGTTACAGCTCCCAAATTATCTGTAATCCGTTATTAGCGTCTTATTTCAGATTACCCCTACATCACAGCTGATATCTGTGGGCTTACAACGAGACATAACAAAACCCAGCTTCGGCTTCAGTAAATTACTCCGTTCAGCGATTGATTTGTTTGGTATGATTTTATGTGGTTTAATGTTACAACATGACTCAGGCTATGACCATAGTTGAAGGGGAGGCGGAAATTTAAGTCACCTGGAGTTGTGTAACGTGCACTGACATCGCACAGCACGCGGGCACCTAGCTTTTGGCCTCCACCGGAAACCGGCCGCCGCGTCCGGAATTCGATCCCGCGTCCTCGGGCAGAACAGTCGAGCGCTCTAACCATTGCACCACCGCGGCTGGGTCGTTCGAATTTCGTAGCCTTCGCGCTGTGCTTGCTTGTGTAAAAAAAAAAAAAAAAAAAAAAAGAAATGCTTCGATCCGTGCCGTCTCTCCCGGACTCTGTTTAAAACGAAAATGAAAGGTGATGATGAAAATATTTACTGAAGTAGCTTAGAGGGTTGGGAAGAGGAAGTGCACATGTGCCTCTAATCTGGCGCGTTGTAATATATCGTTTGAGTGTAGTGACTCGTGAGTGGATCATATTGGTCCGATTCCGAGGTACATTTATCAGGGTCCCGGGGAAGAGACGCGCTGGCCGAGTATCGGGTCAGCTCGTTTCGCTCTGTACCCTGGTATCCTCCATGCCAACTGTTTATTGCCAGCGTGAGCTTGTCTGTTTTGGAAGATCGATGTCATAAGCGCTCCGAGCCTTAGTGATGTTTTGATACGATATATTTTTGAGTGTGTGGTGTTAGTATGTTTTGCGATGCGGGATGTGCAGCTTCGATAGCTACAGACACCTCTTCTGTTGTTATGCAATGACAGGCTGCTGTAAGCGCATCGATTATCTATCCTTTGTGAGCGGCTAGTATCGGCATCGGTGTAGAATATATATCTGCTTGCATGTCATAGTGCTTCTGAAATTGCGTTTGCTTTGGCTTGACTTCGTGCTTGACGGTAGGTATGTTTCTTGGAAGGGGAAAGGCAATGCTTCTCCACAGCAGCGCGAGTTTGTGTTAGCTAAACTGCATGCCAAGCGTCCTCGTGGGCTCATTGAAACGGAGACGGAAACAAACGAAAAAGACGTTTCTCGTTAGGAGAAGTACGGTTATAACTCGAGTTGCGAACAATCGACTTACCATTGCTCCAATCCGCGACTGGGCAAACTACTGCTATGTTCATTGAAGCTACATGCAAGAAAAACTGCAATCTGCGCAATGCACCAGACAATGTAGAACGGATGACAATGAAGTCAGTCACACGGACGTAAGTATGCACGCTAGGATAAAGATAGCCGTGAATAAGATTTTTTGTATCCTGGGCAGTGCTGTCACTGTGCACATCTGGAAGCATTGACCAATTCTATCAATGAGAATCCGGGCAGCCATGCATATGCAGCCATACATATGTGAAAGAACCGGATAGTTGCGCTGCTTCGGGTTTATGGCCTACGTTTCCGTGACGAGCCTCATCGTCAGGGGTTGCTGTCTCCCACTCACTCTGGCGCATGCGCAAGAAGAAACAAACCGAGAAAAGAAGACAGGAAATGTATACTCAAGGCGAGCAATGCTGTGGCCAAATGAGGTCAAGAAAAACGATCCAAGTGCAGAGTGCAAACGCAAGAACAAAAACATCAAGGCAAAAATAAGCAGGAAGCAAAAAGAGCAAAGTAATTTTAGAAGAGCTTTCGCAAGAGGTACAAACGACACTCGCCATCTTGTGGTCCGCGGCGGAAGTCCTGCATACGATGCGGCTTGCGAGGAGCGGAACTTTGAACACGCTCATTCAACGTACGGAGAAAAGTAAAAAGGATGTTTGGAAGATGAGTGATTTGTGAGAAAAAGGCGCGCGACTCGACCATATATAGTGCGCCTCAACTTGTCATCAGGCGACGACGAAGTGCATATCACAGGAAATGAGAGTCCCATTGACGGACGTACTCCGTGACCGAGACCGACTGCGCGTAAACGTGCGCCAGAGTGATGTAGTGCAAATAAAGAAAAAATGCTAAGGGACGAGGGGGATCAGCAAGAAACAAGGCCGGCGGCTCGTTGTGCAGATGCTTTCTGCTCACACGCTGAATCCAGGCAACGCTGTGGAAGTCGGGAACACATTTTTTTTTTCTGCAGGAAAGAAGGAAGGGTGAAAGGGGCCAAGCTTACATAAGTGCTGCCGGTAGAGATATGATGTAAAGTGGACGCTATATTTAGACGGTGTCACGTTCGTGCTAGCTTGTTACGTATGCTTTATTGTGTTCTTCCTTTTAGGGACCTATTGTTTGATTGAATTCGGTTGCAAGACGCATATTCATTTTTTTTTTCTCAGCAGACTGTGCACATTTAACCTCTATGGAATTATACCTTCATACTGCCTGGAGCAAATCACGCATGAGCACTTTCATGCAGAGAAATGTGAAGGTTGAATGACTTGATGGGGAGTTTGAGAAGCGAAGCACATCAAAAAGCATCAGAAATGGAAAGGGGGGGGGGGGGGTGTATCCTGTTTGCTGGAAAAGCGTCCCAGGTACGCACCATCGTCTCTTCTTTACTACTGATACGAAACAGCGGAATGTGCACGCAACACTTATCACATGCCGAGCACTTCACAGCATGGTACGTTTTTTCTTTGAGAAACAAAGCAGGTGACACTGTAACTGTTAAGAGAATTACGTTGGTAGTTAACACTATTGAGTGAGCGATTAACCGCGCCAGCTATAGCTTCAACAACCACACGCCCCCAGTGTTCGTTTCTACAAACAACTTATTTCGCATTCGGAAACTATACTGCGCGCTGCGATCACGCAATATTCCACAAAAGTTAGCTGCACTGAGCATACGTGCGCGCTTTTCTGATTGGCTAGCGCTATAGCACCAGTATCGACCGTGCCGCACATTTCTGCGTTTCGCAAAAACCCTCTGTTTCTGGAAAGTAGCACTGTGTGAGCGTGTTGCGTTCTCCTGACCGGCTGAGCGGTTCGGCCGCACCGCGCACAGTCTAGAGGCGCAGCGCCGCACACACTGGCCAAGCCTGGCCACCAGGCTCTGGCGTCAGATGCCTATTTATGGCATTCTGTCCGGCCGCACCGGAAGTACAGGCGACCGCCGCAAAGTGTCGCGTGTCTCGTAGTCGAGCACAACGCAGCAGCGCCCTCTTCTCTCCCCTCTCTAACAGACAGCTAGCTTCCCATGCCAAAGGCGTCAGGAAGCCGCTCCAATTTTATTTTTTTGCTCTCTGTGACAATTTTGTTTTTCTTCAAAACGCGAAGTAGACGACAGAACGCCGCCGCCACGGCTGGCTCCGTTTCACAGTCATCGCTTCCCTTTTGCTGTGGATAAGTGCTGTGCCTTATTTTTCTTTCTCTCGCGCGGCTCTGTCCCTGACGCTCTAAGTTGGCAGTGTTCTCCGGGAGACTGGGGTAGAAAAGGAAGAAAAAAAATTCGGAAAGTAAAAATATTTCGCTACACCCAGGCTAAACAAAAACAAAGTGATTTCGAATGTATACGTAGCATGATCTGCCCTAAGAGCGGAGCGGCCGGCCTGCTTTGGAAAGCCAAAGGGAAAAGCGTGCTGGCTGGAAAGAAGTAAAAAAGAGGATTTCTTTTCTTACAAGGAATGGGCGTGGAGGCCGACTCGGTGGCAGAGCCGGCTTTTGAAAAAAAAAAAAAAAAAAAAAAAGGCATAAATGAAGAAAAAGCGCAGAATGAAGGGACACAAATAAGGCATGCAGATCCCACTGTCCCTCTCGAAGGCCCTTCACTATTCAGCCCCCCCCCCCCCCCTTACTGCCTTCTTCACGAAAGTAAGAGAGAAAAAGGCTTACGCGGACTGAGTGTATGGCGTCTTTTATTTATTCTTTTACGTTTCTTGGCTCTGCACCGTTTTCAACTAAAACCACAGAGATTTTCAGCTGAAACTGCCATCGTCTAACCAAGGGCCGGCGTCCTCGGCCCACGTTCGCAAGCACCGAAAACTGGGGCGTATTTAGCAGCAGCAGCAAAAGGGCAGCGATGTACGCGAGAGAACAGTCAATCATTAAACAGGTCTCACGCGCGATTAGCTCTTGGAATCATTTCATGCGAGCCATGGTTTTTCTGAACGCAATATGGTTCTGGAGAAGGGCCTTGCGGCGAAACCGTAAATGGATATTTTTTCTTCCCGTGGTCGTGAAACACAATCGCGCATCGGTGCTCCCGAAGAAGAAGAAGTCAAAGCGATTAGCGTCCCTTCGAGGAAGCTTTTATTTTTATTTTTCGACCGACCATGAAGCGATGAGGCTTTTGGTCTTCATTTACTTTTTGAACAAGGAATGCTTCGAACGCTAATTCCGAGACGGGAAAGGAAATACTGAGCGTAGCTTATGCGCTACCGTGCTCGAATTTCCTGCGCGCTGTGCTCAAATATTTGCGATCGTCGAATTGCGCGAATTCTTAAAACACTAGAGAAAATATATGCAGAATTAAGTTAGACCTCGAATAAATTCTACACGAAAGCTCATTTGTGACCACGCTGAGTAAAATCACAATTCTGTTTTCACGAAGTATCTGTTAATCAAGCGATAATTAGGCACTGCTGTATGTCAAATAAATAGATGCAAAATGCCAGCGGAAACACTCGCATCTAGAAGAAGCGAAAAGCACTAATTCAGATTCTCGACTAACTAAGTTCAGAGAGGACCGCGTTGGTGGTTCTAGAGCCTTTATTATTTCTTTTTGTCAACCGAGCTGCGCTCTCTTCTGTATTTTGCATTTCTTTGAAAATTAGTAGCAAATAGACCGAACACCTCGTCTGAGAAACATTTCTTTTTCAAAGACGCTCCCTTCCTTGAGCTCTTGCCCCTAGCCTCACACGTCTTCCCCAGTTCTTGTCCGCGCATAAGATCGACAAACTAGTCCCCCCTCTCTCCTTCTTTCTCAAGGGGACTTTGATCATTTGCACTGGTCCCAAGGGGTCCCCGACATATCCATGGCTGAGAATCAGTGGTACATAGGGTATGTGCAGATAGATGGTGCATGCACCTACGTCACAGTGGCGGCCATTTTGTGGTGCATGTATATATATCGCGGCGAAAGGCTGCAGGTATATGTAGTCGCCTTATCACTGTGTGCTCCGGCCTTCACTACTGCAGATGTGCCCTGCACCATAAAATGGCTCCCCTGACGTTACTTGAATAACCTAGCGTATCTCTCTTAGTTAGAGCTTAGTGAGCTATACGCGGACTGAAATGTCATTGGTAACCTCTGCCGTGTAGCTACCAAATTTTCGTAAACACTGCTAGAAGGCCTGGTCAGCATGTTTTCACTCGTTTAACATTAATTACTGAATCGTTCATTTCAAGCATACTTTTGCACGCTTTCGAACGATACTGCGCACCCGCCGCGGTGGTGCAGTGGTTACGGGGCTCGACTGCTGTGCCCAAGAATGCTACGAAACCCGGCGGCGAGGGCTGCTTTTCGATGAAGACGAAAAGCAAGGCGCCCGTGCGCCGTGCGATGTCAGTGCACGATAAAGAACCCCAAGTGGTCGAAATTTCTGGAGCACTCCACTACAGCGTCTTTTATAGCCTGAGTTGCTTTGGGAGTTAAACCCCATAGATGGTGGTAGTGGTTTATTGAAATAATAATCAATGAGGAAGGAAAAGAGTGCTGCCTACAGCGGCAACTGCTATCTACTATCCGAAGCACACCGGCTGCGCCCGGCGGGAAAGCAAAGGGGTAGGGAGAGGATAGCGAGGAGAAGTACAGAGGGAAGCGATAGCAAGAAAGGACAGGGAAAGCTTTGCACATTATTTAAAAAATACAAAAAGTGAACGAGTTCGCGTCGCCCGCACGCATGTCCCCATAACCCATGAGCATATCCTGCCACTTTCATCGCGCAATACGGATTTCATCCAATCAGAGAGACTCAGGCTTCTCCGGCTAAAGTCAGCATGACTTAGACGCCCCCAGGTCTCGACTATAGTCGCTGGTGTTCGTATTGCATTCCACTAGCCGGATGCAGGAATACGGTTCATATCTAACTTAGCTGTCGCGACAGCAGTTCGAGCAAAAACCGAAGGGAGAACAGCAGGGAAACGGCATGAGGGAGAAGATACTACTCTCAGCACGTTCCATTTGGGGGCATCGACGGCGCGACTGAACGCTGCTACGCATCGTGGCATGTCTACCGACAGAGTTGGAAACGCCAAGAGACTTATGCTGGCTGAGGCGACGGCATATACGAGCACGAGAAACTGGTGTGTACTGCACGCGACGCGTCAGCGAGGTGCGACTGCGAGCTGGCGATGATGACAGCTCCACGCCCCCCGTGTGATGCGGGAGCGGCGGAGCGGCTAACGAATCTGTCACCCGCAATCAACGCACTCTTCGCCTGATGTCTCCCGGCCCACGGCAGCAGAGACAGCTGCTGCTAGGTGGCTCTGCTATGCATTCCCCAGTGCAGCGGGATAATGCAATG
Organism: Amblyomma maculatum; assembly: GCF_055883805.1. Lineage (NCBI taxonomy): Eukaryota > Metazoa > Arthropoda > Arachnida > Ixodida > Ixodidae > Amblyomma > Amblyomma maculatum. The sequence goes on along the minus strand of NC_139351.1, from coordinate 122,233,656 downwards.
CCCTATTTCTTATATACGGCCTCCGAGATTCTCGCTCGTCATGACTCATGCCGTGTCATGAACCTCGGAGGACACGCAGTCATCCATAATTTCTTTACTTTTCAGCCGCTTACTGATCTGGGCTACCCGCCGCAGTGGCTTCGGCTTTTGCCTGGCTCAACGCGTCGTCGATTCGAGTCCCTGCAGCAACGACCTCAAGATTTCAATGAAGGCGAAATACGCCATTCGAGTTATGCGATGTCAGCGCCCGTCAAAGAATCCCAGGCAAATAAATTAATCCGGAGACATCTGCGTACAGTTTGTGTATTAAACCATGCATGACATCACGCGGCATAATTAGTAACCTATTTAGTTCTTTTACTATAGTACACAACATAGAAAAGTTAACTATCAAACTGTCTATACCAGCGGCTCTTGCTCGCAGCGACTGTAAAGGGAGCCAATCACAGCCCTAATCATAATCGACGTTCAAATGCCTCAGATCATTATATCAGCGCGGAGTGCTGCAGTGAACTAAGAATCGCGGGCGGGCCTCAAACATCCTCACTACAATTGACTGTAACATAGTGCGTTATAGTTATATATTTTGATTCAGCCTACCTTTACATTTCTTCCTGTCGCTCACCTCTCTGATTTCCTCTCCCTTTATCTTCGCTTTCTCTTTATTTCCGCCGTACTAGATTTCAGGGGCTTTAGGAATTGAGATGGCAGATACCGGGGCGCAAAAATACTTTTTACTTCATTTTGTTATTATAATAAATAATAAGTACCATCACCACTTCCTCTTCTTCCTCTTCTTCTTCAACAAAAACAAGAGACATAATTTTATCCTGCGCGATTACCTTTTTGCGCAGATAACAAGAGATGTTTGAACAACGAACTGTTTTCGTGTCGCGGAGTAACAGTGTGCACCGGATATTGGGCGCGAGGACATACCGCGGGGCACACCTCTCGGAAGCGCCCGCACGACGAAGTAAGTGGGATAACCCACATTGAACGGCTGCTGTATGATGCTTTCCTAGGCAGTTCAGTTGCGCATTAGCATTACGTTCGTTTATTTATTTAATATAAACTTCGGTCTGGGCCTGTATAATCTTATTTTGAGGTATGAGACCGAGTCGTTCGGCAAAAAAGCACTTCACCGAATCATAGTTATCGAAGTTGGCGAGCTCTACTGCTATGAAGACGCGCACCAGATGCAGAATTTCCGCTGTTGTGAAAACAAAAAGCAAAAACTAAACAACTAAATCTACCACACAACCAGTCAGATGTAAGCAGTCAGTGCACAGGTAATGGGATTCCTGTGCAAGAGCAGAGGACTTTGAGGAGTCTGAGAGACGTTGAGCACCTTCGAATAGCGCAGGCGGAAGCAGCACTGTTCGCCTGCTCCCTTGAACGTTGTAGAGCAAGCAAGTTTGACTGCGGGGATAACACGGATTAATTTTTTAGCAAGTGTGAAGACGCGTGCTCCACGCAGCAAATTCTTGCGCATTGACTACCGTCATTGGCGCTCTTGGTTAGAGCGGATAATTGTTTTTCCCGCGCACAGTAGTTTTTTTTTTTTTTTTTTTTTTTTTAACGCTTATTTCGGTCAGCACATCACAACATGCATGCAATGTTCTATCTTTCGCTTATTCATGGATTCTGCAATTTAAAATTACTACAGTACTGGAGGCGCTGCCTGAAACAACTCACCATGCATGAGACATGGCAGTAATTGACATGGCATTAATTGAATTACAGTATTGAAATTACTGTAATTTAATTACCTTTTTGGTAATTTGTAATGTAATTAATTACGTTTTTCGTTTGGTAATTTAGTAATGTAATGAATTACTTTTTGTAGTAATTTCGCAGCAAAAGTAATTAATTCCTTTCGAAATTACTTTTACTGAAGTGCGTCCGGTCTGTCCCGGTTTTTGCTCTGGTACTGTTTTTGTAATGGCGACTGCTATAGGAAAGAGGGAAGGAATAGCTCTCTGGGACGGAATTTCGTGGAAATACGAAAGAATGTGTGTGCTTCGCGTCTGGAGAACAAGTTTGTTTTTTTTTTTTACTAGGTTTACTTATCTTTTGCATGGATGGAAACTAGAAAGTAATTTTAAAATAATTGAATTACTCGGTAAAGGTAATTGTAATGTAATTTCATTCCTTTTTGGGAGAAGTAATGAGTAACGTAATTTAATTACTTTTCTACAATTTTCAGCAAAGTAATTAGTAATGTAATTTAATTCCTTTTCAAAAGTAATTTTGCCATGTATGCAATGCATACCGCTGCCCGAGGCGGCAGAATCTTCTAGTTCACTTCAGTGAAACTTCCGCGTCAACGTTTGAGAATAATCTGAGGCCTTCTGACCTTCGCACAATCCCTCCTTGCTTTGGGAGGGTACTGCTCCATAAAGAGGCCAGCATCTTTTCCATCCTTCCAGCAATAGAATCGTTGGCTTCACAAGTGATAAGCACAAATTAAAACGCGCGCCGTTTCTTCTGCCGCTCACAGAACTTAAAGCGCCAACTCTATGGATAAAATCTCGCTCGCTGAATTATTGTCTGCACGCACATCATGATAATTATCACTCGCTGATATACCCATTCAAATTTTACTTAAGGAAGGAGAATTCTGTGAGCTTTCGGGTAGCAATGGGAGCTTGCGCCGGATTCCTTTGCTTACGTGCGAGTAATACGCGTAACAGACCGTAGCAACAGCTTAAATAAACTTCAGCAGCCTCAGTAACGATGCAAGATCAAAAAGTACAAGACAGACACTTTATATCAACTCAAGCTGCAGAAATAAACGCGACTATTAGCTTTTAAAACGCACAAATTCAATCGAGCGTCTGCTTCAGTAGAAGTAAGAGGAGTCACGTGATCCCACTTTCTCCCCTAGGTCGACAGCGCCGTTCGCTCCAATGGTGGCGCTCACGCCCAATAAGCATGGGCAGATCCTCATTGCAGGCTTTAAGTTACCCACTGCACTCGCGCCCTCATTTTGCTTATCATCCAGTGTCGCTTGTATCTCGAGAGGAGAACCCGTCTTGTCTCGAGGGGGTAAACGCAACGCGTCTAACTGCTCAAGAATCTGCTCGAGAAGGGAGGCCAGCGCAGATGGATCGCCGCCAGAGCCCGCGTCCGTCGAGGCCCAGGAATAATAGCCGACGGCCAGGGGCTCGTAATTGATGTCGAGTGTCTCCTTCGGGCCAGCCATGGCAAGCGCTACACACGAAGACGAAAACCCGCGGCGAGGCTTGTGTAATCAAACCGCGCTGAAAGCCGAGTCGCGCGTACGAGGACGGAGCGCAAGATGCCGGCCGCGCGATGCCCTTGGAGGAACGGACGCGTGCGCCGAAGGAAAAACGGGGCTCCTGCGCGGTCAGACCCCGATGCGGATAACAACGTCAGGGTAGTTAACCCTTTAACGATTAACTTGTAAAACTGTGACATGAAAATAAAACAAAACGTTATGTGCTAGATATAGCACGCAAGTAAAAAAAAAAGTATTCAGACTGATAAATTAACTCATCATTACTATCGAGTTATTTTTCGGGTTAATAATCTGAAACGAATTCAAGGCGCACACTACAGGAGAAAGGTTCCTAATGGTCCCCATTTGTACAGCTTTCCTGGGCCAGCCACGGTCAGCCGACCTCGACAAATTCCCTAATCTCATTTTCCCACCCAACTTTCGGCCTCTAGGTACAGTCTTCGTCAAAAGTGCAGAGCCTATGGTGTCTGCTCCTGAGCCATTTCTTGCGGCTTGTAATGCATATCCAGTGTTCTGACTGTCTTGAAGGTAAGATTTTTTTTCCAACCCTCTCCAATGGAAACGACCTCCAGTAATGCTGAATCAGCGTCACTATACGGCTCAGAAGCAGACCTGCTGGGCTTTATACTTTTGACAAAGGCTGCACGTTTTGCAATCAGGTTTCATTATCTTAACCCGCCTTCGGGCACCTGACGTCCACAGTGCATAGCCCGTGCAGGTCTATTTATTCTTCACGTTTCCTGTTGGTCCGTGGTCCATTCCTTACACCATGCTCAGTCCTCTTCAAAGCGCATTATCTCATGCAATCGAGAAGAAATCTGTTAAGTTGCAAGTGTACCTTTCGAACTCCCAATTTTCCAATAATAACCTAAAAAGCGAGAGTTTTTTTAGGAGTTCGCGCATGCCGCACATTTCCGCGCTCACGGAACACCTATCCTGACAAAAGTATAAAATAAAAAGTTTGTTGGATTTTTAGTTTGGCGATTCACACTTTTTCATGTTCACTTCCGGTTGCACTGTTGGTGAAATAGTTAAAGTATTCGTAATACGTAAACAATTTCGCTCGGTGAAGTTTACTAATACTTCCCCTGCTATTCATAGCAGCCATAGGCTGTCACATGGTCTCTGGCACCTGCTTCTTGCCTACACTGACACTGAAGTCGCCTATGAGTACACTATGCTGGGTTTTTACTTTTTGCATTGTCGATTCTGAGTATTCATAGGAGCGTTAGACTACCTTGTCACCATGGCTTACTGTAATTGGGTACGTCTGTACCGCCTTGAATCGGTATGTCTTTTTAACCCTGGTTACGGTACCTACCACAACCTGGTTAGTGCTGTATATATTTGTCGAATTCCCACACCTAGCCCTCACAAGTACCGCCAACTGCAATAAACAGTAAACTACCATAAACCAAGGTGTAGAAGATCCGTATGTAAAACATACTGGAATTGATTAGGTTTGTGTTAATTAACTGATCTATTATGCTGTTTGGTGAATCAATTCCTTTTCTTTTTCATTTATTATATTCCATTCTTGTATTAATTGGGCTTTCTATTCTTTTTATTGCTTTGAATTGGCCTTCCTCTTTACAATGTACTCTGTACCCGGAGGGTAAAATAAACAAATAAATAGTATCTACAGTGGTTGCGCAGCTACTGTAGTACGTCATTCGCAAAGGCAGCAATTAAAATCTACAAAAGAAAGAATGTAATGCATGGAGCACGATATTTTCAGTGCTATTCACCACGTATCTACAGGGGGTGTTCAGAGACTTGATGGGGAAGCAGCCTCGGAAAGGAACAGCAGCCCAGATAGATATAGCGAGGTGATGGAAGTAGCAATAGTGCACCTTTACATAAGGCAGGTAGTGATCGTATATCCCTACTATGTAAGTGAAATAACTACAAGAACAAGGATTAGGTTGAGCGTATTCAGTGACACGTACTTTCAGACTATGAGTGGCAGTTTGCCAGCATCACTGAAGGCAAAAGTATATGACAACTGTATATCTTACCTGTACTCGCCTATGGGGCAGAAAGGTAGAAGGTAACGTTAAGATATCAAATTACTTCATCGATAACGCAGCGAGCTGTGGGATGGAAAATGATATGACCAACGTTGAAAGATAGACAGGAGGGGAGCAGAGTGCAAATAGCAAACGCGAATTAGTGACGTCGTAATGAAGACGAATAAATTGTCATGGGCAGGGTATGTAGGGCGAGGAGACGATAGGCGAGGTTCACTGGTTGTAAGGGACTGGATTTCAAGGGAAGACAAGCGTAGCAGGGGGCGGCATGTACATTCAAAGAAAAGGTGTCCGCAGCTGTAACTGGGCCTAGGTTGTTTGGAGGGATATTGGAGAGGCCTTCGCCCTGCAATAAGTATGGTCAGGCTGATGACAATGATGATACTGATGATACCTTCCTTCAAAGCATGACGACGACGATGATGATGAAGACAACCTTATTAATCCTGCTTCTGCTAATTCGGGATGCTGGATAATTCGGGCACCAAGACCGGCCCCTTCAAACTTAAACTTCACTGCGCTTCAGTTGATTCGGGCGAGCGGGAGAGACCGCGTATGCATAGTGTGCCGGAAAGCGGGTGATGAGAATGGTGACTGCATCGCGAGGTAAGCTGGTGTCCAAATAAAATGCTAAGGCACAAAGGCACAAACGTAGAACGGAATTCTCTCTCTCCCCGTTTTTCATTAGGCAGCCCGCGTGTACGCAGGGCGCGCTATATTAATCCGACGGCTCAAAGTGTCCCATTAGCCCCGGAACTCTGCGTCCAGGAAAAAGCGACATCGAAAACCTCGTGACGTCAGAGCCCCATGAACACGCGCGGGAATTTCAAACACCGCGCAGTGCTCAAGTTATTGAACGTGACGATACGCGTGGATACGCGTTTGAAAGTAATTAAAACACGACAAGCAATGCGAATTAAAGACCACAGAGTTTCTCCATTGATTAAACCTTATAGAGTAACTGGTACCACTTAAGAAACTTCTTGGTTATAGGCGACATTCAAGCCCACGAACCATGGTTTCTGAGCCAAACAGGCTATGGACTAGGTCGCTCAGAGCGTATTACACGTATTACACTTGCAATACTGAATCCAGGCCACCACCGATAACTGATCGTCAAACTCAAAGGTGGCGCTAGCTCCTTCGAGGCATCCGCAAACTGGTCAGGTCGGACGTGCGTGAGGCTTTAAAGACTGCGCTCATAACCTGAAGCCAGTGAGGGGAGGGGGAGAGGGGCATACGGTAGCTTTCTAACGGCCCACTACTGCGAAATGTCACTGCAAAAGTCGAAGCGTGCGGCAGCAGAAGGAAAACAATGTTTCCTTCCTTCTTGTAGACGCCTTTTCTGCGCGAAACAGTAGGCGTAACGCACCGACTTCTTTGTGGCTGTTCGTGCAACGGCGACGAAGTCCAGATCACCTCCTAAAGCGGTAGAGATCGGGCCAGTCCGCCGTGTCCACCACGGCAAGTAAAAAACAATAATAACGGTAGCAATGCAGGGAAATTCGTGAAATTCACACGGTGGAAAAGAGCTGCACTTCGCGTGCCTGTCCCTCTGCTGTTTTCGTCTGGCAAAGCGAAAACAGCTATGATGAAGAGCGCAGATAGTTATTGAGTGTTTGTGTATATGTGTGTTTTGGGGGGAGAGGGGGGGGGGGGTACAAGGAAATGCATGCAGGAAACTACATGTTGCACGACAGGACGTGTGGGCGTAAGTCGCCTCGTATACACCCAGTGCTCGAGTTGGGAGGATTGCGGCCGGAGCGGAGCGGATATATAGAAAAGAATCGCGCTTCTGACGGAAAAAGCGAAGCGCGTCTGAGCGTGTGTGGCCAGGAAGAGGAGCGGAGGGGAAGTTTCGGCCAAGAGAGAAACGGTTCGTTTATACAGCGGTGCCGCTGCGCGGACCTGCCTCTCTTCACCTCGAAAAGGCGAATCCTCCTCGGAATGCGGCGGGAACCGAGAGGGCTCCACACCGCCTCTGCATCTCCTGACACGGGCGAAAAGATACACCAGAGCTTGGCTCCGGTGCCACATCGCGAGTGGTCGGAGAGCTCCAAAGCGGCTCTCAATCGTCCGTCAGGAGGGGAGAGAGCGAAGCGTCCGAGCGGACAGACGCTCACGCTAGGTTTAGGAAAAGGGGGGAGGGGGGGGGGGGGTGATGGAGATGCGGAAAGCGAAACCGCAAAGGCAGAAGGCCGATCCGTCTTGGACGAGTGAGACCAGCTCTGCCTTCTGGCCAGCCTACACTAGCAGGGCGGAAAGACGCAGGGGGGATGCTGAGAGATGTAGGAGGGGGAGTGGCGGTTCTCTTTGGGTCTCGTTTTTCTCCTACTCGGTGGACGAGGACGCAGAGAGTAGGACCACTTAACGAGATGAAGAGGGCCGCATTCCAGCGCTCCTTTCGCAGCAGCCTGCGGTTCGCGCTCTGGAAAAGAAGAGCAAGTAGGGTGCCGTTTTCGCCGCGACGCCCAGACTCGAGTCCAACGCGTCTCCGCTGGCCGCCAGGAATTCCGCGACTGCCGACGGGTGATTGAAGAGGTCTCAATTAAATGCGCCGTTCCGCACGCTCCGAGATGTCTGGATGGAGACTGGAACGAGTCACCTGGCAAAGTGCGATGGCGGCCTCCTGTCACGATGCGTGGTGCGGATTTGAAGCCTAGCTTCGCTTCACAGCAATACACGAATGTATTATTAATGTACAACTGTAGCAAGAACGTTAACCAAGAACAGTCGAGTACTCTTAATTGCAGCGCTTCCCCAACCATTCCTACCCGCTGCATCATAGTACATCATGGTTGATGGAAGTGGAAGCAAGATGAGCTAGAGGTGATTAGGCGGTATTTTGGGCTAGCTAGCTCTGCCAAAGGCAAGGCCCCCAGCCACCAGTAGCTTAGTAGCGTGTTCAAAGGGAGCTAGAGAGGGAAAGAGGCCATTAGTGCACAAGTTCTGTGAAACTTGGACAGTAACTCGCTTCTGGCAGTTAGCGTGTACCATCCGCGAAGTGCGTAGCATGAGTGAGTGAGTGAGTGAGTGAGTGAGTGAGTGAGTGAGTGAGTGAGTGAGTGAGTGAGTGAGTGAGTGAGTGAGTGAGTGAGTGAGTGAGTGAGTGAGTGAGTGAGTGAGTGAGTGAGTGAGTGAGTGAGTGAGTGAGTGAGTGAGTGAGTGAGTGAGTGAGTGAGTGAGTGAGTGAGTGAGTGAGTGAGTGAGTGAGTGAGTGAGTGAGTGAGTGAGTGAGTGAGTGAGTGAGTGAGTGAGTGAGTGAGTGAGTGAGTGAGCGAGCGAGCGAGCGAGTTAGTGAGCGACTGAGTGAGTGAGCGAGCTTAAAGAATGGCGCAACATTTGAACTGTGTAGTAATACACTTCAGTCGAAGTCGGATATGTTGAACAGGAAGGGGAGCGCAGAAAATATTCGCTGTAGGCATGTATATGAATGGCAATGAATAAGCAGTTAAGTAGTCTATGACATATTTATTAGGCTTAAATGGTGCTAAACTTTTGCATTTTACTTTATCAACGTCAAACTCCCTACTATCAAGAAAACAATTCAGAATCATCGATGACTACAGCAGAGCCGATTTCGACGCGATTAACTGCGCAGTTAGCATTCTTGTTAACAACTTTTTGCAAAGAACGGCAGCTAAAAAAAAAAAAAAAGAAAAACGACTGGGACATACTCAAGAGCAGCGTTTCTGAGTTTACAAATCGTTATACTCCTAAGCTACGAGTTTATTTTAACAAAACACGCTCCTGGTAAAAACATTTCCTAAACTGCCTCCCCCGAAGAAGAAACGCCTTTAAAGTCAAGCTAAACATCCTCTGGTACCTGCATCATTGGAATGCATACAAATAAGCTGCTAAAATGTATTTAAAAGCTTTAAAAGCTACAAAGTTCTCGTTCTTCCATCCTTCTAAGTGTTGTAAAGACGAATACAAACGCTTCTGGAACAAGAATCCTGCGTCGATTTTACCGGCATACGGACAACCAGTACCTGATAGCATACAACTGCCAGCTGCCTTGCGCACCACAGGCGATTTTTTTGTTTTGCAATTACTTAATTAGTTTATAATGTTAATTTTCTTATTTTACTAAATAGTGAGTTTAGAGCATAAGTGCGAAGTGGAAAGTTGGAGAGCACCTTCAGAAACCCCCATTCCATTAATTGCGATACAGAAACCGTCACGTGCATCTTTTGTTTCCAGACTCAAACGAAAGCTCTCCAAATACAAGTAAAATCACGTGACTAGCGCATTCGCCCGCCCCGATTTTGCTCTCAGTCGTCGTTTGATGGAACGAAATCAGTTGAGGCCGTGTCTCCGGCCCCGTTATAGCGGCAGGCCGACATGCTTGCTGCGGTTTCTTTGCCCGCGTCAGCCAGCCGGCGCACGCGACGGTGCAGGTAGCAGCGAGCGCGGTGAGATCGCTCCAATCATCGCCAACGTGTCAGGCTGCTGCTACAACGGGCCGTCGAGTCACGTCCGCAGCTGATCGTTCGCTCAAATAACGACTGAGATCACTACAATCGTGGCGCTGAAATGCGCTAGCCACGTGATTTTATTTGTATTTCGCGGGGTTTCTTTTGAGAATGGAAAAAAAGATAAAGGTGACTCTTTATTTACCGCAGTTAATGGAATGCAGGTTTTTTTAAGATGCTCTCCAACTTTCTAATTCACATTTATGCTCTAAACTCAATATTTAGCAAATTAGAAAAATTAACATAATTAGTTAACTAATTGCAAAACAAAAAAAAATACCTGTGGTGCGCAAGGCAGCTGACAGTTGTACACAACTGGTTTCCCCGGCCTAGCTGAAATATTTTAATTTTTAACTCTTGGGTTCAAGTTAGCTTGGATACCGTGAATACACGTCGCTTCGTGACCGGAATAATCGAAATAAAGTAAGGCACAGTCTATTTTCGCAAGGCTTCGGCACTGACGTGAGGGAAGCACAACAGTCGAAGGCCGACGCTAGGCTTTGGTGAGTTAGGTTTACCTCACTGCATTATGCATTACAGAGATGTGAACATCAAACTAATACAAGGTTTTGAAGACACTCTCAACCACACATAATGTTTATCTCGTAATGCGGTTTAACAACGATGGCTCTGCCAGCAACTGCCCGAGGCTTTGCAACCGACCAGTCCCCTCACACGAGAAGTGATCGAAAACCGTCGTTAGGAGAAGCGCCATCTGCTCCAGCCGTTCGATATATCTAAAGTTGCAATCAACGCGAGTTCATTAAATTCGCGCAGCAGTGTTGTACTTCTGCGTGCGATTTTCAAGAGGATGTTTCAACTGTTCGATATAAAGAATAATTCAATATATCCGTCTTCGAAGTACTATTAATGCTTCAGCTGCAAATAACAATGATGATAATGATGTCGCCCTCCTTGGGAAACATTTCCGACACAACTAATGCTGCAAAATGCGCGTTCGACCACCTTCATCTTTCCCTAGTGGTGCCTACTTAATTGCATACATTGATCTTCAACTACATATACCTGCCCTTGCGTCAACAGAGCTCGGTCAATGTGAGCCATCACGCGCGCGTTGCACAACTTCCCCAGCTAACAAATCAGCAGAAAGGAGTTGCCGGAGGGACGGAAGTCGACACTGCACACTACATGCAGAGAGGTGCAAAATAGATTGCAGTAATAAGATCAATCGGCAAAGTTACACACGCCTCCCACGTCACTCGACGGGCCGATCCGTTCTTCATCCAGAAACTGTCGCCCTCAAAGCCGACCCGTCTACCTCTCTCCCCTTCCCCTACTTTTCTCTTCTCTCCCTCTCTTTTTTGTTCCTGCCCCCACGCGTTCGGTGACCACCGAGGCGAGAAGGCCTTTACTTCGGAGGAACCGAGAGTGCCGCTGATTGGCTTACGACAAAAGGGCCAGCGTCGAGCGGTTGCCACAGCACAGTGCTGGGCCCGGGTCGAAGATGTAGATTGACGCGCTATCGACGCGAAGCCCGATTACCCTCCCGCTCTTCCGCCTCTCGTCACCTTTTACTCAAGAGTTCTAATCTGCGCTGCAGCACGTTCATGCCATTTTTTTTTTTTTTCTTTCATGCGGGCGCGTCGTGGTTGTCCAGGAAGAGGTGCGCTGAGGCAACGTCGTGTGATTAAAAACAGAGAGAGAGAGAGAGAGAGAGAGCACTACTGAGAGAGGAGGAAAAAAGAAAGGAACCCCGGAAAAAAAAAAAAAAAAGGACAGAATAATGAAGGGAGTCGACCCTGGAATGAAACTACAGAATCGACAAAGAAGGAACTGAAAAAAGAAGGGAGCAGAAATACACATAAAGAAACGAAGATGAAGAGAATGAAAATACAAGCGTGAGTACACACATTGTGGATAAAATAGTTAACCTGCGAAAAAAAGAGAGAGAGAAAAAAAGGAGACGCGTCGGGTAACTCAAGGAGATGGTAACGAGCAATTTGAAAAGGGTCAAAGCGTGATGGCGAGAGAGAGAGAGAGATTCAGTGTCTGTAACTTGAGGGAAAAAGAAAGCTAAGGCACAGACACGCAAAACTGGGTGACGGCTCTGTCTAGCGCCAACACTGATGCATAAGAAATGGGAATGACAGAGAGAAAAGGAGGTGAGGACGCCATTATATAGTGTGCTTCGAAGCTGGTGCTCCATACCTAACTGGCGCACCGAACAAATCGACGCTGCACCAGCGGAAGAAGTCTTGCGCATTTTCGCTGACTACTAACTATTGCTTAAGAAATATTTCTGGCCCGACTGGTCTGTGCGGAAATTCACTTTTCTCAGCCGTCAGCTCAAGTGCTGTAAGATGGTGCCACCTATTTCGGGCTAGCGTTTGCCATGTGCGACCTAGTTGTGGTGTCCATCTCTAGCTCCTTCACCAATATTGTCCCTTATTCCCTTTTACAAACGGCCCTCCATCATTTATTTATTTTATTTACCAAATACTGCAGGCCCTAACTGGGCCCTTTTATTTAATTTATTTTCTTCCTTCCGCACACAGACCAGCGCATTATAAGGTCGTGTTCAAGCCTTCTCCACTCCCCCCCGACATCGGGCTTAAATTATGACCCCCCCCTCCCCCCCCCCCCTTCCCGCCGGTTCAGCACGAGTTTACCGTTACCAGGATCTCTTTGAATGCCCTCAAGGGCGATGACTAAGCGCCGGCATTACTGTCTCGCCGGCGTCTGCACTGAGCTCAAGGGTGTCGGTTAAAGGAGAACGGCTTTGTTAGTCGTGGTCACCTCAATCTATATCAGTTTTCTTTTTCAGCGGCGTCTCTCGTTAGGGGGCATTTTTGTTTCCCAATTTTCTTTCCAGGAACACGGCACGGCGAACCGTGCTAGGTTCGCGAGCTTCCGCTGGGCGACCTCTTCTCTCTCAAAGGCGCTTTTATGAGGATAATAAAAACAACAACAAAAAGCAAGTTCCGACTCATTTTTTTTTCTCCCTGCGGTTCCCGGGTCCAAATCCCCGTACGCTGAATGTAACGCTCATTAGGTGGCGCCCGGCTGCGGTGTTCGTCTTTGCTGCTTTCGCTGCCCGGTCACCGCGATGTCGCAAGCCTCGCCTTTCTTGCGTAGCATGAACCGTGGTTCAATAAGCAAGGAGTGCGCACGCCAGCCGGCACACTCATCTTTTTCTCCGAGGTCAGGAAGAAATCGTGAACATCCGTTGTTGCTGCTTTGTACGGCACGTTTCCTTTTCTATTTCTCTTGGCTTTCTCATTGGCGCGCACCAAGGCTCGAGACTTGACTTCGTTCTGGCTGAGTGAGATTGACGGTCACGCGTGCACCCCTAACCTTCCGTGCTATTATTTCGTGCGGCGGAGATCTTTGTGCTTGTTTCTGCTGGACGATGGCACACGGTAGCAAAAGATTGGTTACTACGACGCCAAAACAATTAAAGGGACACTCTTTCTTTTATTTTGACCTGCACAGAGATAATTGAAATTTTCACGCGTGAGCTTCTAGTAGCTTCTGATTATTTGTGCCAAATGTCGCATGCGGGCGGCGTTTTGTTTCGGTGCAAACCGTGCAAATGATTTTGAAATTCTCCGTTTCGTGGCCTCAATCGTGTCGATTTCTACTAGCAATCTAGCATGCGTGACATCAATAGTTGCGTACCCATAAATTTTAGTTCTGCGTTCTGTGAAGGAAAAAAATAGTTTACCTTGTTTTTCGCCATTTTAGAGAAGTGATGATCGAAACGGTTCACTTGCTGTCTCCTCTTGAGTCAGCGTACGCGACAGTTTGTTTCCACTGTATATCCGTGAAGTCATACTTTGGCTGAAATTGTACAGTTTTTCTTTCCAGATTCATCGGTGTCATGGGATTGTCGATGACTTGAAATGTTCGAAAATTCCCTGGCGTAGCCGTTTAAAGTGGCTACTGACATGCTACAGGTCACTGATGCGCTTAGAATATACTGCGAAAAAACCATACAAGGCAAAATTACTTTTGAAAAGGAATTAAATTACATTACTAATTATTTTGCTGAAAATTGCAGAAAAGTAATTAAATTACGTTACTCATTACTTCTCCCAAAAAGGAATGAAATTACATTACAATTACTTTTACTGAGTAATTCAATTATTTTAAAATTACTTTCTAGTTTCCATCCATGCAAAAACTAAGTAAGCCTAGTAAAAAAAACAACTTATTCTCCAGACGCGAAGCACACATTCTTTCGTCTTTCCGCCAAATTCCGTCCCAAAGAGCTATTCCTTCCCTCTTTCCTATAGCACTTGCCATTACAAAAACAAGACCAGAGCAAAAACCGGTAAAGACCAGACGCACTTCAGTAAAATTAATTTCGAAAGGAAATAATTACTTTTGCTGCGAAATTACTACCAAAGGTAATTTATTACATTACTAAATTACCAAACGAAAAACGTAATTAATTACATTACAAATTACCAAAAAGGTAATTAAATTACAGTAGTTTCAATACTGTAATTCAATTACGGCCATGTCTGAAAAAAAAAAAAAACCTTAAAGCTGTTATAAGTAGAAAAGGGGTGCGATTCCCAAAATATTCTTCAGAAGCGACAGTTTTGGTTCGGGTGACAGTCTACGCCAGTGTTTCTAAGAAAACCTCAAAAGCAGCATCTCTAATTTATGCAAAAATAATGTGTCGAGTGCCTGGATAGCATACAAAAAAAGGAAAATCATAAATTTAAGCCTCTGTCAAAAACAAAACAAGTGATTCTAAATCTTTTTGAATCATGCAGGCTAAAGCATTTATCCGAAGGGTGCTTTTTCAGATTCTCTCTTTTTTTTTTCTTTAGATCCCTAGCACGCGTCCCAGCAATCGCCTTGCTATTGCTGCAAAAATTCAAGAAAAAAGCCCTAGACTGCGGGAAAAAATTTCGACTGCGGAACGATGAGCAGTTGGCTCGGTCACGATAAGGTCGAGTACGGGCAGCTGTAGAACCCCGGTAACGACGAAAATAAATAGCTGACTTTTTTGGGAACTGTGAGGATATGCCCATCGTCCTCTCCCTAGTTTGGTAAGGTTATGGAGTTTAAACTTCCAAAGCGACTCAAGCTATGAGAGACGCCGTAGGGGTGGGCTCCGGAAATTTCGACCACCTGGAGTACTTTAACGTGCACTCACATCGCACAGAACAAGAGCCTCTTGCTCTTCGCCTCCATCGAAAAGCGGTCCCCGCGGCCGGGATTCGCGGCTTCTCCCTATTTCAGTCCACAATTTTTCTGCGTACTATTTCGCACAGTGCGTACGCATGGAAGAAAGTGGCACCATGACCATCTATACGCACTACGGGAAAGGAAGAAACGAGGTGTTCATATTGATCTTGTCCGGTCTTTTAACGTGTAAATTCAGCTCCAGGCTTTTTTAATAAACTTCCAATAAACGTCTTTTGGAAGAAAATCAGCGCAATAGAAGACACACACGGAAGGCCTGTAAACACAGGACACGCGCTAACCAATTATGAAGCACAAACATATTGGCTTGAGCTAGCGGACAAATCACATACAGAAGAGCTCTCACGATTTGAAAGGTAACTTAGCAAAACTTGTACCTGGGCGAGATGGTATATAGGTTTTAATTATCGCAATTAAATACACGTACAGATGATCGAGAATCAACGTATTGCATGTGTGCTTCTTATGTGTATTTTATGAGGAAGAACTGAACAAGGGGAAATAGGGTACGCCTCAGTTCGCAGATAAGCCAACGTTTCGACAAGTGGACTTGTCTTGTCGAAACGTTGGCTCATCTGCGAACTGAGGCGTACCCTATTTACCCTTGTTCAGTTCTTCTTCATACCGTGCAAACCATCTTCTTCTTCTCATTATGTGTATTTTATCACACTAATTTGCTTCCAGAAGCTATGCACCATTTCGCAAAAGTACCAATAAATGCATCAGCAATGTCGAAGGATTCCTAAACGTAACGTTTACTTCACTCGAATTTAACGGAGTCAGATGCGTTCCATTTACCAACGCTGCTACGTGGCAGTGACAGCTTTCGAGCAGCCGACCACCAAAGAAAACTTGATTGGGCGCACCTTTCAGTGACGCCCAATACATGTTGGCTCATAGGGTTAAGCCCCGCCCCTGTGTGATTTGTGCGTGTGTGTAGGGGGGGGGGGGAGGGAAGGGGGGGGTAATTTCGTAAATGATGCTAAGTTACGTCACGTATACTATAGCTTTACACTTTAGTTAGAAATGTGTGCGTTTTTTTTCTTTTCATCTGTCTCACATCGCAATTACAAACCCCTCCTTCTTGATGAGTACTGTGTTTCAGCTTGCGCCTAGTTTCGCGGATCACGTGCGCGTCATTCCCAGCAGTCTGTCCGCAGTTGGAACCCGAAGGAAGCGGCTGACGAAAATAGAACGAGGCGGTACTGCAGCAACGCAGCAGTCCTTCGAGAAGCAGCCTTAGCGTAATTCCAGGCGATATCTTGTTTTCCAGTTAATTTGGCCCGCAGTACTGCTAGACAAAGCCGTTGACATTGATAAGGCAGAGATAAAGAATACAGCGATAAAGCACACGCAAAACTATGTATGTACACGAAACAAGACAGCACGGAAATAAACATATATGCGGCCATGCATTGCTCATTCATACGTAAAGCAGATGGCACTGATAACAGCTCACCAGTGAAAGTCCTGCGTAGGATCATGCAGTGTGACACCGATGGTCTGGTCACCGCTGTCGCACACGGAGAAATGCTTCTTCACATGCCACGTGCTCATTTTTTCACAAAGCGCGAATCCCGTAACGACGACGCAACAACGAACTTCGCGTTGACCATACGCGCGAGAAAATCACGCACCAAGAAAACCCGGAATGAGCGGTGTATTAAAATGCATCAAACAACACCAAACGCCAACGACACCGAAACAGCTAGAGTGCAGGAAGGAAGCCTAGAAAATGGCACATTTTAAAAGCCACGAGTTACATTCGCGCCTTTCACGGATGTGCCAGTGCTGACAAGTTTGACGATAGCGATAAGTAACGGTGAACTGCTTCGTAAGCGCTGCGACCTCGCTAGTGATAAGGCCCGGAAAGGATCGTTGTCAAACCAGGCGCCATCATTAACCCGAGATACAGTCAGCATGTAACAACGGAAATAATCAAACGCAGCATTATTTTTTTCCTGTAAAACTGCATCTCATAAGACAAGGCATTTTAATGTTATGTCTTGTTTTGTTGGTGCGCGGTATTGGAACTGGTAAAAATAAATTTAGTATTTTCGCTATCTGAGTGGCCGCCCGTGACCCATGAAAGCGTAGCGTAACTGCTCTCGACCATGGACATTAGTTGCGTCGGCCGTATCTGTGCCTCGCCTTCGGCGCAGCTTTAACCTGTCTTAGTCGGTCGTTCAAGGGCAGGAGAGCGGCCGCTTTCGGCTGCCCTCAGGTTAAAGACAGCTTATCAAATATTCAAGATAAGGGGCATTGAAGAATGAGAGTCATTCCAAACAACAGGAAAACAGCAGCGCGTGATTATGAGTTTTCCACACTGCTTTTGCCTAGCAAACACTGTGAAATGTGCCACCGGAGACAAATCACTGTCGCGGTGAAAAGCGTTTAATGATTTAAAAGAGGTCGAAGTAATACATGAGCCGGATCTTTGAAGATCCGGCCCTTACAGATACGTGTGTGTGTGTGTGTGTGTGTGTGTGTGTGTGTGTGTGTGTGTGTGTGTGTGTGTGTGTGTGTGTGTGTGTGTGTGTGTGTGTGTGTGTGTGTGTGTGTGTGTGTGTGT
The DNA here is from genome assembly GCF_055883805.1 of Amblyomma maculatum. NCBI lineage: Eukaryota > Metazoa > Arthropoda > Arachnida > Ixodida > Ixodidae > Amblyomma > Amblyomma maculatum. Next base: position 122,216,136 of record NC_139351.1, on the reverse strand, counting down.
GTGTGTGTGTGTGTGTGTGTGTGTGTGTGTGTGTGTGTGTGTGTGTGTGTGTGTGTGTGTGTGTGTGTGTGTGTGTGTGTGTGTGTGTGTGTGTGTGTGTGTGTGTGTGTGTGTGTGTGTGTGTGTGTGTGTGTGTGTGTGTGTGTGTGTGTGTGTGTGTGTGTGTGTGTGTGTGTGTGTGTGTGTGTGTGTGTGTGTGTGTGTGTGTGCGCGCGCGCGTGCGTGTGCCTGCGTGCGTGCGTGCGTGCGTGCGTGCGTGCGCCCGCGTGACGTCAGTAAGCCCTATGGTATCCGATTTTATGCCCGCTTGCTCCTGGAATAGCACTGCTATGAACTAGCCTCACTAGATAGAGTTGTAACGTTAAACGTTGGCATGTTTAGTTTCCAGTGGCGGCCTGTCCGCAGCCAGAGATTCTTGGTACCCTCCGCTTCATCACAGGTCTGACCGTCGCCGTGGTCGGCTGCTCCGCAGCCGCTGGGGACTGGGGGCCGGGGATTTTAATATTCACATAAAAGGTGGTAGCCAATTGTTTACACGAGGGTGGCCAAATCCTGTTCTAGTGAAAGAGCGTTTCTGGTGGTGGTCACTGGTGACTTTTCTGGCTGTAGCCCAGATCTTATTATGCAACTCCACCGACATGCAGATTTATTTTTAATACGGTTCAGAATTGCGCGGCACCGAGATTCGAACCACAGGCCTCTTGTACGCGGTGCAGATGTTCTTCTAAGTCACCGCTCTTAGCCCATCCTTAGTTATATCAAGTTTCATGGCGTTCCACCCTATATCTCCTCACTGTCCCCACAATGCCCGCACAGGTATAGTATAACAAATTACCCCCGCCCCACTTGCTGTTCTGAAGCTGAACCCAATTCTTCGTGCAGACAAGCATTTAGCAAAACCAGATGCCGAGGGCATACGTGGTATATTCCCGACATTCCCACGCAAGCTGAAGTGGCCTCATTACAACACTCTTCTCTCAGAGGCGCGCCCCAGTGTACTTTACTGCGCCTTTCGCTTAAAAAATATACCTTTATTTTTTTTCTCACCCCAATGGTCGCGCTACTCTTGCTTGTGAGCACGCATGCGTATATGGTATTTGGCCTGCGCGCTGGCGCCAGACATGAGATTGTCGGGAAAGGACTCGCGACGAGACAAGCACACACAAAGAGTCGGCATATAAGGAAGGATGGGGCAGCGGTAGCAATCCGGGATTCATGGCGGGGAGGCACGGGACACGGCTGGAAACAATAATGAAGTCGGGGACAAGGCCAAAGGAGAGGAGGAGGCGCCTGAACAAATGGCGCCGAGTTAATGATGCGACGCTAACGAGCACTTTAAAAAGCCGTTTGCGCCGCTTCGTTCTTCTAATCGACGTTTTCTACGGGCTATTCATTAAAGTGAGAGCATAAAAAAATAACATTTTTTATAATTCCTTTTCTCCTCCCTTCTCCCGGTTTCCTTTTCTTCGTCAGTGATAGGGGACGCCGGTGAAGCGTGAGATAAGTCGGAGGAGGATGCTGTAGGATGGCAAGACCCCGTCTTTTGGGGAGGCGTTCGGGTGTAGACCGCGGCGATGACAAAAAAAGAAAGAAAGAAAACAACCAGCGCCGCCTACACGCTAGCTGTAAAATTAGCGGCCCCCACCTAATTGCGTGGCCACTTCCTCCGCGTCGATGGTTGGCAACCGTCGATCCCCTCTTCCCTCAGCGCTTCGCCGAATTCAGTGGAGCGCATATAGAGACTGCCTAGTGGGGGCGGGCGCCCGTGCCAAAAGATGTCGTACTTCTGCTGACTGCGTTATAACTGCTTCCTCCAGCGGCACGTATTTTCACTAGTGGGAGAATGTGTATTGTGTATTCCCATTTTGTCAACGGTACAGTTCACCCAGTTCTGGTCTGGTGGAAAGGTATATATATATATATATATATATATATATATATATATATATATATATATATATATATATATATATATATATATATATATATATATATATATATATATATATATATATATATTGTCTGTGTCAACAGACATGCAGTATATCACGCGCACTGCTTGGGGGTGTTATCTTCTACGCGCAGTCCAATTATTAGGTGTTTCAGGGAAGTCCACCACTTATTTTAAATAGGGTTTTATACCAGTGTACGCGGAGTCAACATGACAGGCGAATAATGTTAATTGTCATATTGAGCAGTTTAACTGAATTCTAATAGAGTTGACTTTTAGATATCACGGATTGGCGCCTAGTGGTTGCCGGAATAGAGATTTGCAAGTGTCCACTAGTATTATGCTAATGCGTTTACCTGAGTATAGAATTTTGAACACGCGAGTATACCGTCGGTGTCATGACTTAAATTTCGGCCGTTTGTTCTAATTACGCGCACCGGAAGTGTGCACACAGCGACTTCGATCAAATCGCTCAGTACCTGGCGTGCGTGACATCTTCTATCCGCGCTGGAATGCCCGTCGCTGCTCACTGCGCCTTCACCGGCGGGCATCGCCTTTGGCGAGAAAAATGTTCAACATTTGTTGAGTCACAGCGCTGATGGCAATCGCGTTTTCTAAATTATAAGAAATGAAAGGACTATTACTATTGATCAGCAACAAATCTGTATTTACGTCTAGTTGCGCATCTGTAATATTTGAAAAGGTGACTATTAGAATTCAATTAGCCAGCTAACCAGATGCAGTTATTAACCTATTTTGTGGCGTTCGCCAAAAGTGATATCACGTTGTCGAAAAAACAAATTTTTAGAATTTAGTTGCGGGCTCCCGGGAAACATTTGGTGTAGTATGTCTAACGGTAAGCAGGCTTGTCAACACTTTCACAGTTTTTAGGAAGGAACCCGTTACACATCTTTACTTCTTCAAGTCCTGACCTTGGCCCAGGCGAATTCTTTAAAGGTGACAATTCTACACTTCAGGCAAACTTTATTCAGAACTGAACTCAACACGTCGTGCGCGCGGGTATATAGTTTGCAGAGAGAATTTTAATCACAACCATTCATGTATGGTTAGGTACAGGTGCAGTTGGTACAGAGTCCGGACACGCACGAAGTGAGGGGACGGGGCCAGCTCTGTCTTTTCGCTATGGACATGGTAGAACTGAAAGGACGGGACGAGCGCTGTCGCGTCCCCTCACTTAGCCCGTGTCTGTACTTTACGCTCATGTAGTACATATCTCTGAATATCATAAGTTCAGCTACAGGCATTGCTCATTCATGTATGATACGAATCGCAAATAGTGATGCGCAGCAGCCGATTATGTTTGGCAATGTCAAGGATGGACTACAAACAAACAAAAAAAAAGTTTGTCACTCAGGAATTCGTTCTATCGCATTGCCTCTCACTGGTATCTTACACTTAAAGCACAGCAAAAGGTATATATGGCAGATACAGGCTCTTCTTGCTGTCCATAATAGTGGAACAAGAATACGCGTCAAATCATTTCTATGCAGTTTCTCTCTGTCCGCTGACTGGACAGCGGGTTTACATTAAAGAGACATAAATGCGTTGAAGGCGTTTAGTCCTTAGAAGAAGTATCAATACTTCGAGTCACCCATACCGGCGTTCGTATAAAGGCGCACAACCGTGTACAAACAACGAACCAGATGTAATCCCAAATTACGTTAATGGATTTTCTAGCGCGAACCTATAAAGTGGTTGATGCGGTGACGTCATATGGCTCGACTTGTACTACACTGAAGCGATATGGTATACCCCAGAGGATAACGGCAAAAAACATAGTCGATCAAGTGGCTTTTGTGTGTGGTTAGAAGAGGCGCTCAGCGATACAGTTTATAGTATCGCTTCTGCAATTGATTTCAAGCCGCGGGAAGACTAGGTCTCCGCAAGCTAAACGGGGCGTAACTCGGGCGAGGCAAACAGGCCGAATGCCAGGTGTTAGCTCTAAGAATTCCAGGCGGATTCTTAGAGCTAACACTTCGATTATTCGGATTATTCGGAGCCCTCTGTAACGATATGCATTTTGTATTCTTTTCCTTTGTTTTTATGCTAATGTATGACCCTTTCTCACTGTTGTCTCCCACCTTATGCAATCTCCCTGATAGGGATCTTTAAGGGAATAATAAATGATGATGATGATGATGATGATGACGTCCCCATAGAGTGGCTTTGCGAAGGTAAGCCACATAAAGACCTAAACTTTATTGTTTCCCTGGAGCCCCGCATGTCGCGAGCAAAGGCGTTGCAGCGCCGCTACAGAGCCACTGCTCGAAATCAAATCTGACAAGTCGTCAGCCGCCAGTCATTCGCAGAACCTCATAGTGTACTTTCTGCTACTGATCTCTTAAATGGTGTTCTCAGGATGCTAGTTTGGTTTGGTTTGTGGGATTTAACGTCCCAAAGCAATTCAGCCTATTAGAGACGCCGTAGTGGAGGGCTCCGGAAATTTCCACCATATGGGGTTATTTATTGAGCAGTGGCATCGCAAAGCACATGGGCGCTTTACTTTTCGCCTCCACTGAAAAAACGGCCGCCGCGGCCAGTATTCGATCCCGCATCCTTAGGCACACAAGTCGAGCACGCTAACCACTGTACCATCGCGGCAGGCGTTCTCCGGATGCATTTGCGGGTGCTGCTTAAGGGCAACTCCGGGGTTTTTTTGACATTCGAATATTCTAATAAAAATTTTACTGTAGATTCTCCTCTCCGTCCTGACGCATTCTACAAAATTTGGGCGCCGTACGATAATCCGTTCGCGCGCAACACGACTTTAAAATTTGCTGTTTTCATGCCTTAAGTTGAGACTATTTCTGCCGGCAACACTGAGTTTCTGACGTCACAAACAGTATACCGGCGTTACTGTCCACTTCCCGCATGATTATGAAATTCTGAGGCTTATATTGAACTACTTCAGACATTTTATGCAATCCTTCATGATTTCCATACTTTATTTTCATCATCCAACGCACGTACGAGTGTTTCTCTAATACTGAGTGTGACGTCACCATTTCGTCACCTGGGACGTCGTTTCTGGCCGTGAAAGCAGTTTCGGCTTCGATTTGCTGTTTTTTTTCTTTTTAAACATACTTCTAATTGAAATTTCGAAAAACGGTTTTTTGTATCCGAGTCAGGACCGTGCCGAGGAATGTAATTCAACTAAAAACACAGAATGATGGAAAAATTACCGGAGTTGACCTTTAAAGATGCGACGTGCAAAAGCTCGACCGCGTATTATATGTAGTACTGTTCTTCGGCACCACGCAGAGCGGCGGCGTTCGCTCCTTCCTGTGGTCGACGCGAAGCGATCCGCCGTCCTACTTCTTTGGCACCATCCACGTGCCGTACACTCGCGTCTGGGACCACGTGCCGGAGAACGCCAAGAGGGCCTTCGGCAACGCGGACAGCGTCGTCTTCGAGCTCGACCTTCTGGACCCCGGCACGCTGGCGGCGCTCGCCAATTGCCAGCTGCTGCCCGAGGGCCGCTCGCTGGCCGACGTCCTGCCGCCCGAGCTGCTCGCCAGGCTGCGCAGGTGAGCTACTGCTTGATTACATCTATCTAGTGCGTTTATCGGACTTCACTGAAAATTACAGTGTTTCCTCATTGGATATATATCTTGCTTAAATCCGCTCTAATTTCGAGACACTAAAGCCGGTGTCTCCAGCCACGCTTTTCGAGGTTCTACATGTATTCAAAAGACCCGCTCTCTGCTATGTGAAGAAGGAGAAGAGAGAGAAAAAAGCCCTAATGAAACGCAGTATTAAGCATCGAGAATCTACTGAGTCAGGGTCACCAAATTCAAATGGTCCGTCGGCTTATCCGAGGCTAGCCAGCACGTTGATCTGCAGTGTGAATACTTGTGTTCGAATCGGTAGCGCATGAATTCGACTGATACTGGTATATTTAAAATAGCCTCAGAGCCATACGGCATTACAGATGGGAATGGTTAAACATAGTGATACAACAAAACATATTAGTGTAATTTTACAAAATCTACTGGTTATACAATTTCAGCTAATACGTTCATGGAATAAACGGTTGTGAATAAATGTGAGTCCACTATAGTATAACAGCGTCATAATGATATTTGTCACATGCATCGCGGAGTCTGTAGGATATGCGTCGCTATTTACTTCCAAGCACTGGTTACGATGTCACTGAGTGTCCACTATGTGGCAGGAAAAAATTTATGTCCCATTTGTTTTGCGAAATAAATGCGTCTCTCGCATCCAGACAAATGTCAATGTAGCCAGAACCAGACATGACAGTTATGACATGGTTTCAGTCATAGTAGAACGAGAGAGAGAAGATGGCTACACATTACGAAAGAGCACAAGGGAAGAGGGGGAGCCTCAGTTCGCAAGCCGAGTCAACGTTTCGACAAGTGGTCTTGTCTTCGTCTGGGCAGCGCGATCATCACTGGCTGGCGAGGGTCTAAATACGATTTTACTTCCGAAGGAGAAACGTTAGGGATACGGAAGGAGGAGGGTGGGGAGAGAGAAGTAGAGCAATGAGTGAAAGAATGCTCCTTCGGCATATATTTCTGAGCCTGGAACCGATGATCCCGTGGCCTGAAAAAAAATAATAATAATAAAAAGCGGCAGCAGCAGAAAGAACTACATTGCGGAGTGGATGATGAGACAGCATCTAAAACAGGTTTGATGCTTATAAAAACTATATGCGTGGCAGATTCACGCCGCTATCCTGCAAAATTCTGAGTCAATGTAGGACTTCAGCTGCACGGAGGGAGCTAATATGGGTTCCAGGTCACCAGGAAGTTGAAGTAAACGCGCACGCACACGCTTCGGGTCGAGCTTTTCTTCCCGGGAATCCTTCTACGTCCTCCCTTGCTTATTTAGGCTACCCCTCTCCGTTAACAACATATTCAGAGATACTACAGCATTTGCGCCTTGAAAGGCAGACTTCCCGAAGCCCGCTAAGGGTCTTAGTAAATCAGAAGAGTGTCACCTTCGAAGAACTGTCATTTAATAATCCAGCAACACTTCACGCCATTGAGCCCGAGTCCTTTTCGGCGCAGTGCAAATTTTGTGACCAGACGGCAAACTTATACCATATGGTATGGGCTTGTCAACAAAATACCAGTATTGACAAAATAAACCAGCCAACATGGGAAGGCTGGGAGGCGGCCCTGTCCAGCTCGGACCTCGTGGAACAACGAGCCCTCATCGAAAGAGCACGGGCAGCGGCTTTTACCAACGGTGTCCCGGACTAGGGACCCGACCAGCCTTCCCTTAATCTAAGCCAATGTCAATAAATATTTTCATCATCATTATGCTGATACGCCTTTCTTGAAAGGGCACAGACATTCCGAAGGGCCCTGATAAAGAATGCAGTTGCAGGGGAACAGTTCTAAAATGCTTTTGACAGTTCTCAACAGTTCTCAAAAGAAAGCTGTAGAGCGAGCAAGTCCGTCTATTTTATGAATCAGGTACTCATTGTAGACGGCTGGGATAATCACGTTACAAGCCAGTTGTGTTATCAAGGGGGAGGTACTGGCTCCAAGAGCAGTCTTTGGAAAAATAGCACTCTTCTCCGGACAGTTCAAACGACCATGTCATGGTCGCCTCTGACGGGGAAGTTGGCATAGAGCCTATACCACCATGCATTAGTTGTATGCTACCACAACGGTGGAACAAGCCGAACCGCAGCTCACACCACAAAGGGAGGCCGCAGTTAAGCCATGTTCTGTCATTTATGCCAGTATTATAATATTCTGTTTTGCAGTCGGCTTGTGTACGTGCTAAACACCTTGGAGCACACAAAAACGACAACTGCAGTATTGTATAGTAAACCTCGTATATGTCCACCGTGCAGGCACCTGGAGTACGTGCGTGCCAAGATGTCGTCGTGGATGACGGCCGACCAGCGCGGCCGGGGCCTATATGCCGATTACCTGTTCCACGCCATCACGGGCGACTGGGAGCGCAAGCGACCCATCTGGGTGCTGCTCATGGTCGACTCGCTCACAGAAGGGGACGTACGCGCTCGCGGAGTGCCCGTGCTCGACCTTTTCCTTGCCCAGGAGGCCCAGAGGCTGGCTAAACGCACCGGGGCCGTCGAACAAGTGCACGAGCAGTGTCTGCCCCTCAATGGACTCAACTGCAGCCAGGTATGCCTTTATCGGTCCTGTTAGTACGGCCAGTCACTCTGTCCAGTACTGTCAGCTCGGCCGGTGCAGACAGCCAAGTCAAACGGTCGAGTCATTTCAGTTAGTTATGCAGTCGGTCGGTTCATCAACCGATTAATCTATCGATCACCAAATAGACCACTAATTTAATGGCCGACCGACAGGGCGGTAAGTTAACTAACCGATCAAGTTACTAATTAATCAATGGTTATCGACCAAAGATTGAGTTAGCCAAAAAATATAGATCAATCGATAGACCGACCAAAGGACTGTTCTGCCGATAAATTATTGAGTTCACCAGTTATTTTCTCAAAGATCACTCCGTTTCGGCGACTCAAAAGCGGACATTCAAGAGAAAGCGTACAAATCGTGACATGACGTATTTTCGCCAAACAAGGGAAACAATAATCCATTTGCGATTAACTATTTTCCCTTTCCCACGTATACTGTTAGAAAGCGCTGTTCCGTCGTGACATTTCTTATTTGGCGACTGGTGCATGATGCTGCACATTATCACGTGTAATTCAAACGCCGAAATTCCGCAATGTGATGTGGCAGCTGCAGAATTCCTGATAGCGCCTCACGTATACGCGTTCCCCAGATGTATGGAGCGTTGAATGTACGCACGAGGATAGAGTGCGAGCCTGCAGCCGTGCAGTGATCGAAGAAAGCTTTCAGGGTAGCATGGTGCCCCTAAAAGCGTTTTCCGATAGATTTAGCACAGGAATCTCATGACAAGTGCATCCTGGTTTCGTTAAAGGATCATTCGGAGTGCTGAAAGCCTGTCTGTTTCAAAAAGAAAAAAAAAACTAAAAGGAAGAAGGTGAGAAAAACTGCAATCTAGAGTCGTCCTTAGCTTCCAGTAGTGCCACCTCGAGACGGTGCGGAGGCTATCTTAATAGAAAGCTTTAGCATGGCGTGTCCCGGGATCTGCGGGCAGAAATTCTCGCATGCGCTCACTAGCTGCTATTAGCAGCTCGGTCCCAGCAGAAGCATGGATCACTGTAGCAGAACACTGATCACGGGGTGCCAAAATTCTCTAATCTAAGTGTACCGTCCGTCACCGCGCATCATCAAATCGTGGTTCTTATTAGTGAGTGAGAGGTTGGGCGTCAGGTTTTGTTTTCAGACGTATGCACAGTTCGGCCGCGCGTGTTGGGAGATTTAAACTAGCAGCTAAAATTATCATCGGACGCATCAGATTAGTAAAGACATGTCGCAGTGTCAACGGGGAATAGTAAATGAGTGATCGTGATCTTTCGTTTTCTTTGAAACTACTGCGTCAACTACATCAATACAGTGGTGTATACAGTTGTAAAATCAGTTCTCACAATACATCGACTCCTCTTCGCAACTTCATGCTTTGTCCGCAACATAGTCCATAATACACTGCACCGAAGCGACCGGTAGCACGCGAGTAAACGCGAGCAGGCGGCAGTGATCGTTGCACCCTTTCGGTGTTCGATGCACTGCTCGCCATTTCTAAAGTTGCCAGCAAACCAGCCACCAACTTAGGAGTCGCAGCACAGACGTGTCTAACATATGAAGTAACACGGCGCCAAACTGAACGACGCCACAAAGGCGGTGTGAGCGCCCAAGGCGAGGTCAACGCAGATCACGAAACAAGCAAAGGTGACAACTTACAAGTGAAATCGCAACGGCCACACGGTTTTCAAATTCAACAAATTTTGTGGGGACACTTAAGCTCCGCCTCTAAGGGTATGACGTCACAACGTAAAAGACTTCTGTCTGCCAGCTCTGCGAATCGTTTTCGCGTACACGCATTTGCTACTCGCTCCGGTTCCAGTGTTCCGGAATGTGCTGCATGTGTGTGGTGCTTCTCAGATATAATATTATGCGTGCAAAATAAACTTCATTGATTAACTGATTGATTGATTGATTGATTGACTGAATGATTGATTGATTAATTAATTAATTAATTGATAATGAAAGCGAATTCACCTTCCCGTACGAAAAAACATGGGACTACGTGGTCGAATCACGCTTCGCACATTGATTATGTGCATGCATGCACATGTCTGCGTGAGAGCCTATACATGAAGAAGAAAAAAATATGATGGGCACTTCAGTTCCGCCTGATATCGTAGGTTATCAGCTGACATATAAAGCCCCGCTTAAGCCAAGTTTCTGCAGCCGAGGACTAGCGTGAGCATCCAAGAGTACTAAAAGGTTCATTCTTATTCCCCCTTTCCACCTCAAATGGGCAACCACAGTTAGCAGCTATATCCATCTTGTGGATATCAAGCGGTCTCGTCAAGTCACACAAACCATCCAAGAATCCGTGCTCGGTCATGTCAGCTGCCAGCTACCAGGACGAGCTGTCAACGCTATGCTCGTGATTATTTCTCTCTCATCGCGGGCACCGACGACGGAATTTCGGCGTCGGTTAAAAAAGTGTGGCTACTGTAATAATAATAATAATAATTGGTTCACAGGAAGGGAAAGGCGCAGTATCTGTCACACTTGCTATGTGGACACCTAAACCGCGCCGTAAGGGAAGGGACGAGGGTAGGAGTGAAAGTGGAAAGAGAAAGGGGAGCCGTAGTGGAGGGCTACGGAGTAATTTCGATCACCTGGGGATCTTTAACGTGTGCTGACATCGCACAGCACACGGACGCCACTTCGTTTCGCCTCCATCGAAACGCAGCCGCCGCGGTCGGGTTCGAACCCCGGAATTCCGGACAGCGGTCGGGCGTCTTAACACTGCACCACCCCGGCGGGGCTACATCTTGAAATTTCATCACACCCGCAGCCTACATAGTAGGCCATTCGAAGGGCTGAAGTGAGAGCGAAACAGAGTGCGAATGCCGTTGAGAGCTTGCGATTCTGAAGTTGCTGCGCGCACCGGCTACATGCAGAAGCATTCAGCGGTGTTGTTGGCGTCTATCCTTTCGCTCCGCCGTCTGTTAGCGCTGTTCCGAAGCGAGGGTTCGCGTTCTCGCCGTTCAGCTGTCCTCATATTTCGAGGATAGTTGTCCGGCGAGACGGCGAAATAGCGTTCCTTGAGAGCTCTCATATTTCTGTCGCCCATAGCGCCTGCGTGAATCCGGCAGTGACACCTGCACGAATACTCTGCATTTACAAAAGTTTACGGACTATGGAAGCGTTGTTTTCGGTAAAAATAACGTATTTGCTATCATATGACGCTGAACCAATAGTCTAATCTGACACCATTTCTCTTTAGTGTCCCTTTAAAAGAAAGCAAGGTTTAAGCTAGGCTTTATCGACACCACGACTGGTCTCTGTGGCTGTCGTGCTTGTCGGGCCCGGTCACTCGCACGCTGACACCTGCGCATGCGCGTTGGTGGCTGACGGTCGTGGTAGCGTTGTGCTAAATCTTAGCAATTGTTAGCGCTTGTTTCCAATGTTCCCAACTTAAATCTTTCCCTGATAGGCCGTGAATTGCGCGGCGACAAATATTTGCGGAAGCCCAGTTACTTTCTTTAACCAGCCTGCACCGTTCCGCGCAACTGTTCCCATCGGGCATAAAGAGATAGAAGAGAAGAAAGTAAGGAAGAAACGACGGGACCAAGTGAATGATGAAATAAGATAGGGAAAAACAAGTTCACTCTCGGCAGTGGCTGCTCGGCTTGTGCGGCACTTCTTTCTTGCGTTACGGCAGTTTATAGACTGTCACCTCGACAAAAAACACTCGCGTCGCGCGTGTGTTGTGGGCCACCAAAGCATCGTCACCAATTTGCCAAAATTTTTCCTCGTCGCCACATGCAGGACAACATAAAAATAACAGCAAAAGGAAGTAAACACGAGCGCAGCACTCGACGTCCCTCTGCAAAACAAATGGGCAGTGACAGCTAAGCTGTCGCGCAAAACCCGGCTAACGAGCGCACGACAGGCGCGGAAACAGGGCCAGGGGCAGCGTGTAGCAGGGAACGGGGCCGCTACCACCACCAGCCGCTGCGAACGGTCGCGGGGCTGAGCAACGCAAGGAGAGCAAACAAAAAGAGCGGTGGGGAGGGGCAGCCCTTATTGCACTTTTGCCTTCCTTCCCTCATTTCTCCTCCTCTTCCTTCTCTTTGCCCCGGGACGTCGGTCTCAGCCGGTGTTGCGCAACTGCAGGCATCGCGTCGTCGGTTCGAAGGAAATGCCACCCTCACTACCCCTCCATATCTCGTGGAGAGGCGCCGTAAATAAATCCCCCTTCACTGAACCCCCCCCCCCCCCCCATTCCCCTTTTTTTTTTGTTTTTTTCCACGGCGTTTGCTGAGGTAGTTGGGGGTGGAGGACTCCCAATCGGCGTGCCTGATCTCGTCCGGAGGATTAACGCCCATGGCAAGGGCGTGGAGCGAGGATTAGCGCACGGGCCGGAGGGATGGCCTGGCGACGACTCGCGTCAACGCAACCTGCCGTTCGTTGCGGCTCTGTCACGCAGCGCAGAAAGAAAGAATGGAAGAAAAGAAGCCATTGAAAGGAAGAGGAAAGGAAAGCTTAGAAGAAAAAAAGAAGGAAAGAAAAAAATAGAACAAAGGAAAGTAATTCCAAGCTATAGATGACTGTAAGAATATCACGCGCATATGGCAGCGAAATTGGAGATGAGCAAGCAGTATTATTTTCCTCTGCGTTAGAACGCTTCAAAATATTTCGCTGTCCTATTGACTTATAGTTCATAATATAACAGCGTCTGCTACGAGTATTATCCGTGCGCATTTTAATTATTTGTTTATTTATTCATTATTTATTCAGAACATTCAGTAGGTCCTCATTACGGGGATATTAATTTAGGTTAGGAGGGCGGAGGGTATAATGACATAATCACAAATCGTAGTAGGAAATAAATAAATGATCAAAACGCAATTCGGAACCAATAAATGCTACAACTGAAACATTAAAACAGATGACATTACAAGAAGAAACAATGAGAATACTCAAAAACACTCAAAAGCATACAAATTGGAAATAGTGCATAGGAATATTCGTTCTTTAAACTTAGTGTATCTATATTCTGTATCAGTATCTGATTATTTTAATATAAGGCAAGCCATTCTGTTATTGTGGGCAGCGCGTATTTGAATGCTTGCTAGTTGATGAGCTCAACCTTTCAATGATGATCACGACACTGAAGAATGAGTAGCGATGACTTGAAAGAATTGATCATGGAGATATATGAGATGGTGGTGTAGTTTATGGAATAGTGGTAATGAGCCAATTCTGCAGCGATGGGCTGAGCTGTCTAACTCTGTTTGTTTGTTGTTGTTGTTGTTTTTCATTAATATAGTGTAACGTTACTGTTAATATGAATCGAGCAACACGGTTTTACAAAACATCGATGCCACTGGTTACGTAAGCCATTAGAACTTGCTTGCTACTCCAGGTGGCAGAAGCGTATTGAAGTTTATGACGAATCGACTTGATGCACGCAAGTTGTTCTCTCGCATGCACTGCCATTAGCGCAGGCTGCAGTAAGATCAATACATTGAAAATAGAAGTGAGCATTGATGCGAAAGTACTTGTCAGTACCCAGCTGTAGTGAGTTCAGTAGCATTATTATTTAGTAAGTTGTTTGTAAGAAATCGAATTTTGTTGATGAAACACATGAGCGTAGCCTCAGAAATATTTAATGACAATTATCAGTTAACTGTAATATGCCTTTGCTTATTCTTGGCCAGAATTAACTGACTATCCGTATTATGTGTCATGCAACGATACATTTCGAAATAGTTAATCAATTTCACGCCGAGCGCAACCGGCTATTTCGTTAAAATTCATAAAAACACAGTCTCGTACACTACCTCGCTGAAACTTTGGCGTAATATCCTCATTAACGAGTAGGAGTTCTTAACAGATGTGTACTGAGTCTTAGATGACGATTTTTTCCCTACAAAATTATATATTATAAAATTATAAAAACGCGACCAAACTACCTTCAGAATTAGAAGAAATATATTATATCCACTTGTAAACCCAAGCGTCTGTAGCAAATGTTAGGTAATTCTTTGAAAAATCCGGCAAGCTGCATGCCGAATTATAACTCTAACGAAAACCTTACTAGGGAATGAAAATAATGGCTTGATTTTGTTTATTGTGTTCCACGTTTCATTGTGGCTCAGGTTATGAAGGACGCCGCAGTGAAGAGCTCCGGACAATCCAACCGTCGTGCACTGTCATGGCGCAGTATCCGAGAGCCTTGCGTGTCGCCTCCATCGAAACGCGGCCGTCACGGTCGGGGTCGTCGAACCCGAGTCGCCTGGCTCAGTAGTCGATTGTCTTAACACTGAACCACAACGGCGGGAGAAAATACTGGTATGATCTTCAAGACAGTTGATGACTTCAGCAATCCATGATCTCTAGCGATCATTGTAATCGATCTGCGAATTTGTTAGCAAAGTTGCCGACATCTATTTTACGAGCGAAAACTTGACACGAGAAGCGGCACTGAAGAAAAAGAGAACAGAAAGATACGACAACTTCGGCGTTTTTTTTTTTTTTGATAGAACTACAAACATTTAAGAAAACCAACTGAACCCATATCCGCCACCAGATAGATACCTTCGTTCGTGCCCCAGGGCACAACGCGATTAATACTAGCGATGAATGGGAGACCACGCTAAGAAGCTCCGACGAAAAAACGCAGCGATTCGCCGTCCGCCTGGCGGCCGAGGCTGAAGACCTCTTCTCCTAGACGGGGCCGGGTGTCCTCTGGCCGCGGTGCGACAGACTGCCTCCCTGGACGCCTGCGTGCGGACCCGGAGGTGGCTGCCACGCCATATTCGGCGGAAATAAATGTTCTTCCTCCTCCTCCTCCAATTGCAACCAAGCTTGAATTGTTCATCCTGTGTGCACCACCGTCACCATGTTCGTTGGCTCGTTGTATTTTGTAAACAAACCAGTCAGTTTAACCCTGCTACAAATTCGTTATTATTGTGGTTACTTAAACCAGCGTTGCGTAAGCGTACATGCCCTTAACATTTTCCCGAAAGCCTGATAGGAGAGCATCTGCACGCGCAGAGTACATGAAGTGCATTTCTGCGCATAACACAGGCGCCACGCGGAGAAGCAGTTCGTTGCGTTGTGTGGCCGGTAGGCTCATAGGAAGTGTGCAATGGTTAGTCAATTCTCGTTGAACGTGATAGTTGCTGTGCTTGTTTATTTGCTGCACCTTCGGATGTAACATTACATGTCGCTTTCGGAAAAGAAAGAAGAAGTGCATAAAATAAGAGGAGCTATACGACGGAATAACACGAGCTTCTCATCAAGTGATTCCATGAAGCCGATGCTCCTGAGTGCGGTGGAGGTGGTGAGAGCATTCCGTCTTGCACTCGGTCCAACAGCGCAAAGGACGGCACAAAACAGACAGTGCTCGCCATACTCCTGTCCTAAAAAAAGGTGTCCTTATGTGCGCTATTATGAACCATATGGACCAATATAACATTGATGTCTTACATAGAAGCAAGCTATTGATAAAAGGGAATCTAAAACCGTGGAAAGCCAAGCTATCTGCTGAACGTCTTGAAGCCAAGTTGAAACAGAAATAATGTACGTTGACTGACTTAAGCTGAAAATTCTTCGTGTTCCGGTTGACTCAAAAGATTGCGGGTTTTAAATTTTTGCGTCGTTTCTGCACCGTTTTAGTGTCCGCCGCCACAGTTTCATGAAAATCATCTCGCAGCATTCCTCAGTACCCGTAGCAGCAAGTATTTTGTTTGAGCGTTTACAGGTATGTTGCAAATTACAGTTATCAAAATGCTACTAGCCGGTTTTGGTGGTTTTCTGCACAAACACACACACACACACACACACACACACACACACACACACACACACACACACACACACACACACACACACACACACACACACACACACACACACACACACACACACACACACACACACACACACACACACACACACACACACACACACACACACACACACACACACACACACAAAAGAAGAAATTACATCTGTTCCGCGCGCAATAAGTAAATGGTGTCACAAAAAAGGGGGGCATCGCAGCGTTAAAGAGAATTCTAGCATATAGCGAAGACTCTGGTATATTTCCGCTAGGCTATAATTCACAAAACTTTCCTTACGATGGGGCATATACAACGGTATCGTACGCGAGGTTCAGCGTTCTGAAACTGCCTTTGATTTCTGAGAAACTTCGTAACGAAGCACTCAACGCTAATTCTGACAGCCTATGATAGCTTCAATTCTCGGCATCGTACAACACGGGGCGCTTTTTGCGTCTCATCTTTCGTTCATTACGAGCTGAGGGCACGCCAAAGGCATGCTGTAAACGCAGTCTCTGGATGCAGGAGCTCCGATTCGGCGGAGCGGTGCGGACTCGCGTGCTCCGCGATAAGCTTCGGACACGGCTCGCTGCTCGCACCAGGAGTGGTTTCAGGCCCCTTGCGGGGCCTGCACGTCCGCCCCGCCCGTCGCATGCTGGCAGAGCCGCTATCTCGTGCCGTCAGCGGCGCGAACGCGTGCGGTAGTGTCTACTAACAGCCCATGACCCGCTTACCGCGGTCAACAACTTCTGTAAGCAGTGCGGAATCAGTGAGGCATACTGAAAATTCTTTCGGGGTGGTGACAAAAAGAGCACTGATGTAAAAGAGCGCTGTGGGGACTGCACGTAGGTTGTTGGTTGACCGAATTTTGCGACCACACTGTTGAACTTGCACCCAACTCATATGGATACAAGGGGGGGAAACCTGCGCAAAGAAAGAAAAGTGGCAGGACAGTAACGCACAGCGCTGTCTCCTCGGCACTTGTTTGTTAGAGCCCCGTTTTTTTTTTTCCTTTATTAATGAGTAGACAAACCAAAGGATCTACCCTCATACTGATACCTGCGTTTTTTTTAATCACAAGTGTACACTGTATATCGTTAAGAGCTGCCCTAACAACTCTTGAAACCAGGCCGTAAGAATTCAATAGAGAGGCTCACGGCATACTGACCGCGTGTCGTGGTCTTCGTAGTTATTGTATTTGCCTGCTCATACATGGCACACACCCACGACGCAGGATTGACCTGGTTTTGGTGTGGAACGCCAGAGAAAATGATTCAAATGATTTCAAGGTAAAAGGAAAGACTATTAATAAGGTTCAATGTCCTAAAGCGACTCCGGCTATGAGGGAAGGCGTAGTGGAGGACTCCGGAAATTTCGACCGCCTGGGGTTCTTTACCGTGCACTGACATCGCACAGCACACGAGCGCCTTGCTGTTCGCCTCCATCGAAAAGCGGCCGCCGCGGCCGGGATTCTATCCTGCGTCCTTGGTTTCAGCAGTCGAGTGGCCTAACCACTGAGACACCACGGTGCCTAAAAAAAAGAAAAAAGAATTAAAAGAAAAAATAAATGGGCAGGGGGGTTAAGCAGATATAAATGAGAGCGACATAAAAGAGAAAATAAAAGTAACTGTAACACACACAAAAAAAAATTATTGAACTGATTCTGTGTAGTGAAACAAGAACACACAAACGAGAGAAAAAGTTTAAAGCAGTTCGAGTGTAGTTAACGAGGAAACCTGTCGGTTGCAGTTATGCAGTCGCCAAGATGCTCGCGAATTGGACTCGACGCACAACCCCTGGCGCTCGCACTGAAGGAAACGAGAGCCGGAAAAAGTAGAAGAGCTGTAACCTCGTGATGAGGGGTTCCCGACAAGCACTCCTCTTAACTGCAGCAAAATAGTATGTAATGTTGTAACGATTTAACTTCCCCGCACAACTAGGAAAGTTTGTCGGAGTGAAACTAGACGTGCATGAATAAAACTTTAAACAAAGAATTCCGCATGCACCCCATAACGATCTACACGTTAAACTGATGAAATCTAAATTAGCGTTAAGTGGTGCAGCTAATATATAACGAAACACGCTTCGGCGTTTAAAGTTTTCTCGATCGTTCAATAGAGACGATACGATGGTTTATTAACATCACACGCGAACTCACCACCAGCACGTGCCAACTTATGTATAAACTGTTCTTAATTTTTGCTATAAAGCCAAGACGCGATAAGTGTTCGATCGCCGTAGCTTGCTCCGTAAAATTATAGACGGGAGTTGACGCATTCCAAGAGTACGTTCAATGCTGGTAATTGGCGGAAGAAAGCAAGATATCGTGGAATTCGGCGCAAGAATCTTAGTAGTGCTGAAAACGGGACATTACCGAAATAGAGAGTTCAGGGAAAGGCGCACTAAGAGCCGATTCAGCCAAGAAGTCAGCCATGTCGTTTGACAAAACGCCGCAACGCCTTCGGACTCGATGAAACGAACTTCTTTTTCATATTTTGGGGAAAGGCAACAAAAACATTAGGCAGACTTAATCACGGTTAAAACAATGGTAGTCCGTAGTTTGCCTCGCAGACCGTTATGTTTTGGCGTTTCAGCAGCTCGTGTCATTTACTGCCTCTCCTATATTCTGTTTAGCTGTTCTTCTCGCTTAGCACATAAACCATAATACAAGACTGCGCTTAAGTCTGTTTAAGAGCAGAAATGGCGAAAGCCGCTTTACAGGACTGCTTTTATTAACAGCATCTTCATTTCCATCGCTATTATCATCACCATCACCCATTACAAAGGGAAAGTCGCATATCCAAATTCAAAACCCAAATCCATCATCATTATCAACTAAATGCGCCATCATTGTCATCGCTAATATCATCATCGCAAACTGCATCGCTATTTCATCACTATTATCATTATTACGCTAGACAATGAGAATTAAGATATGTTTCCCGTGAGCCCGGTGTGTAGTAGTTTGCGCGCTCGGCAAGGGATCTGAAGGATGTGGTTTTTGTCCCGTTGGAGGCAGATTTTTTTTTATTATAGCCGCACTTTCTCCTCTGGCTCCTTGAAGGTCAGACGTGAGCCGTCGCTGAACTTGGCTTCAGGGGCGTGATGAAGCTTTCGCTTCAAAAACAAAGCCAAGAGAACAACCCAAAAGATTACTTCTTGGGGCTTCGAGGGCTACTAAAGAAGGAGCCAGTCAGCGAGAACAGTTGCCTGCGACACACCTTTAAATAATTTTGTTAAGAGCCAATGTAAGTGCAAAACCATCATCATAGGATATTGATATGTAATCGAAAACTCGAACTAAATGATTCCAAGACAGAATCCCCGAATAAATTGCGATCGCCGTCTTCCCTCTTCTTCGAGAAGCATGGAAGGAGAGAAGAAACGTACGAAGAAGCTATCTTAACAGAGCATATAAGCTGGTATGTCCTGTGGGAAGGGACAGCATCTGCGTGGGGAAAATCCAGAGTTTATCAGGCAGCGTCAGCCCGTCTATTACAAACCTGGCGTCGTGCCCGACCAGGATGACCCGATGCGTGAGGTGCAGTGCGCGGTGGTTGGGACGAAGAAAACAATTCATCAATCGAACCTTACAGTGTAGAGGATGAGGGGCTGACAGCGAGGAGCTTGCTGCGAAAAGTCGCCGTCGATAAGGGCACTATTCTGTACATATATGACCATATCTGGCCTGATTCACACCCAGACCGCCCAGATATACAAGTGCCCGTGTATAAAATATATCTGACCTAGATATGGCATTTTTGTTAGGGGTCGTTAACCTATACTTCCACCTGTGAAAAAATCATCAGTAAGCCGGAAAGCATCAGTCAAGCCGGCTAGATTTTCTCAGCGTCGACAGCTGTAGTTCGCCTCAAACGGAAAACAGGTTCAAGCACCCCCACTGTAACTGCTGCAAGCAAATTCTCCATTGTTTCTTTCTTTTCGCCATCTTTGAACCATGTGCTGTGATTGTACTATACTTACTCTTGTGCTTACTCGTAACTGACCCTTCCTGGTACGCCTCCTTACACCTACCCCTCTCTATGTTTAATTATTTAGTTTCTGATACATTTCTTTTCCCTTCAAAGTGCACTCTGTAACCCTAACTGGCAACCGGTCATCTGTTTTCCGTGTTTCCGCCTGACATGTCCCACCCCTAATCAAATTCCTGCTTTTGATTTCTGCTAGTATTTCATCAACTAGCCTGGCAAGAAAAAAGTTTTGACGTAGTTCATCAACTATAGTCAACCTCTATCTCTCAAGTCACTGCTACTTTCTGCTTTGCTCTTAACGTTACCTTTATCAATAAAGTTTCGAAAGCATTCGTTTGTTTCCTGGTAATAATAATCAACGCCAGACAGGTGCCGTCTCTTCTGATTTTTTTTTTCTTCTTTTCAAACCTCACTAGCCACGGGCAGACCACGCTCGGAGCTCAGCATAACGCTGAGGGGAAAGAATGACAGATTGCCCTTCCGAATCAACATCAGCATGTATGTACTGTTCTTTCCTTGCCAGGGATCGTCCGTCAGACAGAGTACTCGCACTGACTGCAAACGGGAAAAGGTGTGCAAGCAAGGAGCGGTCTTCTGAGGTTTCAAGAGGTGTGGGGGCCGTGCAGCAGCCTGAACGCTTTCGCGACGATCATTTTGTCTCTCTTTCGTTTACCAGCGTGTCGTCCCACCGCTTTTAGGACTCGCACCGACCACTGTTCCTGCGGCATAGTGCAGGACTATGGGCTGCAGATGGACTCTGAACGCACGGAAGTGGCAGCGGGGGACAGCCAAGAACGCATAAGCCGCTTTCCGTGGAGCCTGGTGGAGGGAGAAAGGCTTTCGCCCTTCCCAGATCTTCGGATACGAACGGTGTGTCCGCCGCTCTCCCGAACGCCTGGACAAATTGGGCCCGAGTGGTGGGGTGCTCCCCGCATCCCTGTCGAACGCAATGGCCGACTCGGAAGAGGAGAGGAACGGGGAAGAGTCCGCGCCCCCTGTTTGCACGAAAAGCGTGGACGTGGAGGAGTATGTGTGCTCTAGCACGAGTGCAGAACAGAGAGAAGGGGAGGGGAGCGCCTACGCACTAAATTCTTACGCTGAGAGATTTCCTCCGCCTCTTCCCTAAATCCTCCGGGAACGGACTGTCGGGATTTGAGCGCGTGAACAGAACACTTGAGGAGAGGAGGGAGTACGTGGCGTCGGATTTGGCAGGCCGTTGTATGCCCAGACAGCATACGTAGTCGTAGAGCGCTTGAACGGAGCCCGGGGAGTACACTTGTGTCGTTTATACGAGCCGCATAAGGCTCGAAACGGTTAACTCATTCAGAATGCGCATTTGCATGAGCTGCGTTTAATTCCTCTTGCTTTCAAAAGCTGTCTCCGACCCGCCGGGAAACTGTGACTGCCATAACTACATCACAGAGCGAGCCGTTCGAGCGCTCGAGATAGGTGTATGAACGACTGTGGTACATAGGCATGTGTTTGTGGACAGTGAGCGTTGTGCGGTAGTGGTTGCGAACCGCGCTTGCATTTCTTAAATTTACATTTCCATGTGCTCTTAACTAAATTGCCCAGTTAACTTGCATTTGGTTTGACCCCGGTATTAAGCAGCTGTGTGTGTGTGTGTGTGTGTGTGTGTGTGTGTGTGTGTGTGTGTGTGTGTGTGTGTGTGTGTGTGTGTGTGTGTGTGTGTGTGTGTGTGTGTGTGTGTGTGTGTGTGTGTGTGTGTGTGTGTGTGTGTGTGTGTGTGTGTGTGTGTGTGTGTGTGTGTGTGTGTGTGTGTGTGTGTGTGTGTGTGTGTGTGTGTGTGTGTGTGTGTGTGTGTGTGTGTGTGTGTGTGTGTGTGTGTGTGTGTGTGTGTGTGTGTGTGTGTGTGTGTGTGTGTGTGTGTGTGTGTGTGTGTGTGTGTGTGTGTGTGTGTGTGTGTGCGCGCGCGCGCGCGCGCACCGCAAAGTTGTTTTCGTTCCTTTATCATATACGCAGTTATTCGAGCACTGCGATGCAAGACCAGAACGCGCTAAGGGCTCTATGCGAAGAGAACTGATAATTAAGGTACTATTCAATTTGGCAGCATTCGTTATTCGGTAGCAGTGGGGCAGGGACTCTCGCACAACGCACAGAAGGCAATGTAGCGCTTTAGGCCCATACAAAAGCACGCTAGAACTTTCCGCAGTTCCTCTACACAAATCATTACAACTCCCCGCCAAATCCAGCAGATGTGCTTGTGGACAAGACCAAAGAAGAGACAGAAAAGAACCATTAAGTGTGAAATTAAAAAAAAAATCAAGAATTTCCGCAGTGAGGGAGATAAATTTCCCACCCTTCCGGGCAAACGTTTTCAGGGCGCGTGTACGTGCGGCCTCGCTTCAGTGGTGATGCGCGCATTTCTCGCTCGCTCTTCCCTGGCACTTTTCCAGCGCCAGGGGCTGCCGGAGCTCAATTTCTTCTTCCCACATCCCTCCAAGTATTTCTCGCTACCTTCTCTCGTTCTCTCTCTTTGACGCTCTTCTTTTCAAGGCGCGCGCTCTTGAGAGATTGCACCGATCCGGGGACAGCCTGACAGAGGAGGAAGAAGACAGCATGCTTGCCACATTTTCCACTTTTCTAGTCGCATTCAAGTCGCGCCACGCTTATGGCAAACAGCCGTTTCGTACCCAGGAATTTTGGACAAATTGTGGGAAATATTTTTTATGTTATTTTTTTCTTTTTACATATTGTGAAGCTGCGCCACAAAGATCAGTGTACTGTCACGGGTCGTTGAGACCCTCGGGAAATCGGGACAGGCGAACCAGGAGAGTGGGCGCAAGAGACCAGAGGTAGCAGAGCCGGGCGGAGCGGAAGGAGCAGCCAGTCCACGAGCGTTCACCTGCTTCTCGTTGGCGATTCGCGCCGGCCAGGCCATAGCAGTTCGAGGTAATAAAAATAAAACACATAACAACAATGACAGGTTCTCCCTCTGCAGGCTTGCAGTTCTTTCTTCTTGTTCCTTTTTTTGCAACTTATTTTTAAAAAAATGTACCCCAGTTGCTTTTATGGCAGCCTTAATTACTCGCTGTGAGTGGAAAACATATTTCATGACCAAATTTTTGGTACGCAATGTTCATGAAACTATCTCACAATATTACGCAAAATCCTCACAATTACAGATTTCCAGTGAGCTGGACTTGTCTGCAGATGAAGAAACCGAACAGTTTGCATTCGCAGGAGTTAAGATGTCGCAGCAGTGGCGATGTACAGATGTATGCCGAGCCAATGGAAGAGAGAATGAGCCAAACAGGTACAGTGCGGTCCATTGATAAAGGGAACATGAGGCCACGTTACTGCCGCGCTTTACAATGCACCCCCGAGAGTGCCAGAGACTAACGATCGCACAAGGTGTATGTGCAGTATAGCACGGCCGACTGTACTTCCCGGGCATGTACTCGGTGCCGTCCATTCTTGCCAGTGGTCGGCGGCAGCGCTTTGCAATGTGTTTAGGCCATGCGATCTCATGTTCCCTTTAACATTGAACCGTACTGTATGTCTATCTTTAGTCATGTAGGCTGTGAAACATGGCAACATCATTGCAATCTGCACGATGTATCACTTTAGGCGAGGCACGAGAATTACAACATAATGTTTGGAAGCAATTTATTGCACATCAAGTAATTAGTTAATATTCGCCTACACGCTTCTATCAGGGCAGTGACCTTCTCAAGTAACCTAACTTCGAAGACGGTGTTGTATGCTTGCTGTAGCGTTCTTGTCTAAAAATGTGTGCAAATATAAATCAAAGTACATACAAGTTGTTAGCTATCATCATGCGAGGCGCTGGATAAGTGATGAGATAACCAATATGAAGAGAATGAATGTCTCTATGAAAAGAAGGAATAAAATTGATGAATAAACTTCGAACTTGCAAAACTCAAACTCTACGTGACGGCACATAGGTAGGTTAAAAGCACTTACACGCGAAACCATAGCCCTCAACGTAACAAATCCAACTTACATTTTATTCTAGCGCCACAACGACTACAACTGTTATTTTTGCTCCTTCGACCAATTTCACCACCAGTACTTATAACGTATTTACTTGAATTGAGTCCGGCCTCGATTTTAAGCTGACACGCAAAAACTGAAGGTCAGTAAAAAGCGTTCCTCCAACGTCATCCGACGGAAAAATAAGAAAATTGAAAACGACTACGCTACTTCTTCTACTACTACTGCTAGTTTTACTACTAATGCTGGTTTTGCTACTACTGCTAATACCACTGCTACTACTACTACTACTACTACTACTACTACTACTACTACTACTACTTCTACTGCTACTACTGCTACTACTGCTACTACTACTACTACTACTACTACTACTACTACTACTTCTACTGCTACTACTGCTACTACTGCTACTACTACTACTACTACTACTACTACTACTACTACTACTACTACTACTACTACTACTACTACTACTACTACTACTACTACTACTGCTGCTGCTGCTACTGCTACTGCTGCTACCGCCATTACTACTGCTATTATTGTGCTTACAACTGGGCGCGCAGTTCCTCAGGACGTTTCTCGTGCGAGTCGCGACAAACACTCGACAGTCGGTAAGCGGCGGGAAACTCGGTACTTTCAAGGCCAGCCGGCGGACTCGCAGTCTCACACCGCATCACTTGCCGACGGCTGCCCCAGGAAGAAGGCGAGCCGAGCCGTCCGGCTCTGTGGGCCGAGATCGAATGCAAATGTAGCCTCAGCTGGCCGAGTCGATGCCTGGCGACGGTCGACAGATCAAAGACGCCGAGCGATAGCGGCTGCTCCTCCCCTCGCGACGAAATTCATTCGCACCCCCGCGAGGAATGATGGCTCCATTTTCCGACCCGAGGAACATCGGACTTCCCTGGCACTGTAGACTGCGACTGCGGCACGACCCGGTAGTAGCAGCAAAAGGAGAAGGAAGAGTACTTCGAAGTCCGTTCTATCTGCGTGAGCACTGCTACAATAAAGTCTTTCTCTCCTACCCTCCCCGCCCTCTCCTCCGTTATCCCCGTATGTCAAGGACCGTATGTCTCCTTCGGGCTATTCTTATTTTTTCCCTCTCTCTGTCCTGCCATTCCTTCTCTTTCCCACCTCCTCCTGCGCTCGCTGCCGGATGTGGTCCCGAGGCCTGCATTCATTGCGTCGCATCCACCGCTTCTCGGTGCCTGATAGAAACGGCTGTGATGGCATATCGGTCCCAGCTTTCCTCCCCTCCCATCCTCCGCTGGGGGTTTCGTTGGATGAGGTGTGTGAGTCACCTGTGCGTCGTGACTTTCTGTCTCCATCTCTGCCTTTGCTTTAACCTAAGTTTCTCGGTTAGATGGACTCACCCGTTTCTCTACCAGCCCCCACTGACGAGAGCTGTCGTCAACCTCTACGAACGTTAATCATTTCAGTCTAATATAATGCCCAAATGCCACTCATTACTTCTCAATTTAATGACTCCGCATCGCCACATGACACAGCTCTAGGGTCGCGTTACGCAGCTTTAGATTGTTGGGTTTTGGGGGACATGTTCATGTGATATTTGTTCGTGCTAAGGGGTCGCCGCAACATGGACGTTTGTCTTCGAACAATATTGGATGTAGGTGATGTAAGCGTAGGCTGGAGTAGGTGTTTCTCTGGAGGCGCCAGAGGAGGCAGGAGACTTCAGAAGAGAGCGAGTAATGAGGAGAGGATA
The DNA here is from genome assembly GCF_055883805.1 of Amblyomma maculatum. Classification (NCBI taxonomy): domain Eukaryota; kingdom Metazoa; phylum Arthropoda; class Arachnida; order Ixodida; family Ixodidae; genus Amblyomma; species Amblyomma maculatum. The sequence goes on along the minus strand of NC_139351.1, from coordinate 122,190,553 downwards.
GAGGTGCCTATTAAGGCGTTGGGTTTCGGTCCAGGTGGCGAAAAGGGAGGGGATGGCTCCGCTCGGTGATTATATTAGCGAGAAAGGGTGTTCACCCTCACCTTAGACGCCTTCGGGCCCGGAGACTCAGGTGGATTTGATGGAGAGAGTGTTTCAGAACATGTGTTTTTCAGAGAATTTTGAGCTCGTAATGCTTCATCTTTGCAATGCAATGACTTCGTAACTCGCTGGCCCAGTTGTACTTTGTTTATCCCGAGGATGCGGGTTAGAAATTGATATTGAAGAAATGGAAGGCGCATTAACCTTCTCACTTCTAGTGTTCTGTAAAGGAAGGAAAGAATGAGTGAACGAGGATGCGGGTGCGCCTCCTGGCCGCGGCAGCGCGAAACGCAAAAGACGAGCGTGTGCTGTGCGTTTCAGTCCACGTCCGAGAGCACCAGTTTGTCTAAATTACGTCGGCGCGCACCCATAGTGTTCATCTCCCCTCCATAACACGGTGCGGTGAAGGTGTTCAACGAGAACGAAGCAGTTCCTGCGCCTCTCTCTCTCTCTCTCTCTCTTTGTATATCCTTTGAAGATGTTCCGGCCAGCAAACGGTGGAACCACTCAGGTGAAACATGTTTAACTTTTATGTTTCAGAGCAAATTTTAAATCACAGAAAATACGCAGATCGAAGCGTGCAATATAGGAGTTGATTTCAGAATTTTTCGCATTTTACATTTTTTTTTCCTTCACATTTACAGCGTAAAAAGAACAATGAAAGCGTCTCTGTTAAACCTTGACGAGCCGTTTAATTCCGCGAACCGTGGTCTTCGCGCAAGACGGGAACGATCGCGGTATTGGCATTAAAAAAAAAAAACATGGCTCCAAAGCTCCTGAAACTTTTGAACAGTTTTTCTTATCAAAAGGTGCTGGCGGGTGGTCGCAGCCTTCCAGAGAAAAGTTTGCGTTGGCCCTTTTTCCTCCTACCCCTTTTTTTTCTCCCGTTCTCCAGGCTTTTCTAAGTGACAGCCCGCATATTGGGTACGTATGCACTAGCCAAGATGAGGGCAGAGGAGGCGTTTTCCAGAATGATGTATGCGCCAGCTTTCAGAGCACGTGTCGTCGTCGTCGCCTTGAAAAGGCACAGAGGTCGGCGAGGCGGCGACGCGATGTGCCGCGTGTGGCCGGCGTGGCTGCAGCCAGAGACACACGGTGCTGCGCGCCTAGAGGCCACGCCAAGGCGTCCAGGCGCCGGGTGACAAATGATCCAAGAGTGCACGCGCGCGCGCGGTTTCTCGACGTCGAGGACGCGACGCTGTGCCGCAGGGCGGCGTTCTCGCGACTCGGTTCGACGCCCTGCGCGTAGACGCCTCGAGCAGTATAGCTTGTTAGGGGGCGCCCATTGAGATGCGGTTCCTACAGCTCGAATTCGCGAGAGCAAACACGTGCAAGGAACGGCGTCGCTCATTCTTCTTCCAGTCGCACATCTGCATCAGACAGGCTTTTCCGTCTCCAGTGGTGGCAGTTACGGAAGATGAAATGACGTTGGAGGCCTGACGTTACATAGTCGCGTTGTATAGCCAGGCCTACCAATCGCACATATAATCCAGAGCCCTGCGCACCTTTTTCACTCGCCTTCCTTTCGCTGCCTTCATATTTTCCCCCGCCGCGCAATTGGAATTCCACCAAAAAGTTGGTAGACCCTATTTCATTTCCACATAACGAATTACTATTTCTTTATGTTTATGTGTCATGACGTCAAATTCCCCTGCATCCGCATGATGTTTCGGCGTCACAGGGTTGCAGCGTCAAAGCATTAAAAAAAAAAAAAAATGCCGTGCAGCTGGGGCCAACATTCAAGCAAGTGGGCTATGACGTCACGCCTACGTGCAGAGACATCATGTGCTTTGTGCGAAGAAACAGGGAGGAGAAAGCAGATAATAAGAGAAGAGGTTGTTTGGTTTGGTGTTAGGGTTTGACGTCTCAAATCGACTCGGGCTATGAGGGATGTCGTAGTGGAGGGCTGCCGATGGCAGATCTTACGTCACCGGAATCGCCACCGTCCTCTCAATACGCATGTTCGTAATCAAAGCACAGGACGCTGACATGGCGGAGGATTGAATTTCATATGAATTGGCTTTGATTTTGTATTTGATCGTATCGTTTTTTAACATGTTGTGAAAACATGCCCTTTGATAAAGTAGTAAACTACAGAAAACGACAAACACTGGATTACTGAAGGGAGCCCAGCAAGGTCTGGTGGCAGCATTCCGAAATCCATATGGCATTCAACCTGGTGCGGTCCTTATCCGACCAAGTATATCCGGAGGGCATGGCGAAAGGGACACGTCTAGAGCAGGTGCTCAATACAATAGAATAAATATAATAATATGTAATCTTTGATGTGCATTGAGGAATACGAAATACAGATGGCAGGCCTGCCAAAGCCTCAACGGCAGGGCATGGCAGTCGGGTCGAAGAAAACTGAACGAAGATATTAGCGGGAAAGAGAAACAAAAAATTGTATTTGTAGAAGAAGTACGTCGAGGATGGCGTCGAATTCGGCTGGGCGATCAAGACCAACACAATCTGCGCGATGGCAATTCCACACTTCTTCCTCTTCGTCAGCGTTCCGCGAAGGGGCCCATCTTCTTCTTCACACATTTTAAACTTTTTGAATTGTCCACCCCACAGGAAAGAGCTGAACAAAAAAAAATTATACGGGCACTTAAGCTCCGCCTTTAAGGGTATGTCGGGATAGCCTAACACCGCCTTTTCTATCCGCCGTTTTTAATAATAATAATAATAATAATAATAATAATAATAATAATAATAATAATAATAATAATAATAATAATAATAATAATAATAATAATAATAATAATAATAATAATAATAATAATAATAATAAGCTGTGGCTTAGCTTGTGGTTAAACCTGGAGTTACGCGAGAGCCATCTTCACGGCAACGCTTAGGTTCGGCTTGAAAGTAGGGATGGCTTGGCTTTTGCACACAGTAGTTTATCGTTTCAGTTTTATTTATGGGTTGGGTTGGATTGGGTTGTGTGGTTTAACGTCCCAAAGCGACTCAGGCTATGAGAGACGCCGTAGTGGAGGGCTTCGGAAATTTCGACCACCTTGGGATCTTTAACGTGCGCTGACATCGCACAGCACACTGGCGCCTTGCTTTTCGCCTCCGTCGAAAAGCGGCCGCCGAGTTTTATTTATGTCATAGGGACACCTTTTACCACTAAAGTGCGATGAGGCGAAAGCCTCTATCGCGCGATGTCCGAAGCCCTGCACTATACGGCACCTCTTTCTGTTTTCACTCCCACCTTCGCGATGACGCAATAGCGTAAGCTACCAGCCAACATATAACGCCCGGGCCCGCTTTAACCGAGCCGTATATACGTGTCTGCGTGGCCTAGGGATAGCATTAATGCAAGGGTTTTGGCAGGCAGATTGTGATATCACCCTCCCATATAAAAGTAGAGACCCGAGTTGGGAGCTCCTGCCAAACAAGGCAACCCTACGCCCAGTTAGTGCTCGGCCATGTCAGCTGCCAACGTTACTAGATCTAGTAACGTTGGTCAGCGGCCACCTACAGTCTGTCAGCGCGATTCTCGTGATTTTTCGATCACAACGACAACGCCAGCAGACGGCCACCGACGCCGAATTTTCAGTGAACAGGGCCTTTTAATGCTACCGCATTAAACGGGGCAGGAGGCGCTGAAGAGGGCTAGGAATTGTGCTGGCCACGGCCATGTTACCGCAGACGTGTGGGCCGCATGGAGGCGTAACCTTCGGAGTAAGATCTCTTTCCAGCGCGCAAGGCCGCCAGAGAGGTCGGAGCCATGCGGTATAGGAAAAGTGATCGCGCGGCGCGCCAAAGGCTTTCTTTTTCTACGAGGAGCCTTGCAGAGGTACCAGGAATTTAAGGGGACAAGGACGTGCTATGCGAGGCTGGTGGTTACATATTAGGCCAGCGGAGACGAAAGTGCAGTGCAAAGTTATATGTAACGCGACCATAATAATTTGGAATTACGTTTTTAATGTCATAGCAACGCTGTCGAGCTGGAAATCATGGCTCTGGCAAGTGCTATTTGAGGGGTGACATAACTGTGCACTAGAGGTCGTTGGACTGTGACGTCACGGGACCACGTGAAATTGTCAGGTTGGTAAGAGCTGTCATTGATATTGGACAGTGAGGTGATAATCGAACCCTCCGTGAATCGCGAATCAGTCTTTATATATATATATATATATATATATATATATATATATATATATATATATATATTTTATGGAAAAAGACGCGAAGGTCCTGAGAACGGCAGGGACCGAATTCGTCGGTGCGTGAATACGCGCCTGAAAAAGTGTAGCCTGCGTCCGGGAAAAACATTCGTTGCTCCACGGCAGCCGTGTTCTCCGTTTTTCATTTTCTCCGCTTTTACCGCCCTTCCAGAAAACTCAGCTTGGACCGCGTGCAAATATTCTCCATTACTCCGCGTGTCCTTCGAAGAATAACAAACTTTCCGCTCGACAACTCCTACAGACTTCCGGGCGTACGAAGGGTACACTTCAAAAGTAGGACTGTTTATCGAACGAACAAGGCGGTCACCTCGGACGCACGTTTGTTCCGTGCAAAGGAGTTAGCAGCACGAGATGATTATTAACTTTAATTAAAGGGGGCTGGTTTTGACCCGAAGTATACCACATGTTTCAGGGAAGCTAGTCGCTAATATTTAGAAATAGGCTTTATGAGATATAAACACTGCTTTTGTAGTGCAATTGTGTCAGTTGGTGGACATCAGAAAACGGGAATGTTAGCTCACACCCTGGTTAACTATTATCTGATAATTATCTCTTTAACTACCTAATATAGAGTTAGACGTTCAGTAGCTATTTGGGATTTATATCAGGTCATTGTTAATAGCGATTCCAGTTTTTCGAATTTAGAAAACGCAGTTACCTCAGCGCTGTGGCCCAAAATTTGGCAATTTCGTGCCAAAAGATGCGCGCTTCCGCAAAACCCGTACTACAAGCACTAGCCCACCGCCGTCAATCAATGGCGTAAGTGCCCTGTCACCTCCACTTCGCAATGTCGCATAAACCGGCATATCTAGGCGGCACCGCTCTGCCCCGCCTGCGATGTTCGCTGCTGCCTGCAGCTCCAGCCCATGCGAGACACAAAAGGTGAAGTGGTACTTACGCCATTGATTGACAGCGCTCAAGCTGAGCTTAGATCTCAGATTTTCCGAAAGCCCATGCCATTTGCCGCGTGATACAGAAAGCTATCTGAGCCGAAGTAGTCACGTTTTCAGAATTCTGAAAACTGATGTGGCTATCAATAATTGCAGACTACAAATCTCTGATTGCAATTACATGTCTAACTGTAATAGTTAAAGTTCGTTATCGGAAAATCACGTTTTCAGAATTCTGAAAACTTATGTGGCTATCAGTAATTTCAGACTACAAATCTCTGATTGCACTTACATGTCTAACTGTAATAGTTAAAAGTTCATTATCGGAAAATAGCTAACCAGCTTCCTTTAGTTAACATCACACCCGCCTATCCTTTCTTTTTTTTTTTTTTTATGCCCGCTAAAACTGGTACAGCTCCGCCGCAGAAATCGTCTTCCTATCTCAAAAAGCCTATTTAAACAAATAGAGGCTGGTTTCCATGGAACATCTGGCATAGCGTGAATTATTGGACAATGGCGCGTTTTAGAATAGGTGAGCCTATCAGTTATAGGACAAGGGGAATAACGGGGCGCAACTGCGCATGCGCAGAATGTTGGCACCGAAATAGAAAAGATATTGGTTAGGCATGATTCGGGTCTCTCTATCTGTGCAGACCATATTAAAAAAAAAAAAAAAAACTGCCTATTTGCCAGATTAACCACATCATGCCCGACATCATTCCTCGCCGTCGCAAGATTACGATTCCTCATTTGCGTCGCCGCTTATAATACGTGGTTCGAGCTGTCTTCCGCCCCTCTCTTCTTTTCATTCTGAACCCCATTTCCCTCTCACATATCAGCACCAAGCACTGTTCGGTGCACCCGTTTTTCGGCGGATGGGAAAGCGGATCGGTCCATTTAAATCGAATGCCATACTTCGGATGCGCTCGACAATTCGTCCCATAGCGTTCTCCCCTCTTTGGAATTTCAGCGCTACACTCGGTGCGAGAAGCGCGAAGGGCGAGAGAACATGGTGGAATTCAGAGACAGCGATCCTGCACGGATGAGAGAACGATCGTCGCGCACAAGCTACATTATCCATCCATCCCCATCTGGACCGTTGTGTTTCCTTTTCCGTATGCGCTGAGAACGCGATCCAGCTTTCGTTCAAGCCAGCTGCATCGGCGAAAAATAATTTGAGGGAGTAATCGATGCGGGGAGATGAAAAGAGACTGCTCTTCCTTTTTCTCTGCGCGAAGCTGTGAAGATTCGAACGCCCGAGGTGCTTGCATTCATCGATTAAATGGCCCGCGATCGTGCGAACGTTCGAAGTGGCGCGAATGAGGGCGACCATCGCTCGTAACTTTTTCAAACTTCAATTCCGACACAATTGTTCTTGCAGGCGCCTCGCCTCGCATACTGGATCTTCACGGAGCGATTTATTTTTCCGTCGTGTCTTATTTCCGTGTAAGCGAAGAAAGAGATAATCTATAGACTATAAACGAGCATACGCGAAGTTCCTAAGAGAATTCATTCGCTGCCCATTTGCTAGCCGGTGAAGCGGAAGAGGGGTTGGAAGATGCTCGTTCTAGAAGTTGTAATGAGCAAGATACATGTGATGGCTTTTCACCGTCGATTACTCTTTCTTTTCAAGACATCACAAATACCTGCGCACACAATCGAACACCGAGCTTCAAGACAATCAGAAGGCTGCGCTATTTACAAATTGCCTTCCTTTACTTGACCAAGCCGCAGCTAAATCTATGTTAATTTAATAAACAACATTGTCTTTTTTTAGAGATATGCGTTAGGTTTTAAATAACTTCCTTCGTTTTTTCAGTTCAGACTTAAGTGATGCAGATCCTAGATATGAACACATGCAGTGCGACAAACCAAACCTGAAAGCAAGCGGTTAACAAATATGTAGTTCTGCTAGTATGACAGGCAAAAATGCATCACGGGCGACTGTGACGTTTATAGTGGGCTTGAACTAAAGCCCCCAATCTCAGATTTAGCCTGTTTGTCCCAAGCCTCCATCAACTTGCATCCACAGGAGATGAATTCAGAATCCCTCGCTATCGCATTACGCTCTCATGGTGCGTTAAGCATCCTCAAAATTTTACAGTGCGCAATCATTTATCAGACCTTTATCTGGAGACTGCTTGATCTTGAAACCCGGAACCGAAACCGAAACAAAGTGTAGTGAAAAACGACGCGCTAGCGCATTTAATTCGGCTTTGACCTAACCATGCTAACTAGCACTTAATCTTTTTTTGTCATGCTCAACCGACGTAGTGCTGCAGCCAGTAGGCCAAAATATAGACGCGGGTAATCCAAGATAACCTTCTAGGGCGTATCGATTTGCCCGCTGATGCCATCAAAGGGCCACGCGACTTCGCCAAACTCCGCAAGCCGTGTCGAGCGATGGTCGTATAACTCAATCTTCATTAATCTCGATCGCCATTAAGGTGTCCGCGGGCCTACCGGGATGTGGGGGTGGGAAGGGTACGAGGGATACAAAGTGGGTCTAGGAGCATCTTTTTTTTTTTCTACAGCTTAACTTGTATGCTATGCTGACCGCATCCCGAAGATACCGAAGATTTTAGGGAAGAGGTGATGCGTTAAGTTGGGTCCGGGCTACGTAGCTGATGCTAATGCACGACCACGGCGTTGTTTCGTCGGACATGTTTACGGGGATGCAGTGTCTGCACTTTCTGATAAAAGACACGATCTGCGCGGATCATCATCATCATCATCAGCCTGACTATATCCACTGCAGGGCGAAGGCCTCTCCCATATTTCTCCACTTAACCCGGTTCTGTGCTAGCTGCATCCACTTGACCCCCGCAAACTTCTCAACCTCATCCGCCCATCTAACTTTCCGCCGCTCCCTGCTACGCTTTCCTTCCCTTGGAATCCAGTTTGTTACCCTCAGCGACCATCGGTTATCCTCTCTTCGCACTACATGTTCTGCCCATGTCCATTTCTTCTTCTTAATTTCCCCTAGAATGTCGGTAACTTGAGTTATTTCTCTGACCCACTCTGCACGCTTCCTATCTCTTAATGTTACCCCTACCATTTTTCGTTCCATAGCCCTCTGGGTTGTCCTCAACTTAAGTAGAACTCTCTTCGTTAGCCTTCACGTTTCAGCCCCTGCGCGGATAGACGCAAGCAGCTGCATGGTCGGTGCTGATTGGCTTGATTCGGGATTAGTTGCTGAAATAAAATATTTTTTTTTCTTCTCAGCGGTGCAGAAGCTCTAAATGAAAAAGTTTAGGAAAGGGTTAAAAAAAGGTAAAGAGCAACTGAACTGGTTTAAGAATTTAACGAAATTAAAGAAATCGAATGTGCGAAAGTTACAAACAAACCATGTCAAGTCGTATTGCGCTTAATTGGGTTTAAAATGATGACCTAATCATCTAAGGACGCTGTTTCGGCATTCAAGCTTGTCTGTAGCGCATAGCGAGTACTAAGGAGCCCGATGATGACGTCGTCTACAGAGGCGGTACGTTCACAACGCAGAAACGCTTACCCTAAGGAAGAAAGCCAGCATAACGGAAGCTAGAGGCCGAAAAGCATTTTTTGGGCCGCATCTGCAACGCGCAGAAGGCTCTGTGCAAGAACAGTTCAAATATAAAACGTCACAAAAAAGAAAAGTGTTGTTTTCGTTATATTGGAAGAATCCTAAAAATTGTCGCGAATTCCATACTCTATTAGTTACATTAGTAAATGGTCGCGAAAACCCAGCTGGTAAGCTTAACGTACACATTTCATACGTTTTGATGTTTGCATCTCGTCTAATTATAAAAAGAAAAAGAAAAAAATGTGCTCAAGCTTCCTTGAAGTCTTTGCAGAAGCCCTCGTCCGTGCTTCAGTGTAGAAACATTGAAACGCCCGGGTTTAACACGTGCCGTCCAATTTGCGGTAGGACATATACTAACACGAGTTTATTCCCCAATCTGCTGCTCCTCTTTCCCTCTAATAACATTGCACCGCACAATGCGGCAACGTGAGTGGGAGACCACCCTTCTGAGCTGAGATTTGCAGACCCATAGAAAAAATGGTGTCCCAGGCCACAGCTACAGCGGTGGTGGCCTCTGGGATCCTGAAATAAGAATTCCACTCGCAATTCTTCATCTCCACTTTTTGTTTTTGGTAGATAACTCTTCTCAACAACAATAACAACATACACCTATCAAATTAGTTTTCATGCTTGTTACGCTGTCCCTGCTTATATCATTTTCGCTACCCTCTACCTTCCTGCCCCATGAATGCCAGGATAAAACTGTTGCATGTTTTAGTGTACGGTGATCTCGATGTGCTGATCTTCTATTATCTGAAAGGGGCCACCATTTCCAACCTAATCTCGCTGCCATATTCATTCGGCGACTCTTCAGAGCCCTACCAAATTCCTTACCTTCTCGCAGGTCCTATTCGCCCTTGACCAGACACTGCGGCAACATGAGCGCATCAGGCGTGGTGCACAACGCTCTGGTTATGGCGCCGACGAACTCATACGGCACTACAACTGCGGAGACTTGGACGCCGTGGTCTTCTCGAGGTATCTTCTTATGCATTATTTCTTGTTTATTTTGCCCTAAGGATTTGTGCACAGCTTCGTTCAAACGTCTTGAGACCACACGATTTGCTTTTCAGACGTATAGCGGAGCACTTGCGACAACCCTAAATATCTGCCAGAGCTGGTCCTCACTTTGCAACATACATGGCAGAATTACTTTTGAAAAGTGATTAAATTACATTACTAATTACTTTGCTGAAAATTGCAGAAAAGTAATTAAATTACGTTACTCATTACTTCTCCCAAAAAGGAATGAAATTACATTACAATTACTTTTACTGAGTAATTCAATTTTAAATTACTTTCTAGTTTCCATCCATGTAAAAACTAAGTAAACCTAGTAAAAAAAAAACTTGTTCTCCAGACGCGAAGCACACACATTCTTTCGTCTTTCCGCCAAATTCCGTCCCAGAGAGCTATTCCTTCCCTCTTTGCTATAGCACTTGTCATTACAAAAACAAGACCAGAGCAAAAACCGGAACAGACCAGACGCACTTCAGTAAAAGTAATTTCGAAAGAAATTAATTACTTTTGCTGCGAAATTAGTACCAAAAGTAATCCATTACATTACTAAATTACCAAAGGGAAAACGTAATTATTTACATTACAAATTACCAAAAAGGTAACTAAATTACAGTAATTTCAATACTGTAATTCAATTACTGCCATGTCTGCTTTGCAAAGCATCTTCGCTTTTACAAGTGGCGCACGTACTTAACTGCAAGTCTCTGAAGCGAATTATTCAACCTGAAGACGTTTCATTAAGACCATACATAAAGGACCAAACGGTAATGTATCGAAATAAACAAGCAGAATCGACGTGGACAGGAATAAATATTGCATACAAAACAGCATCACATGTTGCTTTGCTGGTGGTGATGATGCATTGTATACGCGTATACAGTCATTGCTGTGGGATGTAAAATTCGAAGATTCCAAACCATTACAAGGACTGTGAATGTTACCATCTGCTGTTACATACTTTGATTATCAAAGGGTATGAAATAAGGCTCGAAGGTGAGCTCATTGAAGTGATAAAGGCTCATCAGAATTAGAAATAATGAATTAGTGCGCCGTTAGTACATACGGCCGAAAAATAACAGCGTTTTTGTTATTATCTTAATTTTTTGGCCTTCATCTGTGCCTTGCCTCCACCACTCTCTCCAGATTTCATGATCAGCGACATTATGACTGAAAATTAAGTCTGCATATTCACGCTGCTAACACTATCGAATTTATCTTTTTGAAAAAATAACTCTCTAAAAGGTAGCACCCACCTCGCCCACTTCTCCGCTGTCATCCTTGTGCCTTTGAGCTTTTGCATCTCATGATGACCTACCAAACATTACTCCTCTTCTCGTTTAGACCCAACTGTGATGAGACAATGATTCATCCCGCCGTTAAACAAACTAAATCTCTCTCTCATGTGGTAAAGTTCACTTGTGGCCCTTTTTTAAAAAAAAGTGCTTGTTCAAGCTTAGACGGCGCAGGCTTGTGTGTGTGTGTGTGTGTGTGTGTGTGTGTGTGTGTGTGTGTGTGTGTGTGTGTGTGTGTGTGTGTGTGTGTGTGTGTGTGTGTGTGTGTGTGTGTGTGTGTGTGTGTGTGTGTGTGTGTGTGTGTGTGTGTGTGTGTGTGTGTGTGTGTGTGTGTGTGTGTGTGTGTGTGTGTGTGTGTGTGTGTGTGTGTGTGTGTGTGTGTGTGTGTGTGTGTGTGTGTGTGTGTGTGTGTGTGTGTGTGTGTGTGTGTGTGTGTGTGTGTGTGTGCGTGCGTGCGTGCGTGCGTGCGTGCGTGCGTGTGCGTGCGTGCGTGCGTGCGTGCGCGTGTGTATCATTCACCAAAGCAGGACAGTCTTCATATTTAGCGAATACTCGAGCACGGCCGATAGGCTGCAAAAGAAAGCTGCAATCAACCGAGAAGTCGACATCCACCTGCACGGGCCATAAGGCTCTATAAATGTGTTACACCGTTGCCAGGTAGGTTACATGGTGATAACAGATGTATTAGAATCATATACTCCCGGCCTCGGCGGCAACTTCTCGATGGAGGCGAAAGGCTAGGCGCTCGTATGCTGTGCGATGTCAGCGCATGTTAAAGAACCCCAGGTGGTCGAAATTTCCACAGCCCTTCACTACTGCGTCTCTCATAGCCTGAGTCGCTTTGGCACGCTAGACCCCCAAACCAAACCAAATTACAGAATCATATACTCCAGCTCTTTGTATTTATCAAATTCTCATATCGGAATAGGATTAAATAGGTTTAATTTTGCTAATTCGCATTTACCAAGGCGCAGCCAATGGTTGCGATGGGGTTGTTCACCTAAAGCAGTGATCCCACATAAGGACAAATGTTTATTCGCAAAATTGGCTTCTGAGAAATCTGTATAGCTTCTGTGCACCTGTACGGCTGTATTCAATTGGCTGTTAATAGTTACTCGCGTGATAAGATCGTGTTTCACCTTGGGAGGTTTATGTTTTAAAGACATCGAACTGAATTATTTCGACATGCATTTAATGTACTATTTACCGCGGTTCTCAACCTTTGGTTATCATGTGCCAATACTTTTGTTTATTTTCACTTTAATAATAAGTGCTAATACATCCAAGCCAGGTCATATAGGCTATTAGACACTGAGCGCCCTCCCCCCCCCCCTCCCCCCCTTCCCTAAAAAACAACAATCCAATAAACAAAACTCTGCCGATTGTTTGCAGCAAGCTCCCCTTTAGCGCATCGCTCCAGCTCGTTTGCGTGATCCAGCGAACTTTTTTTTTCCCACTGCTAACTATTATTGTGACCAGGGTTCACGTATCTTCCTTCCTTCCGCCCCCCCCCCCCCCCAAAAAAAAACAGAACAAATATATATAAAAAAAGAATTACGCCCCCGTGTAACAATGGCCCTTGTCCCACATCCGCGGGTGAGTGAGTACTTTTTCTTTAATTATTACCTTGTCCTTTATTTCTGCGGTAAATGAAGGGGAATGGTGGGTGGAGGAGGGAGGTGGGGGGATGTAAGCGGATCTCCGCGCTAATGAACACCAAACAGCCTTATTCGATCCTTGCCAAACCTTTCCATCGCTCTACTTCAGGGCAGGGTGGGGCTTACCCGTCGTACGTGATCCACAGGGTCGGCTTTTTTGCACCATGGCTATACGCGCGGAGAAGCACCCTTCGCAGGGGATGATAAGGAAGTATACGTGCTACGTTGGCTATGTGCAATGCCGTTGCAGAAAGGTCACGAGAACAATCCACGAAAAACCCAACCGGAAGACTGCTGTCAATAGCAGGCTTACTCGCGCCAACAGAGCACGTAGGTTCATACAGAGAACAACTGTAAGAACGTAAGTACGGATGGGGCCTGCAGAAAGTCATGTTGGGAAAACGCCGAAACAGGACATAGGACAAGGCTGTCACACTTCGTGTCTTGGGATCGCTTCTTTAGCATGGCCTCGCGCAAACTAGCCCGAATACAAACCATTCTAGTGAAATTCGGTAGAATTTTTCTTATGGCTTTCATGCTCCCCACCACCGATTCATTTTGGCAAAACAGACAAAAGTGCACACAGGAATTGGTAAAGAAAGATATTAAATAACAGACAATGCAAATGCAAGGAAATAACTTTCCGGGAGTTTGCACCAAGGAAAGTATTCGTAAGCCGGCTTACAACGACCTGCAACACATGAGCTGTACACGTCCAATGTAACTCGCGTGCTTTTTTATTTTATATGAACATCGCGCGACGCGTTATCAATGTGATCAGATATTAGCTGTGTTGCGTTCATAAGTGAGTGAACCGCAGCAATAAAAGTAGGTAGGCACGATCTACCACTGTAATTTCGCGAACGATTTCACTTTCTTTTAGCATCCCGTCATGTTCGCTTTGTTATATCGACAGTTGGTACGACACCGTCTAATTATTGTCCGAGGTCAAACTTTATTGCACGGTTCTTTCTGGCTATGCTGACGTTAATTCGGCAGAAAAAGACGCATCTATCGGCTGAGATGTGAGGCAGATACTGCGCCTTCATTTCTCCAAAAGCGTCTTAAACAAAAAAGAATATAAATGTGTTCGCGGAATGAAACAGCGTTGTTAATTAAAGCGGCCTTGCGTCTGCTCTTAAGGCGTAGCCTGAGCGCCCCCGTAATTTTATTAGTGCGTTATCGGTAAAATGCACTGCGGTTCTGGGGCCTATGCCGCCCACCGCGGTTGGTACACAGATTCATTTATCACTGTTGACAGGTGCTAAAATAGAGAGAAGGAAATTCCCCGTTTTGTCTTGTAGCGAATAGGCGGTAGAGAAGAAAGACTTGGATATAACGAATGACTCGGATAAAACAAAAAATTGCATCAACAAAGTCGATCGCCACTAAATTTATCTTTGTTGGGCAATAGAAGTTATTTTCCTCCTCCTGCCAGGTGTGCCGAGGGAGGAAGAAGGGGAGATGCCATTTCCGTTGGACAATAAAAGCTCTTTCCTCCTCCTCCTCCTCCTCCTACTGCTAGGTGCACCGGTGTATCACAGCACGCTCACTCGGTGGTTTGACTATGCAGGGACACCGCGCAGGTTCCTCCGCTGGCCAACACGTCGCTGCGGCTGTCTGCGCGCGAGCTGCGGCTGGCACGTGACATCGACCGCTACTTCCGGCACGAGCTCATCTACAAGCGAAACCACCGCATGGGGGATCGGGTGCTGCGATTGCTCAGGGCCAACCCGGGACAGAGCTTCTTCTTCGCCTTCGGGGCAGGTCAGGTCCAGCGCTTGAACGCAGGCTCCAGTACCGCGTCCAGTCACGTCAGAGGCCTGATATCTGGAGTCACTGATATCGTGCTGGCCTATGCCGGATATTTACGCTCTTGTGCTTTCCTCTACGCGATGTTACAAACAGTTCCCAACAGCCAGAATTACCAGACGTCCACTACGCGATGATTCCGATAAGCGACATTTTTGCCTGCAGCTACACCGCCATTTTGAGAGCAGTTCAGACGCCACGTGCTCGAGTGGAGGCAGCCTGTATACAATGTGCGGTCGTCAGCTTGGTTCTTGTTGTTCAGCTTTAATCATCGCAACAGACCGACGCCCATGGTTAAGCTACATGAACAGGACGGGAACGAGCCTTTTTCGCTTCTTACCTCTTCCTCCTCCTCCTCATGTGCTTAACAGCAAATCGGGCATTATACCTGGTTAACAATGCAGCCTCTGATATATGGAGTGTAAAAAGTGCTTTTTAAATGACGGGTGATGTCGCATGCAATAATTTCAGTTACCTCAAGCTTCAAACACAGTTCCGTAACTAAATTCGCGACGCCTGCAAGTTATTGTTGAAGCTGTAAAGTAAAAACATCTCCCAGTTTTTATTGGCCGGAATGCGAACACGTGATCCGGAGCTGTGATGTGACCCGAGCTTTCCGATGGAACAGCCGCGCATAATTACAACTTGCACTACGAGCAGCAACGCCGCAATACCAAGAAAACATTTCTCGGTAAAAAAATATCGTTGTAAACTGAAGTCAGTGCCTTAGCTGGTCAAGAGTCTATGTAGTTCCAGCCTCTTAACTTACTTTTGTTTTCTAATATTTGGGAATTAAAAGCAGAAGGGGGAAAAAAAGCGAGACCAGCGAGACGCGCGGGCATTTTTTTTTTTTTTGTCCCGCGCAGACGCTCCTTCCTCCGCAGGCGTCAATAGAACAGAGAAATACAGCACGAAGTTGCATACATCCTCCACTCTCTGCTTGTATTTTTTTTTTTTCAACTGCGTTACGCGCAATTCAATTCAAACGATCATACTTGCGTAGCGCCGTGCTTTGTTCATTCCGCATTCCTAGGTGCGCGATTAGATTCCAGTGTTTGCGCAAACAAACGAACATAAAAACAAACACGCAAATGCACAAAAACCAACAGATAATCAAATAAACAAACGAGAACATAACCGAGAAATAGTCGCAATCCTCCACCCAAGCCCCCTGGAGGACGCCACGGCTTCCCTCGTCGCGAGCGGCGCGGATTTCTTCGTTCCAGACTCAGCTATCCTTTTCTCCTTTCTGTTTACTCCCCCCTCGGTCCCTATCCTTCCCCTTTATACTTTCTCTCTCTTTTTTCTGTTTTTCTGTAGCTGGATCTACCATGCCACATCTTTTCTTCGTCACTTACAGTAGAACCGAAGAGGCGCATCCGCCAGCGACAGAAAACTAAGCCGAGCGCGCGCAAAAAAAAAAAAAAAAAAAAAAAAAAAAAGAGAGAGAGAAGGTTCGTGCGTTTTCATCCCACCAAAGCGTCGAAAGGTCTTTGCGACTGGAGCAGCCAGCATAACGGGGTAAAGAGGAAGAAAAGGGGCAGGCAAGAAACGCAGGGAAGACGCAAAAACAATAGGGAAGAAAGGGGACACGTGAGTGAATTTTTTTTTTCTCTTCGGCTAGAGCAACCGGCGGCGCGACCGGTGCATCCAGGCATGAAAAGGCACCAGCAAGCAAAGCATGTGGAGCAAGAGTAGCTTGAGCAAGCCTTTCGTTCTGAGCTCTTCCGCGAGCGCGCTATTGTTGGCTTGAGAAACGTGCTCTAACAGAGACCGCGCACACGCTAGGGGGAAAAATATAGGGAAACAAAAACAAATGTGCGCTATTCTTCCGACGGGCAAGGAGGTTGCTCTGGGTACGGCAGAGAGCGATGGGAAAAGATGCCTGCAGCGAATCCCTACGTTTCTTGAATTAGAACGAGTTTTCCCTAGCGGATGACTGGGCATGGAAGGGCTATGCTGGGGAATGATTTGCGAACCGCATTTCTCGCGTCTCTTCCCGCCTGTTTGGGATAAAAGTTACCCAGGAGGTTGATTAGCTCAGCTGGCGGAAATGCCTCGTCACGGAAGATAAATCACTTTTTTTTAGATCATGTAGGTAAGGCTCTCTAGAGCCAGGCCTAGAAGACTGAAGTCACTAATCTAATGTGAGTGCCCCAGCAGCGGCTGCATTTCGGTGGAGGTGAAACAAACAAAAAAAAAAGGATGAAATGGTCATGTACTTTGATTTATATGCACATTAAGAAACCGTAGATGAATAGTGGACGAACTGTGCTCTACGCAAGCGTGGTCCCTGCGGGAATTACTGTTTGACTCTACTAGAGGATAAGTTGAGCAGGCAGTGAGTAAAACGTTACACCCTTTCGGTCCCCCCCTCCCATTTCTTTCTCTCAAACAGCATTCCGTGCTTCTGTAAGTCGACGAAATCGCAGGCGAGCTCGACAAAAATTCGTTTGTTACGCTTATTTCGCGCGAGTGTATTGTCCTTACAAGGATAATTCTTTTTTTTTTTTTGCCTCAGAATTTCGATAGTCCAATCAATTTCAAAGCAGTTTACTACTTCATAACACGTACATAAAAAAAAAAAATGGGTGGAAAAAACATCTGCGCAAAGTTCCTAGTTTGAGTCCATGCAAAAAGTGCATAAAATAATGCACCCAGGCGCCAGTAACAAACAATTGTGTAAAATGCAAACACTTATAAACTGTGCAAAGGCTATACATAGCACTAACAGTATGACTGGGTCAAAAGCACTTTTCTAATTTGCCTAGCGTGAATGTGGTCCTGGAGAGGGACGATTCAACTGGCAGGCACATCGAGATTAAGCACTTTTGTTCGCTGATTATGTACAGTCAGGGATAAAAGTTTGTGGGACAGGGATTCGTGGAAAACCATTTATTCCTTCGTTCCCTCTCTAGTTTGGCTTCTGATATTTTTCTTTGTACGGTGTGTGCATGTCCCCTCTTGATTCAGCACATTTGATTTTCCCTATTTGATCGACAGCACGGAAATAAATATTTTTCAAAGAACTCGCGTCACACTAACTTTTGTCCGTGACTGTACGCCGGTTTCTTACTCCATGATCGTTCATCCAGACCATCCAGACTTAACTTACATTTTCATGTGTTTTCTTGCGCTTTACGTAGAGAGTTACCGAGGTCGAGTGCCCTGTCGGAAATGTTTGCACGGCTAAAATTTTATAATTTAGAAAAATAACACAATTTGTAAATAATTTTCAGCTAACGTATAAATAAGAACTATTTGTGCCTGTATATTTTCTTCTCTAACCACTCCCCTCTCTAATACTTTTGCCCTTAGGGTATCTGAAATAATAAATAAATAAATAAATAAATAAATAAATAAATAAATAAATAAATAAATAAATAAATAAATAAATAAAATGAAAGAGCACTGCAGAATGTGCATTGGAGTAATGCGAAAGCACGGATGCTGCTGTTGGTTGCTTCTGGTTGTTTCTAGTTGCTTAATTCACTTCTTGTTTGCCCACTTCAGTCTTTGGTACTTTCAAATTGCATGCAAATCCCTTCCTATGCCCTTTTTTCGGCTCTACTTCCGGTTGCATGACGTCACATCCTTGACGTCATATCCACTACCGGCACCCCTTTCTCTCTTTCCGCTTTCACTCCCACCTTCCTTCTTGCCCTTACGTGCGGTTCAGATGTCCATAGAACAAGTGTGGCAGATACGCCTTTCTTTTCCTGTGAACCAGTTATTCTAACTACCTAATTACCTTTTTGGCCTAATTATTTTTTCGGCAAAAACATTACGTCAGCCTATATTGATTGACACCACTCATTAACCTCTATCACTTCTCAATTACAACTGCTGCGGACACGATCTTCGGACACGGTCTACGGACACGGTCTGCGGACAGAAATTTGTGAACATAGCGAAGTAATGCTTTCGCATTAATAAATTAAAAAATAAATGGTAGTTTCACACGAGTGCGTTGTCCTTCCGTGCTCGGACGGCATTGGAGCATAGGTGCACACGTTAGGACGGACACTCATTTAGACGTCGTGGAGAAAGCCCCTCACCTCACCTGCCACAGCCCGCTCACATTATAAACTGCATCGTGCACAGGCCACTTCCTGGGCAACAACACCGTGCTGGACTTCGTTCGCCAGGGCGGATTCGACATCGAGCACATCGTGGCTGCAAAGAGCATACCAGAGTGAGTACCTCCGCTCCTATGTTATGGCGGACCCGCAGATTCGCAGTTAGCCTCGTGGAATGCGCGAGACAGTCAACGAAAGTTCACAGTGGTATCTAATTACATTTTTGGGGCAATGCGATAAGATTAGAGGTAGTAGGTGCTTTCAAATGTAGGTTAGTATCATTTTTTCATGACTTTGTCTGCGGACACCCTACACGCCTGTCGGCACCGCTGTGCTCTGCTTGTGGCTAAATGTTTTCCCGAAAATGTCTAAAAGTTCCCACAGCGGACGCAATGAAGATACATTGAGAGTTGTTACTTTCGGTCTGATGACGCCACCTCTCTCCAGCCAGTAGGGCCACTCAGACCCGGAGACGTCGCCTATCGCTAGCCAATCACCGAATTTTATGACAAAACGTGCTTTTTGTCGATGAGCTTCTAACGCCAGCGCATTAAAAATAACAAAGTTGTTTATTTTGTGGGGTTTGACGCCCCAAAGCGACTCAGGCTATGAGAAATGGGGTAAAAACAAAACAAAAACAAAGCATGTTAAAACATAATAAAGCTGAGAAAAATAAAGCATGTAGAAGAGAGCAAACAAGCTGCGCATAAGAAAACGGGTTAGACGCGAAAATTAATCGATCGTTAGGGTTGACGATTATGGAGGCAGTATAGCAGCATTTCTTGTTCACAGTGGAGAAGGGCAAATCAAGGCCGCTAATGTGTCCGACGCATATATGGTGACACTGAGAAAAATTCTATCAAATTATTGTCCACAGTAAACGTTTATTGTTTAGGTCTGAAAATGTCAACATTTTTCCGGCAGCAAGGAATTCATCGCCGTGAAAATCGGATTTTAAAATGTTCCCACCAGTCGAACGAAACTCGTTATGTGCTTATAGAACAGGACCAGCATATATCTTCCGTTAATACCTTTGGGATCCGTTCCCGTAAATCGATGTCGAAGCATGCACGCTACGCGCAAATATGGCCGCCGATGGCGACGCCTGAACTTCGCTCCTTGTCCTTTTCTAGCGCATGTAATCCCCTTATAGGCGACAGCAATCTCTATAATTACACAGCGGTACCTTATCGATGAAGTGCAGGTTCCGCTTATCCCCAGTATTTGTTAAGGATATAAATGTAGTTCAGAAAAACAAACAAAAAAAAAACAAAATGACCAGGCAGTGTAGCTTGGGGCTAATCGCGATATTACCGTGCGCTAGCACGGTAGAGCCGATTTCGAATGATTTTGAGTTTCTATGTTTTTGCTTGACATCAACTGGCTTACCTCGGTTGACATAAAGTGTATGCTGCCCAAGTAGGGAGGAACGACACAGGTAGGAAACCACACTTCGAGCAAGCCCTGCTCCCAATACTGCACTGTATTGATAATGTCCGGCCCTACATAGGACCACTGCATTGGCAACACAGTCCAATATTGGGACGATGGCTTGTGCAGCCTAGGATAGCATGCCTGAATCGAGATCCAGGGGCCGCGGTGGGTTCGACTCCCATCTCGAAAGTGCTGTCAAAGCTGGCAGCTCCTGCCATTAAACTGGCGATGAGCAACAGCTTGGCATTCGTTTTTTTTTTTTTCTGTGTGTGTATCTGAATTAACGGCTAGTAGCTCTCCAAAGGCATCTACCACACACTCTGGGTTTGTCCGGCTCTGCGGCGCCAATCACCGTCCGGAAACACGCGTTTCTCGCTCGGTTATGCATAACCTTGCGCCCTTGGACTCCGAACGACAGAGCCACTGCGGCGGGTTGGCAAATATGTAAAGCAGCATCGGTGTGGTATTTCGTGACCACTACCAGCATTCAAGCGTTGGCTAGTGACAACGCTATTCAGGTGAGGCGGAGAGTAGGCTATCTCGATGATGCACTGCTTCACTTTTTCACGTGATTTACGTAGGCATTGCAGTGGGTGCTCTGAAGGAAAGATGATGTTAATTTTGTACAACTTTTATATCGCGTAAAAATCAATTTAAACGTGCACGCTGACGTTTGTCAAGCAGTAAAATACAATTATTGCCGACGAAATTGCATTCAAGAATTTTGCCGTCTGTCGATTCGAACCTATATATGACGTCAACATCGAAAGGGACTCAGTGATTGGTTTCAAACTGAACAGCTGCCTCCGAGATCTCAGTGAAAAAAAAAAAAAAAAATGTCGATGAGCGGCACTTTATTAGAACGAAGCAATTCAGTAGATTCCGACTTCAATTAGTCCTCAAATTCCCTTTAAGATTCATTGAAACTGTACTTGTACTAATATTCTAATGCAAGAAATCCATAGAAGTGATCGGTGCCTCTCATAGCCTGAGTCGCTTTGGGACGTTAAACCCCACAAACCAAACCATAAAGGTGGCCTTTGTGAGTATTCGAGTCAACTATAACAGCTTGTCTTGGAGCCTGATTTACAATCTTTTTAAAAGTACTCCTGCCGACCGCTCGCAACCGATTAGGGCGACATCTTCCCGCGCGCTCCCTCTCCGATGACGTCATCGGGGCTTGCTAAGTGCGCCCACTCATTGGACGCTCCCGTGACGCGGACGGGCGGGACGGGGCAGAGCGCCATCGCGACTTTTCTATTTTTTTTTTCTTGCGCGCCGGCGTGCGCCGAGTTGAGGAGGGAGAGGGTATGTTCGGTGCCAATGAAGCTAACTTTAAAACTTTTGCGTTGGGGAGACGCCTGATGGGATACCTGTTGCCCGTGCGCATTTTATCGCTTCAGTAAATAACGTTTCATGGGTCCTTTATGGACTGGATGAACGAGCTATTAGAGAGATTTAGCATACCGTGATCCGCGATTCGCCACCGTGACACTCTACCGCTCGTGGGCGGGGCGTTCAAGCTGATTGGTTACGATGCGCCAGGTCAATGTGCCGACATCAAGTATGTGGCGCCATTTATCGGCATCAAAGTGATCTGGGCATGCGCAATGGAACGCGCGGTGGCGGTCCACGGTAGCAGATCGCGGATCACGGTGTGCTAAATCTCTCTATTAGATTTAGCACACCGTGATCCGCGATCCGCTACCGCGATCCGCCACCGCGCGTTCCACTGCACATGCCCAGATCCCTTCGATGCCGATAGATGGCGCCACATACTTGATGTCGGAACATAGACCTGCTGCATCGGAACCAATCGGCGTGTGCGCCCCGCCCACGAGCGGTAGAGGGTCACGGTGGCGGATTGCGGATGACGGTATGCTAAATCTCTCACCGCTCGTGATGTCGTCCCGACGAAAAGCTATGCAGCGCAGCAAATAGCTTGGGTTGACACTGCTAGCAGAGTGAAGCGGTGAAAAAAATAATCCTAAATATTTTTTCTTGCGAAGGGTGAAGAAGGGCGGAGAGCAGAATTCGTGGCCGGACCCGGCTGAGGTGCTGGGTGACCAACAGCATCCTTCGGAGCAAGCTGGCGGTGCTGCGGGACCTGCCTGGCGCCGCCGGAAGCCCAAAAGAAGGCCCCTGCTCTCGCAGGCCGCACTGGCTACCACCGCCAGACCGCGAAAGTTCAACGACCTCTGGGTGCGCCTAGATTCCACATGGTGAGTGCGCAACCATCTGTTGAGCGCGTACCTTTGTTTAATGGTGCACTGCAGGCACAATGGTGTCACAATTAGAACGAAGTGGCCCCTCTGAATCCCTTCAACTGATGTGACGGTTAACCACAGGTGCATAGTGGCTGACAGCAACTTCATGACAACAGGTCGTCCTGCAGTCTGTTAATCACCCAGACCTATCGTTTCTGTGGTCTTTGTCCTTCTTGTGTCAGTACGTAAGCATAAATAGGCTCATGGTGTAATAAGTGTCCGCAGAGTATGTCCTCAGTGTGTACGGAAAAACGTACGTCTTCAGCCCCAAAATTGGCCCTCTGGACCTCCGAAATTTGACTTGACCAAATTAGGTGCCCAACCTAATTCGAGTATGGCCGACTTCAATAGTGGTCGAGTTCCAAATTTGGGTTAGCCACCCCCAAAAGCTGGCCCAGATCCCTTAAATACGACCTCGTCAGAACTTGACCAAAATTGATGTCTAACCTAATTCGAGTATGGCTATCAAGTGGTTACCTCCAAATTCGGACGGAATACCCCCAAACTTTTGCCCTACCCCCCTCACCATCAACTCGGTGATTACTTCCAAATGTAGGTGGGGCTACCCCCAAAATTTGGCATGCTGTATTTTCCGCGCGTGGGAAGCTACTTGACCCTTGGAATTTGTGTGCGTGCATGTGTGGTTCTCTTAAATGCCATGTGACACTTATTTCGCCAAACATGTCGCCTCTCGCTGCAGGCGCCCTCGGCCGCTGCCTCCCGAGCACCGAGCCTTGGGGTCACGGGACTCCGCACCCGCCGTGCACGAGTCGCTGACGCTATGGCGGGGACACCGGGCAGGCGCCAGCGGTAGCACGGCGACCCCATGCGCCGGCCTCATCGCGACGATGGTGACGTTCTTCTCAAGTTTTGCTGCCGTAGTGTGGGGAGTAGCCAGCCGCTTTCCCCCTTGAACGAACAATGCCGTCACAAGCTCTCGACGTACCTGCTCAATAACGCGCAGCCGCGAGCCTGTGACGGTGTGCTCATTCGACAATGACACTGTTCCCGCCAGATTCTGCGGCGGTCAGCTGCTCAACGAGGAAGAGTTTTGATTGCGGTGCCAAAACAGGGATGGTGAGATGATCCAAGGCTCACTTGTCTCAGTGTTGCCCCAGTTCTCACGGTGCCGGACTGTGGCGGTGCACTGACGTCGATCACGTTGCCTGCAATTCCGTACAAGCCCCTGTGTTGTAGTGCAGACTTCGTGTAAGACTGTGGCGCCACCTCATTGCACTGCCCTTGGGTCAAGAACCACTTCACCAGCAGCGTGCTCCTCTGTAAGGTCCACAATTATGCGCTGTACGAAACGGTAGTTGATCCGGACGCGATATCGCATAACATCCGGTCTCACCTCTGACAGACACTAGTGCACATGCAGACCAACTAATTATGCAAGGCCGCTGAGGCAACCAGTGGAAGGCTGGACGATCATGCATGGGCATGCGTCGAACACCTCGGACAGAGGAAGCTTGGAATAAGGACACTGCAGTGCAGCCAACACTGATGAGCAATGAGTTTAAAACATAAGCAATATATTTAATTACACTTTGCAATGATTGTTGGGCCACTTTTAGCCACTAATGCGTGGACAGATGAGAACTTGCTGTGACAACACGTGCAGTCACTAGCTACAGCTTTGAACCGAAGAAGGTAGCAGCCACAGGAAACCACAACCGTGATGAATTTTTGCACCCATTTCATTTCAGTGTCACAAACGAGGAGCTCTTCAAGCAATGCACGTGCCAAAGAATACTGCCAATCAACCGAACGAGTTTGCTCAGTAGTTTCAAATAAAAACTGCAGCTGGGATGTTTTGTTTTTTTCCAAAGGTAGCTTAACTTCAAACCAGAGTCTGAAGACTGAATTATGCTAAACTGAAAGACAATGACAAAAATATCTTGTGGACAGTGAATGAAATCTCTCAGGGCATGAAATAAAAGTTTGATGTCATCGTTTATCTGCTGTGTACGTAAGCAGTGGGGTCATTCCTTTTTTGTATTCGGAATGATGCAGCATGTGTGTTTCTCCAAGTTTACATATTCTGTCTCCAAGCCATACATGTAACATATTCATGTCTGTCAACAAGGTGTGAGGATTAGTTAGTCACAATAATTTAAACAAATTTCTGTGTTAAAGAGGACACAATACAAAGACAACAAAAAACTGCCCAGTAAAGCTCTAGATTTTAGAAATGCTTCTGCTTGTCATCTTTTTTGTTTTGTTTCAAACATATAATATATGTGTGGCCAGTCGGCAGCAGGTGTGTCTGTGCTACATATACACAGTTTTCATGTGACATCACACTAGCCACCTTCGCAGGGTATCAACCATTACTGGGTACTGGCCCTATACCATGGTGAACTAAGTGGTATCGTTCGTGCAGTTCGTGCACATTCATTCGATGCATACCCGTGACTCAAAGAATGTCAACCGATGCGAGATTAGCCAATCTTATTTCGACGAGCTTGTGTGGCCTACGCGGACTCTACACTAATTCAAGGTGGCAATGTGTGCCGCCGTGGATTCCTACATGGACGCTAAGCGCCAGGCGGATGGAAATCCTAATGCAGACTTGCTAACAGGTATGACAAACGATGAGATCAAAAATGATTTCGTTTTATCAACCACTTATATTTCCCTTAAGCCAATGAAGGCTTGCAGTTATCTAGAGGCCCATAATTGACCAATGGATGGGTGAAGCGCTTGACTGCTGTGCGGGTATCCAAGTGTGCATCGTTCGGTCACAATTTGTTTCAAACAGGGGTGATCCGACTTTGTGTATATAGGGTGCGAGTGAAGAATGCTTTCAAAATCAAATAAATGTAGCAGGGCACATCCAAGTTCGAGTATGTGGGGTATGAGTACAGGATATTTGCAAATTAAATGCGGGCACTTGTCAGCATCGCTTGAAGCTGGGCATCGGCTACGGGGCACGCTGCAGTAAGTAGATGATTGCGTCCACGTGGCAGTTTTTAAACATGCATTCACTTTTAGCACAGGACATATACTATCTGCCACAAAAGTTTACAGGGTGCTACTTTCACCATCTACCGTGCCTTCCACCGTAAGAACAGGCGGACACACCAGTTTGTGGCTGGTCTATTTCCGCACCCGTAACTTGGCGCTGCATCGGCACCCAGTCCAGATGCGCGTCGTCCATCAGACTAGGGTTTGTGGAAAGCGTAAGCTGTAATCGTTTACATAACATTACACACCTTGGCTCGCTTCATTGAGAACACAGTCACAGTCGCAACCACCACAGCGGTGACTGCAAGATGCCTATTAGCTACAGCTGCTGAGGTAAACGTCTCTGATAATGACAATAGGTTTACAGGTATGTCAACCAATGCAATTTACTTTCTCTGACTTGCGTCAGAGTGTCGACCGCATATATGCATACATAAGGACGTTGCCATGGTTCGTCAAGCCCGGACGTTGATCCTTGCCAACCAAACACTACAGCCGTTCTTGGAAAGCAGCTTCATGTGCTGGTAAAGCATTGTATGATCACCTACAGCAAACAGTGTCCAGCTCGGTATTCGTTTTCTGTGCTGCATGTCTGTCCTGCTTGTGCTCCCAGATAAAGCACATATCAGCATTAAGACGTCGCGCAAAGTTTGTGAACGGTAGCGTATGTGTCGATGCCCTGCCACCACCCTTCTAACTCTGATCTCACTGGTCTGCCTAGTATGCGAAGATGGCAGCACATATCCCAGAAGCCCTCACATGTGACGTCTGCGAAAACTATGTATACTTTTCTTCTAAAACATATTACTCTTACGGTAAACACATACAAACAGATTTCTGAAAAACTGTGTTTGTAGAGCAAGCTGAATCAAGTACATATTAAAGAAGCATAGGCGCCAAATTTATGGGTCTCATATTTTTACTAAATACCTCTGAGTGCAGTATCAATAACCCTGGAACATGGCATGCTATTTACCAATGTGCCCTGTATGGCTAACACATTTGTCAGATGCGGCAGCTTAGGCCTCAATTTCTGCGAGACAGCACTCCACTCACAAGCAAAGGAACACAGCAGTAATGGCTGGTTATTTTGTTCAAAAATGAGAAAAGAACGCTTCTGCACATATCAGGAAGAAGAATCGGCTAAAAAAAAAAAAAACATTTGGTCTAGCTCTGTGGACTTAGTGGGGCTGTGCGGGGGCTGTGTGACTCTTGCAGGTGATGTAACGAGCATATTTGTGCAGCTTTCAGTACACTGTGGTACAGCTGAAGAGGGAGGAAGCCTTGAGGACAAAAAAAAAAAAAAAAACAATGTTTTTGGTGCCTGTTTAAGCTCTAGGATATATAATAAAGGTTCAGGCAATAGCTTCTCCTAGCAAACCAAATAACAATGACTCATGCTGGAGTTCTGTTAACTTCCAGGCTGTGATGCTACTGGAGCCAAATGAAGACATCTTAAGGCATTTAAAGTTACTTTACCAGGTAACTTTACTTTTCCAGCAATGCTTTACAAGGTGCAACAGAGCATGGAAACAAAAACGCATTCCAAAACATGTGGGGAGCGATGACAATGGCACAGCACTATGCTAACAGAAAGACAACACTAACTCCAATGAATGAATGAAAACTACAGCAGAATCTCAACAAAATGAATCGCAACAGGTCGTGAGAAATTTTGTGCCGTCAAAATGAACAAGAAATCCGTACGCAGCACGAGAAATGCCTTCACGTGCACCTGTTCGCGAATGGTGGTGTTCATTTACGCCCATATGACCAGAGCTCAGTACATTTTGCGAGAAAAGTGTGGCTGGCAACTTCACTCAATGATGTGTGGTTCGTGAGCCACTGCAAGTTAGTACTCCCAGAGCATAAAGCATGCCTAATGAACGCAGAGACTACAATAACTGGGCAGTGAACAGTGCTCAAGGCTGCGGTCGCGGCTCTCAAGTTTGTATCATCTGTAGTGGCACAAGAAACTGAAACACCCAAGATCCCGCACATACAAAATGCACTCCAACCAAGAAATGCTATGAATCTGATGATCCTGAACTTGTATCAGCTGGATTCATATCACCGAGATTCTGCTGTAACTCTAACCAAAAGGGCCTGTAGTGCAGTGTGCTAACGTGTTCGAATACATAATGAATGCTTTTGTTACATCGTAAAAATCTGAAAGTTGCAGTCATTACGTGTGGAAATATATCATTTTTGCCAAAGTAATGTGTAAGCTCGTCATTAGAGTACATCCATTGTACGAATAAATGGGGCATGCACATATACTACGTCCTGGCCATACCTTTACGACAGATGTACCACCTCTTTCTGTGAATTTAGTGTTTCATCAGATACTTACATAAATAAGGCCATGCTAAAATTCAAACTAACTTCTGTACAACTCTATAAGCGAGCAAGGCATTAATTTGAACAACAACAACAAAAGTTAATTTAATAACACCTAAACATGCCGCCTTCGATAGAGAATATCAACCCCTAATATTGCACCTGTTTCAGAAAGGCGCATGATCCGCAATTATGCGAGATGCGCAGTCTGCAACTAGGTCGCAATCGAGGTAAAAGAAGACAGCTGGAACCTCAAGTCAGTCATCATACTCTTCGATGATGACCTCCTCATCCGAGTAGCATGGACCGTCCGGAACTGCTTCTGTGCTTCTGCATGTGTAGTTCACAGAGAATTCCACCTGCCTGTCATCCGCCATGTCTTGTTCACGAAGGCTGCTCCAGCTGGTGTTCGCAGAAAAGCTGACAGATATGATGTGTCATTTTCAGTAAAATCACTCGGGGCACAACATGAGAACACAACTGAATAGTAAACACTCACCGCAAAGAACTCCTGTTCGCCAGCACACCAATTTCTTCAACAAGTAGTCTGTGGGAGTTCGCTAAGTAAGTAGGATAAGGAGAAGCATGTAATCGATATATAGTGCAAGCTGGAACGATGCTGAAAGCAAATCTGACAAAGAAGACTATTAAAGCCTGAAAACAAGACTCACAAAGTTGTGCGCCACTTTCCCGAAGAATGGCCAAGTATGGCACCCTGTCCAACTGCAGTTCTCGCCCTGTGCTGTGTTGCCCTGATTGGCAGGTTCATAAAGAAAAAAACACAAACAAAAACAGTTCTTCACTGTCAGAAAACACAATTTTAGTTGGTCTCGAAACGGAGAGGCATCCGTGTGCTGTGCGATAGCAGCGCACCGTATGTTAAACATCCCCAGGTGGTCGAAATCACTCCGTAGCCCTCCACAACAGCTCCTCTTCCTCTCTTTCCCCTCTCATTCCCACCTTCCTCTCTTCCCTTACTGCGCGGTTCAGGTGTCCAGAGAAACAAGTGTGACAGATACTGTGCCTTTCCCTTCCTGCGACCCAATTACTATTATTATTATTATTATTATTTTTTCCTTTTCGGTCGATGTAGTAGAGCCCTGTTAATGTGTATGGCCCAAGAGTTTTTTTGGAAATGGAACTTCTCCAATCTGCTTGTACCTCTCAATAAACAGAAAGTCGCTGCTTGGATAACGGTTAGTGTGAAAACGCACAGAGCCGACAGGGGCCTGTGTATACCTGCGCATTTCCATGGATAGCGATGCAAACAAAGCCACGGATTTACCTGTGAGATGTTACTCCTAGTTACTGCTACTTTCTATCTGCCGTATTAAATTAACGCCCATGAAGAAAGCTCTTAACAGATTCTTCAACATTAAAGTAGCATAATCAGGTGTCAGCCTGTTATTTGCACTAGACGTCTTTAAAAAGCATCGTGAAATGCCGTGACATGCCTCATGCACTGGTAAGCACTTCAGGCGATACCATACATCTCTGTACATCCCTATTCTCAGATACCAAGTTTAATCTGAAGGTGGTGAAGTGGACACTACAGTGCTTTTTCATCAAATGGCCACGTGGTAGACTCGTTGGAGCGATGCTCAGCTAACTAGCTAGAGACTACATTAACATCTACAAAAAAGCCCTTTATTTTTGTCTTTCACCTAACACACCACCTTGTGCAAGCTTTACCTAACCTTCCAATGCTCTTTTAAACAAGTCAAGCAAATGCCATAGAAGAAATGCAAGAATTTTTACCTTCATCGACAAATACTTTTTCAAAGCTTGTCTTTGAAGGGTAATGCAAATGACAAAATGGGATTTCTTACCTTTAAATGCAACTCTCAGGTCATATAGTTTCTGTTTTATCTGAAATGGAAAAAGCAAGAAGAAACGAGTGAAGCATAGATGAATACCCAAAAAATTCATAGCATTGCTTTCTTCCATCATGCCACAACACCACTGGTGTGAAAAGTGTCCTAACAAGCTCTCGCAAAGTAAAAGTCAAGAAACAGAATCAGTTCCTGAAAGTGCCCCAGAAATGTTACTTGGGACAATATTTTAATCCTAGAAATCCATAGAGGTGGTCCTTATGAGTATTCGAGTCATATTTGAAAGCTTTGCGTGGAGCGCATAATTTACAAATAATTTTTTTAAGTGCTCCAGGCGACTGATTGGGGTGACACAACCCCACGCGCCCCATACACAAACCTCCCACATGACGTCACACGGGCTTTCTGAGTGTACATGCTCTCTGGATGCTCCAAGTTATGCGGGCGGTTCAGGACTTGATAAGGTGCCGTTGCAGCATGTTCACTTCTTTTTTTCTTGGGTGTCGGAATCGGTTGAATTGAGGGGGGGATAAGTGAATAGTCATTTTCGATCGCCCATATCCTCAGTGCTAATAAAGAACTTTTGCGTTGCAGTGCCGATTGATGGGACACTTATTGATTGTGTGCGCTTTCTAGTTTTAGTAAATAGCTCTTCATGAAATTTTTAATAGCCTTTATTGTAGCAAATTTCTAAGGAAGTTTGGCACAGTAGAGGCACCAAACTTCAGCAAAAGTGCCACTTTCCTCGACAGTTTGGTGAGTAAAAGTTGGTTCTGACCCTAAACTAAACTAAATGAAGTTTTGTTCGGGAACAGAACGAGAGATACCAAGTACTAATTAAAGGGCGGCAAGCTGCTGATCTACAATGAACAAACACTTGCCTGTGGAGCGGGGCTGCCCAGTTATGAAAATCATAAAACTTTAGAACCAAGTTTAGTGCTTTCTGGGTGCTCTTGCATGTGTTTTGAATGCCAAGATTTTAGGGATCTTCAAGACCATGTATGCAAATTGTCTTGTCAACCAGATAACATGCACTTCAATCGCCACAGCACGATCATTCTTGCCAGTGTACCAAGCCTTCTTATAAAAGCGCATGAGGCAGAAGTGTCACGAGAACAGTAGACTTTCGTTACGAAGAACTTGGTTAAAGCAAATATTCAAATAAGATGAACAATGTGAAACAAATTGGATTATTTTCCTTAGGATTGAGTGTAAAAAAAACATCCGCTTAAGTATGAATAGTTTTGTGTGCGCTTTGGTTAATATGAACTGTTGCAGTGACTGCGAGCAACAGTGACCTTACAAATGGCACTCACGGGACTATTGCACAGCACTAAGGGAAGAAATATATATATACACATACAATGTGTTGCATCTAAAACATTTTGCAATTTTTTAATAAATAAAGTTTTAGCTAGAAGAGCGAATTTTCGGCATGTTGTCAGTGGTGGCGTGCATCAGAATACAGCCGAAATGGCTCAACTATATAGTAGGTTGGTTAAATAATATTAAACAGTTAACTTAATTATTATTTTGTTGCTCTTCATTTATTTAAAATTTGTAAACTACAATAGTTGCTATCACTCTTTACAATTTTGAAAATGCGATTACTGTCGCTGCTAACGCGTCAAATTTGAGTCCACGTTTGGGTGAAAGTGAAAGTGAGTGACACTAAGCTACCATGTCTATGAGTGCGCGTCAAAGAGTGTCACGCCTGTCTGATAGTTTCTTTTCACAACAGTATGGCTGGAAGTGACAAGAGAGGAGCAAGTAACAGGTGCACCACTTGTGACGCGCGCTCGTAGACATGGTCAGTGCCGTGTCCAGCCGCTCACTTTCGCTTTCCTCCAAAAGCAGCTCTAAAATTCCTCACACTGTAGCGGTGACGAGAATGGCATTTCTGAAAACCTAAAAACTGCTACAGATAATAGTTGCGGCTGGCTACAAACCTCAAGTAATGAACAGCCTAACAGTATTAGTCGAAAAGTTAACCAATTAATATTAGCTCACCAGCCTGTTAACATTCTTAGCTACATTCTGATCACACCACTGCTGCCAATGCTATGCCGAAGAAAGTAATCATCTAACTCAAAAATCCTATTTTTAAAACTGCAGAAAATTTTACGTGAAACACCCTGTATAATGCTGTAAGAACCTGCATCTCCACAGGAAGGCTTCAATGTGTATTCATGCGAAGCTGCGAAGAAGTCGCATTGCGGAAATACGCGTTTTTTGAGGTCGAGCTTCCTTTCCGGTGCACAAAAGGCAGCACACCACAGCGCCTGCGATATGACGCAGAGATCTAATATGATTAGATCTCAGCACTGTGCATGCATCACAAACTGTGCGTTGCATTTTGCAAATTAAAATGCACCATATGCTCGAAGTGTTGTTCGTTGGATTCATGCTTTCAAAAAATACTACAGGGACACATTTTGCGCAGGTACAGTGTCTTAACGTGCTTTACCGCGGTGCAGAGAAGAAACGAGCACATACAAATTAACTGCTGCCACGGGATATGGTGATGAAAAAGACTGTGAAAAAAAAAAGGGAAGTGGAACAGCTCCATTTTCAAGTTAGATCAAGTGAGCTTGATTCATATGCTCTACGTGTATTGCGCAATAAATGCTTTGTACGCAAGTATTTTCTGCCTGGAAGAGCACTCTATTACCTGCGTTTATGTAATGTTTTGGACCCACCTAGCATGCTCAAATACCCCTTTAAGGGGCACTTACGTTAGAATGAGCTTTTGATAAGATGAAATTAACTTTCTGGTCCCTCCAAGCAAGTCTTAAAAGGAGTCTACTACTATTAGAAAGGTGTGCAAAAACTTTGGCACTAAGAATGCTAGCATGGAAACACTTTGATCTCAGATTCTCCAACCCCAGTTTGTATTCTATGTTCAGGTGAATCTGAGCACATGAAAGGAAGAAACAGCAGAAAAAAAAAACTATAAGCCTTGCTCTAAGGTTTGTAGTTTTGTATCCTCACAGCGCGTGGACATTTTCATTTTGTTTTGTTTTTTACTGAAAATGCACCTCAAAGTCATGGATACACGATGCACTCCAGCAATGCTTACATCTCTCAGGGCGCCCGACCACTGTGGCTTCCCAAGGGGCTTCCATCCAGC
The DNA here is from genome assembly GCF_055883805.1 of Amblyomma maculatum. Lineage (NCBI taxonomy): Eukaryota > Metazoa > Arthropoda > Arachnida > Ixodida > Ixodidae > Amblyomma > Amblyomma maculatum. The sequence goes on along the minus strand of NC_139351.1, from coordinate 122,157,972 downwards.
ACTTTTGGTAGCCGACTGTGAAAGGCTGGACATGAGTCCTCTCGTTACCACAGACACTGCATAGTTCTCCATTACATCTTCACTCTGCCAAAGAAAGTAACAGGTAAGGAGTAGCAAACTGATCCCAGGGCACTAACTAATTCCTACACCACTGTGCGGTTTAGTCAATGTGGTCCATTACTCACAGTCCATTCGGAGAACAGCACGTCACCGTGGCAGAACCACTCACAGCATTCAGCCACTGTGCAAACATCGGCAGCGAAGTCCGGTATGTTGTGGTGGAGGAAGAGGGCGAATGTCTGTCCAGACACTCCTGATCGCTCAAAGACGTCCTGCGTGAATGAGAGGAAAATATGTGAAGAGCACAACCGGCACCTAAAAGTTCTCTAGTTGTTGTCTAGTTCTACTACCTGTTCTCCGCACAACCGGCGCCTGATTTTGTCTAGTTCTTGTACCTGTTCTCCACAATCTTCACGAACGCACAAACCATCCCATGTCAACCTGCGCACTTCAATGTGCATTATTGAGCAGAAATAAACCACAAACATGCATGTGCCATATTTATTTACTATGCAGCGAGGCGCTCATTACCGGTTTGTTTACAAATATGTCCTCTTCCAGCTTCATAACGCAGAAACAGGAATCACGCCAGTTGTATAGTCAAGCTGAATGTAGAAAGGCGAAATAATTTTGCCTTGTTCATTAGTGCTGTTAGCGTTCATTCCAGGCTGATAGTAGAGTATCTCAACCGAAATGTGTTAGACGCCTAGTTCCCTCATTGGTCACAGCTCTGCAGATGCCCGAAATATCCCTCTTCAAGCTTGCCTTCTTTTTCATCTGCCCTTTATAGGTGGTGCAAACCAAGACACTTTCAGACTTCCTACCCTAGGGAGAAATATGTACTTGTGGTATTATGCTTTTGCGGTGACAAAGACAATCTGCTCAGGCAAAACAACACTAAAGGACTACGGCACCACCATCCACTTTCATTTTCCACTACTTCTGTCAGTTGTAAATTTCCTGCCTCTTTCTTTTGTTTGTTTGCCGAGGTGACTATATGGCGACGAGTTGTTAACGGAGTATATGTACAAACACTGTCGCTACACATTCTACCAAGCAAAACACCTTTCGCAACAATAACAAACTGCAGGTGAAGACTTCGCAAATCGCTCCATTTATTCTCAGCAAACACTGTTCCTAAGGGTGTCTGGAACCAATACCTAGAAAAGTGTAGCTGTGTCTGTACAAAAAATAAAGGAGAGGAAAGAATTAAAAATAAATAGGAGGCATCCTGCATACAGTGTTACTCTACACATGAGAGAGCATCCATCAGATAAGAACTTGCATTATGTGAATGTATCAACGAGCTTGTTTCGAATAAAAAGGGCAAAAAGACACCACGACAGAGGCGAAAGACGCTTCTTTTAACAGTATCAAGTTTAGGCTAGATACCTCAGGGTTAAAGAATTTTTTTAGATCCTTTGCAGCCACCAGTGACAGGTCAGCACTTGAAACTTCACCCGCTTCTGCAGTTGGGGAAAAGGGGAAGTAGATAAAAAGAATGCAGGGCATTCATATTGTGAACTCCAAACTCAGATTCAGAGCACTTTCTGACCTACCTTTCTTGCTCTTTTCAGAGCAAGGTTATCATAAAAATCAATGAAAATCACAGGCTATGTGTTCCATTACAGAGAGCGTAGCGCAAAACAAGACAATAGACAAAGAGCGAAGAACACGACAGAGGTGCCATGTTCTGTACTTCATTCTTTTCCCATTGTCCTGTTTTGCGCTACTCACACATGTCATGAATCACCGTTACTAATTTACCCGTTTCCACCCTGCATGCTCCAAACTGACAGGCTGGAAATGATCTAAAGCCACCCTAGACTGCTCCAGTGAAATCGATGCCTTAAACCAGAAGCCTGTGTCACAAATTCACTAAATGGCTGTGCTCCCTTTTGGTACATCAGTTTGTCTGTCCAGCATACAATTTTGGTGGGCAATCACAAGAAATACTGGCTACTCTTGATGTCAGCACTAGATGAAAGCCCTCGTCCAACTAGCGCCTGTGCATGAATGCTCTAAACACAGATTTTTGCCGGGAACTCTGCTTAAGGAATTCTGCTGTGAGATGGAGGATGGATTACTCCACATCTGCCACTGGAATTCGCCAGGACTACAAATTTGTAGTTTCTCCAACTGAATAAGCTAAGAAGAGAACAAAATACAGCTTGTGAATGCAACTCAGCTAGACTGCAGTCAAAGAATCAACGAAAATTCACGACGTCAGGTATAACAAGGTGAAAAGAATCAGTACAGTCTCTGAACAACTTTGGAGCCCGTTCGGGGTTCTCTAATATGCCATACAACACCCTCACTTATTGAATGGCTGCACTGCTTCTTTTCGATCACTAGTATCTATCGGGGTTCTCTAATATGCCATACAACACCCTCACTTGTTCAGTGGCTGCACTGCTTCTTTTCATCACTAGTATCTATCGGGGTTCTCTAATATGCCATGCAACACCTTCACTTGTTCAGTGGCTGCACTGCTTCTTTTCATCACTAGTATCTATCGGGGTTCTCTAATAAACCATGCAACACCTTCACTTGTTCAGTGGCTGCACTGCTTCTTTTCATCACTAGTATCTATCGGGGTTCTCTAATAAGCCATGCAACACCTTCACTTGTTCAGTGGCTGCACTGCTTCTTTCCGATCACTAGCATCTATCCGGGTTCTCTAATAAGCTATACAACACCTTCACTTGTTCAATTGCTGCATTGCTTCTTTTCGATCACTAGTATCTATCTAGCATGTAAACAAGACAAACCCAGTTTTGAAGACTGCTCGGTTTGCTTTGGCTTGCAGTGCAAGATTTTCCCCAACGAGTGGAACAAAGTCAGCGGTGCATCTCGCCCAATGCCACTGCCATAAGTGTCAGGCTTGACCGACTTCTTCCGCCGTTTCTTGGTGGCACCGCTCCACTGACGTGTTGTGGCCGGCTTGCTCCTCCCGGGAACTGCGCCTGTAATTTTGCATATATTCTGTTTTCCCGAGTGCTGCCATATAGTGTAGTATATGAATTAAACTTCCAGAAAAGCATTACGGGAACAAATACGCCCACAAGGGCAAAACCTACGTTGCCCAGGAGAACAAAAAAACTCTAGGCCATTAATGGCACTGCGAATGTCTCCATTGCTGGCTGCAACAATGCTGTCAATGTCATCGGGAGTAGGCTCGTGAGTGATGGTCTGGGACTGCTGCGGAAGCAAGAAGAGAAACATATTAGAGAAGAGGGACTCGGGAACTGTATGTGCACGTGTGTGCATGCATGCGTGCGTGTGTATGCATGTGTGAATGTGCTGAGGCAAGATTAGGAGTCTGTTTTATTTATCTGTGTATGATATTTTATTCTTGTGCATATTTTTCCTATTCAGAGCTCTTCAGAGGTGTATTTGTTCATGTATTTCCCTAAGGCAACTTGTGCACAACTGTGTACATTGCAAACTCGCTTGTTTTTCTAAGAGTCACCTCACAGAAGAGTCACAGAATCCGTCAAAATTTTATCACTAGCGATGCTCTCTATAAACTCATAAAAATTGTTTTTGAACAAAGCAGTTTTGACATGGTCTGCTTGAAAAGAGGGGGAGACTACCGTTTTTTGGGAAACGAAATGTACTGACGTAGGCAGATAAAGATGGACGGAGTGATCTTTGTTCTTTCTGTAGGCACTGTCGTACGACGAGATGGCTAGAGTGTATTGCACTTCCCCGCGCAGGGAGTCCAGCTGCAGCGGGCTTTTTTTTAGTTTGGCGAATTGTCCTGGCCATATAGGGATCTTCCATGAAGTGATGCATGCTGTGCAACCTGCCATGTTGTCGTTGCTGGCAGCAGACGCCGAAGCACCACACTGCAGCACAGCTGCGTTTACATGGTCGTGTAATACGCGCAGACTATGTTGGCGCGATCGGATAGGCCAGTTGCAAGTGCGAGAAGGTAAATGAGCTCTCTGAGGCTCTGAGCGACGCCGACGCGAATGGCTTGCATGGGCCAACAGACGCGAGATGGACGTCTATCGGGGCAAGTTGCAAACTAGTCACGAGACGATATCATGAATGTCGGCGATGTCGACGGGCAGCCACAAGTCCATGCCCACAGTGCAGTCCGCGCGGAGCATGAACGAGTCTACGCCACCTTTTCTGATAGCGTGACGGATCTGTTGGGGCAGCCTCGATGCATGTTTCCGAGGAATTTGCAGACATTTTACACGCACTAATGGGTAGCGCACGAATAACCGCGTGCTTTTTTGGCTGACCGTCAAAAATGACAAGGCACTCTGTCAGTTCACTGCACAGCTTTGCTACGTTGCGTACATTTCTGTTGCTAGCCACGACAACATTGCGATTACCCAGCATGCATTGCTTCAAGCAAGCTCCCTATTTTTGAAGAAGCCGCTGCAAAACCTATGCTTTACTCTTGCCTATCGTCATTCATTTTGGAGTCATTTCTTTTTTGTTTTGTTAGAATTGGCAATAAGTGACCAAATTTAATAGTTATAAACAATAATCTACTGCTATAGCATTATTATATATCCAGGTCATTTTACCACAGAGCACATGGCAAAGCTGACAGTGCTGTGACTGTCCATTGTTAAAGTAGTCGATATATTATTTAAAGCGGCACTGTTATGAGTGGGTTTGACTATAATGCAGGAATATCCACCGAGTAGCGTCTTCAAAGCTATATTGTGTTAAAATCGGCTTATATGCTGAGCACAGGCAGGATTGCAAATGAACTTACCACAGCTCGGTCAAGCAGTGTGCAGAGTGCTTTTGCAACGAAGGTTGTTGCAATGGGGTTGAACCTGCATCAAGACACAAAGTGAGCCTTCCCTTTGGCAACCTTCCCAGCAGAAGAGCCAAGAGGTGGTCTTACGTGATCTTGGTAATTCCTAGCTCCTGCACAATGTCCTCGGGAAAGAGACGATGTTCAAGCTTGTCAGCCGAGTCACTTATTATAAATACAAGAGGTGCAATAGAGACCCGACAGCATGTCCTTAAAAGAAGAAATGAAAAACTACTTGTAAATAAGTTCTGCCTAACAAGCTAACATAAGCACTAAGACATAGCAAAGTCAAGTCAAGTCTTCCATACGACAGCTGCTTTCTGCCGTAATGAGGCGCTTACCTGAGTGTCATGTGCAAGCTTCCCGGGTCCCTGATAAAAATATTTGGCAGATCCTGAAACAGTACACACACATTTACATGGTTCAAACAGCATCCTGAAACATATTCTGGACATCAACAGCCATTTATAAATATTGAGCAGTGCATTTTTCCACACTGTCACAGATTGATGGGAAATAGGCCAAGCTAAAATAACCCCAAAGAAAAAGGCAGTCAACATTCAATCAAGTTACAAGTAGCAATGATTGTAGTTTAACATTACAGAATTACAGAAGCACATACCAAAAAAAAAAAAAAACTGTGCAGTGCCACGCTATGATAGCCGCCACTTCTCTATCATTCTGCTCATCGAAGCAATACAGCACAAGATTTCTTTCTTTTTTTTTTTTTTTTGCCTCAGGAGACATACTGAAGAAAGCCAATCAAATAAAAGATTTAAATTTAACAAAAATAAAACACAGCACAATCAACATCAGCCAGACTGTATGAAGACAGGTGATGACAATGATGGGCTGCACTTATGACAGTAGTTTCACTGCAAAATTTCATGTCATCTCATTTCATGCTCTTTTGTGTGCCAAGTTAAAATTTGAACTTCGTACCTCGCCATAATACCGTGCCTTGTTTATTCAATGCAAACCAGTCTTCCCACTTTCATCACAAACATGACACATTGCAGTCACTTGCTGATACTTTTAAACAATATTGCAATGACAATTTATTGCTGAAAACCACTGCCATGTAGACCACACAAATAATATAAATAATGTCATACCTCTACAAGCACAACCCTCTTGGTCGAGTCCTCGCTCAGAAGAGAAGGGTAACGACTTGACTGAAAGAGGAAGTCTTCAAACTGCTCAATCTGTCCGGTGACGCCTCCAAAGTCCCAGTTCTGGTTGTATTCTAAAAAAACGGGCAACAGTGTCACATATACTTATTGACAAGCATAAACATGCTAAATAAAAAAAATGGACTAAACAAACCTAAAATAAATCGGAAACCAATAATGTCACTCAAATCGTTATGAGCTTTTCTTTTTATTGAAACCTTGCACTAGCCTGTAATGCTCTTCACTCATTGTTGGGAATAGTACTAGCGCAGCATCTTACCTTGCAATGGTCAATAATACTTGATGTTTGTAAAGACCACAAAACAGCAAGTGGGGACAGCTGGTTACGTCTGCTGTTCCACAAAAGCTATGTACAAAATGTAATGCACTAATCAAACAGAAAAAATGTTTTTCACATAGCACCAGAGCAATAATGCTTCAGGTCATGTTCATCAGCTCATATGAGTCAACAGGCTGACTAAATAAGCAGGATAAAGCGGTACGGATGAGCAACATGTACAGGCATTTTAAGTACGGGGATAGCACAGTGAATGTGTCTTGTAGATATCATATGGCAATCACCGGAAAATGTAGACTAGTTTTTGTGTAAAAAAATTATGTAAAATGTAAAACAACCATGTGCCAGCTACTCCAGACAAAGTGCATTCAACCCGGCTCCAACGTTGCATCACCTTGCAGATCTGGTGGGTAAGAGAAATATTAATTTTGGGTGCCATGTGTCACTTTATCGTTCATACTACACAGTTTCCTGAACCACCCATTTACTGCCTGTAGGTTGACTTTTTTGGGCTGTCAACAATCGTGTAATGATTGCTCAAAGATGGTAGCAAACTTAAGTTGAGCAAGTGAAATCCCAAAGTGCGTGGAAGGTAGAGATTGTACAGTGTTTTGCCACTGCACATAGATCCTGCAAGTGAGCATCAGCAGAGTTTTATCTGATTAGCTCAAATAAAAGGATTTGTACCAACAAAAATTTAAGGCTGGAAATTTAAAGCAAAACAGTAGATAAGGCAATGTGATACGAAGGTGTAAGATACAGTCCATTCTTGAAGAGTGTGCAGCTGAAATGGTAACTGCTGTCAAGTTCTATCTGGATCTGCAAGATTCAGCTGCACTACAGTTTCGTCCAAATGACATTAATTGCGTGTGACCTTTTGAGGAAGGTAAATATACTATCACAAGCTTTTCTCATTAGACCAATAGCAATAAACATTGCTATAAGGATTTACAATGGCGTGGTTCATGTCGTGTCATTAATCAAGTAATAAGCAAGCTAACGGAAGGATACCAGCAAGCAGGTAGTGCTACGAAGGATTCTATAATGATTGCTGTTGTGATGATTACCTTCTTGCCAGTGAAGATTACATGGTTTCAAAAGACTGAAAATGAAAGTGGTCTTTTTCACGCATAAAAAGCTGTCCAAGATCTGCAGCTGCATCATTCCTCGAGCAAAAGAAGCTAACATTTGTAAAGGGAATCCCAGAAACCATTTTATTTCATGTGGCAAGAAACTGATCTATTCCATTCCCATGAAGTGCGATAAAAAGTGCATGGGCAAAGGGGCAGGTGCTTAAACGACCAGTTGTGCAAACATAAGAATAATGTAAAATGTGGTGTCAAAGGGCATCTAGCAGCTCACTGCAGAAAATGCTGCCATTGTCACCCAGATTTCAAGGAGTGAAGTCATCTGCCACCACATAGACAAACTCATAAGAGAAATGCTTGTGGCATTCAACATCATATCAAATAAAATCTTGTGTGTCAGAGCACCATTCATACTTTTATCTGACAAGGAAATCCAGTTCCTTTCTGTTAGCAGATGAAATCGTTTGCAAGTAAGAGTCTTTGACTGCCTCTTTTCTACTCATGTTTTTCTCATGCTGTTTCTGGATGTTGAGGTGCTCAATTATAAAACAGCTTCTGTGCAATAAACTTTTCAGCTGTAAGTCAGCACTTGTGTCTGCGTCTCTGTTTACGTTCCTGTCTGCTGTGCTGCGTCGAGAACAGATGTTAGAGAGGCCTTAAATTGCAACAGTTAAGGGTAATGAAGGTACCATTCTCATATTACAGTATCACTGCTGGTATCTTTGGCAACAGTAATCGCCACAACGGAATTAAGGAGTGAAAAGTTCAGAGCAATCTGGGGGGAGCTCAGTATGTACCAGTTCTAGCAGTGAGGGAAACCGGGTTGACCCACTCGCAGACGGTGAAGCCTTGTTCGGAAGCGAGGCACTTCAGCGTTGCTGTTTTTCCTGAGCCAGCTGGCCCAGTGAGAAGTACGATGGAGCCTGCGTTCTAAAATCAATATATTAGGGAGAATCAAGCTTCAGCTGGGACCAGAGCTGTTCGAAATTACCTTGCCGCTAGAACCAAGCTTTTCCGCAATGCAGCGATAAACTTGGTCTACCTTATCTCGGTGGACTGCCAAGTCATTCTGAAAAGGAAAAGTTGGAAACAGAACGTTGTCGTTCACTCACAAGACCGCCATAGAAAGGTGTGACAACACGCCTAAATTGGCCCATCATGCTCCTCACAAAACGACTGAATGTAGCAGAGGTGGCAAAAAAGAAGCTTACGCGACTTTTAGGAGCGAATTTCTCCACCCACGTTCCGTCGCTGCGGTCTGGGCCGTCCGTTAGATTTTGGTTCGAGGTGCCACCACCGTCGTATGGCGCAGAGCAATCATTTTCTTTCGCAGCTGGCCGTTTTCTTCTAAGTCGACTACGGGTGCTTAGGTTTGGTGGGGGCTCCAAGCAAAAACCATCTTCAGGCTTTACCCACTTCGGAAGAGAACATGCGAAGGCGAGTTTTAGCAGAAGCGAATCGCAAAAGTGGATTTTACAAGATTGTCAGGAACGCATCACTTACGTTCATCATACAATTTGTTTGGGACAGGCTAAAGAGACAATATTCTCCCTCTGTAGCCTTCAATTAGATACCATACATTTTCATATCAAGAGATAAGCAGCGAAACAAATTACGCTGAACATAAATTCCCGTTCAAAACAAAACTGGCTTAAAGTCTGCACTGAACTGACTGAACTGCGTACTTGTGTCGACTTCGTCGGGGCCCTTCTTCCGAAAAATGTCATTTTGCATAATATATTTTACAAACGTAGCTAATTTGATTATAGTCGTAAATTTGCGTATAAAAATTTAAGGGCGCTCATTACATTGTAAAAGTAACAAAATCAGGCAAGTAGCGGGCGTCCTCTAGGAGCAACTGCTCACTGTGCCCTTAGCAACGCGCCCGCAAAGCTGATGTGTGTTTCGCGGTTTCGCCTCCATCCTGATGCAATGCCCGGCTCTTCCGAGCATGCGATGTGCGGTAAAGAGCGCCAATTGTCAGCTGTAGAATGAATTACAACGTGCTCATCTGGTTGTATGTAAAGCTGGAAAACATGTTGATGACAACGCATCACTGGATTATGTCGGCGCTGTTCCAGGACCTGCGATCCCACAAGTACGTGGCGAGTTTCAGCGCCTCGTTCATGATCGTCGGTATACTTGTGCTGCTCGTGAGTTTGGCTCTCGTATGGACGCCGTCGGTGTGGAATCTGAAGCGACCGCGGCAGGCGACCTCCAAGTTGGAACTTACGCCCTACAAGCGTACGGAGCTCGCCGACAAGCAGAGCACGCGATCGCTGCCAAATTTCCTGCCGGACAGCAACGATCTCGAGGTTACCGAAGAGGAGATCGTTGACGTCTACAACCACCTGCCTACGCGGAAACCGAAAGACGACAACGGCAGAAACGGTAGTTGGCCTTTGCGTATCACTCGTTTTTGCGCTGACGGAATCTGTCTGGAGTTGCGAGCGTTTTAGGAAACTCCCAGCCAGCTGTGCGCTGCCCTTGTGTTCTCTCCCCCTTCCGAAAGCTTCCGCATTGCGCAACTGGCAAGCATCTCACCCTCGTGCGTCATTTTGTGCCGGCGGAGGTTTTGGACGCACTATTCAAGGAGTTGGCATTAATCCCAGCTGTCACGGAAACGCTCTTCCCCAGTAATAGTGCCTCTACAGAGCGTGTTAAGTCGGAGCCTGGCGAAGGCTCAATAAATTTCTGGAACTCATTCAGTACAAGTGACACTGCGCGACAGGCTTCCGAACCAGTGATCAGGGTGTGCGATGACGTCGAATATCATTCCCGCAAGCGTCAACTGGCGCTGAAATTTTAATGCGCCCGCCTCTTTGCCGTGTCTCGATACCTCCCTTTTTTTCTTTTATGAATGTGCAAGTTAACAGATTCGTGTTAAAGCAGGATTGGCAAATGAACACTTTATTAAACTATAGAATGCTCGTTGGTTTCATATTGTTGACCAGCAGTTAATTTTTGCGCAAGCTTAGCAGAGGTTATTTGTTTCAAGCAAATTTCTAAATGACGAGCGCGCTTCGCAGTCACTTGGCAACTGAAATTGTTTCTCTGCATATGATGTCCTGGAGTTAAGGTGCCGGAACGTAAAGTACAAACACGTACGAAGTGAGGGGACCGGATAGCTCTTGTCCTCTCCTCATTTCGTCTGTATTCATACTTCACGCTGCTGCATCTTTCCCGATATGCACAACAAGCCCGGTTACAAATACAGCTTTGGGGTGGTGCGTTTCTTTGAGAGCAGTGAATGCTGCAAATGCCACGGCTCGCAAGACTCGACGTAACCAAGGCATTGTAGTCTGAAGGGAGGCCACTGCTGTTCCATACAGTACTCCCAAATATTCCAGCTGCAGCCTACAAGGTATTTGAATGAATAGACCAATAGAATCACAGACAGGGGAAGTGGAGTTTTAAAATTGTTCCATATTGCACCAGTTCTCAGAATGACACTGCTGCAGACCTGTGCTGTAGGAATTTCGCACCACAGTAATGTTGCACTTTTTGCAGATGTCGAAGCACTCACGTCTCTGAGGGCTGCTCTGCACATGGTGGCACTGGGCAAGTATGAGAAGGCACTCAAGCTTTTCCAGCACGCACTCATCCTGAGCCCTAGCCAGCCAGACATTCTCACAGAGTATGGACAGTTCCTCGAGAACCACAAGCAGGACTTCATCAAGGCCGACCACATGTACAGCCGTGCCTTGGTCGTCAAGCCAGACCATTCACAGGTGCAGTACTTCAAGCAGCATTTGCATATTTTCCCTCGCTCCTTCCCCAGTGCAGGTTCGCTCCTTTTCTTAGTGTTCCAATTCGTTTTGCCACAACCACTTTTTGTTTAACTAGAAAACAATGTCTTGCGGGCAAGTGTTGGCAGCTGGTAGTTTTCCAGGCAACAGAAATTTCAAAGGTCTCAAATTCATGTTTACAGAATTTCAGAAGGCTGTCACAAGTGTTGTAGAACAATTCTTACTAGCATTGCAAGTAATGCAGTTCGATATTTTTAAACATTAGGGGAGCATTGGCAGGCAACAATAATGCCTGCATTTATGTAGTCTACACAAAGTATAGTCACAAGCCCTTCCATTGTCTACTGAGAAAATGAGAAAGCACACTATGATATCAAACAGCATGACCTGGCTGTAAATTGCAAGTGTAGCATCCATATTTTCCCACGTTCTGTCCACCGACCAGTGTGTATAGCCAGGGACTGTGTTGCAAACACTGCAGGCCCTGGTGAACCGTCAACGCACCCTACCCGTGGTGGAGAAGCTGGACGAGAAGCAGCTGACACGCATCGACAAGAAGCGGCTCTTCCTCATCCAGATACCCGAGGGAGACCCATCACTTAAGCGCATGAAAAAGGAGGCCTATTTCCAGCACATCCACCACACTGTCGCCATCGAGGGCAACACCATGACGCTGGCAGAGACTCGGATGGTGGTCGAGACGCGCACTGCCGTGCCTGGCAAGAGCATCATGGAACATAACGAGATCCTGGGCCTGGATGCTGCACTGAAGTTTGTCAACAACACACTGGTTAACAAGGCACTGCTCACGGTGTCGGACATCCTGGCAATGCACCGGCGCATCCTCGGCCATGTGGACCCTGTGGACGCGGGCACTTTCCGCAGGACCCAGGTGTTTGTGGGTGAGCATACGCCGCCCAAGGCCTCGCTGGTCAGGGACCTCATGGAGGACTTCGTCGACTGGCTGAACTCTGAAGAGGCCCTCAGGCTTCATCCGGTCAAGTATGCGGCACTGGCACACTACAAGCTGGTCTTCATACATCCATTTGTTGATGGCAACGGCAGGACTGCGCGGTTGCTGATGAACCTGTTACTGATGCGGGTTGGTTACCCGCCAGTGATCGTGCGCAAGCAGGACCGCTCGCTCTACTACGAGTACCTCCAACTGGGAAATGAGGGTGATGTCAGGCCGTTTGTGCGGTTTATTGCTGAGTGCACCGAACGGACTTTGGACGTGTACCTCTATGCAACCGAATACGCCAAGCACCAAAGGGCTCTGACGAGCCAGGACAGTAATGAGGGTGAAGTGGCGTTTGTGAGCTAAAGCACGCAGCATTGCTAAAAAGCGAGTCAGACTCCTGACTGCCATTGCCGTGGTAGATGGTACGGTTGTCCTTAAGGTCAAAGGCATTGCAAACCTCACTAATCACCACGGGGCCACAAATTAGACTGGAAAACCAGTCAGTACTTGATCCCATCTGATGGCCACTATGTGGTCTTGAGGTCGGCATAGTCAGTGCCGTCCAGCGTGGAGAGGCGTGTGTTAGTAGCGTTATTTATTTGTGTGCTTGTTATGCAAGAGTGGAACGGACACTTTTGTATATGTAAAAATTGTTTCGAGATTACGCTTTCAGTATTGTTTTAAAAATAAATAAAAGTTGTAACGCATTTATTTAATGTGCATTGCCGCAACATTTCCTTTATTTCAAAACAAAATGTTCATATAGGTAACTACCATGGCAATACAGAACATGTAGAAGGCTACAATTGGCCATGTGATACTCAAGCAAAAACAGGGTATGCCTGTTTCTTACACTTCTTTTGAGTGCAACAGGTATCTAGCACCCAGAGATGCAGTTTGTCACAAAACAGCTACGAAAATGTATAAAACTACCTTCATACAGACGAGTTGCACCTACGTTATATGCAAGTGATCTGTTACGCGCAGCCGTTGCAGGCTTAAAACAGCTCGGTTAGGACAACACCTAACCCAACAAATATTTATATGACAAAGACCTCCCTTATAAAAAACGTGGCTAGATCTAAGCATCTGAGCAGAAAACAGCTTAAAAACAACCATCAGTACCCCCTTGATTGATGAAGAGTAACTTCTTAGCATACACATGCACATACATACACACTGGCAGCATTCGCAACCCACATACATGTCCAACACTGGTAGAGGGAAAAGCGAAGCTTGCACACCATCAAGTGTTCTCAGAATACACAAAAATAAGAAGGATGTTTGATTCCAGACAACTGCAGCAAGTGTAGTGTGGTACGCACGTTTGGAGAAGCGGCCTTGGAGACACCGGCAGCAAGGAATTCCACCTCCACCATGACGAAAAAGAAGGGGAAGACGCTTGATATGGTGTCACACCACGAAACAACGGAAACGGGATTGATGCAACCGCTGAGGACAGAGGATTTTCGGTATTGGTACGGGTGACCGGCCGCAATGTGGGCATTGCACTCGTGCGTAGCGTTTTTAACAAGACGCAATTGATGCTGGCCGGCAACGGAAGACTGCTTTTAAGATGCACCATGCCGGTGCTGCTGCACGCTACTGTTGTGGTGCCGTCATGTACCTGCCTTGAGCTTCCTTTAGGTTCTTTACAATCTGCAAGAATGGAAACGACCAAGTTAAGTACAGCAACACCAGAGAGGTAAAAGCCGCACTGGATAATTCATAAGCATTCATACACATTCATACACAAACCCATTTTACAACCAACAGTAGTTTGTTTTGTGGGGTTTAGCGTCCCAAAGCGACTCGGGCTATGACAGGCGCCGTAGTGGAGGACTCCGGAAATTTCGACCACCTGGGGTTCTTTAACGTGCACTGACATCGCACAGCACAAGAGCGCCTTGCTTTTCGCCTCCATCGAAAAGCGGCCGCCGAGGCAGGGGTTCGATCCCGCTTCCTTGGGAACAGTAGTCGAGTGTCGTAACCAATACGCCACCCCGGCGGGGCACAACCAACAGTAGGCCACACAAATAGCTAGAGGAAAAAAAAAAGTCACAGCTGTTTTGTACCAGACTAGCAATATCCAAACGCAATCTTCAGTGAAGAAAGCAGTGGATAAATTTGCAAAATGTGCAATATTCAATCTATTATAACATATATTAATGCTAATCTTAAAGCAGCAACACCAACAATAAAAAAGTTTGAGAAACTGTACTAGTGGCCCTGTACAATACCGGTAAAGCGAGGCTCACCCACATTGATGGGAGCGTGATCATATATACACACTATATTATGAAGCAAGAAACATGAGGCCACTTGTTACCAAAGCAGACTTCCTGGTATCGACAGTAATGCTGTTGCCACGGTCACTAACCAGAAAGTCATGCGGTTACTCAATAGAAGACTGCCATGCAGAAGCAACGTATGTGTACGGCAACACACTTTGTGTGACCACGCACATAGTAACAACAGGAGCTGCATCCTAACCACAAATTTTGAATGCATGTGGTAACAGACGTCGGGGCTCAGCTTGGTGAAGGTTACTTGGCTATTTGTTTCTTGACAAGGTGGGTCTGCATTAGCTTTTGCTTTGCACGAAAAATATATTCACTGCAATCACAGACAGAAACATCTGACTTGATTAGAGTAAGGCGTTAATTGTAAATCTCCAAGTTTCCAGGCAAGCTGTAAAAAGAAAAGGCATTCGCTTTCTCTCAGAACACCCACTGCCTTTACATAGTAGTGTGTTTCGTTTCAGGAGCATTTATCAGAAAACGGAAGTGGGGGGGTTCCATCTGCCCTACCTCCTCGTAGAAGCTGATCTGGCCCCCCAGGAAGTCGTGCATGGCGCCGTTGAAATCGTGCACCTTCTGCTGCTGGAAGTGGCTCACTTCAGCCAGCATGGCATAGGAGACGACGTCCATCCGCTGTCGGATCCCTTCCAGGTCCTCCTGAGAGAGCTTCACCTCGTCGCGCATCTTCTGGTACTCCTTGTGCTTGCTCAAGAACGTCTGCACACAATAAACCGCAGATCTGCTGTCAGAAGAGTCTTTTTTCAAACCACCATGAAGCTTCGTGTCATATATCCATACACACGCCAGATATCATATATACATACACACACTTTGAGTAGAGACTTAAACTGCACTCTCCCTACCACCTGATGTACAAGCCGCCCTGGCTAACTCCGCAGGCAGAGCGACTGCCCTAAATAAGCAATGGTTCTGGGTTTGACCATCGAGCAGGACAAATTTTTCTTCAACCAGGAAGTTCCTTTGTAGTCATATGGCAGAGCTTAAGTGGATGGTAACGAGTAATTACTCCGCTCTTCTGAATCTACTCTGCCCTAAGGAGCTCCTCCAAACCACTGGAGCAATAACTGCGCTTGATTTTACAACCAACCTGCGGCGACCTCAACACTGTTTTGCGTGCAGATCTCTGAAGCCGGGCTACACTGCCGATGACATTCTAATATGGGCGTGCGAACAATTGAAATTTCGCACACGAATCTAACAAGTTTGTTATTCGATTTATATTCGCATTCGAAAAACTGATATTCGGGATTTTCGAATATTTAAATAACTGAATATACACCAAAATTTCGCCACACTTTTCCTGCGCTTCACCGCAATGCTCAACCACGTGGACTTTGCAGTGAAGCATCCTCAAAACGCAAAGGGGCCCGCAGTGTGCTGTGCACAAAGAGAAGTGCTTAGCGAAACCGGGAAAACACTTCGTTCTCACTTCAGTTTCATATCACTTGCAGACATCCATTGTACAGATTTTCATCATATAAAATTAATGTCATGCAAACAGTTATGGAGCGCATTTGGCAAGCACTCGCAGATTATGACTAGCAGCTTACCGGTATCGCTCAAGAGGAAAGTATACAACAGTTGCATCTTGCCTGTACTCACCTATGGGGCTGAAACGTGGAGGCTAACCAAGAGAGTTCTACTTAAGTTGAGGACAACCCAGAGGGCTATGGAACGAAAAATGGTAGGGGTAACATTAAGAGATAGAAAGCATGCAGAGTGGGTCAGAGAAATAACTCAAGTTACCGACATTCTAGTAGAAATTAAGAAGAAGAAATGGACATGGGCAGGACATGTAGTGCGAAGAGAGGATAACCGATGGTCACTGAGGGTAACAAACTGGATTCCAAGGGAAGGAAAGCGTAGCAGGGGGCTGCAGAAAGTTAGGTGGGCGGATGAGATTAAGAAGTTCGCAGGGGTCAAGTGAATGCAGCTAGCACAGAACCGGGTTAAGTGAAGAAATATGGGAGAGGCCTTCGCCCTGCAGTGGGTATAATCAGGCTGATGATGATGATGATGAAACAGTTATCAGCAATTTTTTTCAGGCGCATTCGATAATTCGAGCTATCAATTTCGATATTTTTGCTATAGTGCCTTCAAGACCCGATGTAGCGACAGTTCGCTCTATCCAGCAGCGATATGACACTTCTGCCCGGTTGCATGCAGGTACTTCCTGCACAAAAAAGCTAGTATACGGAATCGCGTTATAAAATTTCTACTGTTTTTCAGCATTTTTTATACTGGTCGTTTATACTGGACTGTTATACCGGACGTTATAAATTTATACTGAACATTTCAATACAGTCGAACCCGGATATATCGAACTCGAAGGGGATCGCGAAATAGTTCGATGTATTGATAATTCGATATACAAAAATCAGCTTGTGACGGCACTTACGATGCCAAAAAACGATACCGTATTTGTTGCGTCAGCAACCTACTCGCACAATGAACCCACCCTGCACTTTTGCACGGAGAATTTGAAAAAAAAAAAAAGCGTTAAGGCCAGCTTGCTCACATGCAAGCGATTGAGCGATCTCAGGGACGAGCGGCAGCGACAGAGCGAAAATTTTCAAACTTGTTGGAACTGCGTCCCTCTCGCTGATCGAGCCACCGCGGCAGCTCTAAACTAGGTATCTGTGTTGCCGCGGCAGAAATCGCGAGCGTTTTCGCTTGCATGTCGATGGCACGCGTCACTCCGTTTCGGTCGTCTCATCCACAGCTCATTTCTTGGCAGCGTGCCAAGATGATACATGCAAGGATAAACGACTCCCGCAAAAAAAAAAAAAAAAAAATCTGCCGCTTCTTAACGTCCGAACGGCACAACGATAAGAAAGGATGACTCGCAAAAAAAACAAAAAAAAGAGAGAGAGCTGCTGCTTTTTAACGTCCGCAGGCACCATAGCCACCTCAGCCGCCGCGCGCGCAGAGGGTTCGCAACACACGCTGGAGAAAGCGTTGACGCCTGTCTGAAAACGGGCCGAGTTGGCTTGGCGCATGCGTAGCGCGTGCTGAAGAAGAGAGGTAGCTTGGCAAAAGGATGGGCAAGCATCATGTGTTGGCGCACGGAAAACGATAACTGCAGATGTGCGCGCCTTTGGGGAATGGGCGCGGCGCTGCCCAGACCAGCCGTCACCGAACTGTCCCCTCTCATTCCTTCCGCACATGGCTTGAAAACGGCACGCGGCAAACGGCCAAGGGTGATGCGATCGTCTTTGGGGAAAGCACACTTTCCAGTGCGTGGTGCGGAGTTCGATATATCGAACGACCGTGAAATTAAGTTCGCTATATGACGCGGCTTTCCTATACTTTTACATTGGAATTTCAAGGGGATATTCCGTGAGTTCGATATAACAATAATTCAATATATTCGGGTTCGACTGTATTTTACTGGACGTTTCAGGACATTTCTGTGCAGTTACAGTGTAGTTTTATTTGCAAATGCCGTGTGAATTCTGAAATATAGAAGATAAGTGTTCTCCATTTTTTTTTAATTTCCCATTACTTTTTCACTGATAAAATATTCGATACTAGATTTGATATTCGAAGGCATTTTTTCCCCATATTCATATTCAATTCATATTCGAAAATTTTAAACATTCTCACATCCCTACTGTTAAGCGCCGATTACGGCATCCTGATTTTCAGCCTTGACATCGCAAGTTCGAATAGAGCAATGGGGTTTGCAGAACAGTTTGTGGAACAGTTTCCTCAGTCCTGGACAAACAACATACAGAGAGGGCTTCAGAACAGATTTTACAGAAAATATTGTATGTACTGCGAGCCAAGAAATGGATCATAGTTCTGCACCGATGAGCTACAAGCAATGGAGACATGAGCCGAGAAGGCTTATCAGCGAATGCAAGAAGACAGTGGCGTCGCAAGGGGGTGCGGTCCACACCGGGCGCAGCTCTCAGGGGAGTGCAGCTGGGCAGTGAGAGGGAGGAAGGGGTGGGGAGCGAAATGAATTAGTGTAAAGACGCAAAAAGGCTCGCATTGGTGCAGCTGAGACCCGAGGCTCGATTGGTGCTGCACCCGGTGCGCACCCGGGTGCGGGTGACCCTAGCAATGCCACTGCAAGAATAAATGCAGGCCTGCCAATCCCAAACTAGCAGAGCAGCCTTGTAGCCCTCCAATACACACAGAACTTTACTGTCTACTGCAAGCAAGCACTGTCTGAATCTACAGCAGCGCTAAAAAAGACAAATCTATACAACATAATGTTCTCCACGGCCCTCAGAAGTGTTTAATCTTACCACAGAGAATTGCATTTGAAGTCTAAGTCGAGTGTTTGTAGGTGTGACTCTGACCGCATTCGGTCCGCACTTCATTGTTGGACAGACAGAAGAGCGAAACGCTGCACATGTCAGCAAACCTCAACGGTGAGCAAAGCACAGCACTGTCACCTGACCTTGTGAAAGCTCAAGATGTCGGGCCACACAGCAAGGACACCCTTGTACATGAACAGGAGATCTCCCAGGGACTCCCAGTGGTGCTGGAGCTGCAGAAAGGGTGAGGACGTACCACACATTATTCACAAGGTGATATACAAGCGACCTGGAATCGAGCTCGACTGCTTCAAAAATGACTTCTGCTAAGTTGGCTCCAAGTCTATCTTCTCAGAACATTAACCGTATTCACTCATGAAATGAATGCACCATACATATACTTACCATATTTTCCGGTGTATAAGATGGTTTTTTTTTTTTTACAAAATTTAAGATAGTGCGTCCTATACAACGATGCGTCTTATGTGAGTTTTTGTTTTTGTTTTTTCTTTTTTCGTTTTGAGCAATGTTCATGGGAGAACTTTATCGTGAAATGGTAACGGTAGCGACACCTGTGATTACAATATCTAGAATCATAGTGTTCTAGAATTTTACAGCCATCTCACAGGCAGAATGCCAAAAGGTGGCGACGTCCATGCTCCTCGCCCTTTCCACGGTGCCAACACAAGCCAGATTGAGCTGACTCTTTTCCAGTTACGATTTACAGCACTGTTTGGTGGCTATTGCATTTGTGTTTTCTCCTTCCTGCGTGTGCTTTGTCGCATGCATCAGAGTGCCCGCGCTCAGACACTGCGAAGATCAGCGCCCCGATTATAAGCGCAATGAGGACGCCCGAGTGCTGTCGCGAGAAATCAGCGACCACGTACCAACATGAAGCCTTCAAGGCTTTGAGTAATAAGGTTTTTGCTCTCACTGAAAGTTTTTTCTCACATAAGTGTTGCCCTTTTTTTCTATGATTCGCACGCACATGTAAAAAATTTTCTTTCAGGCACATAGCATGCAATGGTTGTTCAAGCATATACTCAAATCCTATTGACCTAACCTGAATAAGTTGAGGTGTGTCTTGTAGAAGGGTGCGTCTTATATACCAATTTTTGTTGTTGAAAACCTCTAAATATGAGGGATGAGTCTTATAAACCAGGAAATATGGTAAATATTATACTGTCAGCTTGCGTAAGGAACGTGCCCCAATTTTTCGTTAATCTTGTGGGCAAAACTTGCACTCAAGAAAGCATCAGAGTTAAGTCGCATTACACACTGAAAAAGGCTTAGAAATGTATACAGGATTTATTTGCTTTTCTTCATACTTCAAAATCCCACAGTGGAAAAATATTGGCGCGTTCATATGATGCTGGAATTATAAAGCAGAAGTTACTGGGGATCCCGAGCTGCCTCCAATCCGCCTTTTTCACAAGGGCGCCCTGCGCAAGCGCGCCTTTCCCCTGGTTGAAAACAAACCACCAATCCCAGCTGTGCATGCACACTCCTGTCCTCCGTGATCGACGTAGCCGATCTCGGAGGCCATGTGTAGTTAATATTCATGACAGGTGTATGCAATAGATGGAGGTAGCTGTCAAGAATACAGACCGTCATTTCGCTGGTGCCAAGGGTGTTTTCAACCAGTAGCAGACGAATTTTAAACCACTCCCAGAGGGCCCCACATTTTTTGAAAAAGGTGAATTACACAGCCCCCGCCAGGACAGAGAGCAGCAGCTTGCTGAGAGTACTTTGTGTTCATCGTATCATCATCAGCCGGACTACACTCACTGCAGGGCGAAGGCCTCTCTTTTTCTTCCAGTTAATCTGGTCCTGTGCTTGCTGCATCCCCTTGACCCCTGCGAATTTCTTAATCTCATCCACCCACCTAATTTTCTGCCGCCCCCTGCTATGCTTACCTTCCTTTGGAATCCAATCGCTTACTCTTAGAGACCATCACTTATCCTCCCTTCGAACTACATGTACTGCCCATTTCTTTTTCTTGATTTCCACTAGAATGTCAGTAACCTGAGTTATTTCTCTGATCCACACTGCACGTTTCCTATCTCTTAACGTTACCCCTACCATTTTTCGTTCCATAGCTCTCTGCATTGTCCTCAACATAAGTAAACCCTCTTTGTTAGCCTCCATGTTTCAGCCCCGTAGGTGAGTACAGGTAAGATGCAACTGTTGCGTACGTTCCTCTTGAGCATACCAGTAAGCTGCTAGTCATAATCTGCGAGTGCATGCCAAATGCACTCCATCCCAATCTTATTCTATAGCACAGTACAGCTAGCTAGATGCAGTTTCCTCACCTTGGACTCATACATGCTGCCGATATGTTTGTAGGTCTCCTCTGTGTGCTTGAGGGCCTCGGTGAGTTGAGCTGCAGCTGCAACACGGAAGAGCATCTGGTCATTCCGAGAGGGTGACACGACGGGAAAAGGACGTGATGCCAACTAGACGACAAACTTACGGAGCGATTTTTCCAGGTCGAAGGCATTCGCCAACTCCTTGAGAGAACTGGCTATCTTCTCACACTCATACTTGTAATCTGGATGGCGAGAACATGAAATGGCACAAAAATCACACTATCGGACACACATGGCTAAAGCTGTACGGAAGGCAGTGAAGTCACTCACGTTTTGAGCACTTTTTGATCTGGTCCTGCGAGGTTTTGTACAGGTGGTTGACACCATCATCCATCTTCTGGGTGAATTTGCTAAAGGAGTCTGCCTTGCCCTCTCTTTTTTTCAACGGGGAAACGGGAAAAGAGCAAAGTCACCAATGAGAGACAAGCCAGACCAAACCTTTCACTTTCAGAATTTCTTGTTTTTATTTTTGCCATTATTCACTGAAGCCATGAAGAATAATATTAACCAGGTGACTCATTATTTGCTGGAATCAACATTTTTGCCTGGCTCGAGAAAAGACTCAAATGCTTGTGACAAAAAGGACTGCATATCCAGGACATGGTAAGGGACATAGCAGGTCATTAGCTGTTTCAGCTAAAGCAGTATAATTGATTAAAAAACTAGCAAGCCCGTAGTGGGTCAACAAAATCCATAACTAGTACTCGCTTCTAATGATGGTTATGGTGCTGAGAGCTATCCAAATATAGAGGAATCTCTATATATACATTCTCACGTGCACTGAAAATTCGAAATGTAATACAAAGAAATAGTATCCAAAACAGGCTACAAAAGGTCGCAAATTTAAATATACTTGGCAAGGAATTTACTTTCCCTACAGCGCTTTCAAATGATATGTTACTCTGTGCTTGACTTTTCGTTTCTCAATGCCCAGAAGCAAGTTTTTCTGGAACTTGTGGAAACGAGCCCAGTCACAGTTTCATTGCTACAGCTTTGCACCTGCGACAAAGCCAGGTAGAGAATTTAGATTTTTGGCGCCCTGCTAACATCTCCAAGAGCGAGAGAATCCACCGATAAGGGCTGATCAAAAAATAAAGGTGATAACCGTTATCAGTGCCCAGCGTCTTGGTACATTGCCAAAATCAGCACTGCAGACTGCAATGGCTTCAAACTGAGGAGCAGACTGTGGAAATGAAGAAAGTAAATTCTCAATGACAAAACTGTGTGTGTGGGTGGAGGGGGGGAGGGGATATCATTATCTAGTTCCAGCACAAGTCAAACATCGGCCACAGGCGTTAAATTTGCTATATTGTCTCCCTTTAGGACTTTTCTGCCTCTTGGGGCAAAATCTGAAACTACGCAAGTTTTCTGTGCATTTCCAGGATCACATTCTCCGAACCGATGTGAAATATGATCATGTAAGCATTAGCTGCACAAAAATGATGCGCATTATCTCTGATATCAGCCAGGAAGGAAAAAAGGGAACAGGTGACGCTGAATAACGCATTAAGCTGGACCATATCCCGAAGAAAATTTCCCCGTACACATATATATCTAAATAAGCTCTCTATCCTAAGGCGTGACACATAAATAGAATCCCAAACGTTCATTAATATGCTAACAGATACAAACTTATTAAAATGGCACAGCAAAGACTGTGCAGTCTGAAAAGCAGCTAATGGTAAATAACACTGTTCTAGCATTGATGATTATATGATGGTTATGATGGTTACTAACTAAGCACTGATGACACTGACCAGAGGCCTGCACCACGCAAGTTGTGAAGGAAAAAGAAAAAGCATAACAGTTATGAGAGAGGGGCACTGCTGCAGCCAAGCAATATTTGACACACCCAGCCATAACGCGCTGGCAAAGAATTAACGTCCTTAAGGACCTCCAGCTTTTCCTTCCATTATTCTTTTTCTTTCTCAAGTGTTGAAACAACTGCATACCAGAACTGTTAAAACCACTATCCCATGTCTTGCTTTCTACCATTATAACTAAAACCGGAGCACATAACATAATACCAGTAAAGGGCATCTGCAAATACTAAGGGCCGGGAAGAGGGGGTTAGACTGTAGGCAGCCAGTCAGAAGCCATTACTGGTGGCCTTAACTTAACAAATCAAACAAAAATTACGGCTTTGGTTTCATTTAACTGCGACCAAAATAACTGCTGTTCTACCTTAGTCCAGTTAAAATTGCTCATACAAGAAGGTCACTACTAGCCTCTCAGACTTTCAATGCATTACAATCTTGCAAGCTTTCTGTGGTTTGGATTTACGGGTCAGGTTTGGGGGCTTGCAGCATGGGGCAGTTGAAATATCAGGCAAAGAGTGCAAGGAGGTTCGACAAAAAGATATTATGGTGGCATAAGGAGGTGTTATGCTCTCCCTATTAAGTGCACCGGTAAAGATTTTCCGCTCAACATATCCAGTGACTTATACAAAAAACTCCCACTCTCACAATAAGTCTAAAAAACCTCCTTATGTGAGAAAGTAAGAAGAAAAAAAGTGTCGAAAGTTCCACTCATTCTAGAATTGTTTGATGTCATCTATAGCTGGCACAGCAAGTCTTTTTTTTACTGCCATGAGATGACCAGCGACATTAGTCCCAGTGTGTTACAAGTAAAGCTGGCTCGCAATCCTGAAGGACGTTTCATAGGCATATGTGGGGCTTTTGAGTGCCGATCAAGCTGTGTAGCTTTTTACCAGTGCATACAAAAATAATGCCTCCCAGGAAGGAGGGCTAACCCGTTATTAAATGACAACAACCAAGGCTCCAAAACCCCTGAAAGCAACAGATGTGCGTGCAGTACTCACACAATAAGCGGGTCTAGATTCAATTGGGGCACCTGGAAGGCTGCAAACAGGTTAGTTCCCATGAGCTCGTCCTTCTCGGCTTTCCGCTTGCCCATCTTCCATTTCTAGTGGAGAAAATCGGAACAAAGTTTTACGGAGTGGGCGCGGTGGCCTAATAAGAGATGTACTGTAACAATACTTCAAGTCACTGTTAAGTCCGACACGAGACAGATAGCTACTAAACACAACAGAGAAAAGATGAGCAGCTACATGCACTAAAATCAATAGAGTTCCCTTAAGTAGTCCCAAAAACATGTTTTGCTTTATTTACAGCATGCAAGTAAGAACACAACACCGCATATACATCTTCTGCTGGAAATGCTAAACGTGGCTAGTCTCTAATGAAGCGCATTGAGCTGCTAATCACTGCAAAAATTGCATTCTCTTGAACGAAACGACTGAAAAGTGCCAACAGAAAAAGAGAATGTACACAGACACAACCACAACCAACCAGCCAGACACAAACTCCTCTTAAATTCTCTCTCTCTCCAGAGAAGGAATGAAACAAAGGCCACACCTTCTCGTCGCGGCACGTGAGGAAATGCATCCAGACTGAGCTCTGTGACATCACCGGGTGCTGGCATATTCTATTGACCCACAACTGCAGCTTCGCCATCCGGTGCTCAATGAAGTCATCCTGGTAGCGGCCTGCACAGCAACACAACCCCCTACCTCTTCACCACATACTCGTGCACCAATTGGGACAGCATAAGGCTCGCTACCGTACCAGCCAGCACGGCTACGAGGAGGCCGTGGCCAACTGCTTTAATCCCCACACACCTCTGCTACAAGCTCCTCCAATCCATAGCTCCAGATGTTTTCCCGTGACTCCTCAAATCGAGAATTTCAATGCACTGTAGTGAAAAGGTAGAACATATCCTTTTCTTATCTTTTTTCCCCTTTCACTACCTGACAACTGAAAGGCCATATGTGAAGCACGGTGCTGAAACTGGAGCTTCACGTTCCGATCTGTAATATGAGCAAGGGTCAAGTTCATAGCACTTGCTTCACTTCATACTAGTTGTAGCTGCATCGCTGCTCTTTTGTTTCTAACCTGCAGCTCTGGAACGTGATGAATGTCCTGCATCACAATGAAATTAACGAAACGGTGCCAACCAAAAGGATGAAAGAAAAAAGGAAGTGAAGAATTTTGGCTCATTCATACCGTTCCCAATACAAATACGAACAAAGATCCTGTGAGCAATCAAAAAGAATAATATGTTTTGACGTTTTGACTAGCACCTCTTTATTAACCATATCTACCCGAATGTAATGCGATGGTAGTTGTATGTTATGTGAGGATCTTGTTTGCGGGTGCGAAAAGGAAGAAAAGAAACAAAAGTACACAAATGTAATCAGAGAAACGAAGCCGCAGTATGAGGAAAGATGGGTAGAAGGTTACAAGCAAAAGTTGCTAAAAAAAAAAAGGGCTTTCACACACCCCTTTGGTTTCAAGAGTCCTATACAAAAGGTCATCAGATAAGAACAATACAAAGATAAGCGCACAGTCCTACAGCGCTCATGAATAGAACTGCTGGAAAATTATGCGGCAGCACGAATTTCATTTGCTAAAAAGCGCTTCAGACAAAGACCGAGCAAGGTAGCAAGAATGTTAAATGTGCAAGCCAAACTTTAATCACCACTGAAAGCAAGGTAACTATACCTTGCACACTTGATTTTATTTCTCTTTTTTTTTTTTCTTTTTTGTTACAAAGCATCGAATTCAGCCACGGTAGTGAAGTATGCCGCCTCCGTAGATGGCTTTTTCGCTGCTCGAACGTCGTGCCTCTGTGACCCAGAACTTTAGCCGAGCTATCATTGCGGCATTCTTTATTTTATTATTGTTTTTCTGCGTTCCAAAGCATGCGCAATGCATCAGCCAGTGTGAGAGTAAATACGACCCAGTGTGCTTTTGTCTCAGCATAATATTTGAATACATCATGCACATTAGACTGCAATGTGAGGGACAACTCTTCATTTCTACTTTCGGCAAAAAGCTCCAAGCACATCCAAGCAAAACACGGTAGTATTTTCGACGCGCACAGTCATAATCGGACATGCAATTAGACATGCTTTTGTCGAACACGTGGTTTGAAGCCCTCCATTAGCAGTTTCTCATTCACTGCCACCAATAGAGGAACAGAGAGCGGAACTGATGAGAAGTTCACCTGAGATCTGCTTGTCGGGCAGCGGGGGCACTGGAATAAGGGAGAATTTCTCCTGCAACCGCTCGTGGAGCCAGTCAAAGTGCTTGTAGCGGCGGCTCACTGGCATCTGGTTAAACTGCACAGAGAAGCTCTCGGTCACTGCGAAGCACCGCAGATGGAAGAGGGGACAACTCGAGTCTCTCTGGCAAAGTCAATTGAGTATCCTGCACCAGCTGGCAACTACATGTTGAAAAGGCGACCTTAAACCAACGATTAAGAAGCCACCAACACTCAGTCATTTTGAAACCTGTTCACACATTCTGACTTCGATCCCAGTGAGAAGTGATGTTCAGATGAGGACACATAGGGCTGAATGGAAGTGAGCTGACCTTATACGAACCATAGGAAGCCCACAACAAGCAAAATGTACAACTAGACCCACCCCACCGGGGTCAACTCTCACCGATGGAGTCAGCTGGTAGGCAATGTAGTTTTTGAACCCCTTGAACTTGCTCTCTTTTTTGGGTGAGGACACTTCGCAGTAGTAGGGGTCCATGGTGGTGGCCCAGCTGATCTTGCCTTCACTCTCCTGCCACACAAGAGAACCGGGAACAAGAGAACCACATGCCTTCAGTGTAAGAACACTTGGAAGTCACATGTCTACAACTTTTTGCCAGTTTATCACATCCTCTTGCATTTTGGTGCGTGGCTTGAATTCAGGCCACGCCCAAGGATGTGATCGTTGTCACACTCTGACAGAAAAGCACGGATACAACACACACTAGCATGCCTCGCAGCTTATATTACTTTGGGATGTTAAACAATATTGTCCATACAATACACAAATGTAGGTATTAAATGCATCCATACCTGCGTTCAAATAAGCACCAAGATGCTTAGGCATGGCAATGAACCTTTCAATGGCAATGCCACCTAGTGCAAACTGCTGCTTACTAATTGATAACTCCTAATTAGAATAATAGTAACTATAGCTAGCATCAGTGTATGTCTTCAAAAGGTGCCACTATGTCAACGACCACAACACATTCACTACGTCGTCCCCTATTAATATGCCTGAACCAACAAGGCTTTGCGGCCTCTGTGTGGTGTGTCCATCTCGTAACAAAACTGTCTAGGTTGGAGCCACAACACCTGCCCTAACTGAGCCCAATTTATTTTTCAACATTCTTGCTTGTCTATGACAGAGTCCTCACCAATTTTCGCTTCATTTAGACCTTCCCTACGCTGGTCCATTTTTTAAACTTCCTCAGGTTATTTGGCCATGAACGATGCATCCGCTAGTGACACCGATGTCATGCGACCCGGCGCCCTTAGATTACCATGTAAGAAGTATGCACAACCTGATGTAAACAACAAGCAGCAAACACAGGAAGGAGCTAACCATGATTAAAGCCCCCAACCACACCAATCCGTGAGAAAACACATATTTAAGCATTTTTTGCACTGAATTTTATAGTACAGTAAAACCTTGACACAAGAGACACTCAAGGGAACCTAAAAAGGTGTCTCTTGTAACCAAAAATTCCTATCAACTCGTATGTTTGGCAGTTTAAATACCCTTATCTAAATTTTGTTTCATATCAATGTCTTGTTTTGTTGCATTATGTCAGGAACCAAGAAAAAGTGCCTCCTTTTGACTGGGAAGTCAAAATGTCCTTATTGTTTCAGCCACTATCATCACATTCCTGTGTGACTGAAACAACTGGGACATTTTGACTTCTCAGTAAAGAGGAAGCACTCCTTCTTGGTTCCTGACATATTGCAACAAAACAGGACACTGATATGGAACAAAATTTAATTAAGGGAATCTAAACTGTCGCACATACGAGTTGGTACGAGTCAGCTGCATTGCATGAGTGTGCCTGGGTTAATTGTGTCTCTTATAAATAGTGAATAAATTATTTTAGGGACCTGCAAAAGTTGTCCTTAGTAACAGAGTGTCACTTGTAACCATGTCTCTTGTATGCAATGTTATTAACATGGCAAACATAGGAAAACCAACCAAACCATTTTCAAGTGTCTCTTATAACTGAGTGTCTCTTGTAACCATGTCTCCTGTAATGAGATTTTACTGTATCACCAACCACATTTCCTAAACTCAATTAGCCTGCGGACTACAGCAGGGATGGCAGAATGATTGGAATCTCATCAATTTCATCATTAAATTTTTTCGCAAGGCGGGATCTGCAAAGATTAAAGAATGAAGTTGCGCCGAAACCTAAACATGCTTGCTCTCCTCTTCAC
Organism: Amblyomma maculatum; assembly: GCF_055883805.1. Lineage (NCBI taxonomy): Eukaryota > Metazoa > Arthropoda > Arachnida > Ixodida > Ixodidae > Amblyomma > Amblyomma maculatum. The sequence goes on along the minus strand of NC_139351.1, from coordinate 122,129,628 downwards.
AGGCTTGTGCGGGCAGATTTGCAATACCGGTACCTGATGAAAGAAATATTAAATCAGTTGCACTAACATGATGCAGTTTCTTCCTTAAACCATCTGCCTGGGAAGGCACCTCGAGGTGAAATTTTAACCACAGCATGAATGCAGTATGAATATTCTAGTGGAAATCAAGAAGAAGAAATGGGCATGGGCAGGACATGTAGTGCGAAGAGAGGATAACCGATGGTCGCTTAGGGTAACAAACTGGATTCCAAGGGAAGGAAAGCGTACCAGGGGGCGGGAAAAAGGTAGGTGGGCGGATGAGGTTAAGAAGTTCGCAGGGGTCAAGTGGATGCAGCTAGCACAGAACCGGGTTAATTGGAGAAATATGGAAGAGGCCTTCACCCTGCAGTGGGCATAGTAAGGCTGATGATGATGATAATGATGATGAATACAGTGTGAATTATTCGCAGTTCTCAGAGAGAACCAGAGCAAACTCGCTTATCAGAAGTGCAAGCTGCAAGAAAAAAAATTTTTTCTCAACAACCGTGGTGCTCTCGAGGCAAAGTAGTGCGGCATTCTTCAGCGTGAAAAGACTCCAAAAAACGTGAAAAAAAGATAGTGTTGGCCACAGACAAAACAGGCAGTAAAACAGCTGTGAAAAGCAGGGTAAGAGAAGAAAGGGAAGCCATGCACAGAACTGCGCAGCACGAAGCAGCAGGGCGACAAGCTGTAGCCCAACTACTGTGCAAAAGGCGGCGTGCATAAAACCACGGGAAGCTTTCCATGGAATGTTAAAGCTGTTCTTACATTTGCAAGGTTAAAAGTTTCCATCACAGCAAACTAGGACAGCAGTAATAGAATAAGTCATGGGAGTGAAAAAAAAAAAAAAGAGCTTACTACAACATGGAATTGCTCATCGCTGGGCACCACGGGTTTGATGAGCCCCAGAAGCCACGATTCTCCTCCAGATTTAACGAAATTTGAAAACCTGCAGTTAACATGGGGAGAAAATGATTAAGGCACGAGAAAGATACCGTAAGCCTTTCCCCTGCAACATTTTACTACTCAGGCCACTGCATGCAAATTGACTGCCTGCAAATAACTGACAAATGGTTGTAGCTGCTAGGCAATTTTGCTTTTTCTTGTGTCTGTCCCCTGTTCCCAACACTAGTGATACCAGTAAAATTAGACATAATGAAATTCCATGCCTAAGACACAAGGATTTTACACGCAAACAAAAAGTAGCTCAGCAGCTCAGCTATGTTTGGTCTTATGTTCACTGCTGCATGTATTCCCATCAGCTAACTGCTATGTTTGGAGAAGGGCAGCAAGCAGTTAGAAAAAAGCCCCATTTAGGCCCATTCATGCTTTGCAGCATGGAGTTCCGCCTGTCAGAACTTTCCCCAACACAGTACATATCACTAGCTTTCAAGGGCTGCTCTTTGAGAGACAAAGGCAGTAAGGCTGATAAATTACTCAGCTTAACCAAAACCGCAAACACCACCAAACCACTGTCTTGTAGAACCTCATTACGAACGTCTCCATTATCCCAAATGTGCTGTCGCCGTTTGTTCCACCAAGCAATGCTTTGAGAACTGTGCTCGTAAACATAATTGCCACTAGCGACACCCCAAAATCCTGAGGTATAACTCTGGTGCGGCCAGTCTACTCTGGCCCCTCATTACACCATTCAAGGCAAAGGAGCGACGGAGAAGTGGGCTGACCGATTGAACCGCTTGACGGTGCCCCCCTTGGCTCCTGCATCCCCTTTGCTGCCAGCATCCTGGATTGACGACCGGTTGGGCGGGAACAGGCCATAGTTGCAAGGCCCCGACAGCTGTGCCGGCTGCTGCAAGTCCTGCGGTACAGAAAGATAAGAGAAGGCTCTAAATAATGTGTGATATGCAGATACTAGTTACAGATGTGGAAGGCACATCAACCTTTTGTAAAATAGTATCAGAACATGCGCCTGCCAAAATGTAGACCCCACCATCGTACAAAGGGTCGCACTTCATTTTATCTTGGAAACTGCGATAAAAAGCTCAACAAGACGCTACACACGTGGACCATGTTGGACACAGGAAGAAAGTGCCACAGCAGGTTTCTCAGGAAAACTGCCACACAGAAAACAGCAAGGGCGAAAATCCTCCTCTTGTGCACCTCACGAGAGGAGGCAGCTGCCTGGAGTTATCTGGTTATATTTCATTTTCTGGTAAAACCAAGTGTGATCAGAGATCACAGCTGCATATAAGAAGAAAAAAAAAAATTATGGAGAACACATAAGCTCCGCCTTTACAGGCACAACATGATAGCGTTCATCCTATCTTCAGCTCCCCTTGCTCCTAATTTGCATTGCAGACTCTGCCTGCTTAATTACTAAACCCTTAATTTGTGCCGAATAATTGTGCAGAATACAAAAAGGTGTTTTAAAAAGGCTCCCTCTATTCAGCCCCTGCATAATTTGTACAAGCTTCTGATTCTCTTTGAGCTCAAATTAATGACAACAGCGTTTAAGCGAGACGCTGAAAATCAGAATTCCGTCCATTCAACGCCAATGCAACATCTTAACAGAAAAATTTTGGAAAACTTCCCTCTTCTCTCAGCGCCAAAAAGTGGCCCCTAACAGATAAGAACAATGAAATCGACGATAGAGGCAGACAAACAGAGTCCATGAACAGATAGATGATTACCAGGGGCACAGAAGACTCCACAGGAATAAACACTAAAAGGCGAGGACAGACAGAAGATTAAGAGCAAGTTCAAGGGCAGCAAGCCCACCCAGCACATGCAGACAGCCTTGCTGGTAACACAGCCTTGATACAGGCGCTGGACACATACTACATTACTTTAAGCTCTACTCTCAGCAACAACACAAGGATGCGGCTGAAGAATAGGAAAGTTTGGGAGTTAGATGACAGATAAGAAAAACGAGGAAAGGGGGTCTTTAAGGAATTGTTCATTTATGAAGTTACATCTGATATCTACAGGGAAGGTGTATATTTTCCTGCTGATTCAGTGTATGCCATTTATTTTATGTAAAACAAGTCTCCCAGCTTGCATGTTATGTAATTTTTTTTTTTCCGGAGCCTACAAGAAATTTTGCTGTAGGGAGCTTTCTCCAGAGAACAAGGAATGCAATAAAAGCAGAATCGTCAATCTCCTTACCATAGATGCTGGTTTAGAGGGCCTTGGAGTTGGCACTTCAGGAACAGGAATGATATATTTTTTTTCTATTTTCAACATGGAACGTCCAAAATTTTTTAACTCAAATTCTATGATAGGCAGGATGTTTTAACCCTCAATTGCATACCTTGATGCACAAAAAAAAAAGAAAAACCAACTAGATGAATTTTGGCAAGTTTTGTGCAGAAAACTTTATTTAAAACTCAACAAAAAGTTATGTACTGGAACTTGCTCCACGCAAAAATTAAATGACTTATTTGATACCAGCACGCAAAAAATACATGTTCTTTCAAGGTGTCTTGAAGTCACCTTCAAGATAATTCCCCCCCCCCCCCCCCGGCAAGTGTACAAGTACATGACCGAACAGACTGCTACCATAGTAAGTGTCACTCCATTTTCTCAAGGGCTAAAGAACCAAACCAGCAAAAAACTCCAACAAAGTTTGCATATGTGTATGTTTTGCTGTCCAAAAAAAATTGCCAGCGCTGCCTTCGTATATCGTTTAACTAACATCAGCAAATCATTTGCACCACGAAAGACCAGTCTATAAACTAGATTGTGCCGAATTACTCATTAAAGTCTAATAAGACACTAAGTACTGGCAGTTTCTTTCTGTATTTGATAGTACTTTGTGCCCTGTGCGAGCCTCAACGCCTCAGTCTGCAGGGCCCAGGCCTCCGCTTAAGCTGCACAGCACTCTGCATGCAAAGGCAGAAAAGAATGGAATATGCTGACAGACCTGTGCAGATGCAATTAAGAATACATCACATAGCACATGGAAATGAATAGGGGGGCACTTAATCGACGCTTTTTGAGGCACGAGGCGTCAGCAGTAATGGCTCTTATCCCCAGCTGCCCCCCACCTCCCTTGCAGATCCTCATTCAGATATATGCGCTTATGTGGGCCTCTATTATTTCACACATACTCATTAGCACACATGCAACAACATTATGTGATAGACTGCCTGACTTAAAAAGGTCAACTTTAACCAAGCCATACAAACACGTCAGCATGGCTTAGGTCAGCCCGTCTACATCATAATACAAGGCTCTCCAAGTGTTCTATTCCCATCTCGCTTTCACATCTCAAAGGAACTACCCGAGTAACTCGGTCATTTCATGTGGTCTTGTGACATCATACACCCGAAAACCAAATCAAGTCGCCTGCCAACAACCACATAAGAGAGGCACGCCCCCGATTTTTCTCTCACAATGCCAATAACGACAATGGTGACTGCATTTTTACAAGAACGGAGCCTTTGACACCATAGCATTGGTATGGGAACAGACAAGGCAGATATACAGAAAAGGATTTGGCTGTCGCATTACCAAATGATAATGAACAGCCTCAAAACTGACAACAATAAACTAAGTTAGACTGCCTTATCAACTTTGTGTCTGCAGACACAAACCCCACCTGTGCCCCCTGGTTTGAGTCGTCATCATCCCAGTCGTCGTCCCAGTCGTCACCATTGTCGTACTGCACAGACGGGGCTGTGCTTGGTGCGGCGGTCACCGGCACATGGCCGGTGTCATACTTGGGTGGCAGAGGTGGCGGCGGCACAGACGGTGGCGGAGGTCCGGCTGGCAGCATCTGCGATGCCAACAGTCACAGGTTGGACACGAGCAAATCACAAAGCTCACATTTCTACAACTGGCACCTCTGTGGAAGGGTAAAGGATAAGTGGTCAATTTCCTTTACTCTTTTTTCAGTCCTCTTATCTGTGTCACTCACAACAGCCTACACTAAGAAGTTTGAGCAATTATGGAGGACCAGAAAATTTGGCGAAATATTATAAACCAGGGCCTAACGCGTCCTTCCAGCACAGCCCAACTTGCTTTCGATGGGATCTCCAATGAACATTGTGCTGCCAGATGCACCTTCACTTTCATATACAAAAAGTAGCACACTCACATTCTCACAGCAAGCTCAATAAAGCTGTTTTATTTCAGATTAGTCTCCACATCACAGCCGTGAACAGTGTACCACAGGTGAATGCAGTGTTCGCACACATGTTTACGTCTTGTAGCAGAAGGTCAATGCAGTAGAAAGTTGTACATCGCAAAAAAAAACAAAGAAAAACGTGCTCTGCACTGCAGGCTATAAGGCTGCATGCCCAAAATCAAAGCAAATGCTAAAGTGTATTCGCCAGGACGCACTTGTACACACAAAAAACAAAGAGCATCAAAGAAGGGGCTTGGCATACCTAAGGTGTCTGGAGGCCATTAGCATAGCAGCACAACACAGTACAATGACCCTTACTGCCTTATCAAATAGTTTCCTGCATCAATTGTAATATTCCACAGGAATCATGGCCTGGGTATTTCCTTTAAAGAGACATTAGAGACAAAAAGGATACATTAATTTCAATTGACAGGTTGGAGAATATTTAAATCCAATTTTCTCATCAATGAGCAAGTCTCCTGCTGCTGGGATAACCTCAGGATACCCAGAAAGAGCCAGAGAATCAATATTTACTAGGAACAATAAAAATGAATGGTGCTGACCTTCTAAGCAAGTTCTACACCATGCGTTTTTGCATCGAGCACAGTGTCTCGCACTGAAGCTATACAAAACTGCTTCAAAGCACTGCTTTATGCGTGTGGAAATCACAACCAGAAAATTTATTTTCCATCATATTGAGAGGAGAAAAACGTGGAAGTCTTGGGCTACGGCCCCATGCAAAGCAACGCCTCGCACTAGATAATGTTCCTCAATACAGCTGTTGTCAAAACTGCCAATTACGTCCCTGTAAATTTGCAGCTAACCAATTTTCCCTAGTGTCCACTCAGTATCAAGGATTTTATGCTATGAAAAAGTTCAGTTTCATTCAAATCACTTTTTTAAGCTCTTAGTCCGCAACCACTCCCAGCGTTCCACAGACCAAACCAAATTACAATATGAACCTGCATCACGTTTGGCAGCTGGTATAGAACTCACACGAAAAACAATCTTTACCCGATTTCCAAAAATATGCAGACTGCTTTCTGTTTCAGCACAACTGGCAAGGCTCCAGAAAAGAAAGGCATTTGCAATGTCTGCGTAAAAAGGCTCTGAAAATGACCAGCGCTGACAGCCACAATGAAGTCTGAAAGCAAGTCCAGTTTTTCAGCTATGCTTACACATAGCATGTCCATGCATTGCATGTTGCAAGGGTAGCCTAGCCAAGAAACTGAAGTCTGGTGAAACCCTTTAAAATGTTGAAGGCTTCTTAAAATTTCTATAAATCTTATAGAAAAGAAGATATCAAACTTTTTTAAAGATGAAGATTTTAGGGAAAACGAAAATGGCACCTCAAGTTACATGGAAACTAAACCTGTTAAAATTTGTAATGACACTTTTTCCAGGTGTTACTTGTGCAATAAAGACCGTAGAGTGAAGCTTTAATAGCTGCAGCTTATATAATTATGAGAGCAGAGAACTAGCAACACTTGTCTTCAATATCAAACTGTAGCCAGCCAAGACATTTGCTTGACTTTAGACTAAAAACAAGGCTGTGGTCTTTACAGTGCAGTTTTCAAGCCTTGCCTCAACCTGAAACAAGACCAATTCTCCCATGGTTATGAGCAAACCATTCAAGTTTTGCTTCTGCAACTGAAGTATATTGAATGGCCACAGACAAAGAACCAAGTGCACTTGCCTCAACATAGTCTTCAGGGAAGAGCCCCGTCTCCCCCCGGCTGTTGATGCCTTCAACCCAGCCTTCACCAACATTCTGAAAGTTATATAAACAATCTTTGGTTGTTTGGCTAAAGTACACAGTACTACCCCCAAGTGAACATTCCGTTATTAGGTGTTTACTATACATGTACTCTCAACAGAGAGAAAAAAAAAAAAGCAAAGTGGGGGCCTGACCTAGCCATGTGTTTATTCGACCCATACGGTACAGCTCAAAGCCACTGCTCATTTGTTTACAACCACAAATATGGATAGCTCATCGCTACTGGCCACTAACACTGCTAAAAGCAAACGAAAAGAAAAGCGTGTGCACACAAGCTGTTTCTTTTTTACAGTTTTTCACTTAACAAACCCAAACATATACATTTTCCAAATGCATGGGAAAAGAACAAGGAATACACATAAGTGACTCAATGAGACTGGCAGGACTAACAGAACCAAATAATAGCCACCTCACCTTATTGATAATGGTGACCGTCTCATTAGCCCAAATGCCAATTTCACCTGGTGCTTGTGGCTCAAAGTCATACAGTACTTTGGCCTGCAACAAAACACACAAAGATGCTGATCAAGGGTACGAAATAATACAAGAAATAATGTGGAATCAGAAGAATTGTGGGCATTCAACCCCGTAGCAGGAAAAAAATCAGTGCTACATACTCGCGCGCTCGGCGTCAAGTGACCGAACATAATCACAACAACTTGACTTCAGAGAGCAAGCCGAATCAACAGGTATGTAAGTACACAACTGTCAGTAACTACATCACTCTGAGAGATCAGAGTTCATAACCCGCAGTGCGACATTTTCAAACATGCGAAATGGTTCGTATGGAGGCAGCGACTGCACACGCGACACGAACATCGCGTCAGCAAACGATTACTAGCGATGACGGTTCTTCGAGAGAGTGAACGACGTGCTTGTTGGAGTTTTCTTCGTAGCATCAACAGGTTGGGAGTACAGCGGTGTCTTAAAAGTCGAGCATTTCCAACGCTCTCTGCATGAATGCAAGCAACTAAGAGCGAAACGCGTGAGCAAAAGCATTACGTCACCCCGCTCATGCGCTCAATTGTGGGGCCGCCTTGGGCATTGACGTGCAGACGGCACTTTCCACGGGCGCTCCCTTTTCTGCCTCAGGCAGCCTGCTACCGCAGTTGCGCCAAATGTCACTTGAGTATTCACAGTAAACTACAGTCTCTAAAGCGGCAAGAAAACAGGCAGGCACAAAAATGCTCCCCGACACATGAAGTTGAGCACGTTACCTGCAAACTTCGGCCCTCCATGTTACGAGGCAAAGCAACTCGCCAGGGAAGTTCCCAGGCGTGTCAGCCAATTTTCGGCGGTGGCAATGTCATTCGGATAAAGTTTCGCCCATCATCAGTAGTAACACACCCAGTGTGATGGTGTTGTCAGGTCATTACACACGGTATTTCGTACTCCACACACACACCTTCACACCCACCCCCAAGCAGTCACCAGCCACTCATAACTGCCCCGCACACGTAGCTATAATAGAAAACATTTTTCAAATATAAAAACTTTTGTTTAAGTGCCAAATAAAATCTAATATTTTAAAAAGCATTTATTTGTAAATATTTGTTGAATATGTAAAAGAAAACCTGACCGGCAATTTCCCGGTCCTGTCTAGTTCCCGCCAAATGTTTGGGTGATGTCTCGCGTGAATATGCTTCTTGCGTGTTAAAATTTCCTTGCCGTGAAGGTGTTTTGTCGCCTACTTGCAAGCATCGCGAGTTCGGCTCTGTTATTAAGAATTTGTGACGGGCATGGGCCAACACGTAAGACGCGTGCTGTCCTAAACATTTGCAAGAAGGAGCTGAAAGTGGGCTAGTGCGCAGAGTGCACCGTTGACGGTAAAGTTCACAAAGCCTCTCACTGAACAGTTCAAGCGGACGTTACAAAGCATTTCACAAGCACCTTGGCACGGTCTCCACCCGTCAACCTTCTTCACACCGCAGTCAGTCAAGTGTCCGGCTGTTCCTGCCTAAAGCCCTGCGTCCACAATGGCCAAAGTCCACGTCTGCAACGTCGTTGTCCTGGACAATCCTTCGCTATTCTTCAACCCGTTCCAGTTCGAAATAACCTTCGAATGCATTGAAGACCTCAAAGAAGGTAAGTGTTAAACGCAGTCGTCCTTTTGTTAACGCTCTCTCCTTGCGGTTATGCACCTACACGTTATGCTTCTGACCAGAGCCTAGCTGTTATGGGGCAAATTTGTGGCGCGAGTTCTTAGTTGGAAATACGCTTTCTAGGCTTCGGTTCGGCAACTGCAGTTCGTTTTCAAAACTCTGTTTCACATATTTGGCATGATTTGTTCGCAGACCTGGAATGGAAGATTATCTATGTCGGTTCAGCCGAAAGTGAGGACTACGACCAAATACTGGACACTGTCTTCGTGGGGCCTGTGCCTGAAGGCAGGCATATGTTCGTGTTTCAGGCAAGTTTGCCTGCCATCTTGAGACGCTTTTTACCTTTTCTCTTATGGCGCGTCCCGGAGTGCGTCAGCCGTTTGTGTGTTGTGACGACGCGTTCGTCGTATCTTGCAGGCGGACCCTCCCGACCCGAACAAGATCCCGGTGCAAGATGCTGTCGGCGTCACAGTGGTGCTCCTTACTTGCTCCTATCGCGGCAAGGAATTCATCCGAGTCGGCTACTATGTAAACAACGAGTACACAGACCCAGAGCTCAAGGAGAACCCGCCATCTACTCCGCAGTTTGATCGGGTGAGTCTCTGGCGCAAATTCTGCCTGTGAAGCCTGTTCAGTGAGAGGAAGCAGTGTGGCCGAGGTGCTGAGCTACTTCGAAGGGCTGTATCGTTTTATTGCTTACTGTCACAGTAGAGACATTCGTCTGCATGGAATGCAGTGTTGTACGCGGCGCATCAGCCTTCCTTTGAAGCATTTTAACGCGGCAGCGTTAACGACCTCGCTTTTCAGAAAATCTGATTTTATGAGCGAAAAATTATGGGTAATTTCGGGCATATGGTAGTTGACAGGTGACATGGCTGGACACTATGGTGACATTGACCTGGCAGGCGCTGCCAATCATAGGCTTTACCTTTGGAATGGCAGGGTAAGATATGAGTCTAGCTCTCTGGACACTTCGGATCAATGTCAGGCCATGCGTTCACGTTAAATGGATTAGTTAAAGCAGGACTGTATGTCAATCTGGTGGTCTTTTACATTATGTAGCTTTAACTGTGTGCTAATGAGCGAGGTTATAGATGCACATACTAAAGCATTTATGAATCCTCTGGCAGACAGGAGCCATTGATGCCCAACTGGAGCTTGTACAGATACATCTTTCTTTGAGAGCTAAATAACAAGCTGCTTGAGAAAATGAAGCAGACACCAAACTTCATTCTGTAAAGCCCACGTTAGAATGTCTCGCTAACAAAGAAAGAAAAACATGCATGTGAAATGCGGGGTGATGAGCTCCTAATAAATCATATTTTAATCCGATCCACGAAACACGGAGAACCGAGAAAAAAACATCTTATTTTATTTTCAGTCCACACGTACCATTTCAGCCCCGCCGGGGTGGCGCAGTGGTTACGGCACTCAACTACTGTTCCCAAGGACGCGGGATCGAATCCCGGCCTCTGCGGCCGCTTTTTGATGGAGGCGAAAAGCAAGGCGCGCCATGGGCTGTGTGTTGTCCGTGCACGTTAAAGAACCCCGGGTGGTCGTAATTTCCTGAGTCCTCCAATACACCGTCTCTCAAAACCCGAGTCGCTTTGGGACGTTAAACCCCACAAACCAACGTACCATTTCATCCAGTGCTGCTTTATCTTGTCGATTTTTCATGTTTTTCTCAACAGTAAATTTCTTACGTTAACTATAGGTGCTAAGACATCTAACCTTATGTTTAGCCATAGTTGCTTATGCACCATAGAACCTCATATAGCTAACGTCTTTCTTTGCTAATGTTGTGGGTTCTTGCAAGAATGTAGCTGTTGGCATGCAGCGTTTCGAAATTGGGCATAGCATACGTGTCCCGCTGCTTTGTCTCCCTCATTGCAGCTACAGCGGAACATCTTGGCTACCAATCCCCGCGTGACCCGGTTCAAGATTGACTGGGACGACAACCCCGGTGTCGAAAACATCCCGCCGTCATCCTCCAATGTGGACTCAAACCAGATGCCCAACTCTGTGTCCGAGGACAGCATAGGTCCTCTGCTCAAGGCCCCCGTGATGACAAATGACAGTAACCATAGCATGGAAGTTGTATGAACTGTGTCTTCCCTCTGTGTTCCGAGCGAGGGAAGATTTTATTACTTCCAACATCCACCACATCACAGTGCCAGCATGAGGGCTGCATGGACTTGAGATTGCCCTCTTGACAAAGTGGCCACTGGTTGGCTCGCAAAGTTCTGTATTTGTTGAGCTGTATTTACTTTTCATTCATAAAAATGTTTCATACTGCTTGCATGTGTAGTCTTCTGTGCTGCCTTCATTACCACATTTTCAGCCACATGCTTTGCTTAGTAACCATGTGCGAGACGTTACTACACATGGATCACCACGGTATGTTCGCCTGCAGCCCCTAAATTTATAATAAATTTTGCATCGCTGGTTCCAATTTTGGTTTCAACAACCCAGTGATGGCTATGACATCCAAGTAAAAGTGGGGATATAATTGCACCTTTGTTTTGATTCTTTACAGCATTATAACCAGCATGACTCAAGAGCTAGGCTCACTAGATAAGAAAGTGATTACATTGAGTGATTACACCTCTTGTGACCCAAGTAGAACTTTGACATGATAGCCCTATCACTCCACTATTCAAACTAAAAGTGAAAATAATCCTTATGAATTGTTTCGTGGCTGCTGCCGAATACCATGAAAATTAACTTTTGTAGGTTCTGAGTTAATACAATTTTCCGCTTTGTATGTTCGTGGGCAGTAAACATGTCCCACAGAGTTATGCCGATTTTCTCGCAAGTTGATACGTTTCTAGATACCCGGCTACTACGTTCTACAATACGTTTAGTGACTAAGCGCACATGTCATCTTACGAGCGGGCCGAACCTGGGGAGCCCTGTGCACCTGAAAACGAAACATGCTAACATATTGAGGCCGTTCCCACTGAGACTTGAATAGGAGAGACTGCTGTATTTACTCGGGTAATGGTCCCTTGTTGCATAATAAACCCACCTCCGACTTGTGTCACCGGCGTATTTCTCTGTTTCGCAGACGACCATGGCAGCGAGCCAAGACACGGTGCGCCGATAACATTTTACGTAAGAGTGCAAAGGCCGCCTGTTGCAGAACAGCCGGTGTCGGCATTATTCATTGTAACGTGAAAATCCATAATGACGATTACATTACTTCATAATGGCCCTGCCGGGGTGGCGCAGTGATGCGGGATAGTCCCGGCCTCGGCGGCCGCTTTTCCATGGAGGCGAAAAGCAAGGCGCCCGTGTGCTGTGCGATGTCAGTGCACGTTATATCGAAATTTCCGTAGTCATCCACTATGGCGTCTCTCATAGCCTGAGTTGCTTTGGGACGTTAAACCCTACAAACCAAAACATTACTTCATAATGAGAAATTTGAGCGCAGCTCATCAGCTGTTTCACCTTTTCGATAGACTAAGTCACGCCGCGGCAGGAGCGCGCGAGGCAATCGGAGAACACGCGCGGTCGGCGCCATGGAGGGAGGGGAGGAACAACAGCGGCGAACGGTGGGGGCAGGAGAGAGGCGCCAGAGCTGCGCTCTAAAACATCCATGTGTGAAACGCGATTGCGTAATTGACGTAGCCCCCGGCGTGCATCGAACACAAACAGCGCATTCCACTGAACGCGCACTGGGACGCATCAAGTTTTAAGAAGCGGCGTTCGAGCATACCGCTAACGTCATCGCTCGGCAGGCCATAAGAGTATTAACAAATAAAGATAAAAACTGAGAAAACTATTTTATCGTCTGTGAAACGCTATCGCGTCTAACCCTTAATGGCAGAGCTGTTGCGACTAGGAAAAAGGAAAATAAAATGCAGGGGCCAGCTACTGGCTCCGTAGCTGAGCCACCTCTGCTCCTGGTCCTACGGGGCTGGGAGTGGTAGGTCACTGCCGCTTGCGGCGGGGGCTAGCCTACCACCGCATTTTTGTCTGTTGTGGACGACGGCTGTTGCGAAGCGCGTCTTTCTCTTCCTCTTCTCTATTTTCTCTTCTGTCCGCACAAGGCAGCGGGGGTGGCCAAGCTCAGCTACAGAGCCAGTAGCAGGCCCGTGCATTTTCTTTTCCTTCTCCCTGCAGTGACAACAACCACCTCCGCTGCCGCGTGCGGATCCCAGAAGAGGGAGAGAGAAAGACGCGCGTGGAAGCGGTGGCGGGTGCAGTGACGGCCTACAACAGGTACAACCGTCGGTGGCAAGCGGCGGGGTCCTGCCATTCCCAGCACCGTAGGGCCAGGGGCAGCCAGCCCTCCCTTCTCTGGCAAGGCTGAAGTGTCCCCTTAATTATTTTTTTCTTTATCGTTTGATGAGAGCTTCTGCGCGGATGACCGGCTAGGCGAACTTGGCAGAGTGCCAAGGCACTGCTAGATTGAATGGCCTTTGAAGTTTATCGTGCCGTGATGACGCCACCTTTTGAAGCAAGCAGTGCTAAAAAAAAAAAAAAAATCGTCGAGGTGATCGCGGGTGACCGCATGCTTTTATTGACGATTGATGTATGGATGAACGGGCATGAAATTTCGAATCAAACACACACGCACAAAAGATTTTTTCCCCGCGTAATAAAAGCATTTCCAAGATTCCACTTTTCTAGAAAAAATAAAGAAGCGGGTCCATTACGTGAGTAAATACGGCAAGTGCTTACATACGCGCAGTAGCTCTCGTCCGGCGAACGTAGCATGAAAAGCAAGAACGTGGCAACAGCCAGCCATCGCGATGACTTCCCTGCAGTGCACTGGTGTAAGGGGGCGAAGCATCCGAAAACGACGCGAAAGCCGCCACGGCTCGCAGTTGCTGTCAACGAACCGGATGTGCCGCGGAATCTTTTCCGCCATCAGCGCAAATGCATGCGTACTAAATTCGCCGATTACTCAGAAAACATCTGTTGATATCTTACGCCATAAAATAGCGATAATTTTTATCATGTTAAAGTGTCAATAAATGCCTCTGCACCTCATTCAACAGTTAAATTTTTCAAAATCGAGAGATTATACGTTTTACCGGATAGTACGTTGTCCCCGCATTTTCTAAAAACGCTTTAACGGGGCGTTACTGTAGTTGATGCATGTACAGTAATGTCATGTGCATCGATCATTACAAGAAAATATGCAAACATGACAACCAGTCTTTGCTCCCGTTGAGAGACAAGAGTACACACTTATTGGAGTATATCTTGAGCCAGGCAGGCCATTCGATGCTCCGAGGCTTGAAAACATGATAATAAGGATGCCCACACCACATCTTTAATACTGTAGTTGATGCATGTACAGTAATGTCATGTGCATCGATCATTACAAGAAAATATGCAAACAAAACTTGGTGTCTGTATTCCTTTAATAATGCTATTAGCTCATTTGGAAATTGGTTTGGTTTGCGGGGTGAAAGCACAGTAAATTCTGCAAGACTTAAAATTTGCACTTCAGTATTTCTTGCGCTGCTAAACAAGTAACCTCTGCATGCTTGTATATTTAAGCAGCCGAGTAACCCTACTTGCTAAGCCAAAATAATTCAAGTACATAATACACCACAAAATTACTACAGCGACAGAGGATAGGCATTAAACAACTGACAAAAGGTTTAATTTCTTGTCCAACTTGTGTGTGGCTTCTAAACAGGAACAATACTATTCCTATTTCTGTGAGCTCAGTGGCTTTACAACAGTACACAATGGCTATCTTATTTGACAAAGGTGAGTATTCTGAAAACATTTTATTTTCACTAAATCTGCTGCCCCACAAAATCCCAGTATTCTGAAAACATTTTATTTTCACTAAATCTGCTGCCCCACAAAATCCCAACCACATGGCAAGCCAAACTGCAGCTCGTGCTTTCTACAAGCACGGTGTGCACTGCAGAATAGTGTCCAAGTTACTTCCAAGACGTTGCTATGCTGCATTTATTTGCAAACACTGTCTTTCTGCGCGTGAAGCAACATTAAACCTAGCCGCAAAATATTGCACTCTTTCTAATGCTGTCTGTGCCCGTCAGTCGGCGCGTGCGTAGATGAGCCCAACTCTGCTGGGAACGTACACCTGCAAAGAAACAAGGCAATGTGTTAGATCACTTCTTGAGCACATAAGCGGTGCAGGTCAAAACGATTGCAGTTACCAACAAGAATCGCAGTTACAAGTATCACTGCCGCTTGATAGTTAAAAAACCCCAGGTGGTTTTGTTTGGTATATAGGGTTTAATGTCCCAGAGCGACTCAGACCATGAGAGACGCTGTAGTGGAGGAATCCGAAAACTTGAATCACCTGGGGTCCTTTAACGTGCGCTGACATCACACAGCACGCGGACGCCTTGCTTTTTGCCTCCATTGAAAAGCGGCCGCCGCGGCCAAGATTCTATACTGCATCCTTGGGCACAGTAATCGAGCGCCCTAACCACTACACCACCGCGGTGGCATAGAACCTCGGGTGGTGAAATGGAAGCCCTCCGTACAGCGTCCCTCATTGCCAGAGTCGCTTTGGGACATTCAAGACTATAAACCAAACCAAATCAATTGCTGATCCACCCTAGGTGTGCCAGGAAATTTATTAGGTTTATATCCGGCTCTGCTTATGTTAGTTTAAAATATCAGGAAATAAATTCTTGCAACTGAATTCACACCTTTTCTCGATGATAACTTCCAAGAAATGCCTAGCTAATTTCCATACATACCTACTTTATAAATGAAGTGCAAAGCACACCAGTGAAATAATTTCACAGATCTGCACAAAATGCAGCTGTTTTAGAAGCTAAATCAAGGTGTTCAGCCAAACTTAGTCAAGCAACGTAATGAAGATTAAGTCTGCCTCATTGCATTGGTTATTTCCTCCATCCATGTGTCTTAACCTGAGAAACTTGCATACATGGTAGCTCCTCACTTTTCTCCAGTTAATCTGAGAAACGGCAAGAAGGACACCAAGTGCAAAGCACCAAACTAGCTTGAGTGACCAATCAGTTCATGAACAACACGGCAGCACCAAGCTGACATCTCAGTTCTTGTCACAATCGTGGCAGCTTCTAGCTCAGCTCCGTGGTAGGACGTTCTTTTTTGGTTTTGGTTTTTAATGGCTGCACAAAGTACATCATGCTACATACCGCCATGTACTCAAAGGTTGTGGTTGCCCTAAATTTGACAATTTCAGTTCTCTAATACTTAACGAACTTGTGAGCTCCGGAAAGTTTACATTTCACCCCACCAGCCAAAATTTATTCAGCTGCCAGTTATTGACAGCTTTGTCAGCCTATTTGTCTCTCTATTCCTATTTCTATGAATGTTGGGATAAACGATTCCTTTGCATATGACAGAGCCGTGTTTGATTGCCTAGTCACGTGCCAACCAGACACTAGCAAGTAGGGTCTGCGAATGCAGACAATTTGCAATATGAGTCGAATATTATACCGAGCATTACATAGGCCAGAGAGAATCGAAAAAACTCAAATCTTGCACAGATGTGGCATTAAGTGGTCATTTTTGTTTTACGTTATGGTTTGGGCTCTCCCTTGAGTCGGTGTGAGAATTGAAAGAAATCAATAGAACAATTATTCGATGCTAAAAAAAAATCACATTAGCTGTATCAGTGGTTCCAGCTGCTGCAGGAAGCATGGCAAGAACAGACAAACGTGAGACATGATAATAAAGACACGTGAAGAGCACTCTCTAACCTTCCACGGGCTACAGATGGCACGGCAGTATTATTTAGTTCATATCCGATTCGGTGAATGGATACTGAAATTTTTTTCAAATTGGCAACGACCAAATCCAGATTTCATAAATTCGGGCATGATAAAGCCATGTCATCTGCAAATTTTTCAAGGTCGAGTTTGAAAGCATCAGCAAACAGCTAAAAACTTTTCTTTGCTTTCTTCCTGGTTGTTTATGGTGTGAACCAGTCGCATTTTCAGCTTTTGTCATCGAACACTGCTGCGCTCTGACCACAGCTAAAATCTACAGGGGCTTTCCTACGTACCACTGTTCATCAAACACGATGGCTGACCACCCGCTTTGAGCAATCACTATACAAAAACGCGCTGTTTGTTGTTTGATCCTTTTGTGATCTGGTTCATACCTCACACCCTCATCAACAGCACTCACCCTGTTGCCTTGGAAGCAAAAACTCCACAAATGAACTTGTTGCTGACAACAGCTGTGTGCTGCTTCTGGTGTCGCTTAGTTTTTCTCTTAAGGAGTCATTCCAGCTCCGTGTGCATTCCTCACGGTTAGTTCTGTGTCATTCCTCCAAACTAAATATGTGCTCTGTCACGTGCTGTTCAGTGGGGCCTCAACGTACTGGTTCACTGCTGTTTTAATAATAATTGGTTCACAGGAAGGGAAAGGCGCAGTATCTGTCACACTTGTTACTGTGGACGCCTGAACCACACCATAAGGGAAGGAAGGAAGGAAGGCGGGAGTGAAAGTGGAAAGAGAGAAACAGTATGGAGCAATTTCGACCACCTAGGGATCTTTAATGTGCGCTGACATCGCACAGCACACGGATGCCTCTTCGTTTTGCCTCCATAGAAAGCGGACAGGATTGAACCCGGGTACTCCGGCCGAATAGTCGGGCGTCTCACCACTGCTGTTTTGGCAGTGTTTTTTCACTGCTTGGTGGAAGCCATAAAAGAATTTGGCTTTCAGATAATTTGGACATTGCTTTTTATAATCCCTTGAGTTCCGAATTAATTAGGTTCCACTGTGCAGGATGTCTGAAAAATCAATTCATTGATTTCAGTTGCCATGTGGTCACACGACATGCAAATGCATTGACTTCATTTTGTCACTCATTTGGTGTGCCTATATTAACATACAGGTTGCATATTTTTTATGCTGCCCGACCAAACATTTCTCCTGTTTAAAATGACACCAGGACAAGTATAATTTCAGTTGCAAAGCAACATTAATGTTTATCAATTTTTCCTTTGCTATTTTCCCTAACTTTAAACAGATATTTTACACAGATAACTTTAAACAGCAGGCATGCAGATCTGTGTAACTAAAAGGTCCCCTGAACGACGATATTTCTAAAACTGTATCATTTGCAAACCTGCAGTTATATGTGATATTTTTTCACTAGCCAAAGCTAAGCAAGAGACTGGAGATGAATTTCACGCATTACTGCAGCAGTCAAGACAGGCAGCAGGTTTTTACAAAACAGCCGGTTTCATCGATATTTGACTAATTCTTGCTGTAAAAGCATGAGCTTGAATCACGAAGCATGTGACAGTTGCTGGCATCACTTTGCAAGCTTCTATTGCATTGACAAACCTTGGTCGATACACATCATTATATATGCATGAAACATCCAGGAGCCTCGGCGTGATGCAGCAACCCAAACTGACTGAAGAGTCTGTGCTGCCTGTTAATTCTTTATTTATTTTCCCCCTAGTACCGCAATGTTATTTCCACTAAATGCAAGTGGATGTGGCCATATGCGAGCTTGCGACAGCGTTTCGCATACCTTGATGGAGTTTCTCCGTCCGGCGTAGGGTTCATTGAAGGTCAAAGCATCCACCCCCCGGTCGATGCGCTTGTGACCTCCAAACTCCTCAGCATCCGAGTCCAGGACAACCTTGTACCTGTGGTCGTGTCATTAAGGTGCGTGTGACGCAAAAAATGTACATACTCCCATTCCATCCTACAGATATGCCCTCAACCAGAGGTCAGCGATGGCTCCTGACAGGAACATTTTCCTTTGCTTTTAGACTAAATGCAACGAAAAGTCAGCGCTCGGTGTGTCGTCCTCTAATCTTGTGCTCCCGTCCTGTGTCCCGCGCTGTTATCCTCAAGAAAATTCACAGTCTTAAGTTTGCCATGCTGATTTCAAATATATATAATCATTCTTCTGATACGTCAATCAGTTTTCAAATTATCCGAAATTTTCACTCCTTTGTTTACAGAAACAATAAAGGAGAAACTACTAATCAGAAAACTATTTTTAATGCGTGGCTAAATAATATGCAATATTAGAAATACAACGTAGGAACTACTTTTATTGATTAAGGCAATATTAGTCATTTTACAACTTGCTGAATTTTGGTGTAGGGAAATGTGATTCAAGAGGAATTTAAACTAGAGTGCACAAAAACATTGTAGAGTTTAATAGCTTAGGAGCATGCTGCAATAAAAATCATTTATCTGCTCTAGATGCGAAAATATCCTTTTCGTAAACTAGCAAACCGTCAAAAAATTTGTGTTTTGAGAAAAGGAGAAAAAATGAACAAAGGTGAGATTTATTCAGTTCATTTGCATCTTATACAGTTGAATTATTGGCCCAAGTAGTGAATAAATTAGTTGGTATGTAGGAGATGGGCTGCAGGCTCCCAAAAATATTTTCAAAAAATCTTTTTTTTTTTTTCACAATTTTCGGCCCAGTAAGAGCCCTGTACCCCCTGATCTTGTGACAATGATTGAGGTGTGGAGAAAAATAACCCACCAGGAATTATTTGTCAGAGCTTTAACCTACCGCCTCCTGAAGGAATTTAGGTAGGGTTCTTTCTAAACCTCAGGCTTTATCTAACACTTTTTGGAATACTTTACATGGTACTCTTCCTTCACCTCCAGATGCTAGTTGTAGCAAGTTCCTAGTGGGGAAGGTTCATTTAGTGGCTATTATGTGTATTGTGTGCTTATTCTTATCAAATTTGTTGGCATTTCATGTTTATATTTTTTGCATTACCACTACATCAATGGGCCATTATGAGGGCACATACTCTCAACAAGAAACTGACACGAATAAAATTTGGTCTAAAATTCGAGCTTTGAGAAGATCTTTGCATACCAAATTCTGCGAGCTATGCTGCACACACTAGTAAAGAGCCTCGAATTATTTTCAACCACCAGAGTTCCTTGAATGTGCACAAAATATATTGGGAAACTTGTATTTAGCAGACAAAAGCCATAGCTGCTTGGCCGATGTAGAAGGTGATTTGACAGATAAGTTGCTGCCCCTTGATCAAATCTTTGAAGCACTCGTATCGCTCATGAAAGATTGAAGAATGGCCATCAAATAAATGTATGAACACATAAATACGGGGGCTATGAAATGCTCAGATAAACACCTAGTTTACCCAGTTAGATCTCTGCCAGACTGAAGTCATCTGCAGTTACTTCAATGCAAGACACCTCATGGAAGCTGTGATGCATTGAAAAAAAAAAAAGTTAATCCCCTTGGTGAACAAATCTGGCCAAAAGCACCATGCCGACGAAAGTAAAAACAAGCTTAAGGTAAGCTTCAATGCTTTCAGTATCCCCTAAAGCCAAGAAGCAACAATTAATATTTCAGTTATTCACCTGAATAATGTTACATTTGCATTCTCATGAAAGTGTACAGAGTTCGAAGTTTATTTTTTTTAAGATTCACCATAGAAGAAACTGCAGGATCCTGAATAAAAGGTGCTTCCTTGCACCTGACGAGGTTCAGGACCCCACTTGATCTCTACTCTGGGAATACAGCGGCATACAGCTTAAACATGAAAATATCGTTTTCTTTGCTCAGAAAGGCACAAATAAATACAAAATAATGAAACAACATAGCAAACGTTCAAAATACTCACAAAAATTTTGACATCAGCCATCTTGAGGCACAAACACACACAAAAAATTACATACATAACAAAGAACGAGGAAGACAACTTAGTACATGTTTTAAGACGGTTTGCATGTCCACACTCATTCACATATTTTAACAGCTTTCTCTATGTGGTAAAAAAGAAACAAAGGAAAACTGTATGTCATTCAAAGCTTGCTTGAACGCATTAAGTAATGTTTGCTGTTCAATTAAGGTAATAAAGATGCTTCTTTTTATTGAAAAACATAGGTATCTGGTATCTTAGACTTTGCCCACAATAGTTTGTCCTCAGCTTTGGTACTCTGTATTGTCTCGTTCTTAGATCAAAGCTATTATTTAGAATCATAAACGTTCATGCAAAATTTTTGTGTATTTTTTTCACATTTCGTTGTATATATTAATTCCAAGCTTGCTTTCATAAAGCTGGTCCACCCTCCGTACTCCATAGCTATATCGAATATGAGCGTGCTTTCGTTGTATTTCAAA
Organism: Amblyomma maculatum; assembly: GCF_055883805.1. NCBI lineage: Eukaryota > Metazoa > Arthropoda > Arachnida > Ixodida > Ixodidae > Amblyomma > Amblyomma maculatum. Next base: position 122,108,563 of record NC_139351.1, on the reverse strand, counting down.
CCTTCAAGTGCTCAACTGACTTTTCTCGTGCAATAAATATGTTTGCATTATTGGTAGCAGTAGCTGTGCCTCATATAAGGAGACAGTAGTATATATGGGACTGAATTATTGTCGAGGAAATAACTGCTCTAAATTTCTTGAGAATTTGGCTTCTCATTCTCCATAAGGCTACTATCACTCAAGACAGTTTTAGTTCAGATAGTTTGTGTATTCCACAGGAAGTGCTCATGAAAGACAAACTTAAAAATTTAATGGCATCTGTGTGCTCTATAAGGCCGTTTTGAATATAAAAGGAGTACAGTGAAATTCCAAGACGAGTACTTACTTTGTTTGATAATACTGGCTCTCTGGCATAGCCACAATATAATGTGAATATAATGCTGTTGCATGCCCAATACATAACATAAGCAGGTTTCCCTATAGGTTGTTCTTTTTTCTTCAACCTTTGGCGACTAGTGTTGTCCTTCATCTTTTACAACATTATTTTCCCTCCTGCTGCCAGTAACGCAGCCCTGTTGGACACTCTATTGGAAAAGGATACTTTCCAGGCACGTCGATGCCGACCTGGTAGTCAGAGAAGCTCTTGAACGGGTGGAAGTTGATCACAAAGAGAAGACCAGCTCTCTCGAAGGCTATCACTTTGTCATCTTCGTGCTTCCAGCTCACGTAACCCTTTCATAGATAAAAAACAAGAGCAAAACACCCAGACTCAGCAGCAAGAAAAAGATAACTGCAGAGTTTCAACCTGTCTTAAATGTCCATTTTTCAATAACTGTCTGCGGTGTCGCGCAGCAATTCCCAATACCCATGAGATGTGTATTAACTAGCATTAAATTTAATACATATGTGAATTAAAATGGCAAACATTTTAATTAAGAATAACAATACACAAACAGACACATACACTTTGGAATAGGGACTAGTGAGTAGTCACCACAGACTACTCCTTAAAAATAAGTGAAAACAGCACTATGTATTGTCATCCATTTTTATAGTTAATATGAGAACCTTTGCAATGCTTTTACAAGAACAACTGACAATGTTTCCCAATTATCCACTGCCACTGTTGTTGACGCTGTATCAGATGGCATTGCGACGATCCGACACACTGTTTAGCCAGAGTGAAGTGGCATCATAACAGTAAGCCATGCCAATTAGCCAGAATCCCAGTCATGTATTGTTCCGAACACAATGTCGACACTCATTACATAACGAGTTCTGCCTATGGCCATTTCCACCAGTTTGCCCTCATGCCGTGACTGCATCTGTCACTTTTTATGGATAGACGTGGATGGATAGATAAAGGATTACGCTTGATGCATGGTTGCATGTATGATGTACATCTTGAAACCTCTAGTGATCCCATTACTGTTTACTGCACCTGGTTACACTCAGACTAGACTGTGCATTGCAAGGTAATAGCAGCAGCTCACGGGTGCAGCGGGTAGCCAGTGGTACTTCTCCTCTGTGGTATTGAGGGCCCGGTCAAAGTTGTTGAGAAACTTGTAGCGCAGCAGATTATCCTCTACCAGATGCCATTGCCGTCGAGCATGGTGATAGCTCTCGTTGTTCCCTATCCGAGGAAAGTCCAGCCACTCGGGGTGGCCAAACTCATTCCCTGCAGCGTGTGAAGGCTAACGTCAGCTAACGAGACCCAAGTTCAATGCTGTCAGAGTTCTAAAGCCACAAACCAGGCACAAAATAAAAATCCTTAGAGGCATTAGCTACTGCAGTTGAATCCTGATACAAATCTCAAGCGGTCATGAAAAATATGTGTACCACTCAAAATTCATATTTTTGCACCACCCATCAAGAGCGTTCTTTAGAGCAACAATTTAGAGGCATTCTGCAACCGCCTCATTATGTCGAGCATTGAGGCCACTAATTAGCAAAGCTAAGCAGCCCTTCTAAATGGTTCTAGTAGTTAGCTCTACTCAGTAGTACTACTCAAGTTGGTGCTACTAATCAAGATTATCACTTAGCAACAATGCATAGTGTCCATAGGGTAACGCCGGGATGCTTAATTAAGCAACCCCCAAGGTTTTTAGTTTTTCAAACAGTGTGACGAGAACGTAATAGAAAATATAGACCTCACCAATGAAGTTCAGCCATGCTTCGCCTCCTAGAGCATGTGTTATCATACGGATGATCTTGTGCATGGCGAGACCACGGTCGACGATGGGCGTGAGCTCAGTCAGCACCGACATGTTGGTGTACATCTCTTTGTCCATCAGCCAAAAGGCTAGCGTCTTGTCTCCCACCAGGGCCTAAGAGAGAACAACCACAGGACCACGTTGAATGGATTGTGCGCTCCATAATGCCAAAGGCAAAGTCTTCCATTAGTAATTTCTGTAAAAAACTGCAAAGGAATGGACAGGAAGTGTCCACATTGTTAAAGCAAGCACAGCGATGTGCTAATATCAATCTCAAGAACCTGAACTGGTTCCATATTGAGTCATGTGACAACATTGATTCACTCCCAAACTGCACTTGTGAGGGGCATATACTGAAGCAACGTTATGTGCCACTCGCACAGAGCAGCAAAGAAATTTAAGTAGCAGGTGAAATGAGAACGGGATGATTAAAGTGTGAAAGGCGAAGTGAGAAAACTTAAACTGGGAGAAATTAAATTCTTGCATGTTTAGTTAACACTTCTAAACTGCAATAACTACTCTCAGAATGTGATAATGAACCATGTTCGTGTCACCGCCATCTGCCGTATTTTTGACGAGATAGCGCTAAAGGCCCCGTTCTGCAGAAAATCTAGTGTTATTGGTTCTGGAAGGTGGTAGTAGTTGGAAGGTGAAATGGCTGGTTACTGATTGGTCAGTTCGTTACACAATACAGGAGACCACATGACATGACCTGTTCGTGGCCTGCTGCCAACTCAGGCTTCTCCTTTGAGATTGCAGGGTGAGATGTGAATTGAATCTTTCAGGACCCTTGAGCGATGAGTAAGGCACATTACTCTAGGCACGTCCATACAGCTAGGCTAGAGCGAGGCTTTACAGATATCCCATGCCGGGTGGTCTTCTGCAAAACTGAGTATCTTATGACTGTATGCTAATATGTGGTAGATAGTACAGATACAAATTTAGGGATTAGAGATTAAGTGAGTAGCAAAGTGGATATATGCAAATAAGGATCTTCAGACAGAAGCCATTAACACTACTGCATTATCGCACTGCCGGCGGCAGCGGCCCGAGAAAAAGAGCCGTTTTTTGAAGCAGTTCAGATATCAGCGTTGCCGAAGATCCAGAACTGGTTTCCAACATTAACTTTAGCCCTTGTTGTAACATTCGTGCACTGAGGAATGTCAATGGCCGAGAGTATTGCACACACTGATGGCAAGTTAGCCTCAAGAGTAATTTTTTTCTCTTTCAAATTTTCACATTATTTATAACCAAACATCAGTGAAGTAGTATCGAAGAATCAGCGCTCAGTAATGTCAGCTGCCAAGTATCACCTGTCAGCACCATGGCCATGATTTTTCAATCACAACACCGACACTGGATATCCTGGGTAACGTGGCCTTTAATGCTATTGTGTTAAAGAGCGACTATTCATAAATATGGAAATTTTCGTACATTTTTTGGGAGTGGTTAAAGGGTCAATGACTTTCTATTATTGCATTAATGTGCCATGGTTAGAGCCATGCGACAGCGATACATCACCGACCTGGTCATGGGACTCTGCATAGGCCACCGTTTTCTCCATCCACCGGCGGTTGCACATGGTGTGTACAATGTTGCCCATGTTCCAGTCTTCGTCCTTTTGCTCCTTCAGCAGCTGCATGAGCAAAATGCACGCCAACCAGCTGCTTCACAAGGCGCCATGCAAACTTCATTACAATGCACATTCTTCAGGCCGAAAACAATCATCATCGTCAGCTTACTCCACTGCTGCAAGAAAGCCTTTACTCCAGCAATTGACAATTACAGCCCCTGTCGTGAGCCAGCCACGGCCACCCTATCGCCGCAGACATCGCAGTGTTGTCTGGCCACCTGACTCTCGCTGTCCCCCGCGCTACGACACCCAGTGCAGTGATTACATGTGCAGTGGCTGCAGTGCCAAGCTCGAGCTGTCTGCTCTAGTACAACAAGTCAAGCACTTTATTCCACTCCGTCGCCGTCAAAAATGACAGTGCAGTTAGCAATGACAGGCTTTTCCCCAGCACCAAGCCGAGAGGCAAAAGGATGTATATGACGGGGTGTAATCCCGCTGCAGTTCGAACTGAGCGCTATAGCCACTCCATACATCATTGCCAGATATTGCATCCGTACCCATCTTTTTGTGTGTCTCTGGCGCTCAGTTTAGGTTTTGTGCAAAAAGCGTCTAATTTCCTCGCACTGCAGGACTTTAGAAAATGAGTTATTTATTTATTTCAAAAACTCATTTGTCATTGTCTTTTTCACAGCTTCAAGCTCTCCATTGGGGCTAACCATGCAACTTCAATAACTAAAAATTTCATTAGTGCAGTTTTGCTAATTAGATGGATGGTAATAAGAGTTTTGCAGCATATTGTGTCTGCCATGGCTGCGAATGCTTGTTTCTATCTTGAACAACCTTCAGAAATTTTTGAGATTGGTCGCTGAAACACCCGGTATCTATAAAATTAAACGCTGAATCTAAATTCATAGCATAAAACCAAGCCAAGCAGACGGAGCACAAACAAGGCAGTCTTATCACAATGATTTTGGATTTTATGAACTTCCTTAAAAATTTAAAAGGCGATTTTTTTACAAAACCACCGCAGCAAAAAATTGAGCAGTTTTGTCTTTGAGTTCCACAATAATCTACTTAAAGCTTTAAGCGTGGCTCTCACCATTCTAACGTCAGTAACCAAATATTCCTACTAACAAGGTCAGTTCACATGCATTAAAGGACACTCCTGTTTGCCAAAACATGCAGCTTCAGTTTCTTTCTCACAAGCTGTGCCAGTTACATTTTTCCTGCACCTTTGGCTCACATTATAGCCGACCAGAAGTGGTATCATCAGGTTTATCTCACCCCCATTTCCCTTTATCTTCTGAGGCAAAGGAACCTGCCTTCCTGGCTGTAAAAAGATGTACAATGCAATAAAAACACTGACCTTGATCCAGAGGTCAGGGAGTGCCATGCCCAGGCGGAAGTCAAAGCCTCCGCCACCTTCGTCCACAGGCCGGCAGAGTGCTGGCATGCCAGACACATCCTGCAAGGGATATCACAAGGATGTAGTACGGATGTACTGTCTGTTTCCATGAAAGTGGCAAACTTAGCTAGCAAAACACACTAAATTCTGTTTAGATCATCTCAAAAAGCAAGCTATAAAATTTCGTGGCATGTTGGTATGCGGGACCCAATGTCGTGACGATGCTGCGTGTGAGCTGTGAGAGTGTTGTAGAGAAGTTGCAAGTTGCCCCGGATTGATTTTGACCACCTGGGATTCTTCAGCGCATGCCGTCATCACACAGCACGTGGTGGTGTCTGCTCTCACTGAAACGTGGCTGCCGTTCCGAGGGCGAATTTATGGAGAACTCTTGGAACGAATGGCAGGGAGCCAGGATGGTTCAACACTCACCATGCTTTTTTGTATGCTTACTTTAAAGAAAGAGAGCTTTTGGGGAGGGATTAAGTGCAGTGCTTCAATAAAAAATTTCCTCCGTGACGGGTTAACCACGAAGGAGTACAACTTGGCGTCAGCTAAAAAGTCTGTGCTAGCTTGCCATAACACTGATATTAATTAGGACGTTTAACAGCCAAGCCACGGAGTAGGCGAAAGGTGTACCTCCGCTATGGTGATGGCGTTGGGGTGGAGAGTGTGGATCATGTGATTGGCCAGCATGATGTAAACGAGCGACTCGGTGTCCGTATTGAGGCCAAAGTACTCGTTGTAGTCGCCGCTGAAGCCGTGGCCCATGCCATGCGAGTGGTACAGCATTGAGGTGACCCCGTCAAAGCGGAAGCCGTCAAACTGGTACTCCTTGAGGTACCAGTGGCAGTTGGAGAGGAGGAAGCGCAGCGTCTCCATCCTATAAGCAGTTCATTGAGTTCCATCACATACCACTTTTGGCAATGCCGGCCAAGTGCTCCATAAATCTTATTAATAACATAAAATGCCACCAGAGCAGAAAAGATGAAATTCCTAGCAGCATATGCTTGAAATGTTTATATATACGTCGACAGACTAACATTCCTCCTGCTACTTATTCAAATACCATGTGTTGCTGACAAAAGCAACAATTGCGACTCGCAAAAAAAGGGTATCAAAACAACCGCTCACATTACCACTTTGTTTCACTAGGCTGTTGGCTTCTTATATATGTAAGCTATAATGAATTCAAGAAGAGGGCTTTGTTGGGCTGGTTGGTTCATGTTGAATGGAAGAAACAGCTCAAACGGATGGGACATGTAGGAAGGCGAGACAGACACATGAGCAGCTCATGCGTCTTTCTCGCTTTCCTACACGTCCCGTCGGTTTGAGCTGTTCCTCCCTTCCATTCAAGCTATAATGAGCCCCTCATTTCAATACTCTTGTCAGCTTGGTTGATTAATACTGAGCATATGCGATGGTAGAAGACCAAGAAAATACATAAAACACTTCAAATTATTGAAATATGAACATCTAATATTCTAGCTTAGCAGGGTAGATGTGTAGGCCAGTTGGTGAGACATAAGGAAAATAAAACCGCAGCAGACACAGGACGGAGGCTGTGTTGTCTCTAGCCTCCGTCCTGTGTCTGCTGTGGTTTTATTTTCCTTAATATTCTAGTGCAGCTTCCTTTACCACATTAGGATACCAGGATGCCAGAACGGAAAAGTTGAACACTGCATAAGACAATGGAACACGAGTTAAACTAAGGGACTGCAAAGAAAACGGCTTTTAGAAATAAATCATCACTAAGCCGACTCATGAGATCTCTCGTGTGCATGCATGCCCAATCCAGTGTAGCCTTGCCGCCAAAGCCAAGAAGGCATAACTTTTGTGCATACACTGACATTGGATTGGATTGGTGCAAGAGTGGGTTAGCAACACTAAGATGGCAATATCACATAGACGCATGCATGGACGTATATACCTATCCAATTACAGACATTGTAACCGGAGCAAACATGAAATGCCCCCTCCATTTACTGTTGTACAAAAAACGAGACAACAACTCCAATGTAGCATAAAACCACAAGCAGCGAAGAAAAATAATAGGTGCAGGCTAGGGTAATGATAAGCTTTGGGAGAGGCATTTACGTTGCAATACAAAGTTAATAGTTGTGCTGGGAATTATGACTGCGACAGGAGCGACCATGTTTGACAAATCAGGCCTGATAAAGTCCTGCGGCAAGAGGCAACATGTAAGGTGCAAGAGCTCACTGCGTGTAGTCGAATAGGCGACTGTCCCAGAGCGGGTGCGTTCCGCGGCCCCCGTCATGGAAGAAGCAGCTGTTGGTGCCATCGAACTGGTTCAAGCCATCTAGCACGTTTTTGGACGCATGGCTGTGCACCACGTCAAGCAACACGTAGATGCCCATCTCGTGTGCCCGGTCCACCAGCGCCTTCAATTCTTCTGGTGTCCCGTAACGACTGTAAACAACCAGCCAGACCCACCACTGTCATTTTGGTTTTTAAGCTTGGAGGCAGTTGGCTGGATTCCACAGAGGGCAAGCTCATAGAGAATGAGCAGGTAGATAAAACTTACCCTTAATTGTTGGGAAATGTTTTGTGAAAAATTCCCTTCACAGACACACCAAAAAGTTCTTGTGACAGTAAATGGGTCTCCAATTTTCACAAGCTTTTTTTTTTACAAAATTACCACTAGTGAAAATTAAAAAAATATGTTTTTCGGGCAATTTTTTTTTTTGTTTCCAGTTCCAAGTGAATCAATGTGTCGCATTGTTTTTCACATTTCCAGTGGTACCGGTAATAATGTCTAGCAGATTAACCAGCTTACTGATCGGTTTACTGATTAGGTGAATGATTTGAGTGAGCAAACTACTTGACTGATCGATTGATCTGGCCAACTGATTGGCAGGCTAACTGCCATGACACAACTTCAGTTTTACAGCGTGGTTTATCTCTTCAACACTGACTGAAGCAATGCAATTACAGCAGCACTTTAATTACTTAAGAAGCTTAAAACACAAAGATGAGACTAGAGAGACATTCGACACAACAGCACCTGATTAAAAAATAGGCCACACCACTCACTTATAGGAAACAAGCACATTGATAAGAAACACAAGTCTTACCTGGATGCTGCGAAAAATGATGTCACTTGATAGCCAAAGCTGGCATAATATGCATGCTCCATGATAGCCATGATCTGAATCGCATTGTAACCTGAAAGAAAAAGAATGTGTTTGTGCGCAACTGACAGAATTTCTTTCTTCTCACTTAAGGCATTTTTCTAAAACATTCTCTACGAGCTCCAAAACACCGCTTTGGAATTTCAAATATGCTTAATGCATATCTATCACACAATGTTGCAATCTAACCAATCACCATTGCTACGTGCAAAGTTGGCAATAAAGTCGGTGTTTTCACATAACTGAACAGTATTTCAAACCAGCTTCTGGCATTCTATACAAATTGACAGTAGCTTTTGCTGACTTACAGACGCTATCACAAGCGTAAAGATCAGTTTAGAATCGCCATGCAAAACAAGATATAAAATCAAAGTGAAAAAGTGGAAGGTAGTAACTGGAATCTAAGAAATCACAGAATGGCAGCATGTTTAATCAGGAGAGGCCTTCGACACTTGTGTTCAGAGTGCCCACAAAATTTGAGATATTAAACTTTCATATCACTGCATATGATTCCTTGATCTGGCGGTCTCATGCTGTAGGCACCGCAACGAGGCATACACCTCCAAACGGGAGTTCACTCCTAACTACATGTTCCACCTGCCATATACAGCCAGACAAAGTTTCACACCTGTTAACACAACCTGAAACAGTGCTCATAAGGCCAGTGTCCACTTCCACAAAGCCCACCAAAGCGGGAAGCAGGATGCCTCTTATCTAAATTATTTAACTCTTAGTGTTAGTTTACCCAACAAAAAGAAATGTTCCCAGACTTTTCAACCTGCTTTAGAGGGGAAAGGTAAAAGCATTTGGTGCTCTGTGACTTTTGCTATTATGCACACATTTGACAGCTTTGTTATCATTTGCTTTCCTCTGAGAAATGGATGAGCTAAATGTCATACTTGAATGGACCGAGAACTCCTCCATCTCTCATATTTTTCTTTTTTTTGTGCCAAAAGACTTCTAGTGTGTATGTGTGCTGCTTTGATAGTCCCCTCTTCAGCTGAGCCAAGTCCTCACCCTGATGCTTGATGCGTGGAAGAACATTGTTCATGAAGTTTGCATAGTTGGCAACCCAGTAGTCCTCTGAAGCAATGCCAATGTGGCATTCGTAGATGCGAAGGCTCTTGGGTACGGGCACCTTGGGATGCTTGAACTTGTAACGCTGTGGGAGAGGGGGGGAGGAAACAAAATGCCATTGCTTTCACTTTGCAGACGCTTTAAATACCTTCGAGAAGATGCTACCCCAAGCCCACAGTCTACCGAGTTAATACTAATGAGCATCGTTAAAAATATATTCACACCTCTGTCATGCAAATTTCCACAATGTGCTGAACATGCCGCTTGATATCAAAGCAGAAAACTGCAGCAAGATTACTTTCATCAAACATGGCTTCTCACCACCCATGCATTCAGCAATGTCTGTCAGTAGTTTGAAACATTACCAACAATTGTGGTTTGTGGGGTTTAACGTCCCAAAGCTATGAGAGACGCCGTAGTGGATGACTCCGGAAATTTCGACCACCTGGGGTTCTTTAACATGCACTGACATCATACAGCACATGAGCACCTTGCTTTTCGCCTCCACCGAAAAGCGACTGCCGAGGCCGGGATTCGATCCGCGTCCTTGGGAACAGTAGTCGAGTGCTGTAACCACTGCGCCACCCCGGAAGGGTCATTACCAACAATTAGTAAACTTGATGTTTACACAGCAAGTACTGCACACTAGCAGTAATAGTGAGGTACCTTATTACCTTATTACAAGATTAATAAGTACCTCATTATTAATATTGTAATAAGTACCTTATTACAAGATTATAAGAAACTCCAAAATTGCTGCAACTTGCAACAGTGCAAATACGGTAACTGGCACAAGTATGTCACCTCCATGCCTAATGCTACTACTGAAAATATGAAGCAAATCTGACGCACTACACATGCATCCCATAGTCATGGTGCACACAGCAGCAGGCCACAACATCCCCCCCCCCCCCCCATCTTCTCTCTCTCTCCTTTTCTCTATTTTGCTGTTACCTACCTACCTACGTACCTCTGCCTCAGGAGGATTCCAGAAACGGTGGTCATACTGGGGGTTGGTTTTGTCTCTGGCGACATACGTCGCCCACGGACTGTTGCGGTCGGCCAGTTCTCCTGTGGTCTTGTTGAGAATCACAATCTGGAAAAAGATGTGCCACACGATATTTTCACTGCCCTAATCCACTCCTGGTGCTTTTTGCAGACTGTGCCTTAACTGAATATTAACACCGGTTTAAAAAGTTTTTTTTTTCTTTTTTTTTTTTCAGCTTGGTTAAACGAATTTTCTGAAAAGGAGCAACTTCCAAATTATAGAAGCAATTAGCCTAATTATCCCCGCCTAGTGAATCCACACACCTCTAAGGAAATGCTGCTAGTCTTCTCAAAGAAAAATTTTATCTTGTAGATCCCTTACAGTTTTGCAACAGTGGTCAGGCACACATATTTATTAGGGAAGTAAACTAATATTTCTACCCCAGCCATCCGCCAGCTTTCCTGGCAATTTCAGTTGGTAGAGCAATAGCAAGGGCTTTATGTTAGTGGTGCTTGAAAGGGCAGTTGGGGAAAGGAGGGCACTGTCTGCAGTTTTAACAGGATGGAAAGGAAATTCGGATCTCTACTTGACCATGATCAGAAAATGTGTATTGCAACAGTGGGAGAGCATTGATATTGATATGTTTCGTAATCAAAGTACTAAATACACCATAAGAACAGCATGTTAAGTGAGTGCATTCTGTCCATAGTGGACCTCTTTCATCTGCGTAGTGGTCTTCAGCTCAAAATGTGCAAAAACAATGTTGTGGGCTCCAAGCCACAACACAGTAGGGCACGCCAAGCTCATTCCAATGAGTTAGAGTTCTCTAAGGTGTAATGTGCTATTATTAATAATTATTCTTTCAAAACATTAAACAATGACTGCATCTAGCATGGTGGTGTCCAGAGACCATAACATGTAACCGTACACCGTAAGTTGTAGATCCAGAAAGGACCACAGCTTGTCACCGCAAGCAGGGAGAACAAATTCGCATGCCACGAACTATGGTGACTTGCCTTGACTCTGTCCAAGTGCCCAATCTGGGGAGAACCATCCGGTTTCGGAGGCAGTGTCAATTCCCATTTGCCAAATGGAAGTTTCTTGAAAGGATGCGTGAGCCTCTCCCAGGAGTCTAACGAGACACACCAGGACAATTAAACATTAATGGACACATGCAGTGTCGCAATGAGGACAGCATCAATACTTCTGCACAAGGCAAGGCGCTCATGAGATACTGTGGAGAGGATGAGCTGAGGCTGCTGAATCAGGATCTCATACTTTGAGCTTTCATTTCGAGCAGATCCAAAGCATTCCATTTACATTAGCCCCAGAGAAAGTGCGCACATTTTTCACTAGGCTGCATTTCTGCTGAACAACTATGTGGCGTGCACAAGTTTGAAGTTATGCATTTCCTGAGGCTTTTTCAAAGTGCCATATTTACTTACACAATGGATTCACTTGCAAAAGAAATTCAACTGTCATGCGGTCTGAAAAACTATTGATTCCTGCTAATGTCTACTACCCAGAGTAAAGAACATAAAAGAAAGTTAGCAATTTCGTTTGGGAGCAAAGCATTTGTAATGCGAGCAAATAAGGTAGGTCACAGAAAGACTTCAGCACAAGGAGCAACAAGCGAATGTTTCATATTCACTTGATTCCAGCGTATCTGACAAAGCTTAAAATTATCGCTACATTCATTAGTAAGCGCAGAAAACAGCCACACAATATTCATAGAAATGATTATTAGAATTAAAAATTAGTTTTAGCTTCAGTTCTACAAGAGGAAAATAGAAAACTGCACTATCTTGGTAAAGAATGCTGCTTTTTGAGCATCTTATTTGGACCATGCTTTGTAGTGAGGCATAAATGAGTATGTACTCACTGAAAAATAGCTATAAGCCCAAAATTTACATGATGTACAAATAATCATAGATCAAACGACACTCAAAGGACCACAGCACGGTATATTTAGACGGTACTAAGTTCTACATTAAAATGTAATATTAGCTGTCACGAATTAGCATTCATCTCCAAGAAAGTCTCCACTTATCACATCCACATTGAAAAACAAACCAAATACAAATCATTTTACGTGTGGCCCGAGCAGTAGTAAAATTTATTACGTGCTATCCTGTTTTGTCCCACAACAGGATGGGCAGATGCGCCCGTCACCGCCTGGAAATTGAGACCTACGCTTCAAGATCTGTTCGAAGATTTTCTTGCATACTGGACGTAGTCACATATAACAAATGTATCTATTTTTTTGGCTCTCAAAGCAAAAAGTTTTCCCCCTACAGCTTGTGTTTAAGGCATCAAGCAAATCTATACATGCATGTCTTCAGAAGAGAATTTATGCATCGAAAGTGACAACAGTATTTCAAGGATATTCATTCTTCAGTTGATATGAATGTTGAAAGTGTTACAAGTAAATCTTGGCAACATAACTTTTGCAATAACAGCACAAGGTGTGTTCAAAGAATAAAAAGAAAAGTGTACAGGATCAGGATGACCCTTGCACTGTCTTTACTCCTTTCTAGCTGCTGCCACAGCATGAAATATTAGTAACAAATCTGGAACTTGTTGCTGTAAATGTTTAAACAATTCATTTTAGCATTACATTTACAGCATTCTACATGGAGTCTTTTTAGTGAGTGGTGCTGACTGTCAGCATGACATTTTTTCTTCAGTTCCAGTTGTACAAAGTGTACTGGCAGACTTCGCAAATGAAAGACAGTCCATTCCTGTAAAAGCAGGTCAAACCGCAATTGCAAGCATTCTGTCCTCACCGCTAATCTTCCTTGGAGGTATATCACACTGGAGAGTTCTTATCTCCTCATTTAAGCATTGTGTTCAAGTGTCGCGCCACTTACTGAAGTCGCCACGCAGAAACACAGCTTCAGCACCAGGGGCCCACTCCAAGATGTGAATCGAGTTGTCGGGCATGCAGTGAATTCCATACTTCTCGTAGCTTTTACAAAACTCCAGAAGCCCTTCACTGTTCTCTATCCTCAGCAGCTGTTCTTTGAAACACTTATACCTGGGAAACAAAACAAGCATTATCGAATCAGGTGCAGGTGGAAACGAACAGATGTAAAATGCACCTGGATCGGCAATCGCCAAACGGACCTGATGATTTCCGCTATAATAGTGAGTGAAAAGCTGCGCTAAAGTAATTTAACCCTGCGTACGTGCAATAGGTGATCATCACACTAATGCAACGACAGTAACAAATTATGCATAATACGAATGGACGCATGAACCATTCCGAAAAAGAAAAGTAAAGAAAGCCGAGCCGGTAAAGACATGTCAACCGGACGGCGGCTCAAAAGCAAGCTCGCGCATACAGTGCCGTGAGACCGGCATAACGTCAATGACAGTCGCAAGGTCACGTACTCACCTTCGCCTGATCTCGTTTTCATGATTCTTGAGGTACGGATCATGCTTCAACAATTCCTCAATGTATGGAACCGGCACGTCCATGTACGATGCCATCGTTGACAAGCAGTTACAGGACGGGGCGTTGACTGTGCGGCACTTAGCGAGTTCACGTCGAGCCACTCGAAGGACACTTTAAGTCTGGCGCGGAAGGAGATCTCCGAAAGCAGCCAGCCTTGAGCCAAGATGACATCAACGCGGTCTATGATAACCGACACATGACGCCAGCTCGCTAACCGTGGCAACCACAACCACCGCGATCATGGAGCTCCCTGCGGCCGGCTGTCAACAACAACAGGCACAGCCGACCGGCAACCACCAGGTGTCCCTCTTGGCGAAGAGATATGAAAACTAAACTAAAACCGCTAAAGCTGCCAAACCTCTTCCACCGTGCTCTGTGCTCTCTGGCGTGCTCATGGGCGTGCTCTCGTGGTTCATGGTTCCCACCAAAATGGTGGCTGATCACTCAGCGGTATAGAGTTAAGGTTACACCGGTTAAACAAACTTATTTCCACGCTTATTTCTCCTCCGTGGTCGTCCGTCAGCTCAAATGATTTATGGAAGACGTTCGATGATTTCCGGTATGGTGACATCGTTGCCGCACATCCAATTAGGATTTTTTTTCTTTTCTTGGGTTTGAATATATTGCCCTTTTTAACAGGTTGTCCTTACTGTCCGTACACCTGGTGATTTGATTCTTTCGTGACTTACGTGATTTTGGTGTGCGCCAAAAAAAAATTTAAAAAATAACAGTAGTCAAAAATGTCACCAACTGGAGTAAACATTCTATTTGGTCGCCAAAATGATACTAGAAACAAATTTTACTGCGATATTTCTTTTAATGACTTCTTCGGAAAACAATTTCGTGACCTCCATTAGAGTGTACTAGAAGGATCTACCTCCATTCCGCGTGCTCACGATATGTGGCCATGTGCCGCCGCCGCCTTGTTCTAGCTGTAAGTAGGTGATCCAAGCGTTTTGTGAGGCTAGTCTGAGACTATGGTATGCAAAAGCTCGTAGGTTCATATATGTGTCGCCAAATGCCCATATTCCCGTACATAAGAAGGGGCAAACAGCGCTACATGTGCTTTATCTAAGTGCGCGTAGAACGGATGTGGAGGAAGAGCTGTCACTTTTAAGGCGAAAGCCTTGTGGCTCATGCTGTCGTGGACAAAATGTGTCCTGCTTTTGCGGCGGCTCTGATTGGCCGAGGCGGGATGACGTCATAGAGGTCTCGACCAATCACAGAGCACCGCCACAGTATGCGCCATTAACTCTATGGTATGCGCGAATGCGTGCCTTATATGGCCATATAATAACCAATGACCAATTACTAATTAAGTAATTAATTGACTAATTAATTATCTACCTTATGACCAATACATTGATTAGTTATTTAAATTACTAATTAGTGTCAGTTGCGCAACAGAATGCGGCACTCAGGCTTTCGCCTTTCACTACTTTAGTCGCTAAAGTCCCTCCTAATTTGTTTCGACCCACAGGAAGGTACCAGGGACGTCTGGACATACATAGTTTTTATCACCATATGAGATCTAGGCGCATCGGAATTTTCATGCGTGAAAATGAGCCCCAATTAATGGTACATGGCAAATTGCAATGTAATGAAAAAAACCAAGATCAATATATAAATATTGTGCAATTTAATAAAAAAAATTCACTGACGCAAACAAATTAGCATATGAGAGACAGTAGTATGTTGGCAAAGAACTAGGTGCAATTGCATATTTGTTGAGGGCAATTGTTAGGGCAAAAAGTCTGAAAATGCGGGATTGCCCATATATTAGAAATTCTGAACGCGCTGTTCTAAAGGATATGCTATGGTTCTTATCCGTGGTGAAGATAGTTAGCGGGGAACTTCAACTGAACGTCAAATGCAAGGTCATGCTCACCTTCGCCTGATCTCGTTTTCGTGATTCTTGAGGTACGAATCACGCTTTAACAACTCGTTAATGCATGGTACCGGCACGTCCATGTATGATGCCATCGCTAAAGCAGTACACGTAGGAGGAGGCGTTGTCTCTGAAACCACTAAGATGGCAAACGCGCTTGCTCGATCTAGCCCACCAAAATGGTGGCGTAATTCTGACCTCTCTAGGTTATACAACTTCTTCCTCATTCCTGGTCATCTGTCAGCAAGTTAAACTGGTTAAACTGGCTGACAAGTGACCGCGGAATCACGCATAGAAATGATAAAAATAGCTCTGGCACTTTTTTGGCACGAAAACCCTTGTGATAAAGGTCATAGTGTCTTCGGTAGCTGATAGTGAGGGATTGTTGACCTGGTTGACCTCAGAAACTAAATCACCTCTTCAAAAAATGCATGTGGAATTAACGGACCTTTACAATATATGTCCTGAGCTTTGGCTACTGTACTTTGGCGCTCTTTGGCGTTTGTTAGGCTACAAAACAAACGATCGTTACGTTAGAAGACAAGAGACCCACGCTAGATGTCGTGGCCATCGCAACAAGGTCGGCGCCTTTTTTTTTTTTTTTTTTTCTGTGCCTTCACGCCGTTTGAAAGAAAGGAAAGCCAAGAAAGAGCTCCAGAAGAAAAAAAGAAAAACTAATGTGATTTGTCTACAGTAACATTGTCGTCCATAGAACTTTGTCGTCATAGTGACGTCAGCGCAAACGTCGCCAAAATAGCTACCTGAAACTCTTGTTTGTGCTTTCGCTTTCCTTGTATCAGCTCGTATCTCGAAATGCTGCGCTATCAACTCACGCTTCGGCTCATCTCACTTTCCATCGGATCTCGTTTCTTTTAGAACGAGGCGCTCACTGCGCGGGAGGCGTATGAATCAATCCGTCTCTCCGTAGCACGCTATGTGGTCCCGCTCGTGCAGATCGCCGTGCTCCCAGCGTTTTTGAGCTGCCCGCGGTGGCTGAGAGGCCCAATGGAACCAAATGAGAGGTCTCCGCTGTTGTCCAGTGCGATCAACCAAGATGAAATTGACACTGCGCGCAGTGAACGCATCTCGGCGGTCAGCGAAAGCTTTTCAAGCCATTCTTCCAGGTCAGCTGTCATGTGCTTATTCATGTGCTGTACGTGACGTATACCGAGTTTCGGTTGCCTTTTGGACACTATCAAGTCGGTGCAGTCGCAGCCATGGTCGCACCAATCGTGCAGCAGACGCTTTAATAATACTATCAGCTCCATTGCCCAATGCGCCAGCGTTACTCATGTCACACGCTCGCTAAACTGGCTTCTTCATAAGTGCGTTCCTCGTTTTATTTCGCTTCTTTATTTGGTTAGTTTGTATGCTTGACAGTTTACAATATCCGCCCCCTTGGACAATGCTGTGAGACATTGCATGTTTGGAGGTGCGTTCGCGCACTTCCAGGAGCCGCTCCCCCCCCCCCCCCCCCCCCCCTTTTTTTTTTTTACATCCATGCGTTAAATGGGCACAGCGTATACATTTTAACACAGAGCAACTGCACTCTTGCATCGGCGCGATGTTCTAAGCTATGCGGACAATTGCTATAATATGGTAGCAATTTAGAAACGCGATTTTAAAATGCTTTAACAGTTGCGCACACAACGCTTCGAGTGGTATATATCGATATCATACCTTGTAGATGAGATTTTCATCAGATAAGAACATGCCTGTGTTGCTGCCTGGAAAATAACTGACCATAAACCAAGTGGCCAGACGCGCTTGTTATCAGCTGCATCGGTGTGCGCCAGATCTTTGACATGCTATCACATTGTGACGAGTGTCTTTTTTTCTGCACAATGGACCTAGCTTGCAGCACAGCACACTAGAAAAGCGGAGAATACCGCTTTTTTTTTTTTTTTTTCATATAGTGTGAGCTTCTACACATACCGGATTGCTGGAACAATGATGCAGTAAGAGAGGTGAACCTAAGTTAAATTATTTCTGCCTTTACTTCCACAGGTTGTGTAAAGTAGTCTGGGAACTGTATTGCAGATATAATAAAATGTAACATTATTTATGTCTCCATTACTAAGGCAAAATTGCGATTTCTTTGATGAAATAATCATTTGCTGCAATACTTTAGCATAAAAACAATGTTTCTCGTGTCCTTTGAAGAGTCTGCATTAATTTGATATTTACACTTTTTACACGTTCAGCTGTTTTAGCTAGCACATCATTCATAATTTGTATGACGAACAGGTCAAGTTTGCAAAAAAAAAAAAAAAAAGGTCAATAGCTGCCCTTCTGTCTTGTGTATCTCTTTGATGTCATTGTTGAGTCCTCATCAACAAGTCCTCATCAGAACTTCAAGTAGAGTTGCCAGCTAATTGTCCCCTGTCTTTCAAAATTATTTAGATGTACTAGGTTGAGTTGTTTTTCTTACTAACTGTTCTTTTACATTCTTTATCTGCTCTGCTTGCTGATGTTCTGTCCACCCGTGCTGTTCTGCTGATGCTCCTTTTTATTTTTTTAGCCGCCCTATTCTTGGTGCGTCTTGAAAGTTTGCATTGCTGTATTTCATAAAGGAAGCTACCAGTTGCTAGTTTGCTAGTTCATACCTGTCCCTTTTGTACTTCTTGTGTGAAAATAAGAAAACGGGATGGGGGATATCTTCACTGAATCGCTGGCATGTACAAAAGTGCGTGCCCAGCTTTTCTGGATGTACAGCAACCAGTAGCAAACACCATGTTTTTGCTACTGGCAGACAGCAGACATGTCAGTTGCTGTATGCTACTTGATATTTTAAGCATTATTTTGAGAAAAATAGAGAGTCCCAAGTGCTTCTGCATGAACATGGTAATTATCATGGTCAACTCTTCCTCACTGCAACTCTCGCAACTAGTTTCCTGTGGCCATCAAAAACATAAGTATGCCAGTGGGATGTAATCATGGGATGCCAATGGAAAATTGATGAGATGTGCTGAAAATTACAAATTTCCATTGTAAGTGTTCCATTGAATTTTCATTGAAAGTAAATTTCTGCTAAAGTGTTCAGTGCCATGCAGCTCATGGTGGATGTTGTGCGAACTAGAAAAATTTGTCCAGCTTACTTGGGCTAGGCATACGCACTGCTCTATGAAAAGAACAATGTTCAGGTAGAAAAGGGCCATTTCTTATTTTTTATTTTTTTTTTCACAAATGACATCGGCTTGTGTTTCTGGGTGTATTGCACGTGCCCTCTCTGGTGTTTTCTAGTTCACGGCATTGTGTTGCTGTGAATTCATTACGCAAAAGAACACGTCCTAGCTACTGTACATGCTGCAACTAGTGCTGTTTTCCTTTTAAGGAAGCCATTCCACTACCCCATTGGTGAGCAGGGGCACATAGTGCCAGACTCGGACGCAAACGTTGCAGCAACCTACAGCAGGTACCGCTACTACAACAAGCTGGTGGACCCGTCTCTGCAGATACTGGTATTTACCCTGCACTGGTCTAGTAGTACTGATACCAATAACCTGGATGCTTGTGGTGCTGTTCTGCAGTAGCTTCTCTGAATGGAGGTAAATTGAGAATGACATAAGCTGGCATGACATGACATGAAATTTGAATGACATTGAGCTATGCTGCTTTTATAGTTGCTGGCAAAAGTAAATATGCAGTCAAATAATTTACCCATAGTGCAGAAATGTATAGTAAACACTGTGGAACCTATATGTCATTAAAAAAATTACTGCTCTGTTTTCAGTGGCACTAGTTTGCAAAGTGGGGTGTTGCGAGAATCTGGGCCATCTCTCAATATTAGTGTGTGGCAATACAAGTTTTCATATTTTTGTTGTGCAGACACTAACACTGCAGTCAGAATTTCCAATTTTGATGGCAGAAATCATAAAAAAGTTTTACATACTGTAAGGTGTTTGTGGTTTCGTTACAATACTTTTTTTTCGTTCAGTAACTGACATGCAGCTAGCCTTCCAATTTTTCGTCATCAAGACCTTTATTTTTATTGTTGAACATGAGATACACTGGCAATTGTGGAAGCTATTTGATTGCAGAATGTACAAGGATGACACACACAGAAAGGAGCAAATGGGATGCAGTTCTTACTGCCAGTCTTTTATATGCACGTGAACATTGTAATACGAAAGAATGTAGGTAAAGATGCTGGACGAACAGCCTCTACACATGGCTGCTGTCATGAGTGTTTACTTTCTTTGATGGGCAGTGCAAATGAAAGCCTACTAGCATGTAACAGGTCTCTGTTTGTGTACTGAATTCTTAAAAAATTTTCAAAACTTGCTGTCCATGATGGCTTATTCAAGTGACACAGGCTCGAATAAAAACAGAAATCAGTGAATTTTGTGTGGTAGAAGCAGTATAAGAAGGAACATATGCAAGCCCTTGATAGTGCAGGCTGATTGAGTGCCTGTAGCTGCTTTAATAAAACTGGAGCCTTGACTTGGTACAAGCACAATGATGAATGCAGCATGTAATTTTTGGAGAATAAGAATTTTAATGGTAGTGACTCTGGTATTTAAAGTAGATGGTACGGAATCAAGACAGGGTGTGCTCTAACGTTGCATGCAGTTGGCTCGCATCACTACATGCTCGCGTGTTCCCTTTCATATTGCTTCTACCTGCACATGACAGTTGGCCAAACGAGTTTCGGCGAGATCACCAAGAGGAAAAGGGTCGATAAATTAGTTTTCTGCTTTCTGTCCAAATGTGAAAAGATGGCTCTCTGGAGTTCTTCTAAAGTGGTCGTCATTTAGCTCAAAAGCATATGTTGGTGCGCAGAGTGATTTAATTGTGTAATTTGAGTCCTAAATTGTTTTTGTACACGAATGTGTTGATTTGCTTGGAAGAACTTTGATAACAGTTCATTAGCGAGATCTCTTAATGAAACTCAATGAAGCATTACTTTTCTTTTCATTTCTGGCTACATCCCACCCACAATGGCTTGGCACTTTCTTCTCTTTTGCAGAGCATACCCGACCATGTTTTGCCAGCGTACTTGTCATTGCCTTTCTTCAAACCATCGCCAGACGGTGAACAGAGCAGCTTTGTCACAATGTTAGTTGCCTACATACAGCATGTGAGTTGAGGTGTGCGATGCTGATAGTGACCCTCTTTCAGATTTGCCATCTGGAATACCATGATGGGTACCTCTCTTCTGAGCATGCCGTGGGCCATCTCTCAGGTACATTTCTTTCGCTGAAATCAGCTAACGGTGGTTTGTAATTTGAGGTTGCCATGGGAATTAGACCCTGTCCTTATGCAGCACATTGGGTGCCTAGTGTCATCAGTCTTCTCAGTGCAGTCTATGCCCAGTGCTGCTCTGATAGCATAAACTCCAAGCCCAGCAAAATTTATAGTGCTATCACATCGACTTGCATTGTTGATATTACATGAAAGCGTAAAAGCCCCATGTCCTAGAAAAGCAGGCACTGGTGTTGTCATGGTTGTAACTTGAAAATCGGCAGATTGCAAAGCAAAGCAATAAAAAATGTCTTGCAGACCCACAGAATAAAATTTGGTTAACACATGATTTTATATCAAAATTTTGATTCAGTTGTTCTCTGTGCAGCATTCAGGATGGTGTCATACCATTTTGCTTCCCATTTAGTGCCAGTTAAGTTGGAGGCTAGTTTGCAAAAGGGATTCGAACCAGTGACATATGCACCTTTGATTGTATGTTGCTAAATATAAGCATAGATGTCCACTGAGAAATGCAAGGAAAATGAGGAGCTCATTATGATACACAAAGGAAAGAATCCAACAGTCAGCGAGGCCAGAGAAAGCATAGGGGAAAGTTTAAAAAATTTTTTTTATTGACATGAACTAGTTGTGTAACAATTTCTAGTTACTGTTGGCTTCTTTCGTTTGTCTATCAAAAAGTGAGATACTGCGCCTTCCTTTCTCCCAAAACAGACTTAAAAAAATATTCAAAAATTTGTGGAATGAAAAGGCGTTGTTAAAGGCACTGTCGCCTCTAGTCCTAGGACGAAGCTTAAGCTAATATTTAAATGTCTAATTCTGTGTCAATTTGTCACATTCAACTTTTTCATTCACATCACTGTAGTCTGCCTGACATAAAGACTGCAGCAATCGGAAAGTAATTTGGCTACGCTAATACTAGGAGAGCTTTTTCGTCGCGCATTATCGGAGAGGGTTGCCACCATAATATAGTTTTAGTTAATGTTCCCCATGTTTCATAACCCACTGCTCATACTCGCCAAATAAAGCATGTTGTTTCTGTTTCTTGCCATTTAATTTAGCAACGACATTTGTGCCTGTGAATGCGACATTGCTTAATGGCAGCTCATTTCAAAAGGTGGTTTTTGCTTGCAGGCTGGATTTGCAGGGGGCATAGTGCTTGTTTTGTCCATTGGACTCCTTTGCCTGTACACAGCATACCGCGTGCTTAGCAGCCCAAGTCTAACAGGTCAGTTTTGGTCTGGTGTTGGTCTGATAGTAAACTTCACATGGCGTAAATACTAGCCATTAGACATGCACCTCATATATGGCCTTGTCATTAATGTGTGCGTGATTTGCTTCTTAACCTGTGCTAGTATGTTGCTGACTTTCTTGCGGTATCCATCTTGGGTTATTTATTTTAAATGCATTTGGTGTATGAACCAGTTCTACACGTTAACTTGTGTGTATATTCGTATAATTGGCAGTATGAAACTAGAGTGCCTCCTAGCCGCTTTGGTTGGCATCCTGCATATTATTGCTTCTGCACATCACGCAGGTGGCACAGCAGCAGTCATTGCGTTCACAATGTCGCATGGAGTTACTACACTGACTTTCATACTATGTCCCCAGTGTCAGGTTTAGCAGATTCTGTCTACCTTTGCCCGTGTTTCCCACTGCCACAGTCATTTATTTGTTTATTTAGGCAAGGTGCTTGTGAATAACGCAATAGAAATGTAGCCAGTAAAAGTAGTGCGTGCCTTTAACCAAAGAAGGCATTTGTTGCCAGTAGCAAGTTTTGAATCAACCCCATAAAAGGATGCAGTATTGATAGCATCATTAAATGCTGAATATTGGCAGCATTGGCCTGCATGATTATCACAGTGTCTATATCGGTTTAGTCCCTGAGGCATTGTATAGGCTTCGGACTGTCTAAAGTTGAATCTGCCTTTACGAACATGGATTTGCCTACATTTAGCAGTGGACAGAAGGAACATGCCACTTCTGCTGGTTATCATTCGGCAGACAATGTCCCTGCATTGTGGACTCTGGTTTATGCTGGTGGCAAGCCAGTTAAAGCCCATCAATACTGGTGCTTTCTTTGTGCAGGCCTCAAGGGAGAGCCGCTCGAGTTCTCGGACGTGTGTCGTCACTTCCTGGGCAAGTGGGGCGAGCGGCTAGCCATTGTGTTCTCCATGATGCCTCTTCTTGGAGCCACCGTTGTTTTCTGGGTGCTCATGTCAACCTTTTTATCCAACACCAGTGTCTTCGTATACGGTCAGTGCGTGCTCTTGCCAACAACAGGGGGAGCAGTGTGTGGCAGTTCCTTTCTGCTCCTGATGATTCTTTGCAGAGATCGCAATGATACAAATCGTGGATTATTTTGCTAGTCTTGCTATGTGCGTGAGATTGTACAGTGTGGAACTTTTTAGTGAGTCTTGCCAAGTTCTGTGAAGTGCTACTGGTGCTCATGGTGATAAGGAGGTCGGACACTCACAATTTCATGTACTTCATAAAGACTCATAGGAAGGACAGGCAAAATTTGTGAAAAATGTATTCCTATACTATGACTTTGTTGTATGTATACGCAGTTCTGCTGAAGCCGTCGTCAAAGAGGGACATTTTACATCTGTTTTAAGGGAAAGGAAAACCTAACACGCAAGCCTATCAAAACTGTGGTGCCTGAAACTGTTTCTCTTTTTTACAGATCACATTGCTGGCATTATTGGGCCAGACGACAAAAGTGGTGTGTATGAACCTCTGCCCTTTTCGTTTTTGTCAGTGTCATTTGAAAAGCTTCTGTGCATAGCACGTATACATACTTTGTGACACTTTCTTAAGAATTCTTTCTTAAGAATTCTGCAGAAACTACACAGCTGAAACATGAACGCTCATTATTTAAGGCGTATTTCTAACATAAATTTTCATTTTTCAGTATTACGCAGTCACATCAAAACCAGATTTTTATTGCTACAAATATTTTGCACACACTCAATAACACGAAGTTTCCACAGATGGCGCCAACTTCACCATTGACGGAGCAAAGTAACCAAGCAGCACGTTAGGTGGCTGTCCACCAACAGAACTGTTGGCCAACTGATGTAGTTAAAGAAGCTGTGCCCCTGTACCTTTTTCTTCATTGCCAAAAGATTTAACCAAGTGTAGTAGTATTTGCACGCCATTTTGCACAATAGCAATATTTAGGCTTTATGTGGTTTAGATTAAAACACATTTACATGTCCCGTCCAACAGTAAAGCTGATCACTGGCTTAGATTGAAGTGAACCAGGTACACGTGATTGCGTGTGTGTGTGGTTTGGTTTGTGGCGTTTAACATCCCAAAGAGGCTCAGGCTATGAGAGACGCCGCAGTGGAGGACTGTTGAAGCTTCTGGATTTCTGTTGACTGAACGTAATAGCTGCTTATGACTTGTTCCACTTGCGCGGGCATTTTGATGTGCGTATATTTCTTTTTGCACTGTGAACTTTGCTTTCTGCACTGTTTGTTTGTTGCACAGTCGCTAGCACAGTAGGGTTTTTGATGGCAATATGAATGACAGATCGTAAGCAGTGCACTGAATTGCTAGACAATGTGTTGTTCTCATTCTTGCTCGTTGTTGTTTTGCTTTCTTTTTTTACTCTTGGCGACCACCAAAGCAAGTCTACTGTGTGCTCAGGGCTTTGGAGAGTCCGACATGTCTAAGTTTCCTCTGTTCTCAAATGCTTCGAACACTACAAACGACCCGGTCCTTGACGTTTTGGAGAGCAAGTACACAATGCCTATTGTCCTGGTGTTCCTGCTGTTCCCAGTCATCAACCTGAAGTCTCCATCATTCTTCTTCAAGTTTACCTCGCTTGGTGAGCGCTCTTGAGCATTGCTGAGTGGCATCATTAATTTTTAAACAGCACCCATTTGGGCTTAATGCGGCTGAATTAGAATCCTCATGGGGCAAAAAAAAAAAAAAAGTCATCCGTCATAAAATTCGGTGACTGGCTGGAGAGAAGTGCTGTCACCAGAATGGAAGTGACAATGTCACATATTTATATGCAGTTAAATCTCGTTACAAGAGACACTGTTACAAGAGACACTCGATTATAAGGGACATTTGAAAATGGTTTGGCTGGTTTTCTATGTCTGCCATGTTAACAACATTGCATACAAGAGACATGGTTACAAGAGACACTCGGTTACTAAGAGCAACTTTTTCATGTCCCTGCAGTAAATTCTTCACTATTTAGAAGAGACACAACCCAAGTATACTCATACAATGCAGCTGAAGCGTACCAACTCGTACATGATGCACTTCAGATTCCCTTAGCTAAATTCTGTTCCATATCAGCATCCTTTTTGTTGTATATATGTCAGGAATTAAAAAGGAGTGCTTCCCCATGATTTGAAAGTCCAAACGACTCCATTTCTGCCACTGGCATCACATTACTTTCACCTACGAAGCAAATAAAAATGCATCAATAACATCCAGCATTTTTAATTCCTCGCTGTTAAAATTTGATCACAAGATGAAAGCTCAGAATCCTGATGTCTTATGAAAGCTCAGAATCCTGATGTCTTTCTCTTTGTGGACAAAGCAGCACCAAAGTTCTCGTGCTCAAAGCCACCAAAGTTATTTTTTCCCTCCAAACCCTACAGCCTGCCTTCAACCAACATACAAAGGCATTATGCACTCTGTCAAGTTGGTGTACAAGACAAGGTTGGTTGAACGCCTGTTGCTCGACAGGCAGCAAGACTGTACAATAGTAACTGATGCGAAGTTTGCTGTTCAGATGATTTCAGGTGTCAGGAATGGCGCAAGAAGTGCAGCTGTGAAAAACCGTTTCAGACAAGCAGGCTTTAAATGTGGTGACATGATCTAAGAGGGCCCATATATGGATACCGTGGAAAGCTTTCTTGAAGATGAAGCTTGGGTGAGCATCCAAGAGACTGCTGAGGTACCAGAATCTTTTGAGGAATTCGTATCTGCAGATGTGGATCATGTGTGCTTCCGAAGAGCTTGCAGACTGTGCAATTCTCGTGCAAGTAAATGGCGCTTGTGCCATAGAGGATGACTATGAGAACAATTCAGAGGAAAAGTGTCAGCATCTGAGGGTGATGAGCATGTAAGAGTGACGAGCATGTAAGAGTGCTTCAAAGGTATGAGAGCAACAGGAAGGTTTGCAAAGTGAAGTGCTTTACAACCAGAATTTGGGAAGGAACACACTCTGCACTCACAAAAATACATACTAGTATGAATAACTTCTTTAAGCTTTCCTGGACAATTCCCTGTTAATGTGTGTGAATGCATTTATATGCTGATGTGCAATAAACTGATCAACACAGTGCTTTTAGAATTTTTGGGTACAAGGGACCTTGCTTACAAGATGCATCTTTTTTGGGTCCCTTGAGTGTCTCTTGTAACAAGTTTTTACTGTATCTTCAATGCAGCCATGTTGCCTCATCTAGACATTTTCAAGGGAAACATCTAACCACCAGCTAACCAGCATGTAACAACCTGAAAGAGATGCATGGTTGTGTGAAAGCTGTGTCGTTGTGTTAGGGTTTGCAAACACAACCATGAAAGCATGACACAAAGCACAAACGTACAACATAATTAGGTGTGGTTCAGGTATTCACAGAACAGTGTAACAGATACTGCACGTTTCCTTTCTTGTGAACCAATTTATTATTATTATTATTATTATTATTATTTGGAGTCCTCTTGATTTTTCATTTGCTCTTTGTCGTAGTGTGGTGCCATTTGTAAGTAGTTGTGGCTTACATCATGGCACAGTTTGGTGGAATTGATGGGGAAGGTTCTTTGTAAAATCTTCTATAATCTGTCACTTCAGAAAGAAAAAGAGAATGCAAATATTCACTAGCCCACTTCTTGTGGTTCTGTATGTTCCATCTGTGGAGTGCTCTTTCTCTTTAATTTTTCATGTTCACAAATGGGGGAGTAAGAAAGGGTGACAATAGAAGGCTTTTGTTCCAAACCTGTTTGGTTTTTCTGCCATGAGGGTGCACACTGTACAAGGGATGAAATATATGCAGTTCTGAGAAAATGGTACTTGTGGTGCGAAATTAGTGGGCAGTTATTTAGTTGTGTGTATGCTTTTCTTTTTGTTTCTGTTTTCAAATGATGCATTGGACATTAGCATATGTGGATCACCCCATGGTATTCCCCTGTGACCGCTAAGTAATTTATAGCTGAATTGCTTTTTGATGCTGTTCTTGTTTCGGTTTCATTGTTTCAACAAAGTTGTCACTTGCAAGAAATGTAGGTCACGTGCGGGATGACAATATTGCGCTGTTGATATATTGTGTGTGTGTGTTTATTCAGATGCTTGAAGCAGGCATTGTAGTGAAATAAAACTATGTATCAGTAATCACATTGCAGGTTTTTTCTATCCTCATGTGACTTAAATACTTCTTTCACCTCAGAGCCATTGTTCAGCAGCTGAAAGCAAAACTGAAACCGCATTAAGAAGAAATCAGTTATAAATTATTTAGCAACCATAAGGGACAGCAACACGCAAGCAAAAATTTGGTGTCCATAGTCTTTTAATGTGATGCGGCCTTGTCACCTGTGTGCCCGGTTGCCCTTATTGGGGCTCAAACTGAGATTTTCGCACCATCCGCCTTTGTGCATCATACTGATGTCACTACAGAATTGCTATGTGCAGGAGCTGCATGGAGTATCATGAGCAACGGGATGTCATCAGATTAAATCTTTAGCTATTATTGTCAAATCATGCATGGAGTCAGTTTGCTCAGTGTTCAGTCCTTGCCCTAGCATTGCAGAGCACGCTTTGGTGATCAAACTCATGTCATACTTTACCTAACGAAAATTAGTTAATACTTTATACATTACATTAGCATACACCACCGTTGCAGTCTTATATCAAGCCAAAAAAGACATACCTTCTCTACGAAACATGGGAGAAAATTGCAACCACCAGAAAAGTGCTCCCTAGTATTTTGGCCACACCTGTATGTAACTACAGGGAGCATGCCATATAAATAGGACTGTTTTCTATGATGCTGGCTTCGTAAACAGCTTTGCGCAGCAAGTATTTTTACTCTTTCTCTGATTGCTCGAGGTTGGTGCTGCGTATATCCTGTGCCTACGTGAAACCCGATGCTGTCCTTCCTGCAGGCACCATATCAGTGTTCTACTTGTTAGTCTACATTTTTGTCAAGGCTGCATACTGGGGTGTCAACATCAACTTTGAAGACAAGTCAAACCTCTTCTACACTCCGCGTAAGCGATTTCACACTCATAGCTTCACTCGCATTGACATTTCCTTGTGCCCGGGCTAGTCTCAACGACAAGGTTGCCTGTCTGTCTTCTTCCAGTGTTCAAGACCACATTTCCGGCGCTGACTGGGGTGCTGTGCCTCTCTTTCTTCATCCACAACTGCATCATCTCCATGATGCGCAACCAGAAGAGGCCAGAGAACAATGTGAGCGTGTGTTATTGTCACTCATGTGACAATCACGGGCAATTGGCCCTATCGATATGCCGGGAACTTGAATGAGCCTGTCAAGATTAGAATGCAAGGGTCACAAATGGACAGACTTTCTAGCACCACATATGTGCTTGCTGTATCTTTTTGGTCGTTTGACTCCCTAAAATTTTCTAATGCGAGCTGATGTAGTGAAGTTTCTCAGCGTATGTCGTTGACATAGTGAGTGCAGACCTTATAGCATGCAATTCATGTACAGCTGTGCCATTCTTTGCAAGCTGTATATATATATATATATATATATTGTTGTGCTATATAGTCTTTTAACACATTGTTGCCTTGTTACCGAGCTATAAAGAATTATGTCGACCTTTTTATAGTCAGAAATAGAAAAAGGTAAACAGTAACGAGCACAGCCCATTCTCTGCCAATCCTAGCTTGCCCACAAAAAGGTGGCACCTATATAAAGTATTATTTCTTGTTTAATAATTTCTAAAAGCAACAATACCTTGTCAAGTTCAGAAAAATTGGCAAAAGTTAGAACCACACATACTTTCTTTCATTTTGCAAACAAGCAGCAAAGCTCTTCCTAAAACTAAACTAGGTACAAAAACTGCAAACTTTCATTTTATTTGGAGTTCAAAACTTCACCTCAACGTCACCAACCAGTGGAAGTGGAAACTTGTTTGCATGCCTAATGTTGGTTAGGTTTAAGCAATGTGGAGCCGATGGTCAACTTTCTTCTTACCAATAAGCCCTTTTCTTTTCTCTTTTGTGCATTGTGTAGAAGAGAGACTTGTCCATAGCATTCGGCCTCGTCATAACCACGTACCTGCTTGTAGCTGTCCCGTTCTACATCAGCTTCCCGCTGGCAAAGAGCTGCATTGAAGATGTGAGTACAACTAGTCTTTTCCTGGCCACTGGAGTGTTCGACGATTCTCTTTTCTCCTCCGCAGAACCTGCTCAACAACTTTGCCAACCACGACGTGATGGCTTTTGTCACGAGAATATTTCTTCTGGTGCAGTACATAACACTGTTTCCCATGATCACATACCTGCTGCGTGTGCAGTTTATGCATTGGGTCTACCGTGTTGTCTACCCAGGGTATGTACACAAATCTGTGCATTCTTTACGCATTTTGCTGCCGTTGTGTTTGTAGTAAGTCGAATTTTGCTTAGAAAATTAGTGAAAGCTTGGTGGGAAGGAGGGTGGCCCTCATAGGGGAGACAAAGTGGAGGGGTTCCACATTTAAAATTAAGATTGAATTTTTATGAACCAAGATATCTTTTGTTCTTTTTTACCATTCTTATCAAGCAACCCTAATGAAGCACTGTTGATATCAGTTAAGAGATCTGTGCTTTCTGGTGAGGTATGGAATGTTTAGAGGCACCAAGAAATTTTGCCACGCATTTAGGTTTCATTTAGCAGGATACAAAATAGGTTATCGTGCATAATAACGTAGTGAGCATTCTCATTTGAACAACCTTATTCCTTTCAGGGTGAAGCAAGTGGTCGCCGTCAATGCAGTGGTGGTGACCATGTGTGTTCTGTTTGCCATATTTTTGCCTCAGATAGGCACTATTTTGAGGTAAGCTCTCTGTCTGAGTTCTGCCTCAACCAACACAGTGTTTCGGACAGTAATTGCCAAAATAAGAGAACATAGTGCTGGTTCCTAAGTTACTGCTGTACCAGGCTATTTAGGTTGCTGAAGAGTTGCTAAAATGTTTATGAATGCTTCTCAGGACAGTCCTAAGGAAGCACGTTATAAGAAAGTGAACCGCTAACCACTACCACAGGTATTTTTATTGAGAATTCAAATAGAAGTGACTGGCATAAGGACTCAATTTGAACAGTATACTGGTGAGTATATATAGTAAGACCTTGTCAGTTGTCTTTTTTTTACCCTCGTAGTGCCTCACCATTTAGATCACAGTTAGCCGACTTTGCAAAAATGCCTGCCATATGAAAAGACAATGGATGCATGAATTGTGCAGAAGAGTAATTAGTACTATTTACCTTTTCTTGCTTTGATGGTACCCCATTCCAATGGCTCAGTGGTTTGGCTGCTAGACTTCTGAGCTAAATGCATCATTTGACCCTAACCATATGGCAGCCACTGCAGATGGTTGAAATTAATCCATTAATCCAGAGCTCCCCCCCCCCCCCCCCCCCCTTCCCCCTCTACAACATCTCAGTAGCACATGTTGCTTTGGGATGTTAAACCCCATATATTAAACCCCGCTCTGATGATAAAAAGGTTTCAAACAGTATTAAGGGTAGCACAGTGGGCTACAGAAACAACGTGTACCATTGACAGATGAGAATAGAGCAGTAAACAAATGCAGGTTAATGACATTCTAGTCGAAATTGAGATGAAATGGACGGTGCATGTATTATAATGGTTAAAGGAGATGGCCGATCATCCTATAACAAAGGGTAAGCAGAGCATGTGCAGTAGAGAAAAAGGCAAATGGGTGAGGTCAGGAAGTTCACAGGGATCAGGTTTGTCACAGGTTGGGGTTATATTGGGGGAATATACAGACAAGGCCTTAGTCCTGTAGCTGACTTACTCTGACCGATCATCAAGACCAGAGATGTGCTAAGCTGGTGAACGTAACGGCTTCCTCTCCCACTTCCCTTTCAGGTACTGTGGTGCCCTGTCTGGACTGGTGTACATATTCTCTTTGCCGTGCATCATCTACATGGTAGCCCTGCAGCGACGGTACAAGCTGACCACCGGCATCGTCCTTGTGCACAGCGTCATTGTGTTTATGGGCGTTGCCAACTTCATCTCTCAGTTCCTGCTGCAGTACTTAGAGTAGTAGGGTGCCCCCACTAGCATCGTGTCTAGGTGCCATTTTTTGTTGCATCGAACATCGTGCACATCATGTGATAACTAGGTTTTTTACGGACAGGTCTTAACCGAACTTGTTAGTTTGTGTGAGTGAGAAACGGCACAGACAGCCAAGCTAGCATCATGCAGAAAAAGTGCCAGGTAAGCCCAGGTGTATGTATTGAACCATGTGTCACTTCGATCTTCAGACATTTTTGCATGATTTTGCGTCCTTGCATAATTCTTCTATAGAAGGTGTTTCCATGACTAACATATATATGGTTTTAAATAACTTGATGCTTTTATGATTGCTTAAAGAAAGCAGTCGGGTTTTCAATTTGTCATATGTGCAGTCTAATGGAAGTGCTTATGGCTTTGTTTTAAATGTTTCTGGACAGGTCAGTACTTTTATCAATAATTTTATGTTTATGTAAGGTGTCAGTCTTGTAGAGTTGTTGACATACCCGGAAACCTTCATGTCTGAAAAGCTTGATTTCATCTTTCTATGGTCATGCGGGACAAGCTTTAAGCAGCTTTTTGGCAAAATGCGAAGAATGAACTTCATGCATGAGCCACCTTCAAGTGGTGCTGGGCAGTTTTCGGGCCCATTTATAACAACAGATATGTATATATAATAGTTAAGCACACATTGGTTTAAATTAGTCCGCAGCCTTCCACCATGTTGTCCCTCATAGACCATATGTCACATCATTGTAGGCGATGACTTGCCTCAAGAGTGTACAAGAGTGCAATGCATTACATAAGAGAATCACTCGTGCCTTAACTGGCCTACACCTGTGTACTGGTCATTTATATCAAATTTTACACTTATTTTAACCAGTGTACCAGTGTGACCTGGTGTTTGATATTGTAAATATAGTATTATGCTTCTACTGCTGCATACTTGTGTCTTTTGATCACTGTCTGGAAGCCAACTCCTCTGGAGAACATTGGTGTTGCCTTGCACAACATATGAAACTGAGGTTATAGAGGCCATCCTGGGTTCTTGCCCAGCTCCTTCATTAATGAAGTTTCAGTGTGAGGCCATTTGATATAGTAAGAGCAATATATTGTATGCTGACCGTCAGAGGTGGTCGTCTTCTGTTTAAAACTTGAGAATTCTGTGCATAACATTAGTGCAACTTATTTTGCCTTTTGATGCACTACCATTAGGTGCCACTTATTGCAAAACTCTCCGGCAGCAGCGTGTGAAGCCTTCGGTGGAGAGGAAGCAACATGGAGGGAAGGAGAAGTTTCCTCTACACTTTTATGGAAGAGGGAAGGATGTGGGAGGCGGTGGAGGGAGATGAATCTAGGGATAGTGAAGAGTGTAGAGGGGCTACAGTGATCTACGCGGCGATTGACGAGCTGGCTAATGTCATCTGTTTGCACAGTCTGAAAATGTCAGCGGTTGCTTCTTATGCTAGCGCATAGTCTGCCACGTCAACTGCATTGATCTGAATTTTATTGTGCCTGGTTATGTGTCGCAAGCTGGTTACCTTTGAGAACAGTTTTTTTTAGTGCCCTGAAATGCAAAGTGCACTGAGGCAGGTTTGGACGGCAGTGATATGTATTGCTCTTCTTGTGCCAGCTTGCCAGGCATACCCTAGAATGTTGGTGTGTTGGAGGTGCAAGCATTTACAAAGCATTCCGCACATACGTCTAGTCCCAGCAGTCCCTGGCTGAGGAATCCACCTTGATATTTATTGTGATGCTTATTGTCACTGGCTAGTCAGTCTGAATAAAGGTAGAGTATCCAGCTTAGCTAGAACCTCTATGATAGTGGTGTTGTGACAGAATTACGACAGTTCTGCAGTATTGAGTGCCATGTGTTCGACATGGCACTAAAGATTACACTACATGAAAACAGGATGAAGCAGGGCAACTAGATTGGCCATACAGCCACTTCTAGTTTTTTTTTTTTTTTTTACTGCTGCTGCTAAATGAGCTATGCCATTGTGAAAAAAAATTGGCTGTGGTTTGACCAATGGCCATCCCGAGAATTGCGGAAGCAACATCTGCAGTAAACGCGGCAGTGGCGGCACCTCTGAGTCACCACGCCGCGGAGGAGTCGGTGGTGGTCCTGGCGCGCCAGTTGTGCACCGTGTGACGTCACTTCCCCCTGGCATATGCGCAGCTGGAGCGGCGGCGACGGCACCTCTGAGTCACCCGTGCAGCGGAGGAGTCGGTGACAGCTCCAACGCGCCTCTCCAGCTGTGCTCCATGTGACGTCACTCGCTCCTCGCACATGTGCAGCTTGGCTCATCGGGGGCTCCGCGAAATGGCTCAACAACTAGCATAGTGTTGCTCCCACAACAAAAGATGCACTAGTGGTGAAGAATAGGCCCACTGCCAGAATTTAAAGCCACTTTTACATCACCTTTTGAAAATATGCAGGTGGCTATATGCACACGACTTCTAGCGAGCGTAAATTTCTGAAGAGCCAGCACTTCCTCCATTTCAGTGTCAACCAAATGAACTGTTTCATTACATTTAACAAAAATGCTGTTAGCTTGTCATATATCACCATTCTTACCACCTGCAGGCACCACACATGCATAGGCTGCCAGGGAGACACCAAAATCCGACCAAACATGCACATGCCCTTCCTGTCGGGGCCAAGCAATGCGTGGTATGCAGTAATAGTACACACTATGCAAATGGCCATTCACAAGCTCTTATGTGGAGGAGATGGCTTAAGTGCCCCTCCTAACTAGCAACAAACAGATCGTAAAGCGAGAATGCACCATTCATTCATCAAAATAGACGAATGAATGGTGCATTCTCGCTTCATGATCTACAAAGAGAGGAGGCTACTTTGGCCAGAGGGCGCTGTGCCGTATTTCCGTCAGTGCCCTTCATGGAGAAACTTGCAAAATTCGTGTGTTGTGCAGTCGTGTCATCTGCTTTTGGCAGCACAGTGCGTGTTTGTCTACCTTTCTTCCAGGGTTTATCTATGCTTTCACAGTCTAAGTAAAGGAAAACAAAAATGGCTATGATTAAATATATGGCAATAGCATACTCATCATGGCTGGCCACATATGTAACAAGTCAGTCACTGCAGCATACAAAAGTTAATTCTCTTGACAGTGTCAGGGCTGCTGCTGCAGTCTTGTCAAGACCATGTAAGTTGGACTCCTGACATGAATGAAAATAGGTGCTACTCTCTCCTCATTTGTTCGCTACACAACTGGAACCCAGAGAGATCATGTACACACGTATCTATAGGTCGCCTGTGAATAGGGACTGCACTCTTCCTTTCCCTGAACAGCAGAAAGTTTATCGCTGTCCCATCAAATATAACAGGAGACGTTGCAGTTGTAGCATATTTTTGGCCCACCTACGTCTTGACATCATCAAAGATGCCACGCTGAATTATGCAGATAGCTGAAAGGTCTCTTAAAAAATCTTGTAAACTGAGAACATGCATGGAGTGAAGCAATGTCGCCCTTTCGCTGTGTCCATTCAGCTGGTTTTAAGGCGAATTGCCTTTCTAGGCTTATGGAACGAAATCCCGTGCATGAGAGTTGTGCGCAAGATGTCATATTCTGCGAGATTCCATGAGATTAATTCTTGTCTAGCGTTCTTGCCACCTGCAATGCCACACTTAAACCTGCGCCAAGGAACGCCACGCGACAGCTAGGAGCGATGGTGTAGCGTTCAAACTCTCACTGGAGAAAGCGTGACTGTTAGTGCACCTTTTCTTTCCTGTAAACCAATTATCTGCTAACATAATTATCAATTACGTAGCAATGCAACGAATACCGATAAGAGGCAAATTGTAGGATAGGAAGGATAGGCTTTCCCCATTCTCCTCTTGAGGCAGAGATCATCTAATTTTTATTCTTGTAACTACATGTACCAGCTTGCGCATCTTTATAGTCTCAAACTTTGTCTGCAATCCTTAGGCCAAATGCTTCAAAAGCCAGCTTTTCAAGTGCTTGTTCAAGCTTATGAAATGTTTTTGTATGTGATGACTTATATATTTACCTCCTGCCTCATTTTACAGTTGTGTTTATTCTGGTTGAAGTTATGTACATTGAGAGGGGAAGGTGACATAGGAAACTATCGTTTTGAAACATATACCTTATTGCTACTTATTCTGTACTGTAAGCAATACCTGCAACGAATGGACGCAATCTCGTTTTAAAGTTTTTGCAAAAAAAACACTGCTTGTCTGAAATTTCAATTTTCTAATATGAAGAACAAATTTTAAAAATCTAATAGTCCCCATCCTCAAAAATATGTCAGAATAGAGCCATTGAGGGCACACATTTGTTGCTTGATATAAAACGATTTTTTTGTTAAGGTGACAAATTTCCAGAAAAAGCAATAAATAAGAAAACCATAGTTCCTAAAATTTAACAAAATGTTCCAGTTATGCCATTATTGCTGGGAAAGAAAATAGCCGAACAAGCACCAGGATCACAACACCCAAACTGTGTTTTGTGAGTGCCTAGGAATTCTTGACATTCATCATGTGAAAAGATACAAATTCGAGACTACAAGGCCATTGGGACATGTTCATTAACAAATAAACAAAAGTGGCGGGAAAAATGCTTGATTAGTTGCACGTTGAAGTTTGAAAAATTTATTACTGGTTTCGTTTTTCTGGACAGTGAGGCCTATATCTAATTCCAAAATTACATGTTGGTCACTTTTTGGCGCTGCAATTGCATTGCGGTGCTTTTGACAAAAGAGAAAGTCTGCATAAAAGAACGTTTCAGACGAGGCCCCGTTCGCATGCTTTATAGTTCGTTTCTAAGAGCTCAAAAGTGAGCACTGGTCACAGACCTTCATTATTTCACTACAGCGCAGAAAGATGCATGTTTCTAACTAGATTCTTTTCTAAGCCCAGGAACCTACAAGTAGAACAATGCGAAACGTTGTAATGCACGCATTAACAACGCATGCGCTGCACCAGCAGTCGACGCGCCTATGGGTAGTTCCGCGTCTTTCTACTAGGGGAGAAATGTAGCGCTAGCGTCACATAGTGAAATCTCACTTCCCTAAGTGGTGCCACATATGGCAATTACGAACAAATATGTCCAGAGGTATAGATCATGGCGAAATGAATTATATGACATTGGAACAGGGTCGCCGGATGAGAAAAAGTTACGCGACCAGGGAGCTCGATAATGACGAATAAAATTTTTCGCGACATTTATGAGGCATTCTAGAGCTAGAAGGTCTCGCAGCGCGCACTCGGGTTCATGACGGTTCCGGGCGCGCATTGGAAGTGCTCGGCGAACTCGGGCATGTTCATGAGCGGCACGTTGCAGCGCATGTGCATGGGCGAGTAGAACTTGATGGTGTCCGCCTCGTCGGATGGTCCAGCGGAACGGCTCTGCATGGCGCCCTCTACGGTGCACCACTTGTAGCAGCTGCTGATAAAGAACAGCTGCTCGGCCGTGTAGCTCGTCCCGCTCAGCGTGTGTGCTGACTGCGGCCCTAGGGACTTGAAGGACCTGCAGAACGAGTCACCATCGACGCTTTACAGCCTTCGTACGAGCGTTGAATCTGACGCCACGGGCGCCATGACGATAAAACCACTGGATGCATGTCTGTTAGAATCGCGCTATAAACGGATTAGATAAGCTCACAGACCCTCGGTGTTTTATAATTCGTTTACAGGAAAGAAAAGGCGCAAGTATATCTAGCTGTCACTCGCGGAATTCCGCTATCATACTCACGGTAGACAAGCGAAATTATGAAGAGTATTTCACAACCCGGGGCGTGGCACAGCGGTATAAAGCGCTCGGCTGGGAATCCAAGGCATGGAGGTTTGATTCCCGGATGGAGGCTAATTTTTTTTTTTTTTTAATGAGTCGCACACCATTTCAGTGTTGCTAGACAACGCCGGCAGTGCTTGGCGAGGGGGCTGCGCAGCTGGCCTTGGCTGTGACGTCACTGCACACGGCATGCGATGCTCGGCTTTGACTCTCGTAGTGAAGCTTTTCGCTTCAAAATTCGCAAACCGTTAGCGAAGTGTGAAGCTATACTTCGTGAGGCCAGCGAAGTATGTTTCGTAAAACGAGTTGCAACAATATGTGATCTCCTGCCAAACGTAACGTTAGAAGCCCTACGTCCAGTTACTGCTCTGTCATGTCAGCTGCTACAGCCTCCCATGTAACGAAAGTTACGAACGGATGGACACGATCCGCGAAAATGAGCCATTAAAGGCTTTCGTAAAAACACTAACTCGACTGCAACGACACATCTGGCGAAGGAGCGCCAGACGCCGCAGGGCTTGACACGGACGCTTGGTGTTCGCATCAGCTCCTCCAATTTTCGACCGTGAGTGCGGAATTCTTGACTGTTCATGTTTCGAATAGCCGCAATCGACGCATGAAGGTGTTAAGCACCTGTCCACCCTCTCTTCGGGTCCGTCTTCCCGAATTTGCGGATAAACTTTGAGATTGCTCTGGGAGCCGGCCACCGCCACATTAGGCCTAGGCCTAACCCTTCACTCCCCCGACTTCACGGCCCACCAACAGCGGCATGGTACGCACTGAAGATGGGACTACTGATACTGCATCAAGATGGGACCGAGCCATGGAGGCTCGACGTATGGCTCACCCCGATGTCCTCTCTGCCCAGCAAGCCCCCACGAGCTCGACTCATCAGCCCCCGGCCGGCACAGCCACACCAACGCAGCCTACGCAAGGCAAGTCTTCCACCGTTCTAAAGCGTCCGCCACCGTTGCCCAAGCTCCCGACACGAGACCTTAAAATCGTGTTCCGTCCCGGTGGAGGCCTCGACCTAAGTAAACACAACGGGGGCTATATGCTGTCTCTAGTCACCAGCGCTCTGCAGCTACCAATAGACGCAGTGCGAACACAAGACGCCATCCGAATCAACCCCAGGCACAATTCATTCACGATCAGCACGCCAGCCGAAGACCGTGCCCGCAGATATGTACAACTAGAATCCATAAAGATAATCGACCAAGTCTACCCAATGAAAACGTATATCGCTCCTCCGGACAACGCCATTCGAGGCATCATTTATAATGCTATCTACGACCAGACATCTGAAGAAATTTTTACAGAGCTAAAAACGTTCAACCAAAGCCCCTCCTATCTCATCACCGATGCACGCCGACTCGGCCAAACCAAATCAATTCTGGTCACCTTCATAAATACCAAATCAGTACCTAAACAGCTGCGCTTCTATGGAGCGGTCTACCACTGCCATCCATTCATCGCCAAAGCAGAAGCCTGCTTCAACTGCCGTCGTCCGGGACATCGCAGCGACGTGTGCACGGCACCCAAAAAGGACTTATGCCAACGATGTGGGGAGACCCATGTACCGACCGACCCTCCAACGTGTCCACCCCAGTGCATTCTATGCGGCGGCCCCCATTTTACGGGCTCCCGCGATTGCTCGGAGCGATTCAACAGACCGGGCAACAAGAGACTGACACGCTCGACAGCTGGTGCAGACGCCGAGCAAACAACCCGGCAATCCCGAAGCAAGCACCGGACGAGTTCCACTAACCGCGTCCGCTCCAGGTCCGCCGCGTCCGCCGCTTCGACCAACGCCAGGAACCGCTCGCCATCTTTCCCGCCCCTGACCGACCAGCCTCCGCCGGAAAATAAGGTGAGCTGGGGCCCACGATCTTCCTCCCTTGTCCGAGAAAATAAGCAACTTAAAGAAAAGCTAGAAACTCAGGGCAAGCAAATTCAACAACAGAATGATCAAATAAAAAAACTCAATGATCATATTGCAAAGCTCACTCAGCAAATGCAAACGCTAATTCACAGGCTCTCCCCCGCAGATGGAATGGAAAGTTCTTCCACTCCCCTCCCAGGTCATTCCACCCCACTTCCGCCTCCTCCTCCCACATGCAACAACACAGAATCTACAACTAAAACTCATACACCCGCCAAACGGAAGGCACCTCACCAAGACATTCCTACAGTGGTCGACTCCCAAAAGCCTGATCTGGTCGCCTCCATAGCTTTACTCGAAGAGAAGCTTGCGGAAAAATTTGAATCTATGACCACCAGCACGAACGCATGGGCAGCTGGAGTAGACGCGCGGATAGCGATGCTCGAGCAGCAGATGCAGCAGCAACAGATCCAGATTCAAACTGCTCTAGAAAAGCTACTCTCTACCACAGTATCTCAAATGATCCCACCCGAATCTCAGCCCCAAAATGGCAGGACGTCGACAGGACATTAAGGTGTGGCAGTGGAACTGCAGAGGCTTTCGTTCCAAGCGTAGTAATCTGCAGCTCTACATTCAGTCCCTTCCGGCCGATGAAACACCAGCGGTAATCGCACTGCAGGAAACAAACTCCCCTGTAAAACTGCTCAGTTACACTCCTCATACACCAACAAACTGTCCTCAGTACAGAGTGGCGACGCTGGTTCACCGCAACTACACAGCAACTGATCACAACATGGACGTTGCAGATATCGACTTCCATTTGATAGAGCTGCTTCCCAAAGAGCGGAAAGGAACGAGTCTATTCATTCTGAATATCTACAGCCCCCCGAAAGGGAAAACTGCTCCTCTAATGGCGGCCATGAAAAAAGCCCTTCAGATCAGCGCTAACCAACCATTGATAGTGGCAGGAGACTTTAATGCCCGCCATATCACATGGGGATACAAAACGACTTGCAGTAAAGGCGCCCGACTCTGGACACTTCTCCAAAATGAGGGCATAACCCTTGTCAATGATACACAACAGCACACGCGCATCGGCAACAGTGTACAGAACAACACCAACCCCGATCTTACACTCACGAAAAACATAACACAATGCTACTGGACAAACACGCAAACCTCTCTTGGTAGCGATCACTATATAATTGAGACCTCTTTCTCACTATCCTCCCTAACCCCCCGTGTAAAGAGGAAACTCAAAATCACCAACTGGGATCGCTTTCGCGATCTTCGTACCGCGGCCCCGAAGCAGATAGACCACCTTACAAATTGGCTGGCTAACCTCAACAAGGACGTGAACATGGCCACATCGGAAATGCCGTGCACACAAACCTCGGAGGTGATTGACAGCCGATTACTACACATGTGGGAAGCTCACTCGAGCTTACAGAAGCGATGGCTTAAAAACAAACACAATCGCGCCCTGAAGCTACGCATCTCCGCTCTCACAAGGGAAATGGAGACGCACGCGGCACAGCTCAGTCACCAGCAATGGGGTCAAGTATGCGACCGCCTTGCTGGAAACCTAGGACTTAAGGACACGTGGCGGTTGCTACGATGCCTTCTTGAACCCGATCACACCAAGAATGTACAGCAGAAAAATGTGACGCGTCTTATCCATGGCATAGACATGGACAACGATAACATTATTCAATCCTTAAAAGATACATACCTCACAACCACACCGAAGACACCCTTACCACAGTACCTTGGAACCCAAAACCATGAGCTAGACGAAGACATCACAAAGTATGAAGTCAGAGCAGCCATGCTCCAACTCCGCACTACGTCTGCTCCAGGAGCCGATCAGGTCACGAACAAAACACTTAGAAACCTCGATGAAAACTCCATCCAGGCAATAACGGAACTCTTTAACAAACACTGGCAAGAGGGAACGCTTCCCTCAGAGTGGACGCACGCTCAGGTTACCTTTATACCTAAACCCGGCAAACCGCTCACTCTTTCAAACCTTAGGCCCATTTCGCTAACTTCATGTCTTGGTAAACTTTTTGAACACGTCGTCTTGAATCGGCTACATACACACATGCAAACCCGCGACCTTTTTCCTCACACAATGCTGGGTTTCCGCAGCCACCTATGCACCCAAGATGTTATGCTACAGATATCAGAAGAAATTCTCCATCCCCGACACTGCAAACGCACAAGAGCATTGCTGGCTCTAGACTTGCAAAAGGCATTTGACAATGTCTATCACTCCTCTATATTGGATGCACTATCCACTCTGAATGTGGGAAACCGAACACATGCTTACATTTCAGCCTTTCTCCGGGATCGCACAGCAGAAATTCGGTTCGGTCCCCTAAAATCCCCCACTTTTACCCTCGGTAATAGAGGCACCCCGCAGGGATCAGTCCTTTCCCCTTTTTTATTTAACATCACACTCATCCCCATGGCTAAAAAGCTGTCACAGATCCCAAACCTCTCCCATTCTCTGTATGCAGATGATATCACCCTGTGGACCACCACTGGGAATGTAGGTAGCATGGAAGAAACTCTTCAGGAGGGGGCAGACATGGTGTCAAGATGCGCAGCTTCAATAGGCCTTGCATGTTCCTCCACCAAATCCGAGCTCCTGATACTCCACCCAAGCCCGCGGAAACACCACCAACCCCCTATGCTCATCACCGTAGATGGTCAGCCAGTACCACAAGTTCACAAACTTCGAATACTAGGTATGTTCATACAAGACAACGGCCTTAACACGGATACACTCTCCAGACTGACTAACACAACACATCAGATCACCCGCCTAATCAAACGTATAGCCAACAAGCACTGTGGAATGCGCGAGCATGACCTCAGACGCTTAGTACAGGCATTTATTATAAGCCGCATTCTTTACTCGATTCCGTATTTATATCTAACAAAAACAGAGACAGACAAGGTGGATGCTCTCATCAGACACGCTTATAAGGCAGCTCTCGGCTTACCTAAGCGCACCCCAACCTATCGACTCTTAGGCATGGGAGTTCATAACACCCTCAGCGAACTGGTGGAAGCCCACCGCATCGCCCAACTAGGACGGCTCTCCACTACCCCAACTGGTCGCCACATTCTTTCCTTTCTCCAACTTAGACCATTAGGTCCCCCTCCAGTAGAAACTTATGAAGTTCCAAAGACAGTTCGCGATCACCTCACTGTCCACCCACTTCCGAAAAACATGCATCCCCTTCATAACCAGGCCAGACGAAAAGCGAGAGCACGTGCCCTACACAGAGCACATGCGAACGAACCCGACACGGTCTACGTGGACGCCGCAGAATATCCACAACGCTCAGCTTATGCGATATGCGCGGTATCCAACCGCTTCGAACACATCACATCAGCCTCGATCATTACCCGAACGTCCGTAGAAGCGGAAGAATCCGCTATAGCCATCGCGATAGTCTCTTCCACTGCCACCCTTATCCTCAGCGATTCTAAAACTGCCATACAAAATTTCGCCCGAGGCCAGCTACATGCTGCCTCTCACAAAATCTTAACTACCAACGTTCAAACCCCCCGACCCATAGACCTTGTCTGGGTACCAGCCCATTCGGGCAACCCCGGTAACGAAGCGGCCAATGCTGCTGCTCGAGCATACGTCGACCGAGCAACAGATACCGAGGACCTAGGCAGTGCCAGAGATCGGCTGATCACCTACAACGACATTACACTACACTACCGGTCTGAAAGACTTCACTACCCTCCCCCACACCCCTCCTTAACTAAACCACAACAAATAACATGGAGACACCTTCAAGCCCGTACCTTTTCCTCCCCAGCACTGCTGGCACTCTTCTCCCCCTCTACTCATCAGTCCGAATGTTCCCTCTGCGAGGCCCCGAGAGCTACATTCGAACATATTATGTTCAGATGCCCGGAGTTTCAACCACCGGCCGAATTGCGCCTTACGGACAACGAGGCTTGGGAGATCGCGGTCTCCAGCTCAGAACCGGCTCCACAAAGGAGACTGGTCGACTGGGCTGAAGCGGTCGCCGTCAGGCACTGCCTGCTGGCCACCACCCGTGATCAGGAGCCGGCCCAGCCCTTGTAACGAGTATTTCGCGGCTCCACTAAATAAAGTTTTTCACCAC
This sequence comes from Amblyomma maculatum, assembly GCF_055883805.1. NCBI lineage: Eukaryota > Metazoa > Arthropoda > Arachnida > Ixodida > Ixodidae > Amblyomma > Amblyomma maculatum. The sequence continues at coordinate 122,065,628 of NC_139351.1, read as the reverse complement.
CACCACGCCGCAGCGCGTACTCGCTCCGCCGGCCGGTGGGGGTGACGTCATTGTTGCTATGCGCAGCTGCGCATGCGCTTGGGCGCTGCCACCTGTCGCCGAAGGGCGAGAAGGGTGTGCGCCGGTGCGGAGAGGGCATGGAGGAAGGAAACAACTTAGGAGAGGCCCTTGCCATTCCCAATGCATTGGAGAAAGTGTGGCGGAAGTGACGTCAAAATTTAGGGTTCCAAGTCGGGCCATTAGCAACGGCGACACGGTTGCTATGACAACTCGGGCCACTAGCAACAGCGTTGCTAAGGGCCCTAGGTACATGCATGAGCGTCGCGGAGAAAGAAAATGCGGAAGGTAAAGGAGGAGGCGCAGCCGTGCCGGTTTCAAAAATATGACATCAGGACCTCTCCTAAGTTCTTTCCTTCCTCTGTACGAGAGGGTCACAGCTGGCACTGTTCCAGCATTTGGATGTAACGGACAGACAGTGACCGCGAGTATGAGCACTTAAAGGCTTTCGCCTTATTAAGTAGCGAACTTATCGCCACCAAGTTGTATCCTTGTGGCGTGAACTCACGGATTTCGAACACAGTCTCACAAGCTATGCGCACTCACCGATAGACCTTGTCGAGACCCCCGCAGTCGGCGAAGTTCTCGGAGAGCGCTGTGTCTCCGTAATTGACGCCGCGCGCCCAGGGAGCCTCGTTGTACAGCTGGCGCAGGCACTTGACGCGCTCGTCAAAGTTTGCGCGCGAGCGCGGCGTCCACCAGTCCTCGCGTAGTCCGGACTCGTTGTACAGACTCAGCTCGGGGTCGAAGCCGTGCGTGATCTCGTGCCCCACGACGTGCCCCAGTGAGCCGTAGTTGAGCGCCGCGGGCAGCGCGCGCCGGTAGAAAGGCGCGAACATGATGGCCGGCGGAATGACCATCACGTGATATATGGGCAAGTAGAAGGCGTTCACCAGGATCATGGGCAGTTCCACGTCCACGGCCGGGAAGAAGGGCGCCTCAGAGCGCAGACGCCGCAGTAGTCGACGGGCGTCCGCGTCTCGACTCGCCGTCAGCATGCGCGCATAGCTGCCCCTCATGGCCGGAAGGAAGGCGTAGTGCTTGTTTAGCTGGTCCAGCCTGGGAGCACGCTACTGAGTTAAATTGCACAAAAACATAACTAGGTTTCATATCTCTCTCTGCGTGGTTGTAACGCCACATCCAGGATATGGAAGAGCGAACGGGCTTGTTTAGGACTAGTACTGTACGCGATTATATGCACCGTATCTACCGAACGTAGTCAGGCTTCCCTTTAGTTTTGATGCCACCAGGAGACTTGCCAATATCCAGAGGATGATAGAAATGGCGCAGGTTATTCTCAAAGGAGACAAGGGCTAGCGATCGAGTCGTTCCCGCTCTGCTACCAGCCTGATTTTCTTGCGATCAAGGCTACCTGCGTTCTTTCGGCGAAGACGTGGGAACCTGCTATTTCTGAGGCAAGATGAGGTAGCTTGCTCGAATGAAGTGGCCGCAGATGGCGTAAGACATGTACAGTACAGTCCACTTAAATGGCGCCGCGGCTTACACGCTTTGTAAAGCGCTGCCACCAACAAATGACGAGGATGAGCGGCAATAATGCTCGGGAAGAGGAGCTGGCGGTGCTTACTGAGCGTGCACCTTAATGGTGTCATCGCTTCTCGTCGGGTCTCGCAGAGGCGCTTTGAAAAGTGCGGCAGCCACGAGGCCCCATGTTTCCTTTAACAGTGGAGCGCACTGTACATTATTTGTTATTAAACGTTTAGAACCCAAAAGGGGTTTGCTCCTGAGCCGCACCGTGTGGATCATAATGCAGTCCCAGTGTTCTGAATTCCTGATTATTTTTCGTTCTGCACCCTCCAATGGGCAGAGCATCGACGAATGTTTCAGGAGGAGCCAAAGGGTGTACAAGCGTGGAACAGTGGGAAAGTTCGCTCTATCCGCCAGTGGCCTTTAGCTTGGTTGATGCTGATGGAGATGCCTCGACTGGCATCTGATACAGCGCATGCCTGCTTCCGGGGCTTGTGCGCCATTGGTGAACTGGAAATGACGGTTCAGCACCTCCGCTTATACGAACAGCCTTCATGCCCGCCTAATTTTGTGCACACGAGCAATCTTTGCAAATCTGTCATTTTCGTTGACCATGCTTAAAAAAACGCCCCCATCAAATGAGGGCTGTTGTGCGAGACAGCCATGTCGATATAACTTGTCCAGGCCATGATAATCATCAGCCCTGAATTCTGGGCCCAGATATAAGGAATTACTTACTGGTCGTGAGTATATATATATATATATATATATAAGCAGAAAAATAAAGGGGAAATGAGGGTGCTCGTTATAATGCATGAAGGAAAGAAGCCAACAGTCGGCGAGGTCAAGGAAAGCATTGGAGATTGCACTTTGTCTCTTTTTTAGTTCATTAATCACATAAATTAGTAATGTAATCTGTTTAGAGGAAGATAATTAAACACAAAGTAGAAGGAAAAACAACGTGCCGATGGTGGGAACCGAACCCACGACCTCCGAATATCGCGTCCGGTGCTCTTCCAACTGAGCTACATCGGCCGCTGTCCCACCTGCTACTTTCTAGGGTATTAATGTTGTCTGTATACGAACCTTGAGTGTTCACCAGCGCCACCCTCAACCATAGCGGTGGACGTGGAACGCCCAGTGGTACCGCCAGCGTCACGTAGAATGTGATCAAGAGCGAGGGCGCAAGCTGTGCTAGAACCCTCTTACGCTACCTATGGCTTCAAGACTGCCAGAACCGAGACCCCCCGTAAGCTACAAGCAGATAAATGAAGGGGAAATGAGGGTGCTCGTTATAATACATGAAGGAAAGAAGCCAACAGTCGGCGAGGCCAAGGAAAGCATTGGGGATTGCACTTTTTTTTTTTACTTCGGTAATCACATAAATTAGTAATGTAATCTGTTTAGGGGAAAGATAATTAAACACAAAGTAGAAGGAAAAACAACATGCCAATGGTGGGAACCGAAGCCACGACCTCCGAATATCGCGTCCGGTGCTCTTCCAACTGAGCTACATCGGCCGCTGTCACACCTGCTACTTTCTTGGGTATTAATGTTGTCTGTATGGCGGGAAAGACGGTGTGAATACAGTATTTGTGATTACGAGTGATTACAGCACGCGCGTCTCTACACCTTTCAATGAACCTTAAAAGTGATCAGAACCTTCCAGCGCACATTCACCTCGACTAATACTATCTCATACCACTGGGCTCTCCAGCTGGCGTGAAACAGCTACTCTCCCAAATGTACTGAGGTCACGGCAGACGCAGATCACACCCAGTAGTACGTACAGGTCGCAACGTCATTATTATAATTACCTCCCCCTGTTCTTCCCTGAAAAACACTACTCATAGAGTACTTATCTACATTTGGACTAGGCAGATCTTCAACAGGCCCTGAAGTAACGAACGCTTCTATTCACGAAGCCGTGGTACACGTCTCCAATCAGTCTGTTTTCCTCTTTCCTTTTCCAATGGCACTACGAACTATAACCTCCATAGTGACCTCCCAGTAACTTTGCAGGGCAAGAAGCGTGGGCGTCATCACCTGGACACGTTGTCCGGGTGTCCGACGAGAGAGGCCAGGTTGTCGATGCGGCGCAGGGCGCCGCGGCGCGTCTCCGGGTCGATCCAACGCAGCGCCAGGAATCCGTCGCGCGTGGCATTGCGTACCCGGCGCACGATGTCGCGGGCGCCCTCGAGCTCGCCCTCGTCCAGGTGCCAGCGCACGAACAGGTCGCCCATGGCGTACGGCGCTAACTGAAGGGCGTCGGCCACGCAGTGAGCCAGGCGGAAGAGCATCGTGTTTAGAGCGTTCCCTTCGATCGGCAGCTGGCTGGCCACCAGCCGTGAAGACGTGGACGGGGCCAGGTAGCGCATCTGAGCAGCGTGGCAAAGACTAGGAGTTCAAGACGCATGGCTTTTCAAGTATACGTACAGATGGGGGTTCTGACCTCATCTGTACGTCATCGTTGGCACGATAACGATCTACCAGTGACTGAAAGGTGCCCTCACTGTGACACTGCACCTGAGATCTGTGATGTGCGTTACTTGTTGTGAACGTGTCCAGCAACGGCTCCAGTTAGGCAATGGCTACTCATGAAGGTGGGCCTGCGGTGTAACCGCGATTGTGATTACGAGAAGTGGACATTGGACAACCACTACACCGCCAACCTCTGCGGATACCTAAGTGCAACTGGACCTCACCCCTTCTTTTAACTTTCTATCTCCTGCATCTCATTCCCCCTTTCTCAACTTATGCCTTGTGGTGGCAAACTTTTCGAGAAAAAAAAGTGTACTGCTAGGCACTGTACGACACCGCCGCCTTACTTGCGTGGCTACCGCCATCGACGCCTCCGAAGAAATAAATAGCACTTTATTGGTACACTATTCGCTCTCAGTATAATGCCCTAAGGTCAGAGTAGGAAAATAATGTTCTGCGAAGGGAGTTGTTATTTGGGGAGCGAGCGGCACAAGATAAGTCACTACAAATGAAGAATGTCAGTTCGGTGTTAGTACGAATGAATTTTCAAGGAAGGCAAAAACGTAAGATGACACGAAGGGATAAAAGCGCAGGCTCTCAAGTTTAGCTTGCAAAGAGTCAGCTCTTGTTAATGTGTTTCTTTCGCACCCTCCATGTCATTTAATCTTAGGAACGCCCTGTCAATCCCTCCATTTCTTGCTCAGTTGGAACAGCCTAACCGACAATCCCTAGATCACTTCAATAGAACAAAAAAACTCATCCAGGGACTTCAGCCTGGCCTAGAGCCACGGCCGCGGTGGCTTATCAGCCACTCTCATTGCTTCTCAGCGTACCGTCACGGGTCGCAGTAGCTTAGGAAAAATCGAACGGACTTTGTGGACCAAGCGCGATCGCTGTCAGAACCGGATTGTTTTCTAATTTCAATGTGCACATCGTCAGGTACAAGTAATGCTATTAGAGCACGAATTCAATTAAAATAAGTCCGTCTATAACCGCTACCACTATATGCAGTACACTTAATTAGTGCTGAAGTGCGCTGCGTGTTTGACGGTCGCCTGATAATTGTTTAGAGCGCAGGTGTGGGACTCTCAAACCGTTCCTGGGTTGAGCGTAGGCGCCGGTCTTCTAACCAGCAGGGAGAGAGCATGGCGGAGGATGAAAGAGTGAACGCAGAACACTGAAGAGGAAGGCCCGACGGCTGTATGACGAAAGCGGGGCAAGAGCGCATGCGAAAACCAGCGCCACGAGGGAAGAAAAGGAACAGGGCGAGAATAGCGGAACGTGTTTGACGGCGGCTGCTGCAAAATAAACACTCCGGCCGAGTTGAGGCGCGCTGCCACCGCTTGGTTCAAATACCTCAGCTCAAATTCCGCCTTAGCTATAGCATCGTAAACGTCTGTCAATCTTTCCCAAATTATAGAAGCCCATGGTGGAAACAGCGCTAACACGGGACGGAGCGAGAACACAACACGCTCCGTCCTGTGCTAGCCTTCAGACAAGGCAAGCATCCACTGACTCCTTATAAATATCGTTAAATCGCAAATTTTCTTTACAATCATGGCTGATGGAAAGACGGAATCGGCATGTGTGCACCATTTCATCGGTAGCTGTATATAGGTGCCGCTTCCACATCTTCAGCCTAGCGAACAGTGCGTTGCCCAGGAAGCGCCTCTGTTGGAAAGGTCATGGTGGTCTTCAGCAGCGCAGACCGAAGCCAGCAAACCGATTAGACATGCGCGCGCCTTGTCCCCTTGTTTCATGTGCGCCAACATGGCGTCCACTGCGGCTTGGCTGAAACAGTAGGCAGCGTCGTGAGCATGACCCACCAGCATGAGGCTGACGTAGGCGCGCAGTGTCTCGGAGGCCGGGGTGGGCCCCATCAGCTGTCCTACGGCACGCAGGTAGGGGCCGTTGGTGATGAGCAGCTCGTCATCCTCGGTCAGCTGTCGGTGGGCGGGCAGCACGCGGTTCACGGCGTCCAGTAGCAGCTGCCCTGGGAACGAGGGGCCCGTCATGTTGCTCAGGTCGCCGAAGCGCACGTATGACGTGGTCATGTTGGGCCGGTCGCCCAGCGGTGGGAGCGCGGCTGTCAGCAGCATGTTGTCCAGCACCAGCAACCGCTCCACCAGCTGCGGGTGTGGACGCCTGCGCACATGACGTACGCAGCCGCGACGGCTTTGAATGAATACTTTGTCCGGGAATAAACGGTGTAGTACGTCGTAAATCCAACAAGTTCCACATTCAGCTGTAGCTAGCCTCAATGTCACAGGTGATCCGGCGTAATGGGCGCTTTTGAGAGTTGCACCAGATTGCGCGCCCACAGATATAGTACAGCCCCGTCGCGGTATCTCTCGAGGTTAGGACGCTCGTCTGCTGACCCCAAGGACGCGCGGGATCAAATGCCGGCTGCTTTCCGATGGAGATGAAAAGCAGAGCCCATAGCACCGTGCGATGTCAGTGCACGTTAAACTTCCGGAGTCCTCGCCTACGGCGTCGCTTATAACCTGAGTAGTTTTGGAACAAACCCTGTAAACCAAACCAAACCAAACTGATAGTACATCCTTACTGGTCACATCTGACTCCGCGTTGAGAGATAACTCCACTGGATTGTCGGTTGCTTGCCACTGCTATAGGTATAATATACTAGAAACAGTATAACGCCGTATGGGCTGAACTTCCTCCATAAGCAGCGCAGTAAAAAAAAAAAAAAAACAATGCAGCCACCATCGCCCCTGTGCGCAAATGATCATTCCGGTACAAGTTAACTGCGGCAACATGTATATAGGATGCCCTTGCTCTAGCACTATGTTCATTGCTTTCTCGGCTGTAGCTGTCTTCGCCGCAAGTCAAGTACCATGTCCTTACTGGCACCGTGAACAGCCAGATTCCAAAGGGTATCTTTTCGTGAATACATTTACAGCGCACTCTTCGCGAGCATTGAAGCACATATCTTTTGCCGGGCGTCATTCTAAGCTCGCAATCTTCCCGCTAAAAATCAGGTCGCGATCATGGCTTCGTTCTAACTGAACAAATGCGCTCGCCCTCGCGCTATTATCTTTATAAAGAGCACGCCGCACTTTAATTATAGGCCATTCTCCGTTTTTCCAGCCTTTCTTATATTACTAAGAAATCCTTTGAGTGACCTTTTGCATTTATTTTTCATTCACTCCATTGTACGCATTCCTTCCTTGGTTCTTGTATTCATCATTATAGAGCGCTCGAAATATGAAGCGCCCATTCACACATCAGCTCAGCAATAGCTTTGCCGGCTATGATTTCCCAACTGCCAACGTCACATGTTCAAATCACGTGACCACCTCATGCACATACACGCACATGACAGCAGGGGTCGAATAGGCTCGCCAGTCCCCCGCCGAAAATGGTGCTAAATTTTTCACATACTAATTAGGTTTATGTCTGCCGATGAGAACTGGATAACTGGAGCCGGTTGCTACTCGCGCCGCCGCGGCGTTAATTTTTTGACTCGCTGGTATCGACTTCGTGCAAATGTGTAGTCGCTAACTTAGGGTGACCTTGCTCAGCCCAACACCCGACTCGAGCCGCTACTGTCAGGTCAGTTCGACCCGCAGGCGGGAGAGGTCGCACCTTCCGGAGAGTAGCACAGCGCTGGTCTCGAAGAAGGCGCCCAGGCGTCCGGTGGCAAGCAGCAGTCGACGCACGGCGGCCCACTCGTACATGAAGGCCAGGTTGAACTCGATGTGGAGCGAGTAGTAGCCCCGCCGCTTGAAATACACGTCGGGCACGATGCGCAGGATCACGTGCACGCCGCGCATCAGGCTCAGCTCGACGAGAGCGTCGATCACGGAGCCATCCTCGTGGCTGCTACGTGCCGCGGTACTTGCTGCCGGCGGCCACGAAAGGTTGTACTGCGCCAAGAAGTCGGACACGAAGCCTGCGAGCCGCGATGAAGTGCCGCTGTGTCTACCTTTCTAAAATGGCCATCTCCAAGGAAAAAATATAGCCGTATATGTATAATTCGCGCTATAATTTCTCTATCTGAAACACGCTGCATCATCTAACCCAAATCAGTGTTCTCTTAAATCTATATATACTGTCGGTTCGAGTCATATGTCCGGATTGGAAAGCTTCACAGCCTCTATGGCAGGCTTTCCCTGGATGGAAGTTAATAGAGGGAATTAAAAAAGGAAGCGAACAACTTTCCGCAGCTCTACAGTGAAGGCTAGGTAGGAAAGGGAAGGAGACGGACTTTTGTTCCCGTCCCACCTTCAACCCTATTGATCCCGCGCCATCCCTCCAACTCCCATTTACCCCACCGCAACCCAGTGGAACAATACACGCGAAAGCACATTAACAAACGCAGTCTCCTTCCCTTTCCTACCTATAACCTTCGCTGCAGAGCCACAGAAAGCTATACGTGAGTGTAGCTATCCCGCCCTGGTGCAGTTCATTTCATTCACAAAAGGCAGCTGGGCGAGATGGATGACATTCGATCACCTTCAAAAATTAGCAGTATACAACTTTGAAGGATTTTGGAATATGATTCGTACCATTTACCTCGCCAAATTTTCATTCCGGTAATAATTCGTTCACAGGAAAGGAAAGGCGCAGTATCTGTCACACTTGTTCTGTGGACACTTTACCGTGCCGTAAGGGATTGAAGGAAGGTGGAAGTGAAAGCGGAGAGAGAGAAAGAGGTGCCGTAGTGGAGGGCTAGGGAGTAATTTCGACCTACTGGGAATCTTTAACATGCACTGGCATCGTATACCGCCACGATATCCATCGATATTTATCGAGCGGCCGTGGTATACAGCACACAAACGCCTCTCCGGTGGCCGTGGGATCGAACCCGGGTACTCTGGCACAGTAATCAGGCATCTTAACCACTGCGCCACCGCGGCGGTGCTTTCCATTCTGGTACAGTTCATTTTTGCGACAATGGGTAGTAGCGCGAGTTGGACAACAGCTAGCACTTCAAAACTAAACGTGATCGAACTTCGAAGATGCTTGGCACCCACTTTGTCCCGTTGTTAAAAAAATAAATAAATAAGTAAATAAAAATAAATGCTGCGATATAGACCTACAGTTGAACGATTTTGATAATGTTCAGGTTTGACCGTATATGGGTGTCACCTCTCCCGCTATACAGTCGCATTAACACTTGAAGAATGTGGCAAGGCACACAATGGGATTGCGTTCGTGTTTGAAGTAACGCCCCAATGGTATAATTAATAGCCTGGTACTGTACCCTTCTTTCGAACGATCAGCTGAGTGAGTTGATCAATGCTCGCCTTAAAAGAAGAATGACATCCAAATTTCCGACCTTTCCATCTCCATCCTGGTACCTTACATTTCTTCTGACCTGGTAGTACCGCGTGCCTTCATAATTTCATAAAAGCAGATATATATATATATACCGGGTGTCCCAGCTAACTTGAACCAAGGGTTACAAAATAATATATTTGAGGTAGGTCAGTGAAATCAGATGCATACAACTAGCTTGCGCACTACAGGCAATTTTTTGTTTTGCAATTACTTAATTGGCTAATTATGTTAATTTTTCTAATTTAATAAATATTCAGCTTAGACCAAAAATGTGAATTGGAAACTTGTAGAGCACCTTCAGAAACCCCAATGCCATTAATTGCGATAAAGAAAGTCTCACGTGTATATTTTTTTCCGGCCTCAAAAGAAAGCCCGCGAAATACAAATAATACCACGTGACTAGCGAATTTGAGCGCCGCGATTGTGGTGCTCTCAGTCGTGGTTTCAGCGAACGAAATCAGCTGCGGCCGTGACCCGATTGTCCCGTTGCAGCGGCAGGCAGAAATGTTGGCGATGGTTGGAGCGAGCTTAAGTGGCTCAAGCTCGCCCGTCGCCACCGCGATCTTTGCCAGGCCTACGCACCGCAGCAGCCTACATCACGACAGGCGGATGACGATAAAGAACCGGCAAATGAAGGTGCAGCGCTAATTTTAGTCGAGTCACATGATGTCATCTCGACCCTTTGCGCAGATTCAGTGGCTGATACCTTATCGCTCATCCGTTTGTCACGACGTTCGCTGATGGGAGAGAAGCTGGTCTTGTTAGAATCTCCGTGGTGTCAGCTTGCCGCTCTCGCCGCTACTTGCACCGTCACGTGGGCCGGCTGTCTGACGCGGGCGAAGAAGCCATCGCAGGCATATCGGCCTGCCGCTTTAACGGGGCCGAGACACAGCCGCCGCTAATTTCGTTCGCTCAAACCACGACTGAGAGCACCACAATCGCGGCGCACAAATGCGCTAGTCACGTGGCATTATTTGTATTTCGCGGGTTTTCTTTTGAGCCGAGAAAAAGATACACGTGAGACTTTCTTTATCGCAATTAATGAAATGGTGGTTTCTGAAGATGCTCTACAAGTTTCCAATTCACATGTTTGGTCTAAAGTCGATATTTAACAAATTAGAAAAATTAACATAATTAGCTAATTAGGTAATTGCAAAACAAAAAATTGCCTGTAGTGCGCAAGGAGGCTGGTAGTTGAATGCAATTGGTTTCACTGACCTACCTCAAAAGTATTATTTTGTATCTCTTGGTTCAAGTTAGCTGGGACACCCGGTATATATATATGGTTGGTTGGTTTCTGGGGTTTAACGTCCCAAAGCAACTTAGGCTATGAGAGACGCCGTAGTGGAGGACTCCGGAAATTCCGACCACCTGGGGTTCTTTAGCATGCACTGACATCGCACAGCACACGGGCGCCTTGCTTTTCGCCTCCATCGAAAAGCGGCCGCCGAGGCCGGGATTCGATCCCGCGCCCTTGGGAACAGTAGTCGAGCGCCGTAACCACTGCATATATATATATATATATATATATATATATATATATATATATATATATATATATGGCGTTCATCTTGGCTTAGCAAGGGAATGAAGTTGCACACTTTGTTGAGTCTGCGACGGAAGTGACTGCCATGGTCGGGCACAAATGGTTCTTTAACAAAGCGCAGGTCGCCTCAGTCGGTGAGTTACACACAACCTGCGACCAAAGACTCGATAAGCGCGAATAGGCAATTATAACGCAGCCTGTGCATAAATCGATATACTTATCGCAGAATCCGATTAGTCCATGTGACATTTGTCAGGAGCATCTACTAGATAATTTACTGATGCTTAAGGGCGAACAAACACGGATTAAAAAGCACAATGCGTGCTGTCTGTATAGCCACACTACTGGTCATGTGCCCGTTTCACTTACTTTGTGCTGGCTAGTGGCTCTAGTACTAGAAAAAGTCCCAGAAAAGTTACAGAGCAAGCAGTATACCAAAGTGGCTTGTTGGGCGAGTTGGTTGGACATTATGTTAAAACAGCGTAGAAACACGGACAGATAGAATGTGTGTGTTTGTCTTTCTATGTGTCCGTGTTTCTATGATTTAACATAAAGCAGTATAGCGTACGCAAGTCATCGGCGCCGTTGATAGCCTCCTGCATGCAGCGCTGCATGAAGCGTGCGGTCTTCAGATGCGCGCTGGCCAGTTTCGAGTCTGGCAACTCGGTGTCGATCAGCAGCAGCTGCTTGAAGAAGGACAGCGCCACGCGAATCTGTAGCTTCAGGAAGGCGTTGATGGTGCCCGCCTGCATGGACGAGGGGCTGCCAATTAAAGCCTTTAGAATAAAGCGGTCCGATTTCACGAAGTGCGCGCGCGCACAACCAGTTAAAAACATAACGCCTCAAAAGGCAGGTCGGAGGAACACAGGACAACGGCTGTAATAACAAATCATGTTCTATTCTACGTGGGTGGTGCGGTTCGAAGACCATGGGCTCGCCCAAGACGCTCACACTTTTCCATTTATCTGGAGGGTGAGGACGCGTTTCGAAGTCATTTACATGTACCTCGGCTCTATCGAATTTTGACTAAGCAACAATGTAAAAGAAATTAATGAACATAACCGGCAATTGCCTGTTCGTGCTCGGCGCGTTCTTTAATCATGCCGGACTCAAAAATCCTCTTACGGTTCATGTACGGCAATACGCTTAGGTGAAAAGTTCGAAGGTTTAACTGACTGCTGCGCTACTTGCGGCAGTCAGGTGAACTACTGGGAAGTGTTTAGAATGCAGCTGTTGTAGATACTTCACTGGATGACTGCCAAATAAATGACCAAATAAATGATAAATGACAAAAGCTATAAGTAATGCCTAGTTTTGATTTGGAGTTTCGCAACGTGTCAGCAGAGAGGTCCGGTCGGTGCCTTAGCGCGAGCAGACGAGAGCCACCGGAACCAGATAGCGCCTATGAAGACGTGAATACGCATGCGGACGCAGCACCTGCTGACGAAAATGCAAATCTGTCGACTTTGATTAACCGTGAGAGCATTCGTTAACATTACTTGTGATAATTAGCGGCACATTTGAAAGGGGCAGCAAGCACGTGGATATACGGCTGCTTAAATCTGCAATGATTGGATGCCTGCAGCGTGAAAATGACTGTAAAGCGTTTCCGGCAGTTTGTGGCGTTATTTCAAGATGCAGTAATGACGCGGAGATTCAACTGCTCTGTCTTCCGCTCCAGGTCTTCGCACCTGCGTGGTGTTCCTGTTGGCGCATACGAACTCGTAGAAGTCGTCGCAAGGCTTGCGTCGGGAGCTGATGGACATGCTCAGCTCTTCCAACCAGTCTCCGCACTGCGGGGACTGGCAGCCGATCGCGTACCTGCACGGGCGCACAAAGTGAGAGATATATCTCCACACTGCCAGCCTCACGCACAGAACGAGGGTCGCCACGAACAACACGACGCGCACGCATATTCGATGTGATCCGGTCTCTCCAAAACGTGTACGAAGTTATAAACCGAAATGACTGCGCTCAGGAATTCTTCGTTGTAACCTCTGTTGCTTTATATTTGCATACGATATTGACCACAGGTACGTGTAAAAGAGCTGCACCAACGGCATGGGGACCACGGCTGACCTAGCTAGGCTGCTGCTCACCCCATGTCTAGAGAATGTCGAAGGCCGTTACACGCAGTCGCAAAAGTGAAGAGCAGCTGCTATACAATTTATTATGTTTATTCTTAAGCAAAATGGTATTAGGAGCGCCATTAAGGCTTTGTTTTTATTGGCTCTAGCTAGGACACCTAGATGCCATCGGGATCCCGTCTGTCTTGTATCTATGGCCGCTTTCACCAAAAGAACCAAAGCAGAAGCCGTTTACTGAAGACTCCACCATGTCAAATAGATAACTTAAGCTCTGTACTTTTAAGTACCACGAATGTCTAGCTCGGCACACACGAGTGATAAGCGATTTCCAGTAACCTTGTAGCGTAGAGAGTACTGCGATTTCACTTATTATTGACACATAACATCGGGTTTTTGAAAGCCAGTGCCACTGGAACCAAATGAGTACAGCTTCAGGTATTTGCAAAACCTCTTGATGCATACCAACCAACATGTATTTTTAACTGCGACCCGTCGCCTTCGCCTAAAAGTACGATTATTTGAAAAATGTCACGGTTGAGAGAAAGAAGCCAGCATGGAATAGTGAGTAAAATATTGCAAAACCGATGCGTATACCTTGCAATTCTCCCGCTTTCCGTGCACGAGAAAAGGAAGCAGGACTGATAGGTGATCCTTTTCTCGCGATAGCCGTGACACTTGAGAACACCATGCATATACTATGTATGTCGCAGATAATTATGTGTGCCCACTCCCGAATCGGCACTCTTTAACCGCCTTGCACAGCACAGTCAAGATCACTGCTGGTCCATTGTGCGCCATTTTAACTGGCCATGCTTTCAAACAGGCAGTTTTATCTTGGCATCGCACGTGTATGTGTGGTATGGCATGTTATCAACTGGAATCTCCCAAAGTTGTGTACGCTTGTAACAGTTAAGTAATGATTCATTGGCATCTGCCCAACCACTACGGTGCGGTTACAAAGAAAGCTTACACAGCCATCTTTCACAGAAACGAACGGATAATATTGAGCACTTACCCCCGTGGGCAAGTTACCAGAGGTCTGTCCTAAAAGCATAACAAGTCCTGATTAATTCCGGCATCACAAAGCGCCCATCGCATCATTTACGGGAAAGAGGGCCACCGATTTCTGAGGCGTCGCACGTGCAATCATGGCGCTGGGCGCTGTAGCAATGAGGAATTTTCTCAAGTTGGAGGATATATAGTGTTCAGAATGGCGGTGCCCTGCGGCATTGAGTAATAATTGGAGAGAAGTACCGCAGGCCGGCCGGCGCCAGAAACGCCCCCGAGACGGTGAGCAGGGCCCCGATGACAGCCACGGCGAGGTACCGGTTCCAGCGAGTCTCGGCGTAGCCCAGTGGTATAGTGGTTATGTGCGGAAGACCACCCTCAAGCTCCTTGGGCACGCCCTCCACGATCATGTCTTACGCTGGTGCTCACAGGTTCAGGCGTAGCCCTGTACTGCTCAACATGGCCAGGACAAAGGGCAAAGTCGACAATAAGAAATACTCGAGAGAAGATTACCACTGTGCAACGGCAGACCATCGTCACTGGAAGAAGCATGGTTGTAGTAATGTTGCGACAGCGTGCATGGAGTATGTTCGTGCCACTCAGCGCGACGCGTTGCAGTTCATACATTAATTCATACGTCATACGTTATTCATACATTCATACGTTGCAGTTCATACGTTATTCCGGCCAGTCAGCCTACAACGCCAACGCCGCAGGATCAATAATCATACACTTAATAGCTGTTACTATGAATGAAAATCTCCTGAAATAGATAGGAGTTAACAGCGCAAGAAATGCTATCAGACCACTGCCAGTGAGCTTGGTGGCCGTTGTCAGTTGTACGACTTGCGGGTAAATCGGGGGGGGGGGGGGGGGGGGGAGGGTACGAAAATGCCAGTGCCAAGTATTCTGCAATGACGTCCCTCACAACGCTGCGTAGCAACGAAGCGAGGGACGGGACGAATAATGGAAGAGAACAGTTGTGCCACCAGGAGGTCCTGGTGTAACGAGGAAAAATAAAGGTTGATTCTAAGCGGCTATGGGATCGAGGCCGTTGCGCAGTTCAGCCACTGGTACACTGACACTGGAGGTAGTGCGGCGATTCTGAACCTGCATGACACATAAGTCAGATCGGCGTGCCTCCCCTTCGCGTTTTTAATTTTTTTTTTTTTTTTTTTTTTTTTAGCGTACGGGCTTTGCGACCTCGTGCAGCGTAGGAGTTCTCGAATAATATTTACCTTAGAAGGTCGTCGAGGCCACGGTACGCCACGTACGCCGTCGATGTGGAACCGAAGGGAGAATTTCGTAGGTCGCTGCACAGTAAAGCTCTGCCGTATTCCTTGTCCTCGGAAAGCGCGTGCGGATGCCTCGTGACTCTTCTTCCTTATCTCCCAGGTCAGCGGTCGCTTTGGTCCAATAAATTATTACGTCATCATCTCAGAGCCGAAGTGGTCACTGTAAGAGACGTGATCACGAAAACGCGGAGAGCGATATACTACGAGTTTGGACTTTAGATTTCTGCAATGACCCCGACGAAGGCATATGCCGTCGTTATCTAAACCTGGTGACCATGCATTCCTACATCGTCTGGGTGGGTAACGGATCATTCACACTTCAAGCTCGTTATCTTCCTGTATTAGGGACTCCACCCACACATCGATCTCATCCCTTATTTCTCAATAAAGTGTTTCAGTCAGTCAACCGATCGGAAAAGAGTCGTGAGCTGCGAGTCAATGAAAAAAAAAAAACAAAACAAAAAAACAGCGTCCGTTGCGTCTTCATTTATCGTTTCACATGTTTTTGAACTGTTCTGAAAGCAGGTCATTACCAACTCGCCTAACTCTTTTATTCCAGGAGTACATACAAAACACGTAAGTTGAGCTTGGAAATTTCACATTATTAGCTATATCATACAGACTGATTGTACACTTGAAAACCTTGTGTAAAATTATTGGAAAGTTGCACTGTATATCGAACAGCGATATCGCTGGTTGTTCGATATATCGAACCGCACACCACGCCTCAGCAAGTGTCACTTATTTCAGCGGCGCTCTCTGACCACAGGCGCAGGGACTGATCGGCTGTGCGGCTTTGGGCACCTGCGCTATAAAATCGTGTAGCTACAGGCGCCACTTAACGCCGCCTAGCGGTCGTTTTCCAAACTTCTTCCGGGATGCGAGCTGCCGCTGCTCATGCGTCGCTGCGAGAAATGCCGACGTTTGCGGTGGCGATTGCCTTTATTTCAGCTCCTGCCGATTTTTTTTTTTTCTACGGTGGCCTGAAGTATAAAATTACGATGCCCCTTTGTGTAGAGGCGAAAGCATTGATGATGCCGCAGCCATCTAGATAGGATAGGATAGGATAGGAAATACGTTAGTTTCTCTAGGAAGCTCTTGTGCTAGTAGCAGAAGAGTTCCATCTTCCGTCTTCTCACAGGGTCGGTGCCCCTATTCCAGGGCTCCGCTGAGCTTCGCTGCTCGCTGGGCGTGCTGGATTAGACCTAGTTGGCAATCCAAATCGCCGCTGGAGAGCCGGCTCTCCCACTGTTCCGCACCCGGGTCTTTACGAAAGCTGTCGTTATCTAGAGTGAACTGATGCGTAAACGCGACAGGTGTCTCCTACAAACAAGCGCTATGTGACCAGCCGCAATGTTGAGCCCTGCTTTATTGTGTATGCTGCATCGGCTGATCAATTACTTCCAACAGAATATTCGCTGTTTCCGTTTTCTTTTCCAATCACCCTGCCTTTGTCCCGTTTCGCACAAAATTCGGCATCAATGGTCTTGAAAGAAAAATCCGGATAGAACATTAAAATTCAGGAGCAGGTTCATCCACGCCAAATTTCTCAAGGAAGTTTCGCAACCAAAGAAACATAAATGAGAAGAAATGAAAACCGCGTCATCTTTGAGTGGGGGTGGAAGTCAAACCCCGAATTTTGGTGTTGCTAGAGAGATACGCTGCTCATTGGTCACAAAGGCTCGCTGGTTAAAGGTGAATGAAGGTAGACTATACTGAATGCGCGATGCGAACGGTGTTCGACAACGCAACCATGTTCCGTTGCGTTGCTTCACCACGGGATAGCCGTGACGATGAACTGGATCGCGGCGATGATAGATTTCATAGCATGTACGGTCGTAAATAGGTGAAACGTAATACGCGAGCACTTGAAACTTTCGATAAATTCCAGGCTTTGTGTGAAGCTTTTCTGCTTCGGTAATAATAATAATAATTGGTTCACAGGAAGGGAAAGGCGCAGTATCTGTCACACTTGCTATGTGGACACCTAAACTGATTAAAAAAAAAAACTGATTTATTTATAGGAAGGGAAAGGCGCGGTAACTGTCTCACTTGTTTTTCTGTGGACACGGACACGGACGCCACTTCCGTGTGCTGTGCGATGTCAGCGCACGTTAAAGATCCCCAGGTGGTCACAAGCCCAAAAATATTTAGAGATACGGCTCTTAACAAACATTGCTTATAAGTTATTAAATGTATGTACATACAGCACATGTATCACCATGCTTCATTCATTAAATTTTGTACCTGACGCTCATCACATCCGTCATTACTCGCTCTGAGGACCTATGAAATGAGTTAAAACATTATGCGCCATAAAAATACGCAGCACTGCGCTAAACAGGTAAACTATTACAGATTTATGCAGTAACCAACATATATTCTTTCCTCCGCATAAACGCGAATGGTAGAGATCGTCAGAAAATTCACGATGAAGCGCCGATATTGTTTCAAGTGCATTCATACCGAAATATAAGACAGGAATAAAAAACTTGTTAACGCGATGTGAACTCAAACAATATGTTCCCGGTGGCATTGCTTGCCGAGCTGGGATGAGTAAATACGACCTCCAGCCCGTTTTTGGAGCTTTCGAAGATTTTACCCAAGGAAAATATTTTACTGAAGATGCCTCGTAGTTCTGTGTCACAGTGCACTGGCAGAGAATGCCGTTTACGCAACGCGAAGACCGCATAGCAACACACGGCTAGCAGACGATGTGGCCGGCTGCGCTCTCGAATGTACTTATCCGCTTATCCCCTCCGTCACCAGCGGCGTGGCCATCGTTCAGTCTCTTATACCAATTTTCTATGCCACAATGCTATTATGCGGTGAAGCCAACCTAACTAGAGCCCGGCGGTCGCCCTCGCTTAGCGCTGTCCACTGCCGAAAGCGTTGCGTAGTCAACTGTACCTTAATTTAATAAGTGGCGTTTAATAGGATTAGCTATTTAATCATAAGCATGCGGCTTGTTCCAGAGCACGTCTGCAGCGGCATCGATTCGAAGAAGCTTAGAAGTAGCAACGCCTTGCGAGTGGTCTGTTTGGATGCTTGGCACTGCAAGAATTTGACGCGTCATAAGAGTGGGTGTAATTTATTATATCGTTTAGACTGCGATAAGCTCATGTTTTGCCATTTTTTTCTGTATGAAGTTACCGGTGTATAGTACAACCTCCCGATATTTGTTTCGAGTTTGTTATATCCAAGTTCGGTTGTAATACACAACAGCGAGGTGCACAGCACGAGCCCGTTCTACGTGTCTGTGTCCTGTTCCACTGATTTGGAAACAGTTCCATGGAAACAGTGCTAAAACCCATGCTTCAAATTCAAATCTGCCTATGTGGCTTCTGGGAAGCCAAAGGCTGGGAGACATACTTCATCGGTCTTTCTTCATACACCTTTCACAACTCTTCAAAAATCTAAATGGTGCAGATCTGTATGCACTGGACACTCACAACTTAAGTGCTCAAAAAGACAGCTGCAGCAAATTCGAAGAGAAATCCAAGGACGCATTCACGTGTTGGCTGTTTCTCCTCGAAACTTCCCGCAGCTTAAAAATAAACTCTTACATAACCACTGTGCATCGTGACTACGGGACATTTCTACCGCGAATTTAGGTCTCGTCAAGCCACTGAAGCCCCGGAACGTGGCTCCTACGAGAGACTCGAGCTGCTGCAACGTCGATGAGTGGGCTTGGAAATATTTGTCGCAAAACGAAGTCTGTCCATTTGCGACCTGCGTAATGGCAAGTAGCCCATCGTGTTCCGTGTTACCGTTCTTGGGAGAATTAAGACCTCATCATTTTTGTCACCACAGGCTAAGAAGGCATTTACGGAGGTCTAATTTTTCGTAGGAACCGTGCAATATTAGAAGAAAGCTGCATACCTAAATCCAAAGCTCAGGTCAGATAAACATTCACTGATGTTGATTCCGGCGTAGACATAAATGTCAAAGATATCCACCCAGCGATAAAGACGAATATCGTCAGCTGACCAAATCCACTGCAGCTAGGGCAATGACCCCTCCCATTTTCCTCCCATTAACCCGGTCTTCTGCCAGCTGTGCCAGCCCAGAAACTTTCCTAATCTCATCCTCCCCCCTAATTTTCCGACGGCACCTACATTTACCTTTTCTAGGAATCCAGAGTTATTTTTACCGGCCATCATTACCTTGCCTTCAAACTGTGTGTCCTACTACCTATGCCCGTTTCTTAGTCTTAATTTCAATTAGATCGTCATTACCTTGCTGTTGCTCTTTGACTCACTCTGTTCGCTTCCTCTCTCTCAACGTTACACCTATCCTCTGCTTTACCATAGCTCACTATGTTCTAAGTTTACGTCGAATCCGCTTTATTTGCCTCCAAGTGTCTGCCCCAATGAGAAATGATCAAAACCATTATGCCTTGTCACCGCGTATCCCATCGACCTAATCACAATAAAGTAGTATACCCGCCATCCGCAAATACCACTGCACATCTAAATGCTTTTTTCGTCCAGACAGCAAAGGACTGGAATCGCCTTCCTGCCGACGCAGTTCATCTCGCTCATCCAGCACACTTCAAAGCATTAATTGAAAGACTCGCCAATGAACTGTAACAGCCCACCCCTCATGTAATACCCCACCAGGGGCATTTGAGGTATAAATAAATAAATAAATAAATAAATAATTAAATAAATAAATAAATAAATAAATAAGAAAGTAAGTAAGTAAATAAATAAATAAATAAGTGACAGTGTATGCAATGCTTGCTATTTAAACTTTCGAAGTGCAGAAACATGTCATATATTTTGTTGGTCTGGAGTTTTGTGACCGTACACCATTAACCAATTTTTAAAAATAAATGACTGCCATGCCATGCACTTTATGATGCATGGGTGCATGCCCCATGGCACCACATCCCTGCACGTTGTGCATAACTAGTGCCAGAAAATGCTGAAGCACATAAACACAAATCTATGCTGATATGCACTGCAAGCATAACATTGTTTCCTATGTTATGACGAGAACTTTGCCCACACCCAAAACTGAATCACACAGAAGTACACAGCCAGCCATTCAGAAGCTCTCCAGCACAGATTCAAGAAATTTATTCTGGCATTGTCTGCTTGTCTATGGTGTCACCATTTACATTGAGCCTATTTAGCGAATAAACTTCGTTCTATCCACCTTGTGGTTAAAAACAATCATACACTAATGAATTTTCACAACACTGAGGATGATGGCAGCAAGGACAGGTCTGTAATTGTCCAATTAGGCAGAACTCCTGCAGTGTAGTTGCGGTGAAACTTGGCCAAAATAAAGCACATAAGGATGCGAGGCTTCTCCGAAGAAGGTTGCTCCCTGTCCAAGTTCTTCAAAACAATAAAGTTCACAAGGATGTCACAGTACTTGTGATCTGTAATTTAAAATTAACCAATAAATCAATCAAGCTTTTTGTTGTGCCTGGAAAAAAATGACATTATCCAAGAGCTGGTACACAAAAGTGAAGCTGAAAACAAAAAAGGCTTGATGGTGCCTTATGACATAATTATATTTACTACTTCACATTTACTGTAGAGGCAAAAACATAACATGAAGAACAACACCAGATGAAGCACTTTGTCTGCTGTCTCCTTTCTGTGTAGTGTTTCCACATATATGTAAAATAATAAGTGCTAAACCTAGAGTTATTGTGCATAAGGTGCTTTTGTCTTGCTAGAGTCAGTTAATAAAACATATAATAACTAATGAAAATGAAGGGAAGAACAGCCACACACCCAGAAGTTTTCTATACAACTGTGATACCCATATCTATAAATATGTAGTGACACGAACTGATAAAGTCATTTGATTGTGTACAATGGCCTATTTACAAACACAATAATACCTAACTATAGAAAAGTCAAGATGTTCAGCAGTATCAAGCAATGATTTTAACCAAAAATGAAAACAGAGGCATCTGCAGTAAAGATGTGCAGTTTAGGCAAATGAATGGAAATGACAGACCTGCACCATATGTTTCAAACTGAATTTGCTCTCTGAAAAAGCTACTACAGTGAGCTGCAATTAATTTGAGCCTCCAATTATTCAAACTAACACTATCATTACATTAACATCACAGGTATAAAGCCTGATTTAAGATTTCAAATACATTCTCACTTATGATTACCATGGCTCGACACATTGAATAAAGTCAAATTATGTTGCATTTGGCAGTTCGTTCTTTCAATCACTTCACAAATTACTCCACGGAGAACGAAAAACAGGCCAGATGGAATAATCATCATTGTCAAAGTTCAGATGAAAACAAAAAAATTGAACGGAAGGGGTGGGGAGGAGGGAGGTGCTCCTTACTTCTCTTTATGGCTTTGCACACTAGTCAACAGCAAAGACTGTGAGAAAGAAATCTATTTAGGCAGGTGTGCATCTTACCTACGATAGCCTGAAGCGTCACTTTTTGAGGCATGGCAATAATATCATCAGGGTCCTCAAGGTACTGCGTGTTGCCATACCCCATGTGCTGAGAAACTTCTTGAATGAACTTGTTTACAGCCTGAGAATATGAACACACGAGTTTTCTAAGAAACTCGATTTCAACATGAGAACCTTTCAACAGCTGCATGGATATCTTAACACGAAGGAAGGCAAATGACAGCAATACATCTTGTGCAAGAGAACATGATTAAACACAAGGAACAGGCTTCATTGTTAAAAAAGATATGTAAGTAATGACACGTCTCACACAAAGGGAAACTTCGCTTATTAAGCCTGCTTTTATGACAAATTCCTTTACTTTAGTTCACACCATAGCATATCAGAGCATACATTTCTGTGTCAAAGTGTTCAAGCTTGTAAATTCTTTATTTTTGAACCAGTTCACATAGTAGTGAACAAAAAAGATATATTTCAGCTTTTCGACCTAATTTCATTATTGCACTAAAACTTCAGCATGAGCCTAGAGTGAAGACAGAGCAACAATTTTTACGCAATATACAATCAAATTTGTCACCAGATTAATTCACAGTTTGTTCCAGCAGCAAACTCAGTCAAAAACTCAAATCGGTGATAAGGTAGGTTTTCATTATAAATGGGACACCAATTTCAAATAATGACTTTTCACTGTCAGTACTTTGTGTGCAAGCCTGTTTTGGTGATCATTGCTAGACAAAGCCAAGGCACGGAGTCCACAAAGCTGTCAATAAGCGTCTAGCCTTTGTTCCCATGCTCGTACAGCAGCTGGTCTTATTCTCCTCAGTTCTGTTCCCCTTTTGTCCCTCAGACGATAGAGCAAGGCCGTGCAAAAATATTTAATACGAATAATTTCTGCAGACTGGCTTAGCTGCTTCGTTAAGTCACCTTTCCTCTTGCACCAATCTTTCTCAAGCATAGAAGAGTGCTTCAGGTCACTGTTCTGTTTATGCTCATATCTAAAGGCTGGATTTTTGAATTCCTATGGGACTATAACTTCATAACCATTTTCTGATAAACCTCTTTGTTCAGTACATCTTGAATTTGGCCAAGGACACCAACTCCGCAAAAGGATACACCAGTCCCAGGCCGTAACATTCATGCCTTTGTTGTTAAATGCAGGAAGTTGACAAGCTTCTACTAAAGTGTGTGTGGGGCACAATGTACAATGAATTCTATCATTTCCTCATGCAAGAAATTTGATTCGTCCAATAAAATCACTATATTTATTCCACACCAAGCATCCATTTGTCTGTGAATGCTGACTTCTTTAACAGGTGTCAACATGGGCATCACCCCCCCCCCCCCCCCCTCCCCGCGCTTTTACTTTTTTTTTTTTTTCTTTTGCTTTTGGGGTCGAAATAAACATTCCAGAAAGTTTATTGTTACCAATGTCAGCCAGACAATAAGGAAGCACGAGTGGAGGAAGGAGGGGAGGAGATTGGGGGGGGTGACAGTGCCCCTTTGTATCTTAATGCCAACACCCATACGTGTGGAGCCATTGAGCTGTGTTGTTATTATAAACAGATGGAACAATGTTACAATGTTTGTTGATAACACAGAGTCATGAGGTTTCTGGGCTCGGGCAAACAATATTTTTTTTCGAAAACTTAATTGCTGATCAGTCTTATCCCGGCAAAGACTGAAAAAAAATACCTCTCTGAGTCTTTATGCCATCAAAGCTTGCAAATCCTCCTACTGCATTGCTCCGAAAAGCACTGAGCTTGTGGTGTTTCATCCTAGATTTGTGGCCGGAGATAATAACCATTTGAGTCGTTGTGGTGACTCTATATCCCGCCTGTTGCTTATAAAATATGCATTGATACTAGTATCTGCAGATTATATCACTAGAAAGTGACAGCAAGTTGGCAATAATTCAGAACAAGCGGAAAGTGAATAAGAAGGGAGGAACAGGACAAGATAAAAGAACACACTATAATGAGATAATTATGTCCCAAACAGTTACTAGAGAAATAAAAGGACATTATCACATCAGAGCACTTTCAAAAATAGCAAAACGGTACCATATTTCTAGAACATACCAAATTTTTGCAAAAGCTTTCAAAACATTTTTTTTTGTTCATTACTGTATGTGCAACACCAAACAAGGAGTATAACATTCACCTCTTAAAAGTATGCACTGAGGATTGTATTATACTATGATTTAACTCATCATAATCATCATCAGCAGGACTGCACCCACTGTAGGGCGAAGGCCTCTCCCATATTTCTACAATTAGCCCGGTCTTGTGCTAGCTGTGTCCATTTGACCCCCGCAAACTTCTTAACCTCATCCGCCCATTTAACTTTCTCTCACCCCCTGCTACGCTTTTCTTCCCTTGGTATCCACTATATTACCCTAAGCGACTATCGGTTGTCCTCTCTTCGCACTACACGCCCTGCCCATGTCCATTTCTTCTTCTTGATTTGCACTAGAATGGCATTAACTTGAGTTATTTCTTTGACCCACTCATCTCTTAACGTTACACCTACCACTTTGCACTCCCTAGTCCTCTGTGTTGTCCTCAACTTAAGTAGAACCCTTTTTGTTAGCCTCCACGTCTCAGCCCCATAGGTGAGTACAGGTAAGATGCAACTGTTATCTACTTTCCACTTGAAAATTCTGGTGAGCTGCTAATCATAATCTGCGAGTATTTGCCAAATGCACTCCATCCCAATCTTATCCTCTTAGCTATTTCTCTTTCATGATCCGGATCTGCTGTTACTCCCTGTCCTAAGTAGACATATTCACCTATGACTTCCAGTGCTTCTCTACCTACTGCAAACTACTTTTCCCTCTCCAGGCTGTTAACATTATCTTAGCCTTTTGCATACTGATTTTTAGGCCAACCTTTCTGCTTCTCCTGTCTAGGTCAGCAATCATTCTTTGCAATTCACCTCGAGTTACTTAGCAAGGCAATGTCATCAGCGAACCGCAGATTACTGAGGTATTCTCCACACACCCTTATCCCTAACTGCTCCAATTCCAAGTCTCTGAATACTTCCTCTAAGCAAGATATGAGCAATACTGGGGTGATCGTGTCTGCTTGCCTAACCCCTTTCTTTCTGGGAATTTTGTTATTTTCTTTATGCAGAACAAAGGTTGCTGTGCAGCCACTGTATATATCTTCCAGAACTTTCACATACGGCTTGTCTACACCCTGATTTTGCAATGCCTGCATGACTGCTGATGTTTCTACTGAGTCAAATCCTTCTTCGTAATCAATGAATGCTATGTATAAGGGCTGGTTATATCCCAAGTATTTTTTTTATCACCTGGTTGATGGTATGGATATGATTGATAGTTGAGTACCCTTTCCTAAAACCTTCTTGATCCTTCACTTGATTGAAGCCTAAGGTTGTCCTGGTTCTGTTAGCAATACCATAGTATATACCTTGTACATAACAGATAGTAAACTGATTGGTCTGTAAATTTCCAAGTCCTTAGCGCCTCCTTTCTTATGAATTAAGAAACTGTTAGCGTTCCTCATGGCATCCATGATGCCGGTACCATTGACGACAACAGGCATTGCGTATACGGGGTGGCCAGTTTTCCTAGCAAGATCTCTCCCCCATCCTTAAAAAAATCTGCAGTTACCTGATCGTCCCCAGCTGCTTTTTTCCACTTTTCATAGTTTCTGAAGCTTTCTTAACCTTGGCCTTCGTCAATGGTGGAAAGTCTGACTGCTCTCCACAACAACCAAACTCGTTATTGTCCTGACTACTTCGGTTACTGTATGGATCACTATAGACCTCCTCGGCTACTTTGACTATTTTGTCCATATTCGTGATGACATTGCTTGCCTTGTCCTTCAGCGCATACATCTGATTTTTGCCCATGCCCAATGTCCTCTTTACCACTTTGACTACTGCAATTCTTTAGAGCATGCTTGATTTCCTCCATGTTATACTTCCTTATGTTGGACATTTTGCACCTATTGATTAGCGTTGATAGCTCTGCCAGTTCTATCCAGTCCGTTGGGTTGGAGGCTTTTATGCTTTGGGGTTTCTTAATCAAATTTTTTGTCTGCTTAGATAATTTGCCAGTATCCTCTCTAACTACCCTACCGCCTATTTTTACAGTGCACTCGGTAATGATATCGCTGCATGTATCGTTATACAGATTTAATTCAAGAAAAGTGCTCCAATCATTCCAAAAGCAAGGTATGCACATACAGCACAGCTTGGCACCCTTAGGTTTTCTTCTCTTTGCCTGAGCTGAAAAAGCAAGACACCTAAATATTTAAATAAGGAATACAGAGCACATGACACATGCCCATAACTTACAAGGCACTATGTCATATTTGTGGCATTACATAGGATCTTTATACACTGCTACAGCTTGTTAGCAATAAATGAATCCCGTACTCAGTTTATACAAAAAGTACAAAGTAGTTATAGCGACTACCTCTCTTTTGACAAGCCCAACCAAATCGTCCAGCTTCTGGGTTGCAATCAGCGAAAGGACAGTGTAGATCGCCTGCACGCAGTACAGAAGAAACCGTTGACATGAAGAAGCAGGACGAGAAACAGCAAACAAACGATAATAGCCTCAGGCTCCCTGTCGAAGGGTACATCGGCATAACTGTGAGTGACACGAAATATGAACACCTGCGCTACTGAGAACGAAAGCGCCGAATGCAGAAACAAATTCGTGACAATCACAAGACGCCTTTTGCCGCATCTACTGCCAGTAAAGTGGCGCGGGGGAGCTGTGCTGCTTTCATCTGTTTGACATTTTAGCATGCAACACTGGAGAATTTTGAACGCCAGTAGCCGCCGAGCAACACTTCAGCATAACACTGTACATACATACCTGTTTAGCTCCTTCCAGAAATTGGGACCTGTTAAAATCCGGATCCCACTGGTTTTTGAGTTGCATAAAATCGAGATAAAGGCTCAACCATCGGAAGGGATTTTGAAAAACGAATGGTCTGCCCTTCACCCGAGGTTGTTGTGCATTGTGTCTGCTAGACGACGTGTGAAAGTGGGCGGCGGAGAGTAAACGCGGCGAGGCCGAGACAGCGATATTTCTTTGCACAGCACAATGCATAACACGCAGCTGCATTGGGAGCAGTAAGCTGCGCTGATACATACTGAAAACTTGATTAATGAGCTAAAGCAAGAAGATCGAAGACGTAAATCATACGAGCACACGCTAAAACCTGCACCCGCAAATCAGATGGGCAGCGCCATTTTAAAAGGTTGATGACGACAATGATCAGAGGCATTCGAAACGATTCTAAAAACAAAATTCCAAACAAGTAACTATATATACGTTTTAACGCTCTTTGAAAAAATATTATTTTGCTGTTAGACCTAATACAACATTTTAAAGTATTTTACAGATAGATCAAAACCGAAACCAAAACTGCGTGCGGAGTGGCGTTTTCTGCTGCTGCTGCGATGTTCTCAGCGATAAAAATAGAATGAAACGAATGAACGATGTGCCGGCGCACTGAGTGAACAAATTAAAACAAAAAGCATGACGTTGAGCAAGTAACATTCTATTTTAGTGCAGCCATTATGTGTTTCCATCAGCTAATCAGAGGTCACGTGCTTTCCATGAACATCTCCAGCTCTTGCCAATTCAACGATGTATGTACCTTTTGTACACATGCGGTGAATTGAATCGCAGCACAACTATGAAGCATCAATTATTTGACTGATTTTACCAATTATTATTATTATTATTATTATTTCACGAGAAAGAAATGACGCGGTACCTTTCACACTTTCTCCGTGGACATCAGTTACTATGAAAGTTAGAATCTTGGTTGACCTTGAGGCTAGGCTGAAGGCCACTGTTATGAAACGGACATTGTGCTCGACTTTTGCACTGAGTAGAGCTATAGCTTTAAACATGGTGGTAGTATAATGCGTTGGTTCTGAAAAACTTAGAGGTAGTAACCGTACAGTGCATGTCTGTGGCATTTGAAGCATCGAAAGCCCTCAAAATGAAACGCGAACACAGCTTAAATTTTCAGAATCGTCATTGTGTTTCGAGATATCAAATGTTAAAAAAAAAGAAGCTTTTCAAAACCCTTCAAGTCGGCTTTTCCATGTTGCATATCGATAAAACAGTAAGCACTTCCTAGCGAAAAAAACATTATGAGCCACAATAACCTCATACAAATTCTCATACTAAACTCATACTAAACTCGTACAAATCTTATATCATCTCATACAAATTTCATTCAACTTATGAGAACTATATGAGATTGAATGCAATTTCTATGAGTTTAGTATGAGAAATCTGTATGAGGTTATTGTGACTCATACGTCCTTTGTAACAATTACAGACATTACTTTCGTTTTGGTGGATGTAGATAATGCTTACGTGATTTTGAGACAATAACCAGCTCAGCAACAGCTTTTATTATTATGTAACGCGGGGAAGCCAGTTTAATAAGCTGTCAAGCACATTTTGCTAGACTGTATATCTCGAACCATGATGCTTATTCGGAAACACATAAACAGAACTCGACTCCGATGTCGAAGGTCTTCGATTTCGCATTTTACATAAAGCCATAGAACGAAAATTGATCGCTGATCATTTATTTTAATTGCGTGCATTGAAATAAGGACTTTAACTGAGGCCCCATGACTATTTTTTGCTTCAAAAAATTTGGAGCGCTGTTGCATGCACATTAAAGTTTTATCACTCCTTATACCGCGGCTCTTAAGCTACACAGTATCTTCATAGATGCTGAGGTGTATCTAAATTCTTTGATTATCACCATGAATGAAAAAAAAAAAGAAAAGAAAAAAAACGTACAAAGTAACTTGCAGGGGTCACAGTTAGTCCTTCTCCACGTAGTCTCCCTGTAGATTCGCACGTATTTGTCAGCGTTCATTCACATCTTTCGAACCCTCTTTGTACAAGTCCACTGCTTTGCTCGAAAACCACTGTTCCACTTCGAAAATGAAACCCTCTCTGTCATCAAATCGCTGACCACGAAGTCGCTTCTTCATCTCATGGACGAGGGACAAGTCGCGTAACGCAAGATCAGGCGAATAAGGTGTTTTCTGCAAAATTTCATACCCTAACCGGTGGGCAGCGACAAAGGATGTTTGGGCATTATGGTCGGGTTCACTGCTGGCCAGGACACGGACGCCTTAGACGCCGTTGACGATCTCGCCCTTCGGAAGGTAATCGCGGTTAAGGTTCCCCGTGACCCCCCCCCCCCCCCTCCCCTCCAAAAAAAAAAAACAAACAAACAAAACAAAAAACAATCAAACACACACACACAAACGGACAGAATCAGTTTTCCGGCAGACTGGACTTTTGTCGTGCTGTGAAAGAGGGGGGGGGGGGGGGGGGGGGGCGTGATGAATATTTCCACTCCTCGCTCATTTCTTTGGTCTTCTGAGCGAATAGGTATACCCAGCACTCGTTCATAGTGATGAGACTGGAAAGAAATCGTCTTCATTTCGCTCCAACAGAGTCAAAATCTTTTGGGAAACGTCGTGGCGATTTTGCTTTTGATGTGGTGTCAGCAACCGATGTACCCAGTGAGTAGACACCATATTCATGAGCAGTTCCTCATGGATAATCTTCCACATGTTCTGTAAAGTAGTGCGATCTCCGCCGTCACTCCTTTCACAGTCAATATTCTGCCGTCGAGGATAATGGCCTCCACTTTCTTCAACCTGCTCGACCATACTTGATTGAGGGTCTACCCGCCCGTGGCTAGTCTGCCAAGACATGTGACCACTTTGAAAGTTCCTCTTCCATTTTGAAAGTTCCTTTTCCATCTCACAACCTTGTCGTATGATAGGCTTTCATCTCTTTAGACAGCTTTTATTCAGTTGTGTATTTGGCGTGCGCTGTCGTCCTTCAAATGGAGGAACTTTATAACACTTCGGGCTTTAGTTTTGTTCATCATGCAGGTCGATATATTCTACAGCCTGTACTCAAGACAAAGATTTGGTTTTTGCACAAGTATGCACGGCAGTGACACTGATTATGCACAAAAAGTTTCGTGTAAGTATCTGTGTGACGATTTTAATACAATTAAAGCTTTTAGATTCCCCCTCGTATGTTAAATCCAAAATACCACATATGTGCAAGCGCTCGGCAAGGTATGGTGGAGTCATATTTTGATACACATGTGTGCATTTACTCATTAAATGTAGGAAATTTTTGCGACTGCAAAAGTTGCAAAATAACTTCTTTAGCCGTGGTTTCTTTTTTGTCGAAAAATGGTTGTTACTGGAGCTACGCGCTGCAAAAAAGTCCGCTTTCAGCCTTAACTACTGGCAAGGTAGAGTGAGGACTTGCTGCTGAATCTTTAAAGAGTATTTTTCAGTTCTTTTTCTTCCTTTCAGGCAAGACTGATAGTCCTAGGCCAGTAAGGTTTTCTCTATAATGCGCATGAATATCTCCAAAAATTTATAAATTCCAATAAATGAACAACTTTGAGTGTGTAGCAGCTTCGAGTTCTATTAAAATTTTCTTCATGAATATTCAGTACTTCATAAGTATAAATCACCAAAAAGTAGTGCAACAGTTTCTAAAAATTTATAAGAAATAATACAAAACCTTTATTTATTTATTTATTTATTTATTTATTTATTTATTTATTTATTTATTTATTTATTTATTTATTTATTTATTTATTTATTTATTTATTTATTTATTTATTTATTTATTTATTTATTTATTTATTTATTTATTTATTTATTTATTTATTTATTTATTTATTTATTTATTTATTTATTTATTTATTTATTATACCTTACAGGCTCCTAAGGTGGAGCATTGAGTAAGGGGGGCACAGGAACAGTGAAACACAAAAAGGATTACAGGCTACAGCAAGATACAAGATTTATACAGAGACAGAATATAACAAGATCATGAAAAAGAATAACACCCAAAGACACACTCTATTTCGTGAACAATTTTTCCAGCGCGTTTCGAAACGACGCGCGGTCAACTTCAGAGGCGATTGTGTCGGGAAGACTATTCCATAGTGAAATGGCTTGTGGGAGTGCAGATGAACGCCAGCGGTTTGCCAGAAATGCGTCGAAAGCTGAGATTATGATGGAGCCGCGATGATCAGCGCAATGGAGCTTCAAGGGGAAATGGGCATGGTCTCGGACTATGAACATATTTCTGAAAGAGCCAAAATGGGCGAGTTATCGACGAAGTTCTAATAACTGAAGTGAAATGTCCTGTTTAATTACTCTACTGCTATAGTTTGGTTAGGAATTGCCTGAAATGAAGCGAGTGGCTCTACTCTGTACTGATTCTAGTTGGCAAGTTAAATACTTTTGGTACGATGACCATACTGCTGAAGCTGCGGACGGACGAAAGTTACATAAGAGAGGCTACGTACGGTGGGCGGAGACTTGTGCGAATTACTGGGAAAACACCCGAGTGTCTTTGATGCTTTGCTACGAATGGTGGAAACCTGCAAGGACCAAGGTTAGGCGTGGAATGAATACGTAGGTATTTGTAAGATGAAGGCCGGGGTACAACAGAGTCATTTAATAAATAATTAAATTTGAATACGGTATTCTTGCGGGTGAACGTCATAACCTTGGACTTCTTAACGTTAAGAGTTATTTGCTAGGCTTGACACCAGTTAGGAATTATGCCAGGATATGCCTGAAGAGCTAGATGATCGTCGGCGTTGTTAATCGTACGATAGATAATACAATCATCAGCAAAGAACCTCAATTGAGAAGGAATATTACTAAGCAAATCATTAACATATATATATATATATATATATATATATATATATATATATATATATATATATATATATAAAAGTAAAGGGCCGAGTACGCTGTCTTGCGGGATATCAAAGGTTACTTTGGATAGGGGCGAGGAAAAGCCATTAACCATAGTAAACTGCTGACATAGCGTTAAAAAACTGCAGAGCCAAGATAGCGTATGGCGATTTAGTCTAAGAGCGGCTAGTTTTTCTATTAGGCGGCAATGGTCTACTTCATCATAGGCTTTTGAAAAATCCAGAAAAAAAAAAAAACAATCTGTTTGAAGGTTATTATTCATATTAAAGTGTATATCACTAGAAAAAATTGAGCTCATATTTTTTTTATTCGTTACAATTGCTCCTTATAATCGTAAATAAAGCGCAGGGGCTTTGTTTGGACCATTTCATGTGTTCTAACATTACATTTAGCGTAATTCAGAAATGGTCGCGACACCAAGTACCAATATTCATTGTTACTTCGCTTCGCGCATCGAAGTGAAGTAACAGGCAGTGCCTAGCCCTACATCCAGGTCACATGCCTTCACTACTCTGCTTGAATGTGTGGTCATGTCGGACGCAATGGTGTTTCGAAGACAGCGACCACCTGTTGGCGTGTTTCCCCTAAGAGTGAACGACCTTGTATGTAATCCCTCGTTATATTCGACCTTTCTTCTATAGGCTGACAGATGGCATACATATCGTGTGTTGTCGAGCGCCCAACCCGAAAAAAAAAAAATATTTTTTTTTTGTTCGTTGGATGTAGTCTAACGCTGCCATGAATGGATTAGCAAATTAGGATTAGCTATTAGCAGGATCAATACATAGTTCGGTGCTGAAATTTTCGGGTCCAACCGAAAAAAATAATGATACAATTGCGCAAAATTTAATTTTATAAATTAGGGTTTAGCCTTAAAAGTATAGCATTAATTACGTACACTCCTCGTCTAAGTAACTGAGTACTGGGAAAGAAAAAAAGTTTACGAAGTATGCAAGGCAGGAACATAGTAGGAAGCGTCGGATGAAGTAGAGCCTTTGAAACATTGCTTCGTTACTTTATACGCTCTTCTGGAAACCGCTAGGCTCAACCTATTTAGTGTTCCTGTATATATACAGGAACACTAAACCTATTATGCGCTTAACGCCGTCTGACGG
This sequence comes from Amblyomma maculatum, assembly GCF_055883805.1. NCBI lineage: Eukaryota > Metazoa > Arthropoda > Arachnida > Ixodida > Ixodidae > Amblyomma > Amblyomma maculatum. Next base: position 122,033,044 of record NC_139351.1, on the reverse strand, counting down.
AGCATCGTTTTTTACTCTCGCCGGTCGTCGAGGGCAATCGCTTCGTTTATTAGCTAGGCTTTTCCAATGCACGCTGGGGCAATAACACGAAGCCATAAACAGGCGTCACAAAACACCTTGTATTCCGGCTATCGCACGGTTAAGCGGACGTTTCATTGCTGCTATCTACAAGCAGACGACGTGATTTCCAGACCTTTCACCTCACCCAGTTCGAGCGAACGTCACCGTGAAAACCCAGATTTTATGATTAAACCTGAGCTGCATCTAAGGGCTCCACAATTTACCTCCCTTTGCTTTTGTAAAGGGCAATAGCATTTCCTGCTACAAGCGCAGATCTAAATTCGACCATTCCGAATGCTCAGGTTAACTAAAGGCGAAATATAACTAAGGGACTTGAATATTTGGGGGCTGGGATTTAAAAACTTCCTATGCAAAATCTACTACCCCATTCCAGCTGAAATAACGTTCACAAAGTAGCAAAATATCGTCTACGTTATCTGATAAGTGATTCAACATCGGTACTTGCCCAGATTTTCCGAAATCGAGAAAAAACTGCTCTCGGCTGCGTGCAAAGTTTTCGCAGAAGAGAGTCGAAAAGCAATTTTGACATGATGCGTCATCTGTCGAGCAGTGAGACAAGCTCCATCCCGGCCGTTGGCGCGCTTGCCTTGCTGCCCAACAGATGACGCATCATGTCAAAATTGCTTTTCGACTCTCTTCTGCGAAAATTTTGCACGCCGCCGAGAGCAGTTTTTTCTTGATTTCGGAAAATCTAGGCAAGCACCGATGTTGAATCACTTATCAGATAACGTAGACGATAGTTTGCTACTTTGTGAACGTTATTTCAGCTGGAATGGGGTAGTAGATTTTGCATAGGAAGTTTTTAAATCCCAGCCCCCAAATATTCAAGTCCCTGTATAAGAAACATTTGGTCGCACAGGAATACTTGGTAATTTATTCATCTGTCGCAAGTAACATTAGCCGAAAACAAAAAATCAGGGCTGCCTTCCGAAATAATACCAAAAAGAGTCCGTCGGATGACCACAAAATTAAAGCAAAAAACTCACTCAGCGAAAGCTGGGAAAACATAGGGAAATGTGTCCTTGTTCATTTTATGCGTTGGAAAATTTGTACGGTAATAGCTTTGCGCCTGAAAGACAATTAAATAGTAAAAGAAAAAAAATCATGCCGCAGTTCTTATCCGAACCCACGACCTCCGAAGTAATGCTCATTTGTTCATGAATTTCTTTGCCCGGCCTCGCCGGAGCACGGCCTTAGCAATGTTGGCTGTCATGCGAGAGGAGTCGAGATTTCTCCGGAAAGAATGTAGCAAAGCAGAGCGCCATTATTCATGCGAAACTCTGGAGTGTCGTTCGCGACGCCTTATCTCCAAAGCTCGCCCTCACTTTTGGACTGAGCGCGACCGAGAGCGACCACTATCCCAGGTAACGCAAAACGTTGCCTAAACGTTGCCTGTATGTATGAACTTCCACACAACGTAATGTGACAAAATCTCACATTGCTGCGACGTTGCAAGACATACGTTGCCCTGACGTTTAGAGATTACGTCATCATAACGTTTATAGGCATACACAGCACTGACGTTGGGTGTACACATCTCACCAACGTTTTGATAACATTGCTATTGAAACATTTATAAACAGGCTGAGTTAGATATTACTGGCGAAGCTAATAAAGCCGCAAAAGTGAAATGCGAAATTCCTGGTTGGACAAGAATATATGCTCAAGTGATAAATGGCAGCTTTATAACATGGAAACAATTTTAGATAGTAATTATTTTCCAACAAATCATCAGATCACAATGGTCAAAAATATCACAAACTATACTTTTATTAATTTACAATACTGTTGAGAGCCCAACAGACAGTGAAAATTATATCATGGACAAGAGTGCAAACAAACACCGTGTTGTGGGAATGGTTTTGTCATTGTCAGAGAGTACCAAGCAAAGGTATGGTTTTTACAATGGGAGCGCACAAAAAATAGCATCTGCATTTTTCTTGACTGGTAAGCACACACATTTTGTACCAATTTCATTGATGCTCCACGTACTCAGACCCCGTGAAAGTCCTCGGGCTCTGTAAACACCTATGTCAACAGACCACAGCGTTGCATCATGAAAGTTACTAACATCGGCATAGTGCTGCCCGCAAATAAGGACGTCACCTTCAGCTGCTATAAAATTTCTTATTAGGACAAAATTTCCACCTGTTATCCTCACACAGCTGTCTTTTGGTTTTGTAGAAAACACTTTTTTCCCAATCGTAGTCTTACTGAATCGCTGCCCCCGGAATGTTTCAGGGACTGGTCCATTTATGTGAATATTGGACAGCTTGATGCCATCACTTCTAGTAGTCACTGGTGGCTTGAACTGCTTTAGTTCAGCTGCTCGCATAAAAATTTGTTCCGTAGGAAGGGCATGGCCTCTGGCCAGTTTCTTCAGCTTTCCTAGAAAAGCGTCAAAAGGAAAGGCTGAAAATAGGGCAATGTGGCGAAACCGTTGCACATCATCTTCCAGATGCGAGAGGCCATGTATGCTAACATTTTAGATGCCACTGCCATAAAGCTTACCTGCCTCTGTAACGAAGCTAAGCAGCAGCTGCTCAGCATATTCACACAAAGTCATACAAAGATCGGGTGAGGCCAGTATTGTGATGGTACAACTTAGCTTCAAAAAGTGCGTGTAAAATGGATGAGCAAGGTGTTGGTTCAGAACAATGGGGCCAAAGTAAACAAGGAAGTTTCTATACTCGGATGCCTTCCAAAATTCTAGAACACGCAGGGTCCTTGGAATGCGCTGAAGCTCCTGTGGAGTGTTGACAGCCAAAGTAACTAAGTTCTCAGAAATGGCCCTACGTGCACTCAAAGGCAGCACTGACGCTGATGGGGCAGTTGATGTCCAATATTGCACTAGAAATCTTTTCATAACTCTTAAGCAAACCAAACGCATATAGTCTAGTGGGAACCAGTCCGATGCCCAGCTTGAGCAATGGTGATGTGCAATTGTGATGATCAGGCTGTGTCATGTTGGTGAAGTTTTCACCTGTACGCGGAGGGGCCAACACATCAGGAAATATAACTTTCCTAAGCTCTACAGAGTACATGCCTTTTTGCATGTACTTTTCACATGCATAGTATGCTGCATGTCTCTTGGTCGCATGTCGCAAACAAATGCATGAACAATCACTAGGGAACACAGCTTCACCATGGTGCAGTCCAAGCTCTAAAAGTGAACACTCTCGGGTTTTGAGTCCCCCTTGTAGAGAGCTGCAAGGAAAGGTTCATTTCGCGAGCTTTCTTCGGCCCGCACAACCGCAGGCCCGAACTGTTTCGACGAACTCCTAGATAAGGGCACACCATCGACGTTCATCGTCAGGGAAGTCACTGAAGCGCTCACTGATATGGCTCCACTTTCTAGTTGCTGAATGAGGTTTCCAGTGACGCCAAAAAAGCAGTAAGTGCCACTTCCCATGCTGGTGACTACTGGCATGAGCCGTCCGCAGCAGTGTTCTGGCATCAGAAGGGAGGTCTGGGTGGTGCGGCTGCAGAATTTTCAGAAGCTTAGTGATGTGGGCGGCAAAGATGTTGTTATCTACAGCCCATGAACGAAGTGGGTCGTGTAAAGCCGGAGCTAAATCCACCTCACTCTCGCTTGACGAAAAATCGCGGAGCTCACTGCTGCATGAATACTGCTGTAGAATTTGTTCTTGAGACTCGGCAACTTCGCCAGTTGGCGGTGGATCAACGGAGCACAATGGAGAAACCAATTCTTCATCGTCATTGCTATGATAACTAGCACTGGACTCACTGCTGTGAAACACCACCCTCTCAAAATGTTCCTCGGCAGTAGCTAAGTTTCAGCTTGTAAGGGACTGCTGTACAGTAGGGCTATCAGATTGGCAAAGTGCTGCTATTTTGGTTGCCCTGCGTCAGAATTTCTGTCTTCTTCCAACATCAATGATACACCACTATGTCCTCTCCATCGCTGGTAGACAGCTTTACTTGCAAACACGAGCGGTACGCATCATGGTGCACTGAAGGTCATCGACGAATGAGCAGTATGATCACTTGCTTCAGCTACGCACAAGTATCGGGGTTATAACAGCGCAAAGCTGATACAACATGCTAAGGCGTATTCAGGAGAAAAAGCCACTTTTTCCGCACTGCTACACAAGCATTACCCGTGAGATGTGAACACACACTGGCTGGGCTTGAGCTTGGCTCGACTACACCTCGTTTGTATGCCATACATTGCTTGTCCTGGCCAACGAAAGTGTTCATGTAATAAATTACCATAAATAAACAATTTTTTGCAAATAAAAGAACTTTCACGCAGTAAATTACTAAGCTTGAACATTAGCATAAATTAATAAATATTTATTTCATATTATTTTGCTGCGTTCAGGCGGCACTACATTCAATATGGCGGGACAAAAGAAACACGACGACATGGCTCTTGTGGGGCTTTATGGAGCTTTTTCGCACGTTATGCCTTGTCTTGCCACTTGCCTGTGCTCGTGTGCATTTTGACTTTGAGTGCCTTCGTGCCGACTTCGCAGCCGCATTTCACGTGCGAACTCAATCTTCCGACTGCATGCACTGTTCATCGCTCACAGGTGAGTTGCTATTGCTTTGGTGACCTCCCTTTTAGCTTGTAGGCATATCTCAGACTGTCGCATCTGGAACCACATTGGATGCACCACGCGTTTTCTGTTTATTCCTTGCTGCTTTGTTAATCATGAATTTCTTTGTTATTAACGACTGGCCATGCATTTTCGCAGCAGAACAGTGCTGCGCTGCCCCGCATCACAGATGTTCAGCAGAGCTGCTTGTGTTCTGATCAGGAGACAAATGCTGAAATTATTTTGCCTCTTTGGCGGTATGGTTACCGTGACAGTGTCACGCTAACGCCTAAGTTGTCACGCCCGTGGCAAGAGCCGCATCATTAGGTCGGTGTGACCGATTAGTGTCATTAATCGTTTGCTCGAAGTGTGACTGAAAATTCGTCTAGTTTGATAGCCCACAGGCCGCCGGTTGGGGCCACCAGCCAGCCATCTCGCTAACTAACTTGCTCAGTGTATGTGTGCGCTCTTTGCCATTCCGGTTTAGCATTTTGGCGCTTTGTTGTGTGTGTGCGTGTGCGTGTGTGTGTGTGCGTGTGTGTGTGTGTGTCATCTGCGTGGACTGAAAATAGTTGGAAGTTAAGTATGCTGAAATTCTTCGCCACGACTGTGTTGCGCTGTTTTTACTTTAGAAATCAGTAAACTTTTTGTTGATGAAAATTTCTAGCACATGCTAAGTAGGAGATAGTGCTTGCAGCGATTTAATTTCCTGAAACGCCAGCAATAAGTGTGCAAAGAAAACTAGTTTCAGTGACATGCATCTCGCTCAGCTGCTGGCAAAATACACACTCACCATAAATTGACCCTCATTGATTGGAAACTTGAGCAGTGAAGTGCAACTCAGTAGTGTCTCTTCAACAGAGGCACAGAAAATAATGCCTTTGACTTGGCACTAGTGCTTGTTATGCTAACTGCGCTATATTCTTGCAGGATGTTCTACATCGGCGAATTCAGCAGTGCGAACGGAGTTGCTGCCGTCCCCAAAATTCTGGGTGCAGAATGGGGAAACATTATGGCCACCATACCGAACCCCGTCTCGTTGCCCAAGCGCTATAAAAGACTGCGAGGAGCCTGGAGAAGAATGGATTGCACACAAATGCCGAATCTTAGGCGAGACTAGTACGTCATTTTTTTTTGTCACAAGATAGTATTGTGATTATAGGGTACTGTTGGAGCTTTAGGTTCTTGGTTGTGGCAGTGTGCAAAGGCAACGATGCACATAAGTTAAGCGCTGCCAGAGGGGAGAACTTTTGAGCCAAAATGGTGAAATAATCACCCATCATCTTAATTTAATGACTCTTATCAGTAATCATGTTTGTTGCTCATTGGCTCAAGGTTCCTGTTATAGTGATATTGTTATGCTCTTATTTCAATAATATTGTTGCTAAGCAGTTGTGAACGTTGCCTTTTCATGGGTCTGCTTACTATTTTCATTCAGTTTCCCTTTAGCCGTGTCATTCAATCTTTCTACACTGAACTCTTTGCTTGCAGCAACATATGCTGACGCAAAAAGAAGAGAGAAGAAAGCTGAAGAGGTGTCAGATTTGACAACTGATGAGGAACGGCTGACAAAAAGGCCAAGAAAGCCCATCAAGAAGGCGTTGTATGGAAGTACGAGTCCAGTTCTGCTGCTAAAATGTTTTTGCTTGATATGTTTACACTTTCTATATTAATCATGCATATTCCATTTGCTTTGCTGCTATATTTGTGAATGTTACTTTAGCAAGCCACTATTGAAATAACTGAATTGAAACATTTTTAACTGCAGTGTTGGATGAAGACGGCAGCAACGTCCCAACAAAAAAAAAAGGAAACAGAAGGCTCTTTTTGTTTGTGAGGAAAGTGAAAGCGATGAAAGCTGCGATAATCATCGCCTACCATCTACAGTTCCTACACAACAAGCCAAGCAACTACCATTCGTTGGCCGTCCTCCACCAAGACCAGCACAAGTACCAGTGAGCCCAGCAGCACAAGCAGAAAGCGGCATCCAAGGTAAAAACTTGCCTTGTGCCTGTAGTGGGTGTTGTAAGCAACATTTTACTGTGCAGTGCACATTATAGCTCTATATTTGTGGTTTTATTCTGGCACAAATATATATTTGGCTAGTTTTTAAATTCTGGCCAGCAGTCCATTTTCGCTGCATTCTAATGTATTTTCTAATTTTTTTTCTTTTGCTCATTTCAGGGCTTCTGAAGAACCTTGTGCAAATGGTGTGGATTTATTGAGTCGTATAATAGATTGAGATGCACAATTCAATGTATGCATAAGTGTGTTCACAGTTCATAACAGATGTAATGGGTTTTGTTAATTTGTAGTAAATATCAGTGTCTAGGTTTACCGCCCCAAGTCTGTGATATTGTTTTGTTTGTGCAGTGGCCCTCCGGCAGCCTTGCCTGTTAGGCAAGGAAGTGGACATGAGACATGACATTGGCGACTATTTTCGCCAAGCACCAGCACGCTGCAAAAAACGGTAGGTCTGTTATGCTGTGTACGGAAGCTGGACTATCATTTAGTCTACTTGTGCATCAAGCTGTGCAAAAACTGGACTTGTCACAGTCACTTAGCTTACCAGCATATCATATGGAACAGCATAGGCAAAACCTATGAGACATAAAAGTAAACTTCTAGGATATAGTGTAAGGCCATCAATGTTGCATCAGCTGTAATTTTGATGGTTTTAAAAGCGGAAATTCAGTGGGTGTCCTGGTGTTCTTTATTTTTGTACTATCTGTCCAAGAAATATTGGCACGCTTCAGACACAAGTAATTCTGGTCCTGCAAATTTAGTTTTAGATGTCTGATTACTTTGTAAGTGCTGTCTTGAATTTTGGCTGAATAATAATCTTTTTTTGTGTTTTTGTTCTTTTAATTTAGTGGCCTAATTCATGGAATGGATGACCTGGCAGCTATGTGATTGCTCGTCTCTTCATGGAATTGCTGACTCAACAGATGTACAATCATGCCAAATAAATTGTGTAAATGATCTCACATGTGCACCTGATGTAATTTTTGCACTGGCTGTGTCATTCAAGTGACCGGTCAGCAGTCAGTAGACCACGATTACTGCGTAACTGCCTTTTGGTCGGTGCCTTGTCGACATATAAGCATACATTAGTCACTTCAGAAAGGCAGAACGCACTCATGCACGATTCATCAGCTATGGCTGCACCTTGTCTAGTAGGAACAGATGGTGCGGGTTATGTAGCTTTTGCCTAGAAGCTCCTTGAGGAAGGTACCGCATGCATTGTTTAGAATACATTAAAGTAATGTACAGGCAACGTTTCTTTCGTCATCTTTTGTTGGTATAACGTTGAAATAACATAACGTCAACGTTTTCAGAACGTTGTAGAAACATTAGTGCATAACGTTATCTGGTGATCAAAAATAGTGACATTAGCAACAATCGGGCAACGTTGCTCTCTGACATTTGTGGCCATTCAGATAACGTTCCAGTGACATTTTGCGTTACCTGGGATTCTGCTTCGCCGACCGTCGAGTGAACACGATATCGTCATCGCTGAGATCTGTTTCTAGTTGCATGCACAAAATAAACAGTTTTCGAGTTTTGCGCAAGTATTTCTTTCAGACTCACTGCCGTCGTCATGTGTCGAAACGGCAGATATCTTGTTAACCACGGGGGGTAAGCTATCAGTGTGTCGCCAACGCAATGACGAGCATTAAGTTTGAATTTTTCAATCTTTGAGTACGCTGAAGGTCATGGTATTCTGTATTGTAGTCGAGAATGTAATGGTCAGAAATGGTGATCCTATAAACTCAGGCGTTCACCGACCATAGTCGAAATAACGAAATACGAGTTTCAAAACCTGTTTCATTATTGTGTGCAGCTTTCGGAGCGACTTACGTTATTTCAGCTATGGCCGCCTGACTTTATCTAATCATGCCTGAGCCGACGGCTTTCCTTGAAACTCTTACCGCTGTTTCTGTCAACCCACGCGGGTTTCGAAACATATTTCGTTATTTCGACTATGGGCGATAGGCGCGTCTTTATTTCATCGGAATTGTCTTCAGTGCTGCAAGCGTTCTCAGTCAAAAAAAAAAAAAAAAAAAAAAAAGGAAATATTCGCCTTGTTTCAGCTTATGTTGAGACATCCTATACCTTTTACAGTAGGGGTGCGTTACTTCACTTGTCGTTTAGTTACGACCTTAACTTCGCCCGCCCCGGTGGTGCAGGGGTTAGGGCGCTCGCCCTCTGTGCCCAAGAATGCGGGGTCGAATCCCGGCCGCAGCGGCCGCTTTTCGATGGAGGCGAAAAGCTAGACGCCCGTGTGCTGTGCGATGTCAGTGCACGTTAAAGAACCTCAAGTGGTCGAACTTTCCGAGCCCTCCACTATGGCGTCTCTGATAGCCTGAGTTGCTTTGGGACGTTAAATTCCAAAACCAAACAAAACCAAGCCAAACTTCCGAATCGATACTTTGTTCCTGAAGCCAGTGAGCGAACTATTCTCCAGTGATGAATTAACCTTGGATAACAGAAGAGATTATACAGACGAGGGTACGCGACTGCCAACAAAGCCCAGTTGGCTCCACTGGGCTAAGACACAGTTTTTTTTTCGAATAACATGGCTACCTTTAGCTAGGACATCTTTTATCGGGAGTTTGGATCCACGTAACAGTGGCGGACATTTTATGGTGCATGAAGCACTGCGAAAGGCCGCAGGCATATTTAATCGGCTTATCATTATGTTTTAGCTTGCGCTGCCAAAGCAGTGCTGCGCATCGCAAAATGGCGCCCGTGACGTCACTTGAATACCTCCTATACTATGATATCTATCTAGAGATAGGTTACCATCGTAACTATCTGACCTAAACTTCTAGTAACTCTGCCGTATTTGGCTCGTAGTGCATTCATACATTCGCATTCTGTCCATGCTTAAATTCCTCTGCTGCTTTGAGGCTTTGTCCACCAACCGGTAAGAGGCCGACGCGATGAAGACGATGTATGATTTATTGGATGAAGTGCCAGGGAATGATGTGATGTGTTCAGTCAGCCTAAACTGAACCACGTGAGACTCCAGCGCAAGGTTGCAGCTCTATTCGGCCGCTAGTGCTGCGCGAGACCAATGTTGCTGCTACAGCTTCCTCCGCGTTGTAATGTTTATCTATATGTGGCGCCGCGGGTGGCGTTTTGTGGTGCAGAGCACTGCTTCAGCTGTTCAAACTGGATAAGGCGGCGATAGGGCTATCAAATATGTCCGCAACTTTTCTCCTTGTTACACGCACCACAAGATGGCGGTAACTGTGGCGTAGGTACGTACTTCCTGTACTTGATTATAGGGAATGATTTCCAATTTTATTTATTGATTTTGATGCCTTACCTCTTTTACATGAAGGCACTCTAGCTGCTATATCATTTGCGCACTCGCGCACGGTGCATCTTTCCGCAAACTACGTCCTCAGCAATGCATCACGTTTCACTTACTGCACATATGTTTGTGCGCCCCTTATACAAAATACTTACTCTTTTTCGTCTCACAATCGTACTGATTTCATACTTTATGATTCTGTGGTCAATATTACACTCCAATTTGCATAAAAACATATACAGCCAGCATTGCTCAGGAAGGGGCGTGTGTTGTTGAGCCGGTTTCTTTTTTTCATACCCTCATTCGGTGCTATTCCATGCGCATACTCTGCATTTGTGCTTGAGAAAAAGATATCCGTTACGCTTACATTAATTATTTCCGCTAAATGAGCCAATCGCTTTCGCACTCTGTTCCCGGCTCCTACGCCAGCAATCATACATGGCAGTAATTGAATTACTGTAATTTAATTACTTTTCTCGGTAATTTGTAATGTAATGAATTCCTTTTTCGGGTTGGTAATTTAGTAATGTAATGAATTACTTTTTGGCAGTAATTTCGCAGCAAAAGTAACTATAGTTACTTTTGCTGCCGTGAAAGTAATTTCAAAAGGAATTATAATTCCTTTCGAAATTACTTTTACTAAAATGCGCCACTACTCCTTCAATAGATGACGAAGTAGAGTGCCGCGAAAGCAGGAACGGCGTGCGGCAAGCGTAACGGATCGGCAAAGGGGGACAGAGTTGAGCAGAACATTCTCCAAGCAGAAGGATACAAGGCGTCAAGGGAATGCTGAAGGGAGAGATGGTGCAAGATGGCTGGAGCTGAAAACTAGTTTGGAGCGCGGCGTAGCGCCACTCCCTGTTGCGTCGGCTAGGGCACAGTGGTGCCTGGTTACACTCAACACCACGGGGCGAAGGAGGATTGGGGTTGGGGGAGATAGGCAGAAGGGTCCATGACGTGAGGCACCGTGGCTTGAGCATTACTGAGCAGTGAGCACAAATGTGCCGACATCGATTCTTGGGACTGCGGAAGCAATAAATAACCTAGCTTCTCGGGCCCTTCAAATGGCGGAGACAGCTCCGGGCCAGCAAGACGCTGGGTTCGCCGGCCATTTCAGGACCGTTCGACCATATTTTTTTTTCGGTAGCCTTGTTTTTGAAGTCGCACGTACTGTAGGAGAGAGAGAAGGAATAGCTCTCTGGGACGGAATTTGGCGGGAAGACGAAAGAATGCGGGTGCTTCGCGTCTGGAGAACAAGTTGTTTTGCTTACTAGCTTTGCTTAGTTTTTGCATGGATGGAAACTAGAAAGTAGTTTAAAAGTAATTTAATTACTCAGTAGAAGTAATTGTAATGTATTTCATTACTTTTTGGGAGCAGTAATGAGTAATGTAATTTAATTACTTTTCTGCGATTTTCAGCAAAGTAATTAGTAATGTAATTTATTTCCTTTTCAAAAGTAATTTTGCCATGTATACCAGCAATTCCTACTGCCAATTTCACTGCCTGCTTCTTCCCTGCTTCCGAATACTCATTGCTGCATCTTGTGTTTTATAAATCTTCTCTCTCGTATATGATTCGGCAACAGAACACATGCGCATTCTGTAGTAATGAGCATGATTTCTAATTTTCTTAACCCGTATTTCATCCCACTTAGTTTCAGATATCGACGTGGACATCATTCTTAAGCTATGCTCACCTGCATCGGATTCTTGCGTTAAACACTGCCTGCCTCCATTTGCGGCTTGTTTGCGCCTCGATATTGTTTAATTATTTGATTGATTCTTTCTTTACTTCTTTGGCATCCTTTGACTAATTCTTTAGGCAATTCCACGCAAGTGATAGTGACTGAGGGCCAATAACAAATTAAAAGATCCACGAAGGAAGAGGTGACAAGCCAAAGCGCCTGCAGGAGATTCTGGTGGGCTATAGATATTTCATTATTTTTGTAAAGCTGAATAATAAAGACGGAACGGTGGAAGAAACATATAAAGTCACACACAATAGGGCAGAACTCTTAACCTATTTTATTTCATGAAAATATTTTGGCGTATCAACAAAATAAACGAAGGCACAAACGCGAAGTTAACAGTGTAGGTAGCGACGAAGAAGCGCGAAGCCCGAGTGCGCATCATAACCGACGGAAAGTCTTAAACGTACCCGTTTAAAAACTCCAACACTTCCATTTTTGAACCTGAAACAGAGGTTTAGAAAGTCGCCGCTACTTACCATCACTGAAAAAAAAAAAAAAAAAAAAAAAACCGAAAAATTAAATTCACGTTTTATTCATAATGAGGATCCAAATGGGATGACAAAAGCTTTAGCTCGCGCCTTGCCTCCATAATAATTTTGAAGAAAAGAGCTAAAAAATCAAGAGCTCAATTTTCGTACCAATAAGAACGAATGTGGGTGAGGAAACCGTAAAACGAGCTGAAATGACGCAACGAAAGCCTGACGTGTAGTGTTCTTCCCGTGTTTGAGATGGTAGAGGCGTTCGAACTCCACAGCCGCACATGAGCAAAATGCGTCGCCTCAGAGCTCCACTGATGCGAGCCCTCACGCAAGCGAGCAGCGTCATATTGCATCGAGACCGCTTTTTAGCGCACAGAATCTATGTGTACTGGGCAATATACTTTTATGATTAGTGAACTAAACTGGGGTACATAGAGAAAGTTAATTTTGCTTTGGTGGTATACGTTAACGCTACCGCACCGTATCAGGGGAGTGAAAGGGCGGCTTGAGCGTGTTCTCTCTAATCTCTTAACCAGCGAGTAAAACGTGCTCAGAATATCGCATTACTTCTACGCACGCTGCCCGTCTTGAAATAGATATTGGTGCCGTCTTTTAATGTTGCTTCCACAGTGAGTGTCGGCGCTTTTCTACAAATATAAGGCGAACGGCGGACTTTTAGTTGTTTTCTTCTAGTCTGTAGAACGCGCAATGGCACGCGAGTTGCTGCTCACATGAACTGTAAATATTCTTTTCTTTCTCTCTATTGGTAATGCACCAGCACTAATGACTTTACATAACCGACTCCGCTTGCACCGAAGTTTACTAATGACCACAACGGTGCTGCGAGTGCAGAGATATACATAGAACCGCAGTGGCTCATGTGCTAAACATGGCAACACTCAAGGAGAGCGGGATAGAGATAGAGAGAGATAGAGAAAGCAAGGTAAGTGAAAGAGAGAGGAAGGCAGTGGTACGCAGAAAGGAGTCATCTCGTTAGCGCGACAGATGAAGTAGTACGCGTATCACTCTAATTCATCGGCCTAAAATGATTCCTTATAAAATTTGATGAACTATCGGCCACAAACGGTGAATGGGATGGATGGATGGAAAAAACTTTATCTAATAATAAAAAAAAAAGTCTTCCAGGGTGGTCCCCTACTAGTCCAGGAGTGCACGGGTTTTTGCTTCACATAGAGCCCGATCTACCAGCCATTTCTGACCGGCGGGTTGAGCTGTCCGCAAAGCAGCCTCCCAGGTGAATGGGATTAGGGTTCGTGAAAAACTAAAATCGCAGCAGTCACAGATGCCAGACGCCTGAAATGATAAGGCGTGTACGAATTCGCATGATTCATCAGCAAATAACATTACAAGTGAGCTTGACAGGGAGACAGCGAAACAATAATCGTGTTTACAAGAATCATTCTGTAAACATTCCCGGAGGATAGTACTACTCTAGCAGTGACGCAAACGTTCCTGCGGCTCCGGTGAGCATCTGTGCATGCTTTCTCATGACACGCTGACACTGCCCATAAGTTGGGAAACCTCGTATGAACAAATTACATTAGTGATCCTTCCACGGTGTGCGGCTAAGAGCTAAGATACATTCATGGTAGGTGCATAAGGGATGGTCTGGCCATGTTTCCTCATTCACTGTACACAGGAGGAGCTCAGGGAGCCCCACTATGCTTTCTGGAGACAACCTTAATTCTCGGCTCCTTCTTCAACTATGCGCTTACCGGATTCGCTATTTTCTGCAACTTGATGGACGGTCCGCCCTGCGTGTGCAATTCTCCGTCCCATTCAACACCAATGAAGCCTCGAAACCTCTTGACCTGAAACGAAATTTGCAAGAAAAAGAAAAAAAGAAACGAACTTTTCAGATATGAAAGAGTTGCCCGCACACAGCAATTTCCACTATCCTCTAAACAGCCTGTGAAACGTCAACGTCACCAGAATAAGCCAAAGAAGCAAAAGAAAGAGAGAGAGAGAGAGAAAAAAAAGACAAAGAAACAAATCCGCATACATTTGCAGCCAGCCAGACGCAGGGAAAAATAACTGTGGTCGCATTACCTAGTCGAATCACCGATTAGCCCTTACATGGACATCATGGACATCATGGATGGACATCAGTACGCGATTGTCGCGCGCTTTGGGCAACCTTCATCTGTCCCAGCTGCCGAGGTGGGTGAAGACCGAGCGGCGCCAGATTTCGCATATGCAGCCCGATCGAGCGAACAGCGGCTGACGCGTCGATTTCGGGCCAGCGAAGCTTTGTTCGATAAATCGAACTTCTCGGGTGATGCGAGTTTGATACACTCGAGCGGTTCATCATGAACAGAGAAAGCGGCGCGTGCCTCAAACTCGACGCTCCATAAGGCGACCCGCGCGGCCGCCGAGCACATCCCCTCCTTTTCATCGTTAAGGAGATACGACGGTTTTAGCGCATTACCGAAGGTCGGGTTCTCCATCGTTTTTCACAACCCGACGCTTACGTGCGATAACAAAGTACTCGAAAGCGTCAGAGGAGAGCAAACAATTGGCCAATATCGCGAGCCCGAGGGTGGCGTGCTTCTAGGTATAGGTCTAATGTTGTGTGCCCTGCGGCATCACTCACCCGGTCATTTGTAAAACGAAGACATATGTAGAACGCATACGCCAAAGCACGCTAGAAAGTAATTGCGTGCTACCCATACTACATTGCTCTTTTGTTCAAAACAGCTGAGGAAAGAGTTTCAATTTTGCATATACAGCGTACGATAGGTTGCACGACGGTAGAGCCGGGTCACAGACCCTGCGAGCCAGATGGTCCTGGTGATTTGAGTTCAGACCGACTAGACCGTGTACCTTCAGGCTGCCCCTACCAACCGCCCCTTACGTGCACGCATACGCAGACACACAAGAAAACAGAAAAGCGTAATCTCCTTTCTTGCCGTGTAGGTGAGCGCCGGGTTTTCTCCTTGCTGCTCCCGAATAGTGCCTATCCTAGGGATTGTCCTCGTTTGCGAAGAAAAGGAAACATTAGTAGGGGAAGGCTTATCGAATGAATCAAATAGCAGCACTGAACTTTATGCAAAACGCCATCGCTGAGCGCGTTCTGAAGAGTATTGTTAAATATGTTGTGTGCAGCTTTAAAACGGTCGAACAGCAAGTACTGAGAAAAAAAAAAATTGGGTAAAGGATGTCATTTGTGTGGATATCATTAAAAAGGGATGTTTGGATGCTCGGATACTGATCTCCAGCAGAATGTTGAATATTTTTTTTCTCTTAGTCCCAGTGTTGCAGCGCTCAAGTTTACTTACTTAAGAATGCACGCACGTGTGCACACGGAGAGGGATGGGATAGGAAGAAAGGAAAAACTAATTTGATGATTTTTGTCTGTTTGACGGTGACAGTTTTGATTTTGGCATGACTTCGACACAACGATGACATTACTTTACTGCAATGAAAAGCGCTATTCTGAAGGAATCAGAATCTTACAAATTTCTTGCACACGAATGTTCCGAACGCTTTACTCATGGCGTTCTTTTTATTATCGCAAGATAAGTACTATATGGTAGCACGGAGTGCGCTGACACTTGCTTGAGCCATATATGCCATTTTAAGAACCGAGAGGGCACAGTAGTTTTGGCACAAAATACCACATGGCAGCCACAAAAAAAAAAAAAAAAAAAATGCGTGGTAGCCTCAATGTCTGAAGAGAGCCTCACGTGACATGTTCTGCAGGGCTCGGGATGTTGAAAAAGGGGAACTCGGTGCCCAAAGAATCCATTTCACTCTCAGGTAATGATTTTGTTATCGACTATATTTTTAGACTATATCTTTAAAATTTTACTTGAATTGTACGTTCCCTTTGATAACGAGAACCATTCTGTTTAACTTGATGCCAACTCCGTTTATATACATTGTTGCCTATTATGGTGAACAATTGGCGTGCCGTTCTAAGGTTGCCTCCTGTGATAGGCACCGCAGGTACTCTGTAAATAAATAAACTTAGCAGCTAAAAAAATAATAATGGCACTTGGATGTCTAACAGTACTTTCTGCGCGCTTTGAGAAACACACGACAACGTCCTAGGACTCGTGTTTTAATGAATGTCCGAATTCCCGTTTTTATCAAAACTGCAAAACCCCAGAATAAAGCTAAAGACACCTGGTAGTTGTAAGCCAATTGGGAGATTCACTGAAATCGCTTAACTAAGAAACTCTGCGCCCCCTTTTCAGAGAAAATATTTTGAAAGGGACTATTTCCCGAGACCGTCAAAAACAATTCAATATCTAGCTACGCCAATGCTACACAAATAGCGCGTTTCCTTTAAAACGCCTAGAAAAACGGCGATGTATGTCGACGCATATGCGTGGTCTCAGAAAGGTCTGTCGGCACTAGATGACTGGCTGAAACAGCGGATGCAATTGCGGCGTTCAGTCACAAAAGTGAGTGCCCCTGAGCCCATCGCCAACCAGCGAAGCGTGGAGCGCTTACTGGTAAGCAGCCGACCTGGCGGCTCAAAGGTGTCGCCTATTTCTGTCCGCAGGATCACGAACCAATCAGCCTGCACAAAAAATGCGATTTATTCTTCTTCATCTTTTTTTTTTTGTTTGCTGCGGAAGCATTGGTACTGTACCCCATCATTTTGCTTCGTCTTATGCAGCAGTTGCAGCTGCAACCAGATCCGTTACTTCAGCCAGTCAGCGAGTGCTTTTCAGACCCGTGGAGCTCAGCAGTGCCGTCAATATCACTTTATTGGGTTTAACAGGAATTCAATGGCCCGGAAACTCTTGCCGATTGCGGTAGACTTTAATGTAAAATGATTGACTTGCCAGTGCCGGTCTCAGGTCGTACAAAGTAATGCGGAACTCAGAATGGGAGGTGGATACCTGTGATATTTACATTCACTAACCACCCAAGTAGCAGGGCAGTTTCACGGACGCCACGGCTTTTGAATTGATACTCATGAGAGGATTTAGTTTGTATTTATTTACTTGTTGCGTTTTCTTTACGTTTCACTTACGTACATTTTTCTTTGTACATATTTAAGGTACATCCCTAACAAAGTTTACTTTTATTCGCTAACCCCACGAACATAGGAATACGGGACAGTAGTACCATAGACAAGAAACGCGCATGCACTGTTTATCAACTTGAACTGGCTTATTACAACACGAGTCTAAAGACAATAAAAAAAAGTAACAAACAACAACTCACTCAATCGTGGCACGATTATCTTGTCACCCCAGCCCCTTCCCTCCAATCATTAACGGGTCAATCAGTGCACAAAAACAACAACTCTTTCTCGCTCAGGTGCACGGACAGCGTGTTGACACATTAATCAGAGCATTTCGAAATGACACGAGCTTCTGCTATTACTCTTGCAATAGCAGCGTCTGTGCTGGCGCCAGTATTTCTAGTCCATGTTTCTACCGCGCTTAATTCCTCTTTATGATAAACCAACAATCCAGCCTCTTCGTATCAAACTCATTAAGGCTAGTCGAAGCCGGGAAATAATAAAAGCAATAGCGTTAAAGGTTCTATTCTGCAGAAAATCCCGCGGTGTCGCCGTTGTGACCGAGAAATCACGGGAATGTATCTGACAGTTGGTAGTTGTCAGGTGAGATGGCCAGCCGTGATTTGTCGATGCGTTGTGTGACGTAACCAGACCACGCGATATCACAAAGGTGGGAGAACCTTCTTACTTGGGTTGCTCGTTTCAAGTGGGAGATTGTGTGATATATCTGAGACACAAATTAAGGAACTGGTGACTGAGCGAGCAG
The DNA here is from genome assembly GCF_055883805.1 of Amblyomma maculatum. Lineage (NCBI taxonomy): Eukaryota > Metazoa > Arthropoda > Arachnida > Ixodida > Ixodidae > Amblyomma > Amblyomma maculatum. The sequence goes on along the minus strand of NC_139351.1, from coordinate 122,015,080 downwards.
AGTCTACACGTGCTTGAAGGTGGAACCGCAGTTTGAACCGCAGGCGAGTGTCATTAATGCTATTTCGTAATAGCCGTAAGGGGGAGCTTCAGTATTGTCCATAAGTTATGCTCATATTTTCTTAACAACTTCCGCACTACGCCACGGCTATCTCCCGCAAAATTTATCTCGCCTAATTGGAAAAATTATTACCTCCCCCATATGGAGAGTAGATTTAAGTATGAAATGGCTACGGGCATAGCACGCTGTCGTGGGGGATTCGTACCTCTCAGTCTTCATCACTCGGCTTAAGCAGTTGTGATAGCGACGTCACTGAAATGCGAAACTATGCAGAAAATGCAGAATGATGCGACGCGGGCCTGACAAAATGTAGGATCAGCAGGGCATTCGAGTGCTCCTGGAGCGTGTATACATCCGCCTGCCGAGGGGAAAAACGCCATGAGCTGACGCTGCAGCACACTGAAAGTATGATTCCAAATGCTTGGGCGCGCTTTGAACTGTGGCAGTGTGAACCACCGACGTCGGGAGTGTTACAAGTGTGTGACCGTGTGGCACCTTTGCGCCACCCTATGTGAGGGCGCGGAAGCCTTAGAGAGCGGATAGCTCGTCTCGTTAAATCTCGTTATATGCCCGGATGTTTACGTTTCGGCCTCAGACCACAAAAAAATTGGTTCCCGGATGTTCGCTGTCGGTGTTGGCTCGATGTAACCTCAACATCACCGACAACGGGAGCTAAAATACTTCCATGCTTAAATAAAATTGCAGAAGGTTTAACTCTTCAAAAACTTAGTCATACAAAGCGAAAACATGTCACTTGCTGACGACGTTGCAAGGTCCTCTGAGTAACGTTTCGAGATATTCCAGATTCGCTCGGATCCACGGCGAAGCGCGCGCTGCCTATGCGAGCGGTGCGCTCCTCTTTAAACCGTGGCCAAGCGCGTGACTAGTCACGCGATTGACATTGCTAAAGCGCATGCGCGGCGGTAGAGAGAGAGTTCACGCGCCGGCACGGAACATCTGCGGCGACTGTCCTCTGACTCACTGAAGGCCAAACATGAGCCGTCGCTGATCCTGACCCGAGGTAGCATAGGGAAACTTTCGCTTTAAAAATGTAAGCAGAGAACGCGAAACACGTTTTGCGAATTCTGCTGAGGAGGGCTGCCGCCTGTAAAGCGTGGTTTGCCTGCAGTAGAGGCGTGCGTTTGAAGAAGCCTGCTTTAATTCTGAAGATCAACGTAAATATTGCCGCGAACTACTTAAATCTTTATTTGTTCTTTTTCGACAGCCACTGGAGGACAGCTCATAAAGTCCAAGGGGCGGCTTTCAGGAACAGGATGGTAGCGACGGGGCCAGGAAGGCCATGTCGGGGTGCAGGACGACGTAATGCAGTAGCGTAGTTAATGGCTGCTGCTTCTTGCTTTGGAGCAGTCGGAGCCATCGCTTGAGGAACACCCACTGCCTGCTTGACTTCTTCACGTACGAAGTCCGCGAGGGTCACCACCTGAGGGTGTTGGGATGGTGACAGCAACCGGCGGAGTTCTTCTCGGACGATCTCTCTCGGACGAAGAGGTCCATCCAGCCTTCTGCATCTTCAGCGGGCAGTCATTGGAAGATAGGGGGCTCCCGGGGCTGTACGAAGACCAGGGGTAGTTTCTGTTCGTCCGTAATATTCGGGGGTATTCCACGTTGACGAAATTCAGCACCTCCACCAGATGTCACGTGATGGTGACCAGGCCTATGACAACAAATGAAGAGTCTGGGAGTACACTGAAGAAACTCTTTATTGTGCTGACTTGCTCCAGCAAAAGAACTACAGAACTCGATGGCGGCGATTGCAGCAAACGTGCTTGTCGGTCGTCTAACTTAGAATGCCAGTTTCAGCCGTCAGCGCTGAATTTAAAGGCGACAAGGAAAGATCTAGATAAAGCAGCAAACAGCGACTAGCATGACTTGGAAAATTGTAGAAACACACGCGAGTGGCTGGAATTTTCGAGATACATTTCGACGCATCTTCCGCGAAGAAGAAAATGATAAAGCGTCGTTTCGCGATAACGAGCATGAACAAACACGCAATACAGAATCGGTAAGCGCACTAGAATCACAATGATAAGGCCATATGCCAGCGGCTGTCGAAAAATAAAAAATAAAGATTTAAGTATTTTGCGGCAATATGGTGGCCGACCTGAAGAGAGTTTATTTATTTATTTATTCAAATACCCTAAAGGCCCTCCGGGGAGGTTATTACATAGGGGGGACCACGTTGAACAAGAGGTTAAAAACGGAGGCATAAAAAAAATATAGAGTCGGCCCTCTTATCAGGCAGACAAACGAGGGCGGTAGCTTCCACGTTTGCACCCTATTCTGTGTTTTAGATCAGTCGGCTTCGGAGCAGGGCATGGAAAAAATTGATTTCTTTTTAAAAATATAGGATTCAAATAGAAGTGCAAAGCCTTTCGTCGGACACGGAGTAGAATACTGAACATATGTTCAATATGCATGACATTACATGATAAATGATAAGGAAGTGTACGTTCTTTGCAACAGAAATAAACAAAACTAGAACGCTCCAGCGCACGAGCACGCACGCTCTCTCTCTCTCTCTCTCACACACACACACACACACACACACACACACACACACACACACACACACACACACACACACACACACACACACACACACACACACACACACACACACACACACACACACACACACACACACACACACACACACACACACACACACACACACACACACACACACACACACACACACACACACACACACACACACACACACACACACACACACACACACAAAATGAAGCTCTTTTATTTGCGCAAGGCCGAAGTGTTGCGCAGAGAGGAGTGAAAAAATGAATAACAAAAGCCGAGGTAGTAAGAAGCAAAACTTATCAAATTAATTTTGTCTTTTTAAAATTTTGACAGTTATTCACTTCCAAAAAATGGAAACTCAGAAAGGAATCTTAGTCGCAGAGAGAGAGAGAAGGGGTGCTGACCACTCCCTGTCTAATGTATTTACGGTGTAGGCGTCCAAACGTATCCATGTTTTACTGTATGAACTCTTGCCCATAATATCTGTCTCTTCGAACTGGGCAACTCAATCAGTTAATATCATGCTTCCTCTCTCTCTACCTTTCCTCTCGCTCATTCGAGTTGCAAGTCGATTTGGAGGAGGACGAATAGTGGACACGACGACAAAGGACGATGCCACCAAAGAACGTAACATACTGCCTCCAGTTGTGAAAAACTCGAGAAAGAATTTCTCAAGACACGACGCGCACTTTAGCCTCAGGCAGAGACTGTACAGTGCAACCTCCCGAAGTTAAAAACCTCGTATGAGAAACACTAGTAAGACTAATGATTGAAAATGCAAAGATAGTATGGGACCCACACACAACAACTAATATTAAATTGGACAGCACTCAGCGACAGGCTTCTATATCATATTCAATAAATACCAGCGTGCGCACTGTCCAACTGAACTATTCAGGCGTGCAAACCTTACCCCTTTAGAACTTTGGACCAAGTTTGACAGACTAAGTTTCGAATTCTAATCATTCATCGCCAGGCTAAATTAATTTATCAGACTACTACGCAATATCAACGGATCTACGCCCCAGACACAGGTACAGTTTGTAGACAATCGCTAGTTCCTCGCAACGACACATTCAAATCCAGCTTTTTCAGAGAGTAATTAATGAATGTAATTCATTACCAGAGCTTGCCGTCATGTCATCCTCTTTAGGCGCTTTGGCAAAATGTTTGGAAAATCTTATTCTTTCTTGTAATCCAGTTTTTTGGATCTATTTGTTTTGTGAAGTGCATGCAACGAGTGTCCTTCTGCTCATGGCAATTCTAATTGATGGATATTATATCATTCTATTGATTTTTTTTGTTTAAATCTGATATGACAGCGCAATTTTGTATCTCTTTGTTCATCCATTCCCGTAATGGCCTTTCCTAGGGCTTGCAATCAATCAATCAATCAATCAATCAATCAATCAATCAATCAATCAATCAATCAATCAATCAATCAATCAATCAATCAATCAATCAATCAATCAATCAATCAATCAATCAATCAAACATAACCCGTCGCGGGGCGTCTCAGAAAGACGCAGTAGCGTCAGTCATGCGCCGGCTGCCGCACTGATACTGCTCACAAATCTCGCAAATGTCGTTGTTTTAGGTGCGTCATTGTATCTCAGCATCTCAGTTTCGCTGTATGTGATGGCTCTGATCTCTGCGGCGCATGGCGCTTCTTTTACACATAGGTTTGGAGTGAGCTCGATCTTTTTATTAAGCCATCTGCCTTAGTCACACCACATTGACTTAAAGCACCTGATCCACATGGCCATCAACGGCAAGATTAGCCGGATGCGCCAACCATCCGGTACGATGTAATCCGCAAACAGCTTCTCTTTCTCGGTGAACAAGAATGGAATAATCCGGGCCGTCCGGCATCTTAAGTGCTTGAATAATCTCCGCGCACAGTGTGAGTGAAATGAGTCTAATCCTCATTTCACGCTCTCACCTTGGTGTGAACCTGTGGCGGACTGCCTACTACACTACAGCACCGACTTCGCATGTCATAGTGCGAACTGTCGGCCCGCCCAACCTTTTTTTTTTTCATTCTTAGCTTCTTTTGCTTGCAAATAATTCATTGTGCAAGGTTCCGTATTCCTTGTTTTCCTAGAGTGCATTTTGCAAATCATTAATCGCACAAGGTTTTATATTCCACTAGCCCCACAGCGTTTGCTTGTTTTATACTGCTCCATCTTTTCTGCTCATGAGAGATGATTGCCTTTTCAGTCCACTCGTCGCTGAAAAATGAACTTCTCAGTTCATTCTTATGTACAGCAGATTACTTCCAGGATATATATTTCTAAGACGCTTCACACACGATATTTGGTGCGTTTCTGCAGAGGAATTTACTTTATGCTTTCCCCATTCTAATTGTTACTTTTGACGTTTGTGACCATCATTGTATATGGAGATTTATGCATGGTACTTATTCGGCTGTATACTTTCCGCAGTCTGTTTTTTCTGTGAAAGTTTATTTTCAACGTCACGAAAACTTGTGCAAAGACTAGGTTAGGATTCGTCCAACTCTAAAAACTTTGGAGTCACTTCTACAACGCACCATTTACCAGAACCCTTTCCTTACAGCGTCCTTCAGAGCCCAGACCTTTATTGGGCGTTAAAATACACAAGTAAAATAATATCAAATTACTATCTTTTACAAGCGGCACATTAGGAGCTTTTCCGTTAAGACATGGCTTCAGGAGAGAAGGAACACCTGTGGTCGCCGCTTACAACATACCAGGGACATTCGAGCATCAGTTAATAATTAATTTTAATGATGAAATGTTGTTTTGCTGTGCTTCAGCAGACATTGAAGATGTTTATGTTTATAGACTTTAACGTCAAAGAGCGACTCAAGCAGGGCTCCGCAAATTTCGACCACCTGGGTTTAATTAATGTGCACTTACACTGCACAGCCCACGAACGCCTTGCTTTCCAATTACATCGAAAAGCTTTCGCCGCGGCCGGGATTCGATACTACGTCCTTGGGTTCAGCTGTTGATAGCCCTAACCACTGATCCGCCACTGCGGGACAGGCATTAAAGAAGTGTCTACACACACACACACACACACACACACACACACACACACACACACACACACACACACACACACACACACACACACACACACACACACACACACACACACACACACACACACACACACACACACACACACACACACACACACACACACACACACACACACCCACCCACCCACCCACCCACCCACCCACACACACACACACACACACACACACACACACACACACACACACACACACACACACACACACACACACACACACACACACACGCACGCACGCACACACACGCACACACACGCACACACACACACACACACACGCGCGCACACACACACACACACACACACGCGCGCACACACACGCACACACGCGCGCGCACGCACACACACACACACACACACACACACACACACACACACACACACACACACACACACACACACACACACACACACACACACACACACACACACACACACACACACACACACACACACACACACACACACACACACACACACACGCACGCACACACACACACACACACACACACACACACACACACACACACACACACACCATAGCTAGACAAGGCGGAGCTTACGCTACAATAGTTATGAAACCGACAGGATGAGTGTTTGACTTGAGTGCTTAATATATGCAACGTATTAATGAAGGTTGAATCCTAATACGCTTTTCATTTCCATTTCGAGTGTTCGAAGTGCGTGGTTGGTTGGCCATCCTGCTCATGATATGTGGGGAAGCCCATGCTCGAAATTTCTCTCAAGGTTCAAACTCAACAGCGTCTTAATGTGACCGGTCAACCAGATAAACGGCGGAAAAGAAAGCGAAGTCGCTGTTTTTGTACTGTTTTATGCAACTTCAACTCGACCTTCTCATAGTTTGCCGAGAGACTGTGATTCTACAGGTGCAAGTCCTAAAAATCGATGATATAATCGAACACTGGTAAATATTCGGAGCACCTGTGATCGAAACTTCCAACCAGGCATCTCCTCACGCCAGGAAAGCAAATCATTTTGTTTAATAACGTCATAAATTTAGTGTCTGTGCTCACGCAGTGCTAACTTACTCTGCTTAGAAAGCAGGTAAGTATAAGTTAGCGCTGTGCTGTGGCCGCTTCGTGGGCATGTCCTCGGCACTGTCGTCAATGCGTCAGCGCGATTTGGCGTGCACCGCTAGCCTTCAACTAGCCCGGGCCTTCGGACTGCATCCTATGATTCGAGGTCGCTCTCGTAGCCCTCCCACAATGCGCTTCGCCGTCGCCGGCACGCGACAGGAATGCGGCCCGGCAGGGGGTAAACTGCAGGTCGTACGCTCGACCGCGGGTTAGACCATTAGCGTTCGTGCAGCACGCTGATTCGGAAGCGGATAGCGGTCCTGTGGTTCTTTTCCGAAAGAGCCGGGTCCCGCGTGTACCGTGGCCCCTTTTCACTGCCTTCCCCGAGGGAGAAGCCTGAATCGGCACCCCCCTCCCCCCTGTCTAGGATCGCCGTGGTCAGCATCGATCTCCCACGGGCCCTTCGGAATGGGACCTCGTCGATCCACAGCCAGCTTGGCCTCCGCCGCTGCACGCCACCGATTCCTGTCGCCGAACAAGCAAAAGTAGCCGTGTGCTACAAAAGCGCGTGCGGCGAAAGCAGATCGAAGCGCTCGGCACTGTCGTCGCGGTTCCCGATAAACTAACCTCCGCTCTTTGGTCTCTCCCTGTACTCTTCTTGCACGCATACACTAACGGGATTCTTGCATCCTTGCTTGCGTTTTCGGTTTCCTCGTAAACGCCGAAGGGCGAATGGTGGGCCACTGAGAGGACTACAGCGATGAGGAGATTGAAAGAGAGGAGGTTTTAATGCGGTAAAGGGGAAGGGGTCGACCGTAGTAGACATGTCTGTGCCCTGGTACTCTTCACAGATGAACGAAAGGGCAGGGAGGGGGAGGAGTGGGTCGATCCCGAGTTGTACTTTAGTGCGAGTTCCCCATCTACCGTGCGCGCACTGGACGGGCCAAGTTAACGGAGCACGTCTGGCCGGCCGTAGGTTACCGCGGACCAATAGAACAAAGATAAGGGTGTGGCGTGCTATGTTGTGAAATATAAGCTAGCACAGAACTTGAACGATCTCAAAGCGAGCGCCATTTTGGAGACGTTATGCCCAGTTTCAAGGGGCGTGGTTGCGCAGAGAACGATGCTTGTGGGACGTACAGAAGAGGGTAGAACGCAGAAAATGCACAAGCCCAATAAATCAGCGCTCACAGTCAGGAAAGCAGATGACTCAACTGCAAGTGGCTGTGCGGTTCTCGAACTGTTTCCTCAGTCTCTACCAGTGTGAAAACCGATAATAATCTTCAGCAATACACCCCACCCCCCACCCCCACCCCACTTCCTGACCATGGCCGTCATGTATTTAGCGTCACAATTCTAATCAACGAATGTTCAAAGGAAGCATTTTTCCAATGACCTCCAATTATTGCTGTTTTTTCCCTCTCTCTCTCTGTTGCCACGTCATTCAAACAAACTTCATAAATCCCGCCGCTGCGGTGCAGAGGTTAAGGTGCTCAAATTTTGTGCCCAAGGATGCGGGACTGAATCCCAGCAGCGGTTATCGCTTTTTGATGGAGGCGAAAAGCCAGGTGTCCGTGTGCTGTGCGATGTCAGTGCACCCCAGGGGGTACAAATTTGTACCAGGGGGTACAAATCTCATAAGCCCGAGTTGCTTTGGGACGTTAAACCCCATAAACAAAACCAACCAAACTCCATAAGGTCACCACTCACTTCGAGAAGCTGATGGTTTGCTTCCCCCTCTGCCCCCACCCCCCATCAGGCTCTCTGCGGTGTTTCTTTTTCTCTCTCTCTCTATCTGCGCGCGTAAGTGCGCGCGCGCATCTGCGCATCTCCTTTTCTGTGTTCTCAGTTACGCGAGTGTATGAAAGAAACATCACGTAGAACACTCTGAAACTTACATGGACTCGGGTAGAAACTAAAAGCCTTCTTTTTGTATGGTTGTATGCTTGTGCGTAAACGAAAGGCGCGACGAAAAGCGCATAGCGAGCGGATGACACAATTAGTGTCTACGCCCACCCTTCTCCTGTCAATCAGAAAGACGAGTCAATGAATGCCGTCTCCGGTTTCCGGTTGTACGTGATCCCCGTGGCTCAACTGCCAGCATATATAGAATGAGGAAGTTGGCTTTCCGAAGCGGAGCATGAGAGAGCATTGATGTAAGTTTTTTCTGCTTTCCGGCGCGCCCATCGCTGTAGTATTTTGCAGACTATATCCGACACCGGATCGAATCTTCGGACTTGTTTGATTTAAATGCCATACCCTGGACAGCGTCCCTTTAAATGACAGAAGTTACATGCTCCGGACGGGGGGGATTTCAGCACGAAGCTTTAACCTTACTCGACGGATAGGCAAAGTCAGCGCAGAGCAAAATATAGAAAAAACAAAGCAAAAATGCTGGAAAAACTCTTACGCAGGCATCTCGTATAGCGAAGCTAACTTCGTCTAACGCTATCCGGAATTCACACTTCGCAGCTCAGAAAAGCTTGGAAATATGCTTCCTGACTGCACAGTTTGGTCATATCCGTTACATGAAGGAATAAATTACCGCTTTATATTAATGACGCACCTTGTTTGACATCGATAACGATAACGGCCGTGATCTAGTACAATCATCCCCCCCAAAAAAAAAAAAATTATTGCTCTAAGTGTTGCAGTGCTAACAAAGTAATGTGCACAATACACACACCCGATAAACAGAGCGCCTGTTAACATTTGTGTTTACTTTGCCTCAGGCGACAAAAGTGTGTGCGGTTCTATTCGCTTATTCGAGAGATGTACTGCGGATTTTGAGAACGAATGCGACTTGTCTCCTACTCTCTTTTTTAATGTTCTTACGCTTTCTATCAGTGAGGAAACTCGAGCCTACTCCTGTCGAGTTCATGTAAACACTGTAACAGCCCCCGTTTTTAGAGAGCCTTTTCTCCGCTTCCGCGTGGCGTTGCAAAAGCAAGTCCCATAATTTAGATTCCTTAGGACAAAGATGATCGAAAGAGCGCTGACACACGACTGTCCCCGCTTTCTTGATGCTCTGGCTCTCGATGAGCTCTCGTTTTGTTTTGCATTCGACAAGTTCGAAAACACTGCGTTTTCCAAAAGTAGCACTACTGCATTCCTTACAGTTCCCTGCTGAAAGTTCATCAGATATATCCGGGGTCTCAAACTCGTATCACTATGCGGGCTACGTAGAGAAGTATCTTATCCATAGGGTGCCAGGGCTGAAAAAAAAAAAAAAAAACTGCAATAAAAAGAATAGAAAATTGGAGGACGCTTAAGCTCCACCTTTAAGAGTTCAACGCGATCGCGTTTTAAACTCCAATGCTTTGAAAACGATGGATGGATGTATATTTAAGACTTTGAATCGGGCGGCGGCTCGCGCCATCTGTTGTGGCAGCGCTGTACGATCGAAGGAATTTGCCGGTGAGCGTCGCATCGCACGTAAGCAAAGCGGAAATGTTCTTTGCTGCTCGTTTAACTATTACTTCCGTAATTAGTTTCTTTCTAATGGTGGACGCAAACATTAGCTGATATTCATAAGGCAATGCATACATTTTGGCCCCCTTTATTCGGATAGAAGCAATGCGGTTCTGTGGCGGAGTGGTTGCGTGCTATACTTGCATTGCGAAGAAACCATGTTCAACTTCGCAGATTTCCGCAAAATCTTTTATTGTTTCTTTACTTTGTTCTGATTTTCGCGTTACAACCAGAACGCCGACACCGGCTTTTTTTGCGACACGGGGCCTTTAATGTTATCGTGTTAAAATGAAAACTCTAAGTAACAGCAAAATAAATGACCATAAAAGAGAATCTCTCGTTCCCAGACCCCAGCTTCCAGTCTTCTAGGAAATGAAAAGTGGCAATGCTCGATTCTTGCATACCTCAGGCGGGCGGTGCTTCACGATGGCTCGGAGACAGCTACGGTAAAACGGTTAATAAATACGACAACTGTCCTCAGAAGAAAAAAAATAATGTAGAATTGGAGGTGAAACACAGATCAGGTTGCCCGCCGCTTAGCTTTCGAGTGTTGTACCATCTGCGACCGAGGCATTTTAGTTGATTTTAGTTGGAAAATGAGTTTGGTGGTTAAGCCGACTCCTTAAACTGGTATGTGCTTTCGGAACAAAAGCTGAAATTTTCAGAGCCGGTGGGCCGCATCGCACAGTTTCGCGGGCCGTGTATTTGAGATACCTGAGATGTGTCCACTTAGCCGAAATAGTTAGACGTGACATGGAGGTAAAAGCTGTCCACCACGCGTATGACGCCTCTTTCACCCATCAACCATGGCAGATGGAAGAGGCGCTGCAGGGAGAAGGAAATCCTCCCTTCCTTTTGTAGGGGAGAAGTGGGAGAAATAAAATACGCACATATACCGATATGCTTTAATTTGTTTCTCATTGCTATGCATTCAGCGCCGAAAGGACGTGTGATTTCGTGTTCTGCTCCAAGTCAATCACAACGATCGACCCGTTATTTCTTTTATTTCCTTTTTTTTTCGAGGTTATGTTTACGAACTCTATATACTGGCACATATAGAGCTGAGCCGGTCCAGACAATGTACACGCCGTAGCAGCCAATTGCCAGTGTTGTGCATAAATACCGATTTGCATGGAGCCAAAACAATGCTTCACATGCTTGGCAGTACGAAACAGTTCATCGATCTCTTATCACGAGGCGTGTCTTCTCAAGCTTACACCAGAGAGAAAGCACGGAATGGACGTCAAACGTTTGCCCCACTTTCTTTAGGCTGCGTGCAGTCCTGTTTAGTCCTGCAGTCCTGTGAATATTAATGTCGCACAGAGTGAGTCTATCGCACCTAGGCATCCGAAGATGCATGCTCTAATGACGTGCAGGTGCCTCTATAATGAAATTTAGGGTACTGCTTTGATTGGGACCTGCTATATGCCATCATTTTTGTTAATAAAGCGCGGTTATGTTTAGTTTATTTTCAGCCCACGATTTAAAGAAATAAAGCGTTTTATGGTTATAGCGTTAAACGCCCCGTACCCAGAAAATTAGGTGCCGTGTTGTCAGCGATAGCGTTGTTGGTGTTGTGAGCGAAAAATTAGGAGCATTCCTCTAGCTTGTGTTAGCTGGTGGGTGGCACCATCGGGCACTTATTGGTAGACGAATCGTGTGACGTCACAAAATCACGTGACACGGCCATGTTTGCAGGAGCTGCCCGCTCGGGTAGCTCGTTTGTGATGGTAAGTCGAGAGGGGATTCAATTCCAGGGCCCTTGATTTCCGAGTCCCACACGATACCTCCACGAGGTGACACATGCACATTCGTGAGGTTTGGTTAATGTGGGGCTTTATATCCATTTCGCGTAGCCTTTCATATATTACACGAATGAGCATCGACAAGAAAAGCCGTAGACGGGAGCCAATAACGGTGCTGCGCTATAACCTTTAACACGGAGCTTAGGTGCTCTGAAAATGTCTTTAGTTTTTTTACTTCTACTCTCAGTGCATGCGCTGAGGACTGCGTCTTCCATCATTGAGCTTATTTTATTCTACAGGACAAATATTAAAGCAAACCAGCACATAAAAGGTAATGGACATAAAAGGCCACCGTGGTCGTCACGCGCCATCCTAAATATATGGCCACGGCAGCACACAGGCCTCTTCCATACTTTTTATTGTATTTATTTACTAACGCATAATCTGTTAAGCTTTCCTGCACCAGTTTGTAATCTAATCTAATCTAATCTAATCAATTTTCTAACCTTCGAACACCCTTCGCTAGGCTTTCCGTATCCAGGAATCAAATAATCGGTTGTTGTGCCTTCCTTTATTTAGGTTCGGAAAACCGTCTACAAACTTCCAGTATGTCACAAGTATAGTCTCCGTTCCCACAGCGACATTGGCGGTGGCACCAGGATAAATATTTCTTTGAGAGCATGTGGGAGCAGACAGCTATAATGTTCAGTCAAAAGTACAGACAAACGACAGACGGCCTGCCCTGCAGTTTCCGTGAGTTGTGAGTAGCTCTCGGCGGCGCACGTAGCTGCGAACTCTCTTCAGGTGAACCTTTTCACCTTCCATTTTCACTCTAGGCAGATAATTTCAGAGCCATACAACACTAGAAACGTAAAAAGTCGTTTAGCTGCGCCTTTTCTTGTTTCGAGCAATTTAAATTTCTGAGCGACTACCATGTGCGAAGTATGAGGCTTACAGCCGCGAAAAACCACAGATGGAAAAAAATGATGCCAAAGGAACATTGTAATACATCAGATGGCATTGTATGACAGAATTGTAAGGTGACCCGTTAACATTACAATGCCTTCTCAAGTCACCGAAGGTACTCTTCAACAAAGATTACCACACTCAAAATTCTAAGCCTAGAAAGCTAAGGAAGCTGCGCCTTTTCTAATAAGCATTAATAATGAGGAAACGACAAAAGAGAGCGCATTACGAGCGATTGTTGTGAAAAAAAAAAAAGGAAAGCAACGTGAATCAGATATGTAATTTTGATAAGCGTGAAAATGGGTTACATTTCGAGCCTGAAGACATGGCAGACACCATATGACTTCGGCTACAGAAATCATTGTCGCAATGTAAGGAGCTGCGCATGGGAATCACGGGCGCTCATGTCCTAGCTACGCAATTGCGTGCAGTACGGCGCATTGTCACATTCTTCTGTCGTACGCCGGTAGCCACGTTTCAAACGGCAGCTTTCGCATCTTACTGTGCGTTCCAACTGCAATGTACTCATGCTATTCGATATTTTTATTGCGCGACACAAATGCTTTCGTCATCACTTTTTGCTCCTACGCAAAGCACCCGAAAATACGCCCGATATGTATTTTCGTAAGTGTTAGCGACGACACAGCGGCGTTTAGAAGGGTACTGGAAATCGGTTCCTTTATTCGCGAAAATTGGTAGAAACGTACAGTTTCCAAAAATGAAAACACTTCAGAGTGCTTCAGCAGGAGAAAAAATAAATAAATAAACGAGGCGATTTCTTCAAAACGGGTATTATTGCACCGTCTAGTAGAGTGGGCCAATAATGGAGCGCTACATTCGCGTACACAAGAGGACACGACAGGTGGGACTTGACGAGAGTTATTTCTATATGCCCTGCACTCGAAATGTGGACCCTTCCCTTTACCACTCATCCGCCAAACCTCTCTTCTCGGCTAATAACAATCTTGAGGACCACCGAGGCTTTGCCAACGTTTCCCAAGCGGCCCCTTCGCACGCGCTACTAGCAGCATATGAGATAGGTGAGAACGAAAATCCACCTGGCCAAAACGTGCCGCGCAGTGGCGGATGAGATAGAGAGCTAGAAAAAGGGTGGAAAAAGAAATGGGTGAGGAGCAGAGGGGAGTTAGAATGTCCTCTCGCACCTGTCATATCTCCGCCACAAGGGGGCGCCGGCGAGCGCAAAACCTTCTCGTCACGAGCCACACAAGAGCCCGAACCTCGGCCGTGGCTCCGCGCGCCCAAGAAAGGCGGACGAAGCTCGTCGCGGTCGCAATGGGAGGGAAAAAAGGAAGGCTAATCTGGCTTTTCAACCGCGCCATTCGAATGCGAGCCGTGTGGAGCGGTGCTCGCCCGCGCTTCGAAAGCGAGAGCTGGATAAGGGAAGACCAGCCCACGCGCCGACAAATGAAAAAGAAGAACAAACAAAATACAGAAATAAGGCATAAGGAAGCAACAAAGCAGGCCGTCGTTCTTCTCGTCGTCTTCGTCGTCCTCATGCGCGGAAAAGTGGGGACGAAGGGGGGAGCTGCCCTTTTCATCCGCAAATCCTACTCGCTGGCGAAGCGGCGAGCGGCAAAGCTAATAGAAAAGCCTCCTCCGTGATAGGCAGCCCACACCGCCGACGACGGCTGAAGAAATAGGAAGAACAAGAGAGGGAAGGTCCTGCGGGGAAAGAAGCGGGCCAGGAAGAAGTCAAGTCCAAAACAAACAGCAGCGCTTGACGAGGGCAGAGGAGGGGGGCGGCAAGAAATAAATAGGAACTGCATAATCAGCAGGGAGAGAGCGAGGGAGAGACTATGAGAAGGGAAAGGAAAAGAAGAAAGAAAGGAAGTGAGTGAAGACAGAAAAGGAAAACGAGGAGAACGACGACATGCAGTCGAGACGCTGGGAACAGCGCCGCCGCCGAGCGGCTTGTTCCTTTCTGGGCGGCAGCCTCCGCGCGCGCTCTTTCCTCGAGGAAGACGTACGAACAAAAGCGCACGACGCGGGATAAAGAGCAGGCCTGAGGAGGAAGAGGAAGAACAGGAAGAGGAGGAGGAGGAACGATGACAGCACAAGTTTTCTCTTCAGCGCTGCCAGTGTGGCAGAAACAAAAATATATGTGATTATAAGGGAGACACGAGAAAAAGAGAGAACAGGGAGAGGTTGTCGGGAGAGTGTGTGTGCGTGTGTATTTGCAAGGAGGAGTAGCGAAGGGCACACCCGCCTCTTCTGTGCCGGGAAAAGAAAACGCTTTCTCCTTTCCGCTCAATTAACGCGTGGAACGTTTTGAAGAAGAGCGCTGGCTGCCTTTCGGGTCGCGACGCTGCAATTCGGCGTCGGGGTAGCTGCCGCCGTCGTTAGGAGGGCATTAAGCGTCGCCGCCAGCCACCCAGCGTACACGGCCTCTTCCCTTTCCGACGACTCGTGACTTCGGTCGCATGCTACGTCACGCGTGTATCGGTGCGAATATCGTCGGTACAACGCCACCTAGAGGTACAG
The DNA here is from genome assembly GCF_055883805.1 of Amblyomma maculatum. Classification (NCBI taxonomy): domain Eukaryota; kingdom Metazoa; phylum Arthropoda; class Arachnida; order Ixodida; family Ixodidae; genus Amblyomma; species Amblyomma maculatum. The sequence goes on along the minus strand of NC_139351.1, from coordinate 121,999,656 downwards.
AGGCGAAGGGAGTATTGAGGGTGTAGCAGAGAGAGAGAGAGAGGCGGGGGGGGGGGGGGGGGGAGCACATTTTACCCCTGCACCCCGTTCGACCGCTCTGCTTTTTTTATTTTCTTTTTTTGTTCTGCGGCAAGCCAAGAAGCAAATGTCGCGAGCGAAACGAGCGATGTTAAGCACACGCAAGCCTCAGAGCCGCGCCGCGTACCGCGCAGTCACCCAAAACGGCTTTGAGAGCGCGTTGACACACGGGCGTATTGTGACGGCTCTCGACTCGGGCTTACAAAACAATGCGAATAAAACTGGAGATATATTCAGTTTGATAATATGCGGCTTAATTTGCGGGCCGTCACTTGTCAGTGCTCGCATCGCGAGCGTCGCGTGGTGAACAGGGCGATAAACTTATAATTGGAGAATGCGGAAGAAGGTATCGTGCCTGGAGTGAGAAATGGTTTAGTAAGGACGCTATAGGAGCGCAAGTGTCTTGTGCCAGTCTATTACTGAGGTTTATAACACGAGTAGTAAAGGTGCAGTCACGATGTAGTTATGCGAATAATAGGCTGCCTCAATGAGGTATCAATGTCTACTTGGTTTGTTTTGTCCAGTGTGGCACGTACGAATCACAAGCCCTCGCTTTAGCCAAACGGAGAAATACGTATCTTCACTACCTTCTCCATTCTGCACTTTAGTATTTTAAAACATTCTAGTATTAAGTAAAGAAACAAAATAGATTAAAACTCCCACTGTCGCTTGACATCTGCTTCAATTCTTTTTTTTTTTTTTTTTTGCGACAGATAAGGGCAAATCTCAAATTTTCTGTCCCTGCTTCTTTTAGATAGACTCTTAATCCTGCAATAATTCCACTACGGATGAACCTTTCTCAGACTGATGTTCGGGTGCCCCATTACTGAAGATGAATTTTCTTCGTAAGAAAATTTGACCCTCATTTGAACATTACCTACTTAAATGTTAAAGGTTCATCTTTGGAGATTCTTTGTCGAACAATGTCGTCAAACAAATTATATGCCGATTAGGTGCACTCAAGACCTCTTGAATTTGAATGTTTCCCAAGGAAGCTATCTGAATGCCTCCAGCGTAGATACAATGATCAGCGCATGAGCGGCTGTGCAGCCCTACTTGACAGCCTTTCTGATCGGCATTTCATTCAGAATTTTTATATTTCTGATCAATATTCTTGCTTTGACAGACTGCAGTTGCTGTGAAGTCGCCACCCCTTGGAGTCGGATTCGATCCCAGCGCCGACGGACCTGTTCCGACCGAAACACAAGTACGGCTCCCAATACTTAGCAATGTCAGTGCATTTTAAAGAGCCCCGGGTGACCTAAACTTTGGGAGTCCCTCATTACAGAGTCTTTCATGACCAATGTCGCTTGGCGACTTTAAACATTTGTGGATTTTCCCCCGGTATGTTCACACATGCTTCATCCATGACCTGGCTGCGCAATACCTGCAACACATGCGCATTGGTATTAAGTGAAACGCCATTTTGCAATTTATTAAGGAAAGTTGTTATAATTTGCCTATTTCTGTCGATCCTTGCTGACGGCAATGATTCAAATGAGACGTTCGTATTTGGACGAGGTAAAAACGTAATGGGGTCCTAAGAATTCTTGAACATGGAAACACCCTTTCTACTTGTACTGCTGAACGTCTTTGCAGAGTAATGAATAATTGTGACTGATGAGCTGATGCTTACCCTGGCTATGCTTATAGCTTCAAAGTTCAGCGGGGTTTTTTTCCCACGTGGCAAGCGCTCCCCCTCTCCCCCCCTTTCCCCCTTGCCGACTCAGTTAGTAAAAATGTGTTAGCTTTCAGCCCTGTAGTCAGCAGGTGTTCTCGCGCAGCAAGCATCTCTAGACTGCCACACCGCTCTTGATGGGGGATGCAGAGTTCAATTCCATCACAGATAGTACATTTCGATTCCTATATCGACCACATGGAGGGGGGGGGGTACCTACCAGTTCGAAGGGGAGGCGAACACGCCATATCGATAACAAGCGACGACCATCGTCACGTGATGCCGACTTGTCTAAAAGCGGCAGGGAGGACGACCCCTCACCATCGACGGGTGTCTCTTAACGAAGTGCACATGCCTGTCGACAGCCCCGAGAGCGGATGAGGGGGAGGAGGATACCTCTTCTCCCCGATACCGGCACAGTCTCCGTTGTTCAAAAGTATAGAATCCGGCAAAGCGAAGCAGCGAAAAGAGGAATCGACACCGCCGGTCGATGTCGTCGTCGTCGTATATATCGCCGACTTCACACGGAACCTGGAGGACAGAACAGGCCAGGGCTCGCCCTGGACCGTCCGGCAGCCGGGGGAAGCTGCGCGGCGCCCAAATGGCTCTCATTAGAGGCGAGCGATGAGCGCTGCGCCTGGGCCAGCCTCGATAAGCGGCCGCTCCAGCGCCTTGGGCCCTGTGTATATATCGAACGGGCGCCTTCGGCGATCGCGAGTAACTCCCCCCTCTTCACCCCCCACACCCATCCTCTCCTTTGTACGCGCTCCCCTAGGGCGGCTCGACGCACATCTCTCAGGTGGACCATCTTTTCCGTCGGTGGCTAGCCAGCGGTTCGCACTATTCGCCAGTTGCGAGGCTAGCCGCGTGCGGCTCTCGCTACAGCCGTGGCTGAGCATGTAGCGACGGGTCACGCGCGATTTGGCTAGCTGCACCACCGCTTCACGCGTCGCAGGCTCTGCACAATGCGCGGTCGCTGAGCGCCACTCGTTGCGGCTCGCGTTTCACGCAGCCACACATGGCTGAACAGCGCCAAGCTAGCCGTAAGATTGTGTGAGGATAGGTTTTCTGCTCGTATCTATACGCTTCAGCCGCCGCTGTTAAGGATTGAGGAAAAATTCGCGCCGTTGAAGCTCAGAATAGAGAGGAGGTATGTACAGTCTCGTCCACATCTAGCTATAACACGGTCACCACCTTCAAAGCATCACTGAGTCCTTCCCGGTCAAAAAATAAAGCTAAGTGACAGCCCATGTGAAGAACTACCTCCGATCTCTTCTGTGCTTGTATCACTTGGCTTCGATAAGGGCCTCTGTCCTATGCACTGCTGTTTTGAAAGTATAATACAACATTTTGGGCGAGTTGGTTACATACATTCATTATTACAGCGCAAAGACGGACGTGCTCTTAATTTTCGACATTTTTACATCATCGCGCTTGTCAAACACTGCAAGGACGCTGTCCATTGCTTTCGACATGTACACATCTCTAGTTAAAACAACAAAACCTCCATCTTTGTCTGCAGGAAGAAGAGACAGCGAGTTATTTTTCAGCCAATTAACTGTTTTGAACAAGGGGAGCTTCCTGCCTGCCTGTCTGTACTTTGCTAAAACGTCTACACCTTGGGAGATGCAACGGTCTTCTTCGGTCTTCTCTGCGTGTCGAGAAACTTGTTTCACCATCGCCAAGAGCTCCGGTCTCGGAGTTTTTGGCTCGACCGCAAACTTGGGCCCCCGGCCAAGGACTTGCCTGATGTTGTCGGGCAGGGAGATGCCCTCCATGACATGGATCTGTTGTCTGGTAGCTGGAGCCCTCTTAGGAAGCAGTGCACGAAGCGCTGGGAGCGTCTGTTGCCAAAGGAACTCGGTGGTGCAGTCGATGGACCGAGATAATTGGTGCCACTGCGCTTTTGAATGTTCTGGCTCAGCATGGAACTGTACCAAGACCTTCAAGCGCTCCTTGTAAGCTCGCACTTGCTGAAGCCATTCAGACCTAAGAATCTTGCAGAGTCTTCTTCCATGGCTTGCTGAGGTCTGAATGGCTTCAGCAAGTGCGAGCGTACAAGGAGCGCTTGAAGGTCTTGGTACAGTTCCATGCTGAGCCAGAACATTCAAAAGCGCAGTGGCACCAATTATCTCGGTCCATCGACTGCACCACCGAGTTCCTTTGGCAACAGACGCTCCCAGCGCTTCGTGCACTGCTTCCTAAGAGGGCTCCAGCTACCAGACAACAGATCCATGTCATGGAGGGCATCTCCCTGCCCGACAACATCAGGCAAGTCCTTGGCCGGGGGCCCAAGTTTGCGGTCGAGCCAAAAACTCCGAGACCGGAGCTCTTGGCGATGGTGAAACAAGTTTCTCGACGCGCAGAGAAGACCGAAGAAGACCGTTGCATCTCTCAAGGTGTAGACGTTTTAGCAAAGTACAGACAGGCAGGCAGGAAGCTCCCCTTGTTCAAAACAGTTAATTGGCTGAAAAATAACTCGCTGTCTCTTCTTCCTGCAGACAAAGATGGAGGTTTTGTTGTCTTAACTAGAGATGTGTACATGTCGAAAGCAATGGACAGCGTCCTTGCAGTGTTTGACAAGCGCGATGATGTAAAAATGTCGAAAATTAAGAGTCAAGCAAAAAAGCTAACTAACAAGTTGAACTTAAGAAAGTTTTCGAGTATGATTGAGAACTGTCACAAGAGCAACCTTGAAATTTTCTTCTCTGCAAAGACCCATAAGCCCAACTGGCCGTTTCGTGCAATAGTTTCAGAAGTAGGGACATGGCAGAAGCAGGTCGCAAAATACTTGCAACAGAAACTCAACGTTTTAACTATCAATGACCCTTTTAGAATAAAAAATTCTGACGAAGTAATCACCTTCATAAAAAGATGGGATCACGATAAAAAACTGCAGGGATTTTCACTCGACGTTAAAGACTTGTATTACACAATTCCCCAGGCGGAGATACTGTCAGCTGTGAATAACCACATTGAAAAGCATGGTGTCATAGCTTTCCAAAACGAGTGCGGAATTGCTGCAGATGCCTTCCTAGAATTGTTATCATTTTATCTTAGTTCGACTTTTGTAGAATAGAATGGGGATATGTACATTCAGAAAGACGGAATATGTATTGGTTCATGCCTAGCCCCGATTCTGAGCGATATGTTTTTGGCCTTGAGTGACAAAACACTGCAAGATCGTTTGGAAGGGTTTGGTGTGTGCCGCATTTTTAGATTTGTTGACGATTACTTTGTGTTTGTACAGTACGACAACCTCAGCTTTGAGCAGCAGTTCCTAAAGATTCATTCAGTGTTCACAGAGTGTCTTGAACCATTGGTTATAACACAGGAAACTCCACTTAATGACACTATCAGGTTCTTAGATCTCGCCCTTCATTTCACTCCATCCCATGTGTGCTGGTCGTACGAGCCTCGAGCTAAAAAACCCATCCTGCCATACGCATCAGCTCATTCTAAACTTGTGAAAAGGGCCATTATTCATTCTGTTATCAATAATGTTTTAAAGAAGTGTTGCGAGCATAGTATGAGACAAAGCTTTGCGAAACAAGTTGATCGCCTTGCAATGGCTGGCTATCCGTCCGATGTGCTAGTGTCGGTGGCAGAAAAGCAGCTGAAAAGCCTGAGACCTCGCCTCCCTAGCGAACCGGTTAGGCAAAGGGAAAGAAGGAAGGTTGTTGTTTTGCCTTACCTCCATCAGGTGTCGCACAACCTCCGAAAAATTGGAAGTCGGGCGGGGGTTGATGTAGTATTTTCAGCGCCGGAAAAACTTTCCAGGATGTGCAAGAAAGTTAATTGCACGACTATTGAGCCGCGCAGGTGCAAAGTTAAACATGGGGATCATTTTGTCCCGTGTCAAGAAGGTGTGGTGTATTCTCTGCCCATGTCATGTGGGAAAAAGTACATCGGGCAGACTGGCCGCTGTCTCAACAAAAGGCTAAAAGAGCACAGTGATAATGTCGCACGTGTTGCTACCTCAGGCCACGTAGCCAAACATTGCAGGGACCGCTGCGCAGAAGATGATAGTGACTATCAATGTGAACCTATGTACAGGCAATGCAGTGTCATAGGGAAACACCGAGATGCATTAACTAGAGAGATTATAGAAGCTTGTATGATTGTAAGATTGCAGGACGATTGCATAAGCGCACCATCAGTGGCATTGTCCCAGAAAGAGGTCAAATATCTAGAATGTGAAATCTGATACGTGTCGGCCAATCTTCATTCTTGTACCCTTGCACATTCCTGTTGCTATTCTAGCATGTTTTCCTGTTTTTTTTTTCCGTTTCTGATCACCAGGCGGTATAAAAACCTACTGGTCTCGAATAAAATTTAGTTGACAGTCAGCGCTGTTGTGTCCTCCTCTTGTCCCGTCCGTCTTTGCGCTGTAATAATGAATTTTGAAAGCAGTTGACGTGTTATAGCTAGAAGTGGATGGCCCTGTACATACAACGCTGCGTGATATACACCTTATCACTTATGGACATGGCGCCCTGTGTGCTATCTGGCTCGGAGAGAAAGGGAGCACTGTGTTGTGACGAAGCCAAAGTTTTCCGCCAGGGATATACGTGTGCCTAAACACACGGACACAAGTGTGCTTCTCGTTAATAAATGACCTCGGTATTATCGCATTGAGCTCTGCAGAAAAAGGAAATATTTTCTGACTCCCAAACGGCGTCGATGTGTTCCCTTCCGCTTACTTTCAAATCATTTTTATCGCAACTGCCGAATTCAAATGAAGAATTCAAAGCTATGTCAACTCTGCTTACCTTGCGCGTTGTTTTTAGCTCTTCTATTCTATCATCTGCCCAAATTCTTACTGCCTTCTCAAACATTATCTACTTAAGTTATGACATCCCAGGGACGACCAACTAACAAAGGCCTCAAGCTCAACTGCTGATACTAACTTCCAACTTATCTTAGGGTTACTTTGCGAAATAAATCATGACATTTGAGTGAGCATAACAAAGTTTACATGGATGTAAACGAAATGTTCACTTCGTATATGGTTTAGTTATATGCCTCTAGAAACCATGTATGATTAGCGTGTGCAAGTGCATTAGCTATTTCGTTCTTCTCCAGAATTACGCGGGAACGTGCTGAGCAGAACGGCATCCCATTCTTATCCTTTCTTCCCTTGCTTTGATTAGGATAACTGCTGCTTCTACAAATTCAAACCTAACATAACATAACAAAAATAACGAACGACGCAGTGACTGCCAAGTTGCTTCGAAATATGCAAGGGAAAGATAAACGTTCACATTTTTGTTGTTTTTAATGTGGTGATGATAATTGCGGCATATTAAAGAGAATTACAATTTTTCTGTGTTCGAACCAGGGGAGCAAAGGTTTCCAGGCTTCTAGAGTGGACGCTTTAGGCCGTGGCAGTACGTCGGTTGGGTGAGCCCGGACGCCAACGGCAGTAAACAATCACGCCATAAGGTGGTCGCTGTACGGTGACCTGTCGTTCGCTGAAGATAAGGAGATAAAGGCCCTTAATGCAATAACGGTGTCTGCCCGTCACTGTCGTTACACCTTGCCTCTAAACCCAGCACAGGACAGCGAGCAGCCTGTTTGTGCGCTCGCCTTCAGTCTCCCGGATCGTAAGTGTAAGCAGAGTTCTAAACCGTGAAGGTGCGACCTGTACAGAGCCCTAGCCAGAACTTTTCGCTTCTAAGGAACTCGGGCGCTAAGTGAAACTCAGTCTTGTAGTCGAACAGGAGAATCTCTCGCATGCCCCGGCCTCTGCTGTCCGCTCGCTATAATGAGTAAGGAAAGGGGGGGAGGGTTGTAGTCATGAGGACAGCCGTTTGGAAAGGCGGCCGCTAGCCAGCGCGGCGCTGGAATCGATCTGCCAAGTGGGACAGTGAATTTCGCTCTCACTAATTGGACTGCCTAATGTCCGGCCACTGACGACGATCCTTGGCAGCTATGTGCTCTCTTGCGGATGCCTCGACTCCCTCCCATCTTCCCCTTTGCGTAAGCACGAAAAACGCTGAGGGGGAGAGTGGAAAGAATGTGAGGAGGGAGTGGTGGACGCCGACGCGGCAGTCTTCTTTGATCCGCGTCGCCTGTCGGCCGGCGTCGGGGCCACGGTGAGACCGCTGGCCTCTTTCGGTGCCAACCTAGCTGTTTGTACTGCTGGTGATGCCTCCTGTGTCAAAGAAGAGACAGCCCCAGGGGGTGCCCTGCTTGTCGCACTCACTTAACGGGCCGCTCTGCTTTCGAGTATTGGTTGCATCGTAAAGCTACAAGCCAACTGTCACGACTGTGGCTAATTTTACAACTTAAAGGAAAGAGAAGAGAAGCAGTGGAAGAAAAAAAAATGGGGTGGAGGGGTTCTGAGTTGAAAAGGAATCGAAGTTACAAAGCTTACTCAGTGCATCACTTAGCAGTTGAGAAGCCGAAGTACATTATTGGCGGGATATCTTAGTCGAGGTATTAATGAGCAATAGGCAGTTCGATTCTAAGCATTTGGATTTAGAATTTCGGCGTTCTGCATTCTTTTCTTTTTTGTTTTTCAGATTAGTGCAGCGATTGCTAGGGTGGCAACTTTGTTTGCGTCCTCGCTTTCTCGGCTTTTAGATGCGATGTTTGGGAGTGTCAAGTAAGTCGCGCTGCTTTCAAGCGAATTCAGCGCAAGAGAACGTACCACTTCGCTCACTAATGGCGAATTCCAATCGCTGGTGAGGAGCAAACCTTTCTTTTTTTTTTCTTTTTGTACGCCACAGAACAGAAGAGCGTGCTTCAATTGGCGACTTAGATTCAGATTCTGAGTTCTCATTGGATCGCAAGGCAGGGTACAGTCCGCAAACTCCCTCATCACGGCATGTCATTACCTTAAGGAGTTCTCCGCCTCATGCACTCTCTGTAATGAGTAATGACTATTCATCACACGCGCGTATTTCAGGAGTTCAGCAGTTGTACTGTACTTTGGGCTAGTGTGCAACTGCGTTTAATTTTCGCGCAACAAATTGTGGCGACACATCGCTCAAAGAGCGAAAGGCAGTGAAATGGCTAAGAACAAGCAATAGTGCGCAGACTTCACCTGCTCGGCACCTGCTGCAGAATATGAACATCTGCATCACATCCTACGTTTAAAGTCTTCAAATGGCTGCAAACACCCGCCGTGGTGCTGCAGTGGTTGGGGCGCTCGACTACTGTATCCAAGGATGCGGGATCGAATCCTGGCCGCGGGGGGCGCTTTTCGATGGAGGGCTAAAAGCAAGGTGTGTGTCTGCTGCGAAATGTCAGTGCAGGTTAAAGAATCCCAGTTGTTTGATATTTCCGGAGCCCTCCACTACGGCGTCTGTCATAGCCTGCGTCGCTTTCGGATGTTAGACCCCATAAACAAACTAAACCAGACCAAACTATGACAGCAAACAATCCATCTGACTTTACATCACCGCTTTCGATTAGGCCAAGAAGCGGCACTCACTAGTCCCTCACTCACTAATTACTCACTAGTCCCTTAATTTGCGCCTACATTCTGTCGCACGCACTCGTTAGCAGACAGTCTTAAGGTACCGCATTATGGGAAATATAACCAGAGGGGGATATAGAGATCCGCTTCAATAAAGCCGCACAAATGTGCCTGCGTATCCCAGAAGTAGCGTGCCCTACGTGAGATTGAAAGGCTCTCGACGGCTTCACTCTCATATCCCGCCCCTACCCGTAGTTGACAAACTATAGAAACTTGACCATTTAATCTGGTCTCATGACGTCATACAACTTGCCGACCAATCAGTGCTCTACCGTGTCACCTGCCATTTACTCTTTTCTAGAAGCATGGTCGTGATTCTCGCTCACAACTCCGAAAAAGCTGACGCTAAAAACGTCCGAGTTTTTAGGGAACGAGGCCTTTACCTCTGTCGAGGTAGAATTCACAGGCGGTCAGTACGAAACACTTAACAGATATATTCACGAGTTTTCTTTCGTACATGAAAAGCCGCTGCGTGTCACGTTTTCAGATCTTGCGAGCGGGTAGCGTGATCTCGTCCACTAATCACCAGTGACACAGCGTGCCATGTGGCTAATCTCTCCACTCCTCGACTCTGATTAGTAGCCACGGTTTCTCTCTCTCTAAACCAGTCGTCTTCCCCACCGAAGGACCCTTCGTTCTTCTCACGGCTTCTGCCTCCAAAGTGGCAGACGGGATCTCCTTGTCACCACCAGTGCTTCGCATATTAATACCGGACTCGTTTTAAGCCAATGGGCGTTTGAATGCTAACGCATTAGAGAAAGCGAATCTTTTGTTTCTTGCTGCAAAAGCTTCAGCGGTAACCTTTATTTAATAAATAAATGTTGTTCCCCGGAATGTCGCAAACCTCGCAGACGACCCGAGACAGCAATTTCTGTACAGAACAGCCCGTAGTTTCGGCACGAAGTCGATGAACATTCATGTTAATAGTGTGCGTGACCTTTCTCAACGCTAATAAGAGCCCGGACTGCGGGTGAAGCGCGGTAAAAACCGACGGGACGATTTAGAGACCGCACGGGGTTGCCAGACGTGCCCTGAAGTCTGAGCACGCAGTTCTTTCAACATTTTTACACTTTCTAAATGCGGCCGGGTGCAGCAGGCAAGAAATCGATTCTGAGCCCGCGAACTTAAAAGAGGGAGAGCGTCGCCCAGGAGCTCAGGTTTGTCAGCAGAGTGCAAGAAGACGGAGGAGACGAGGGAATCACCCCAGGCGACAAGTGCTTTTCGTTTTGAGCTAGAGCCCTGTTCATCACTGCCTTTAATAGTAGCCTCATTCGAGTTGCTTTAGTGCGAACTTGGATGTCAACATGTATTAAAGTCAGCGATTGGGGAGAATGAGGGACTCATGGAGTCGACACGCTGCCCATGTCGGCTGTTGGCGTTGACGATCCATAGCTTGGTTCATAAATTCCTGTAAATAATAAGACATGAATTAGGGTAGAACACACTCTACACCTCAAACGGTTAGTTCAAATGGAATATTAACTTTGGCTGATGTTCGTCTTGTAGTTAGCTTATGAGGGAAAGATAGGAAAGGGTTGATCCTTCAGAGGTTAATGGTCGCAACGTTTGCAGCTCTTAGGATGGATTGCTCCTCCAACTTATTTTTTTATTTTTTTTGTTTTGTAATTTATAGTTCGATCACTTATTCAGAGATTGTTGGGAAATAAGGTTTAGGAGGTGCTAGCGGTGCAGACGTAGCTACGTCGTGACACGTAGCATGCCCCAGCCGAGAACTGCTGTCTTGAAGAACTTGGTGAAGAAAATTTTACCGAGAGAAGTTATGGCTCCATGAAGGTACATGGCACGTGATAAGCATTGTTTTTGACTTTTTACTGTGGCTGTAATGACTGTTTATGAAGAAAGGAAAGTAGGTAGTGTCGACACCACAACTACCTCATACATGGTAGGCGTCTGGACACCTGTCGGCGACAATGATTAGGTGTGATGGTTTAGGCTTATGGGGTTTAACGTCCCAAAGCGACCTAGGCTACGAGAGATGCGGATTAGTTGAGAAAAATGAAGGCAGCAAAAGAAAAAAAAAAGGATGGTCAATCGGGTCGAAAATATGGTATTTTTCTCACACTTGTCTTTCCATACCGATTCTGGTTCTAGTTAAAATATTTTCACTGCATTTTGCTTACCAATAGGTTTCAATTTTGATTCTAATCTTATTTAATTTCTATTAGTAACAACTTCTTTCACTAATTTATGCTGTGTCGTTCTTAGTCTCGGTGCTTCCCCATTTCCTGTACAAGCGGAAAGAGGGAATTGCCACAAAACCTCCTGCCACCTGCCATAGTCGACAGGTGAAGGCTTCGCGCTGATGTCGCCCAGACTTCAGTGTGAGTTCTATCGCATTATATGCAGAGCAGCAAGGCACATGATGGAGAGGAGATATGGTGGCTATTGACCCCATATTCACGAAATGTCGCACAAACCCATATACAAGGAAATGTGCGCGACAAGCTCCACTGTCACGAGGTTTGGGTGCACTTACGGAGAAATAGGGGGGGGGGGGGGGGGGGGAGGGGGGTGCAGGTATGACCTCTATCAGCGTCACTGTTTTGGCGTGGTCAGAAGTCCGGAATCTTTCGAGTACAAGGCTCAAAATCCAGGATGGACACAACAGCAGAATCTCTACCGGCACTGTAATTAAGTATGCCATGTGAAATACACCGCATGTACAGCGTCACGCACGTGGTGCATCACAGTCGCATCAAAGCGATCATAGTTCGCGTACACGCTGTTACATAGTCACGCTCCCACGCTCATAGGACCCACGCGCGCCGCACATTTGTGAGAGAGCGTGACGCACTTTCGCATTAGAGCCGAGCTGCTCGAAAACGACACTCGTCTACGGATAACAGTGGCTCGCTCCGAAGCTAGCCGGCGTTCCCACGTGGCCTGGCCATTGGGAGTAAAGACTCTGGTGGTGACTTGGCGCGTTATATATCCGTCCATCGCACGGCCGTTCCAGCAGCCCCCTCGCTACGACGACAGCCACGGCAGCGGCAATGTGGGCAGCGCTGTTTCATTAATCTTGGCAAAGAACCCGTGAAGAGTCCTCGGGACACGGGCGGCGTTTCTCTCTCCCTCTCTCTCTTTTTTTTTTTGGTTCCCGAACCTATGTCGCGGGGCGCGTTGCGCGACGACGCCTATATAACTGCGGACACACAGACCAACAAACACACACGCCGTTCGGCTCCTCTCGGAGCTGGGTGCGGTGTGACACGCGGTGTTCGCGTCTGGCGCCTGAGGTCCGGTCACGTTCCAGAGAAATGGGCGCACGCGCTCATCGCCTCCAGGGAGGGCGGAAAGAGCGGCCCGTACGCAGGGGTGCTTATGTGCTGCTGCTGCCGAGGAAAGGTAGGGGGAGGGTGGGGGACGCCACTAATGCGAGTTTAATTTTTCGCCCGTGCCCATTGGAAGGCCATTTGGCGGCGCCGAGGCAACCTGGCCGGACAGCTACTATAGCACGGCCCCAAGTAGGGCTCGGAGGCAGCGACGCGTGGTGGGATATACGCAGCACCCACTATAGCTCCCTATCCCCTCGCCCTCTGACGCTGTGGGCGCCACTTACTTACCTGGTCCGCTCATTCAGTGCGCCGGACCGCACCTTTCGTGTCCGTCGGCTCTGTACAGGGGCGAGCTCATTGTGCGCCGATCGTATATAGGGGGCCCGTAGAGAGGAGTTGCCGTTGATCCGACAGCGTAAAATGGCCGTCAGTGTCATTGCGGACTATCGTGTTTCCAGTTTGGTCGTACACCCTAGAGCTGGCATGATAATCTTTTTTTTTCTTTTTTTTTATTGTGCTACATATCCTCGTCATCTACCTCACCTTGGGACCGATCGCAGATATATTGAGGGCGTGGCTTTTTCTAAATCAAAAGCGGCGACAAATAAGAAGAAGATAGGAATGTAATTGCAATATAATTGCTGCGTTACACTTGAGCTTAACAGCGCCTGAGAACGGGGGCGTCTGACTCAAGTAAAAAAAAGAAGAAAGCAAAAAAATTTCAAACGAGGCCATATCACCCTCTATTTTGCGAGAGGTACCGCAGTGGCACTATAACGTCAAACGTGCTCTTTTCATGAGCACGTCTTGACGACGCAGTTTGCGCCATTTCAAGCACAGATGACTTATATCTGCCACTCTATATTATAGGCGTCATTTGCCGCATCAAATGGCAGACAATGTTGAGCTGCGAAGTTTGGGCTTTGCAGCCATTGAAGGATACAGTATATAGTACAAAATTAAACTATTCTTCCATTATTCTGGGGGTATAATCTACGAAGCATCACGGGTACACGGATGGCTATGTGAAAGTATTAACCTCGCATACCTGCTTTTTTTTTATGTATAAAGCATTCAATAAAGACATTCTTTTTTCGACGACCGCCGAGCTTCATTGTTGTTATCGCCGCCGCCGATTGCTAAGTTCCTTTGTGGGTGCAAGCTAGCCCCAATAAAAAGTTTATTCAAGCGAAGTTCAATCCTCCTCATTTGTCATCAAAACCTGACAATATCTTCATCTGGATCGTATGACTCGACACGACTTGGCTTAATGCTACTTGAGTTACTTGAAAGTGCAGTAGAAGCTTCGTGGGAGGCAAGAAATGTTACAAATTGTCTGTCCACGCAACTAAAGGGCTGGCACGACAAAGTCTGTCTCTTCTTCTGCGCAGTCTGTTATTGCAGTTATATTCTTTATTGCACCAATATGAACTAGCGAAACGTTAGATTGAACGAGTTAGTAGACGTTCATAATGTAAACGGCTTCTTCTTTTCTTGTCCCTTGTAGTTTGCGCTGTTTACGTCAAGACCAATATGAACCAACCATCCCGCATTAGCCTTCTTCTACACTTCTTGCATTGGTTTTATTTTTAAGGCCTATCTTCATGGACCAGTCCACGAAAGGTGGAAAAAAGCTACAATACTTGCTTCGCGCGCTGAAACAAAAGTATCTGGTAGGCTGAAGTAGTGGCTAATATCAGGCACTCATTCGCTAAATAGGGAAATGTTTGTATTTTGGTTTGAGTTTGGCGATATGTTCGTTTTTTTTTTTTCATTACCTTTGCCGACAACATACTTTATGCGGGGTGAAGAACGACAAGGAGAAAAACACGCGCTCCTTTGACACGTGCTCTCGACTTGCGGCGGGACGTTAACGCCCGCACGCGACGCAGTCAGAATAACGCTTCACCGGGGCACTTAACTAGCCGGTTGTAAAGGGCGCAGAACATACAAGGTTACGCGTGTACCGGGTTTTGTGGGCGCTCCCCCTAGGCTTGAACGATAAACACGTCTTTACGCTTCTTCTCATCTCTGTCCTTTCTTCAGCACTCGTGTTCTTGGAGCGGGCGCAGAAAGACGTACGCGAGGGTCTCCGAACGAGCCGCCCCGTGATTGCCGGGCTGGCCGTCGCTTTAATTGGGAGCGTCGAACACGGAGCATTAGTACCGCCGCAGCAGCAGCAGCCAGAAAGCGGGCGTATGGGGAGGAAGACACACCTCCACTCCGCTGCTCCTGAGTTTGATTTGTGTCCCGAATGCGAAAGACAAATAACGTTCCTCTGATTTCTCGGAAGCGGTGCGCAGCGTATTGGAAAGAGAGAGAGCAAAAAATACAAAAAAAAAGGAAGGACAACGTCACGCACTCGGCGCAAGCACACAGAGACAAAAGAACATCCCGCACAGCGCCCCAGTCTTGCATCCGATTCCCTTCATTCTTCCTGTCCTTGCCGTTCCCGTCGTCCGTTACGTCGTTCCTTGCCGCCGCCTTCGAGCGCGTGGCAACGATCGGCCGAGCGCGGCACACAGAACAGCTGAAAGCAGCGTCTCTGTCGCGCCTCCCGAATAGCGGGCGCTGCAGTTATTAGGAATTATCGCTGATGTGAAGACGCGCAAATGCAATAACAGCGATCGATGCTTCCGCCGCCGGTCCCACTCTATTTTTTTTTCCTGTCCTGTATTTTTTTTTACCCGCCCCTATGGGCTGTCTCCTCATCCGCACAATGTTGCTGCCTCTGCCGGTCGGCCAGGTTTCTTCGTCGCTCCCGGGCCGTCCTTGTGTATCTTTTTCGGTTGCTGCACTTGGCTTTCTTTATGCCGCCCCGTGTGCTGCCGGTGCGCCACTCGCTTGGGCGGTGCAGGATGCGACCGTAAAGATGTTCGTGACCGTTAAGCTTGCGACGCGAAGCGATTGTCCGCCGCGGGAACAAATATGCCTGCTTTCTCGCGCGACGCGTTACTTGGTCGAGAAAGAAGCGAGGCAAAGAAGAGAAGAAAGAGAGGGAGAAAAAAGCGCGGCGCGTCTGAGTTATTCGATGCTCTGAAGGCTCAGTGGCTGCGTGCTGCTTAGCTCGAGGAAATGAGGGTGGGGATGTAAGGGGAGAAAAGAGAAGAAAATTGGAAAACACCGAAAGGGATAACCGAGGCGAGATTCCCGTCTACGGCGCGCGCGAGCTGGAATAAGGGAAAAAGAGGTAATGAACGGGGAAGATTTTCCTCCCATCCTTTCGATACTTGAAGGAGGAAGTCAGACGTTTTGACATGACAAACGCTCCCTCTTTGTAGCCGCTTAGGCGAAGCGAGGTGCTGCGGCAATTACCATTTGTTACGCCCGGGGAGAGGTTAAAAATTTAGTAAACGCGCAAGCGTATCGTCATAGTTAATAGGGCTCCGGCAGAGAATAACTTTCTCAAAATACAACGCTTATGCGCTTTTCTCGAGAACCCTCTGAAAGATGCGATAAAGTAAACACAACGAATTTAGGCGTGTGTGCTGATCTTCGATATTTTCTAAACAGAATGGGGTCAAATAGGCCACATATAAAGGGTTTTTTTCCGCGAATAAGAGACGCCTCAACCGTAACGCGTGAAGCTGCGCTCCTGTCTCTCTTTCCAGGTGCACCAGGTGCGAGAAAGTTCTGCTAAAAGCCGGAACAATTAAACTGCCATGCACGTTTTGCAGTACTGCTGCAACATCCCATTGCTATCTGAGCATAACAGCTCGAAAATAATTAGGTGCCTAGTTTTAGCTACGCTAGTTAAAGAGTTACTGATCCGCAAAAAACAAAAAGCGTCGCTTCTTTCTCCGCAAATGATCCCCATGTCGTTATTTGTAATAATTAACACAGGCTCCTCGTTAATGGTGCCTGGTGCGTAATTATTTTTGTTCTTTTTTTCTCCTCACCATTCTGTTCCAGAGCGAATATGTTCTCACGCCCACTCTGTACGCGAAACCATCTAATTTGAAACCATCCTTGGGACTTTTCTCTAGTCTTGGTTTTGCTAGCATAGCAAGGGCCTACAAATGTAAGCCTCAGGAATCTCTGCACAATGTGTCATTATTTTCCCCGCTAGCCCAACACAACTCTGCTACTTCAAGAGTACCTTATTCGTCACAGGAGAAGTGTTCAAAGCGGCGATTTTAACCTATTGGCACCATCACAACCGCGAGCTAACGCGATGAAGAATGGCGACAGTTGACACAAGTATTGAAAAAGAGCAACCAAAACAATTGAACCCCGTTGGCCGCGTGCTTCGTGCTGTTAAACTGCTTCGTGGTTGATTTCTGGCGCCATAGCCTCCTGCTCGTCTCCTTCGCTCATGACTTTGTCATGGCTCAAAATTTATATCCTTGTTTCGCACTGCTCAATTGTCACCAACAGTATTTGGCACGCTATCCCGGTGACGTCTTTCTTTTTAGCCACTTATCAAGTTCCGGAGCCGGTAACCATGGTCTGTGGCGTAGAGTTTTTGAAGGCACAGGGCTTCCCGTAGTGGCAGTTTGAGAGGTAGTTGTGCGATCGGAACGGGGCGCAGTGCACTTAGCACGTCCTACCTTGGCACGCTCTGGTGCGCTTCATTGCACTAACCCCCCCCCCCCCCCCCCCCCCCACCCCCCCCCACCCCCACCCCTCCGCTTATTTTTCTGATGCGTTGCCTGTAAAGCGTGCTTTGCCTGCATTGCACAAGTGATTTGGAAGAAGCCGACTTTAAAAAAAAACAAAGGGGTATGTTGTCGGTCGGGAGCTCGGTGACAATGGCGTACGACTGCAGTGCGCGAGGTCACGAGATTCAATCCCAGCCAAGACGGCTGAGTTTTGGTGAACGTTAAAAAAAGGCAATACTGGGATATAACGAAAAGCTCGAATATAATGAAATACTTGTGTATTTCAAAACCAAGGGTACCACAGAAACGTTGATATACCGAAACAGTTCGACATAATACAAAATCGAATATAACAAACAAAACGAACAGATCAAATATTGGAATATAAAAAAAATTGACAAATTAAACTCAAGGCGTTCAACGTTCACGTACGGTGCTGCGCTAAATGGGCTACGGTGGCGCATGTCTTAAGTGCATTGCTAACGCATGCCCCATCAAATGAATTGTAAGAATCGCCTATAAATTTGGTGATAAAGGCTGTACTTAGCAAGAAATAAAATATGTGTAATCTTTAGTTTAAGGTTGGGATCTGTTAAGGAGGGAATTGAGGAGTGCTACACAAAGAGAAGTAGAAAGAAATTGAAATTGAATGTTGGCAATTAGTAGTGGCGCGGTGAGCAACGCCTCACGATACCCCAGCAAATTACTAAGCACCGTTTCTCGAGTCTGAAACGAGGTACAAAACTAATGATGATTACAGACTCCCGCGGAGTTGAGGCTCTAGAGGAAGAAAAAAAAATATAATAGAAGAGAACTTAACAAAAGCGTCTCTAAATAAGCGCTAGAGTCCGAAGGACGGCTGCAGAATTCAGAACATGTCCTCGCTATACCCCTATATAAGATGCGCCAGCTACTGCATGTTCTGCGCGGGGCCATTTGTAGGCCTTACCTGAGCAGTCATCCACACCTGTTGTTTGGCAGGTTCCTAATGCCACTCGTTTCGAAGCTTAGCCTGCGGCAAGGGGCTGCTTTGTACAAGCGCTTCTATTTCGCGACGTCAGATTAGCGCTGCCAAGTGTCCCGTTTCAATTTTTGCTCCCCCTTCTCGGCGAGCGCGCTACAAAAATATGCGCGCGTCATTTGCGAGTCGGCGTCGCGGCAGGAACAGCAGCGCAGCGCGGCTCATGACGGACGGCTGTAGCGCGCGGGTCGGCCTAATTGCCCCGCGCTCGATTAAGCCCCGAGAGCGCTGCAAGAGCGCTCAGTCGGCGGCGCCATCCTGATTGCGGTGGATCGGAGCTCCCGCATTCTCTCGCCCTCGTCTCGCTCCGGCGAGAACGGAAGGTGAGAACAGGAGCAGCTGTTCGCGGAGAAAGGCGAAACGGCACAAGGTACGCATATCACTTGGCGCCTACGCGGCTTTACAGTGCGCGATTCCTCTGGACACATATCCCCCGTAGACGGAGCTAGACTGGAAAGGTTGGATTCTTGACAGGAGATTAAGAACAAGGAGCACGAGGAAACCCTAACCCCAGATGACCGCAGGATACCGACATTTCCCCCCGGTCCCTCGCTATCCCTCGTTCACTTTGTACGTGTTCCTTTGGGCATAGCGCGCGCAAATGATGCGCTCACGTAACGAAACTGCGGCGAAGACCGCTGCTGTATCAGAGATAATGATGATGAGGAAAAAGTCAAGGCACCGACTCACCTATCATTCGTCGTCCTCACAAAAGAAACGTCGGACATTATGGCTGCCTCTTTCAAGAGGATTTCGCAGACGAAGCGAAAAGAGAAGTCGGAAATTGGCACAGGGAGAAAGTTGAATTTTGAGCCACAAAAATGGCCTAAGAATTTTGAAATTTGAAATGATCAATGACAAAAAAAAAAAAAAAAAGCTGCAGACGATCAATGCGATTCGTGCATTGGTGTGTGCGTTAGCATCAGATGCTGTTTGACGTTCGCGGCTACCGAGCTTAGCTCCAGCTTCAGACGACTCATTTCGGTTCTCTCATTTTGCTTTGCCGGGGATTTGTGGTGTCGGGAGATAGAGGCTTTTGAAGAGCAGTAGCTGGTATGTGGGTGAAGAGCAGACGCTCGTAGATAGGAGGGGCACCTTCTGGCCCCGAAGGATGCCCGAAAGCTGCAGGTTTCACATGCCAACGTCAACGGCAAAAACATGTCATTCGATATAGTATATATAGTTCCCGCCACACCGAAGCCCCTCCGCCGTGAAAGACGAAGTTCCTTTTGTGGTTAAGGCAGTAACGACGTTCTAGTGGCCACGTATTCATGGACGAACAAGCACAGGGAACTATTAGAAAATTTCGAATTGAAAATTGCTGTTGGTTAAACCTAGTGTGTACGCGATAGCTGCGTTCACGTCCTTCTCATCGGGCTCCAAGCTGCAGCACAGGACTCCTATTTATATAATAATCATCATCATCATCATCATCATCATCATCATCATCATCATCATCATCATCATCATCACCACCATCATTATCATCATCAATCTGAATATACCCATTGCAGGGCGAAGGCCTCTCCCATATTCCTCCAAATGCCCCGTTCCTGTGTTAGTTGCATCCTCTTTATATACTCAGTCACAGTGTGATGTCAAGTGTCACGTGACACCGAACCCCCTTTCCACGTCATAGTTCATCGCTTTGACCATGGGGTGCGAGACTATAGCCACACCATAAGTATTACGTGGTTTGACCTCTGGCTGACTTGAAGGTCATACTCCTGTGCACGGAGGCCTCGGCTTTACAACGCGTAGTGAAGCAGTCGCTTCTACTATATATATATATATATATATATATATATATATATATATATATATATATATATATATATATTGTTTAAGTGTGTGTTTGGGGAAGAAAAGACGCAGCATCTGTCTTGCTTCTCAGTGGACATCTGCACGTGTCAGATGTGTATACGTCGTTGGTTCGTATCCCCACCGCGAACTAGTCTTGACTAGAAGATGGATACCAAGTGGGAAGCGAAGTGGTATGACGTCACTACGCTGCACGGAGTACAGTTGCGTCGCAAGTTTGCTACAATATCATGGGCGTATATTGTCTCCGGCACCTTCTCATTTTGTGCTACGGCGATGGCTTTTCAGCCGAATGAATTGTATACGTTCCGCGTAAAAATATGTCCCCTTGGTCTACTCGAACAACCTGCCTACTGCCCGCCACTTGAACAACTACATGAACAATCCAACTTCCCGTCACATCAGAACCCTGCCGCTGTTGGAGACGACTTTCCTTGTTGACGTCATAAAGGTCAACAAGGAAAGGTCAAGAAGGAAACGTGACCTTTATGACGTCATAAAGGCCAAGTGACCACAAAGTAGCAATCACAGAGCGCCATCCACATTAGCCAAATAAAAAATTGGCGCCTCGGCTGACCTGGCAAATATAGGGTCGCCTTAAGCACCGATGGATTTTGAGTGACGCGCTGATGGTTGCAGCGGCGTAACTGACTGAAACACAGAAATGAAAAGCAACTGGGAATTAGAGCGCTGACGCATTTCCTATTAAACGGTCTCATAGTCATTTTCGATAAGGAGTGTTCTAGAGCTATCGCATTAATAATATTTGCACGCTGTATAGACAGGGTCAAATATTCTTTTGTGTTCTACACCTCGCGCACGCTTAACTTCTTTATGCAAAAATTTTGTCGTGCGCGTTTTTGATCTATAGCTTTATCACATGGCCAGCTGAGAAGGAGGAACTAGAAATAGGCCCTTCGAAAGCCTAAAGGTCGAACAGAAAGTTGTAATGAAATGCTTCACACACCTCTCACTATCGCCGGCTTATCAGGAGGGGGGGGGGGGGGGGGAGGAAATGCACATGCTACGTGATCACTGTTTTTAAACTCAGTTGTGCAGAAACATATGAAACATGCCTCTGCTGTCAGCGCAGTCTGTCTCCACGGGCTCCTGGACTAAGGGGCCCTCCTGGGAGTGTCTGCCTTAATTTTCATTTCATAAATTTCATTTCATTTTTATAAAGTTTTTCCTCCTCCTCCTCCTCCACGGGCTTAAGGAGCGCGTGGCTGGTCACGGATTTCCAGTGGCGAAAGAAAGACAATATGCCGTCACAAGCATCAAAGCCTTGAAAACGCGTCTTTATGGGCAATCAACAGCCAATATGTTTTTACTTGCGCTCATCTTGAGCTCAAACAGGACCCAGTATCTGCAAAAGATGTTTTTTCTTCTTTCTGCAGGTATTTCAGTTTCTTCAAAAGGGAAGCAAATATGAATTCTAGTTCATCCACATCGTAAGTATTAATTTTCTACGGTGTTGAAGTGCTACACGCGCCAGGAACCTTAAAAAAAAAAGGATAAAGAACCCTGGAGAGAAAACAAGGAGGATAATACATACACAACGTAGAGACAAGCGGGCTGCTCATGTTCTCATAATTGAAAGAAAAAAAAAAAAACAAGATGTACACTGAAAGGATAAATATTTCTTAATATTTCGCTTTGCTTTTATGACCTCGTACTCGCTTTATCAATGCGCCAACGTTTAGGCACTTAGGCAGCACCCATAAGCTTCTAATAAGCTGCTTACCCAGTAACTGCGGGATAATCCCGGCGCGGCCAGTGATTCGTGGAATGTTCACTTTGCCGTGATAATAACGCTAGAATAATCAAAAGCTCTAAGCCGTCGCGAAATCGGTGATGGCTGCGCTCTTCACGCTTGGCTCAGTTATTGCGTAACTAGTGTTCGGACCTATGAAGGAAGCCAACCGCCAGCGAAGGAAAACACGGGGGAGTTATTTGTTTAGATTTGATTGTTTCCACGAGAGCTTATCAGCGTAATTATTCGTTGGCTTTGAGATAACTGACCAGAAAGATGAAGAAAAAACAACCACGTGCCGTTGCTGGAGTCCAAACCTCCGACCTTCGAATTTCGTTGCCGGCGTCCTACAACTGAGCAAAGGTGGCAGCTGCTCAATCGTCTACATGTATTTATATAGCTTGTTACCTAACCTTGAGAGTGTTCACCAGCGCCATCCTAGCCGTGGCGGCGAACGTAGAAATTCCTGTGTTACCGCAATTTCATGTGAAATGCGACCTAATAGGGGCAGTAGGAGCTGTGCTAGAGCCCTCTTTACCAGGGGTTAAGAGTACCAAGACCGAGGCTCCGCTTATACCAATGAGCAAACAAGTGATATAATTGCAATAATCTCATGAACACTGGAAACTGAGAAAATAAAAATTACTTTCGTTTTTCCTCGTGGGTTCCGCTGCTACCTTCCCGTAACCGCCCCCCCCCCCCCACGCATGCGCTTACTCGTATCTCTCTCTCTCTCTCACACACACACACACACACACACACACACACACACACACACACACACACACACACACACACACACACACACACACACACACACACACACACACACACACACACACACACACACACACACACACACACACACACACACACACACACACACACACACACACACACACACACACACACACACACACACACACATACGCCTCCCCCCATTTCTCTACACTTATCTGCTCTGTAACTTAGATGTTGAGTGTATCAGTCTATGCTCAGATGAGCTGTATTTGGAAGCTGCCTGATCTCATCAGATAGTTGAAGAACAGAGAATCCTCGCTTCGCTAGAACGCTGTGCCTCATGATGGCTTTGCAGGCAATCCATGAGCTCCTGAAATCTGCATAGCCCCGTCGGAGTACGGGATAGGCAGCACGAACGCTTCCGCGAATTTTCACTGAGGCTCCTTCAACGAGTCAGGGTCACTGACAATTCATACACAACTAATAAATAACCGTGTAAATTGATCAACAAATCGATCGCGGTTTCTGAAGCAAGGACATTTTATTCGCCAGCCTCTGCTCTGTGTAGTGCAGCGCAGTTTTAATTTTGCAAGCACATTGAAGCGAAAGTTTCCTTTTTTGCTTGGACAACATGACCCGTATTTTTTTTTTCACAGTCAAGCAGTGTTTGGTTAATTTAGGTGTCCGGTAAAAGTTGCTTTCGATACCAGCAGCTTCGGTGCAATGGCATCTCAGAGGTCTTCATCGCCTGATCGCCTGATGTGTGAATCAATTCGATCTAGTATTACGATTGAAACTGTTTTTTTCCATCTACGTAGATAGGTAAAAAAAAAAAAAAAAAACATAGTGAAAATCATGACGCAACGCGGACTGCGTGAGGCAAAGTGGCTTGTTGGGTGAGTTGGCTGGACATTATGTTGAAACAACGCTAGAAAGACGGACAAATATAAAGGCAAACACATAGGTGTACCGTTGGTCGGAGTCGTCAGAGCTGCCACATCGTTGGCATCAGTCATAGTGCCGTCTTCGAGGTCGACAACGAAATTCTCGCGGTGAATTTTGGCCTATACTTTAGCAGCCTCGACTCCACAGAGCCTGCGATGCTTTTGAAAACCGAAGTAGCTCTACAAGCACGATATCAATAATGCCCGAGCGCCAATGAGGCGACAATGTCGGCAGCAAGCGAAACTACGGGTACGACCGCTGATATCACTGAGCCACCGTCACCACTAACGAGTAAAGACTGCTACGTACGGGCGGATGTAAATAGCAATACCTGGGTCTGCTTGCACGAAAAGATTTTAAGACTGTCTTAGCTAAGTTCAGACTTAACTGAGTCTAAAGGATAAGCCGCTAGCATGGCCGCTTAAGACTGGAGTCGTGACTGGGCTTCAGTCCTGACTTGAATAAATCGCTTGCAGAATTACGACTCAAGTGCCGTCTTAGTTAAGAAACAAAGACGCCAGGTACCCAAGGAGAGAAATTAGGGAAATACAGGGATGCGCTGGTCCCGTTCGCGCCGTAAGATGCAAACATTCCGCCAGTCTTACGCTGCGTAAAATCTGTGCCATTGCGTTTTGCGCCTTAAGATTGTGTTACGAGGCAAAATGCCCCAAGTGATTGCTGAGGGCGTTCATGGAAGCCACTCTGGCGAACAGGAGCCGAACCTATGAGTTCGGAACCCGAGCTGTCTTAAAGAAGTCTGGTCTTACTAAAGACACCGTTTAAGTCTGGACTTAACTCGGACTTTATGGTGCAAGCCGGTCCTGGTGTACTATGTATGACGGCAGAAAATAAAATAGGGGAAACTCGCAGCTTGTTTTGCTAAATTTCTTCCATTTTCTGCGTTGCTGTATTTCTTAATATAAATCAACCGAGCCGCCCTTCGTTCAATGCATCCATAGTCATTTATTCCTAAGTCACTGACTTACTCAAAAATTGTCAGCGTCACTGCTCCGCAGGCTGCATGTCAAGCTGAAGCACTCGCTATGCCACAAACTGATGCGACAGATAGCCCTGTGCCTTTGTACTGAGGTACTGTAATACAGATTCGGGAAATCAGTGACGTCACGAAGCAGCCAGCCAAAATATTTAGCACGCTTACGAGGAAATCGTGTGAGGATGATGAAAATTTCTGCGCTTAAATAAATTTTGAGGACGATTACGATATTTTCTGACTACGAAATTTCAACGCAGCTCCGCATCTTCGGCGGCGCAAGCACCATTGGTTACTATGCAGCTAGTTAAGCAATTAGTTACTAGAAGAAATTGGAGTATGCAGGGTCCTTTTGGCGGCGCACACATATGGATTCTGGTGTAGATGGTGCAGAGCCATTCTCTGCTTTGCCAGCTCGTTTGGCAGCATCGACAGAAGCATTTCCACCGGTTTTGTAGCTTTTTTCTTCTTTTCTTGGAAGGCACCGTTGTGAGTGGCGTGACAGGCGTTTGCACATTAAAATAGCGCTACACCTCCCGGCAGGTACCTCCAAGGACAGGCTAATGATGCTGGGAATACACAACACCTTAGATGAAATAATTGAGGCAACACTAACTACACAACAAATAAGGCTAGAGAAAACTAAGGGTGGAAGGAACATATTGAGGGAAATAGGTATACAACCGAAGGAATACTGGGACATGACAGAGGAAATGAGAGTGGAGGTCTGGAAACGGATACATATCCCCCCCTTACCAAGGAACATGCACCCTGAATATAATAAACAAAGACGAGAGAAAAGGGCCGAAACACAGACACGGAGATTCGAGACGGAAAATTCAGGTAGACTTGCATGTGTAGACGCTGCATACTGCGGCAAAAAAAAAAAAAAAAAAAAAGAATGAAGTCGTACTCAATGGCAAGCGAGAAATGGTTACAGCAGTGTCTATAAAAACAAAATCGATACAGACAGCGGAAGAGGCTGCAATAGCACTGGCTCTTGCTCAGTCCGAGGCAAAATACACAGTCAGTGACAGCAAAAGCGCAATCAGGAGCTACACCGCTGGAGTAATAGCAAAATTCGCGGGTAGATTCCTCGATCAAAAGCGAATAGAAAGAGACGTCACCCTTGTTTGGACGCTAGCCCACGCAGGCGTGCTCGGAAACGAGGCGACACACAAACTAGCCCGAGATCTCACACACCGGGCTGGAGGAGTGCAACTAAGGGGCGACTGTCCCACCTTCCGGGTCTAACCCCCGAAGAGCGGGATAGTCACTCTGTTGGACGAATAAAAGTTCTCTCTCTCTACACTCTTTCGTGCAAATTATCGCGTGCTGTGAATGAGCGAGCCGCGCAGAGCTCGTGGTTCTTTCTCTACTGAGAAAGTTTCTTTGGCGCGTGATTCGCCCGTGGCTCTCTCCCGCTCGGTTACACCGGCGCTGACAGCAACGCGGCTCAGCCGCTGTACGGGCGCGCAAGAGCTGCACTGAGATATGTCGAAAAGCGCAGCTACGTTACACAAGTTAACAATTAATTATTTGTTCCAGCGGTCGGCGTGGCGCAATGCCTAAGACATTCCCTTAGAGACTCGAGGGGCCGGAATTAAAATCTTGCGCGGTGCAGAATTTTTCGAATGTTTTTTTTTTGTTTTTGTTTTTTTACTAGGTGTCTGTCAGTTTAAATCTCAAACTATTTTTCCAGCTTTCCTTTTCTCTCCAAGCAACCATGGCCGGTGGAGTAATACAGAGCCAGCCTGTGCGACAGCTCCACCCGGTTTTGTGCTGATTTTCGTGCACAATGAACCGATATATACAATCTGCGTAAATTTTATACTAGATCTTGAAATAGGCTCGAAGCACTTCCTGAGGCATAAATTTCGCACGAGGAGAAATAGGGCTTCTTATGCTGTTCCATGTTTAACAATCACAGTTATTCAAAGCGGACAGCTGTGATTACGAAGAGCCGAAATCAAAACATCCCTAAGCTTCCCTCGTGTGGCGCCGCCGAGCGGAGATTTTGTTTGCCTTCCATTATATAGGCTCTTTTTGTGCTGTCTTCTTAGCGCAATTAAAATGCATAGGCATTTTCGGAACAAAATTCACTTAACGATTTGGACATGTAAGCGTAATGCCCACTGCACAGTCTCCGAGATCCCTTGCGTGTCACGTGACTCGTAACTGTGAGAGAGGGCTGTGGCGGCGATACCTGTATTCCTGTTCTCGCTCTTTTCTTCCTTGTAAAAGCTTTGTTTTCAGCAAGAGTGGTCTTTTGTGACTGGGAGCTGTTATTGTATCGATACAAGCTAACATCATTTTCCCCCTTAGTGTATCTCTAAATCTTATAAGTTAAACTAAACTAATCAAATATTTATTTAATGGTACATATCGCGTCTTCCACATAGTGAAAATGCACACACAAAATATAAATATAATATTTCGAAAGATCTGTCAAAAGTTGAGATACCAGCATTAAAAAAATTAATGAAATATTCCTCAACGGCAAGGAGTTAAGGTAAGTTATTCCATTTTTCAGTCGCGGTCTGCAAGAATGGCTTATAAATGCATTAATGAAACCTTGAAATGTTTAAAAGCTCAGAGAAATATATAGACGGCGTGATGTATGTATGGGAGGAGTAGTAATAAAATAGCCGCCCCGATTCAAAAACATAGTGAAGTACGATTTGTAAAAACAAGAAATCGGGGGACTTAACACCTTAAAGCCAACGTAGTAAGGCCAAGTGAAGACAAATGATGCTGTAGCGAATGCGTTTCGTCGATTATGTTCAGGGGGCGCTGAAGTTCCGCTCTTATTCAGGCATGGTAATCAAGATTATCGAAAACCCCGAAACGCGGATAGTATATTCAAGCTTGACAGAAAAAGAATGCAGATTTCAATTTCCAAGTATTCCTCCCTCATCAAACACTGACTTTGGCATGGTCAAAAGAGGTGCTAGAACAGAGCATTTTCATCAAAATACCAGAATGCACTTATTGAGTTCCCGACATTCATCACCATAATAATATATATTCTAAATGCAAAAACGAATGATATTATTATGCTGTACCGCACCTGCTGCCGCTACTTACTGCTATAAAAGTAACTTGAAACTATGGCGATTTTCTTATTTCTTATTCCCATTGAAGAGTGTCCACATTAGGTGCCCATATAACAGTGTTATACTGGCAATAAATATGGGGAGAAAACGACGAATCAAGCCATAAATGACAAGATCTCTAACAACGCGGGCTAGCGAATGTCAAAGCATCTGTCTGAAGCGCGCTGTTTTTAAGCATAAAATGCTGTTAACTACATTTATTCCATTTAACCACAACGTCCTGAGCGAAATTGCGTCTCTCGACGATTAGACGATTCTTGTAAAGCAAAAAGATGTTGTAGTTCGAAAGATAGCGAGGCGGCCTTTTAATTAAGGTTAAATCGAGTTAGACGTGCGAAAACACGGTTCAATTCAATTTAGCTGCTGGTTGGTATTCGTTTTGCTCTAAGTTTCGATTTGGTTACACTCTAGGATATGCATACAAGAGGCAACATGTTCGCGTTGACGGCATCTCTCTCCCCTTCCAACTCAGCCCGCCGGGTACGGCACGCTTCTTCGGCCGGGTCATTAGGAGGACCCAGACACTCGCCATCCTGGCGTGGTCTGACGTGCCGTAGCAATTGCATGGTGCCCTTATGCAAGATGTTATTTGATTTATTTTTCGTGATATTTTAGTTTTAGATAGATAGATAGATAGATATGTTTATTTGAGTGTGCCTCAAAAGCCAAGCGGCCTAAAGGAGCGCACACTAGGTCAGATACATCACAATGACCGCTTAAAAACATTTAAAACCACGCATGAGAATACAGGATTTGTAAACGAGTCATTGGACAGTTGGCGTGCAAATCCGGATAAAATGTGTCAAATCATTTTGCGGCCTTTGCATGCGGCACACGAAAATTCAGCGACATCAGTAAGGTCCCACAGCTAATGAAACCGCGCACAACTTTCTGCAGAAACTGCATGTCACGTATGAGTCGCCTATCGCCAAGAGTACACATATTGAGGTCTGCCAAGAGAGAATCGTAGTCGTACAAACGACGGCGTCATATATATCTATCGTAAAATATGCGCATGAAGTTACGCTGGACATTTTCAATTTTTGTACAATACGTGGCAGATACGTTATTTAATTTTATCTTTGTATCCCGCTATTTATTATGGACTATTATTTCATTAGTATGTCATTAATTACCATCATCATTATTATGATTTTTACACACCCTTCTGATGCTTCCATTGCTAATTGGTTTGCAGGAAAGAAGAGGTGCTGTATCTGCCACGCTCTTTGTGAACACACGAATAATATAACGATAATTGGTTTACAGAAAAAGAAAGGAGTAGCATCTGTGGCCAACATCCTCAAAGCCCGGTTAGACCTCGGTAAATAGTGCATTCGCACTAAAAGAGGAATCCAAAGGTCACAGCCAAACCAGAATTCACAATAGCTTTTAGAAACACGGCCTAGCGAATGTAAATGCGCCTGTCTTAAGAACGCTGTTTTTAAGTATGAAATGTAGTTAACTGCGGTTCTTCCATCTAAGATCCACATGTCCTTAGCGGGATTCCGTCTCTCGATGACGAGATGATTATGTTTTATAGAGCGAAAAGACAGTGATAGATACACCGAGGCGGCCTTCCCTTTTCTAGCTGACGAAGCCTTGAATAAACCACATAACAATCGCAGAACAAGCGGTTTTCAGGATTCGTGGCCTCCTGGCCTCCTTGGCAGGTGTGTGAAGAGGTCAGGAGGAGCTTGACTGCTAATGGTTTTACGTACCAGCGCAATGCACCGGAGGCCATGATCACAACGCACGAAATAGTCACAAAATCAATCTGTCAACAATCTCAGCAGCTGATGACGATGCTTCGTAGCCACCGCCTGGCGCTAAGCTCGGACAGATCTACTTAAAACTGCCACGCGTATGCACCGAAACTACGCCGCTTACTTATGTTGAACATCGTGGGTTCATGCTGGATTACTCCCTAGGCTGCTGTTTATGCATTTGCGTAGCTTGATTCCTAGTGCGACGCTCCCTAAAACAATATGAACTAGTGGTGAAGGCTGCATGCCTACAAGTAACGGTGGACGCAAAATTCGAATTCAACGGCCGCCAAGCGAGCGCATCAGCTTTTGCGGAAGTCGGTGGAGTGGTCGAGAAAGCTGACACCATGCCTGTGCAGGCTTTATCTACTTCATGACATAGTCGTGGATACACTAGACTTTTTATTGCGGAAGCAATACTACGCTATGTGTAACCGCCCGTCGCTGTGTGCCGTGTCCGTGGCGAGAAGAAGAAGGAGAAGGAGAAGACCGCTCGTTCACCCGCACCTCATGCTTTCGCTCCATATTCGGTTCAGCAGCTTTGAATCCTTCTAATGTTTTGTCACAGTCATGGAAGTGGAGACTGCTGGGCGTCTAATGCAACCGGGTGAGTCGGCAGCGACTACCCAGAGGAAATACCTCGTCCAACCCAGCGATGCATGAAGCCAGTCCATCGCACTGTACTGTATTCTGCGCTCGCAATGATTCCTCAGCTGATGACGGCTTCGTCAGAGTCTTAGCAAGAAGGCTAAACGAAGCAGAGGCGAAGACTCTTTTTCCTCGAGTTCATCTACGCTCACCACCCCCGGCGCATGCCGTCCTGTTTGTTCATGATAATCCTACCGGCTTCTACTGACAAGTTCAACAACATGAAGAAGCAGGCCAGGTCAGCGCCTCTCAAGGCTCACAGTCTGGGAGCAGTGAAAGACGTAAGAGTGAATTGGTGTAGAAACTCGTTGCGACTGATGTCATGAACCAAAAACACTTGCAAGATTAAGCAACGTGAAACAATTCGGAGGCATCAGTGCGCAATTTTATGTACTTCAGGGCAATAGTCTTACGACCGGCGTCGTTTACAACTTCGACGTGGCAAGCTGTGACTATGACCTGTTCATTCCAATTCGACTAGCTGCCAGCGGCGTTGCAGTACAGTATCCCCAGCGTTTATTATGCTTAAGTGTATCAAGTTGATCTCTCATGGGGGCAGCTTTGCGACGTTCATGTTAGTCGGACACTTCTGATAGGTGGTTAGCCATATCGTCCTAAAGCTGCTCCTGCACCGAAAATTCATGGAGGTTGGGCACGGGATAATGTGTTATTTTTTCACTCTGTATCAAAGGTGATCTGTGAGAAACACAGCATCGACACCTGCCGGACGACTGTTCTTAAATTCTAGCCTTGTGTTTGGCGCATCATAGCTATGTTTCTTTAATGCCATAAAACCCCATATAACTAAATAAATAACTGTTACTAAGTCTGCTAATTACTATGGCCCTTGTAATGCTTCCTCGAAGGAGTGTCGTCGTCTGATAGAATCGATGGTACCGAAACATGCTACAAGAAACAATTCAATAGAAAAGGAGGTCGCCTCTATAGTGTGTCAACGTCACCTCCATCGTCGGAGGTTAGGTAAATGCAGTACATAGATCATTGGAACGATATTACAGCTGATTGTAGGACTTCTTGCCTTCCGCATGCTGCTGTAAAAGATGAGAGTCAGAAACTAAGTGAGGGTGTTTGTAGCAAATATGACGGCCACATCTACCGAAACCATGTACAATCACAGCGAGCAAACATTTCTTACTCTTGCAGTGTTCCGAGGCTATTGTTAACCTAGCATTGGACCAAGATGCGGTTGAAGACCAGAACCTTCAAGATAATTTAGTCGCTGCCGAAGCCTTACCCACCCTCAGTGACTGCGCTCAGTGAGATGGTGCCTGTACTCAGTGACTGCACCATCTGCGTGCACATGGATTAAACTGTTTAAATCACCGCAATAGCTCGGAGACAGTCAGCCTGGTCAACTTCCGCATCGTATGATATAGCTTCTCGGCACACGAACTCAGCGAGATGACGATATGCTTCTGAGAGAGAGTTTCGGCAGCAGCTCCCGGTGAACGTTCAGATATTAATGGCCGTTTCCTCGACTACGGACCTCACCAAACTCGACGAGTTAGCTGACAAGAACATGCAGGTCGGAAGGTCCTGCCGATAGATTGACATCGTCCAGTCTACCTTGAACGCCACCCTGCGCTCCTAACACCCTTCCCGACTCACCAGAGGAAGCAGTAGTGTCCGGCGTTATCCAGCTGTTCTGAAACCGCCTGCAATTGTTTTGGCGATAGCTGCCAAAACGCCTCAAGGCCTCAGTATGAATAGCCTGTGTCAGTTAAAGCGCGCCTCGTCACGCCTCGGCTCCAACCTCTGGCGTTAAACCTCACATTTCAAGTTTTTACCATCCATGTTTCAGCGCCAACTCCTGACAATGCTTGCTCCCGCGCTGTTGGTCGACAAATCACTCGGACGGCCACCAGCGGCGACGAGCGTCAGGTCCAAAATCCCTGCTGCCTTTTTTTACGTGATCGACAAGACCACAAGCACCAAATTCTGCATCTATATACTGTTTCCCAAATCAGTGGCCGTTCCGCTGCTCGCCACGCGACCATACTTCCAAGCCGCTTATCGACCTGCTGGCCGTGCAAGGTACAGTTAGAAGCAATATGAGAGGGAACGCGGGAGTGCGTTGCCTCCGCGTTTTGCAAAGCGCTGCCACCAACAGAAGACGAGAATGGGTATCATTAGGTGCATGCTCGGAAAAAGCAGCTTGCCAAGCTTACTTTGCATGCGTCTTTACCGCTGATTCTTATCACGTGTCGGCGACAGCACTTTGCAAAGCGTGGAGGCCACATACTCCCGTGCTCCCTCTCATATTGCTTCTAGCTGTACGCGCATTTCTCTCGACCAGAAATAGACTGAGGCACTAAACTCGAGTTCGCGCCGAGTTTTTCGATAGCTGTTGTTAGTGGTCGACGTCAGTTTGTATTTTATTGGCTCGGCCTTCCTCACCAAACACGGCTTTCTCGTTACCACCTACGGGATTGGACCATGCTTTTCTCTATTCAGATTCCTGTTGCGCAGGCAACTGCTGGCTGGTGTAGATACTTCTGGTGCCACAATTACCGATCGTTCGTTCCGCCATTTACTACGAGTGTATTCCACTTTGACTGCCCCATCTTATTGGGTTTTACTCATTCGACATGACGTACGTCCCCTATATCACGAGCCCATCTGTATTTTCCCGCCCATATTGCCTTCTCGCCTTGCCGACGACATCATAATATCGCTTGTGCCGAATTTGGCCACATAGTTGAGCTTGGCTGACTATTTTCCAGCAGTTAGGCATCTTCTCCACGTGTCCCCTCGATAGCAGGAAAACTGACACCAACACCTTTTCGCCTGGTTGATTTCCTTCACATGTCCTTCGGCCTCCGGAGCGCTGAACAATGTTTTCAACGCTGTACTGACACCATCCTTTGTACTGTCTCTTGCATTTGGTTACGTCGGTGATCGTTCTGTTTGCAATCTATCTGTACCTAGACGAGCACTTCGACTACTCCCGCCATTTGTTTGACCGTCTCTCCAACCGAAGCATTGCCGTCAACAGTGGAAACAGAGTTCGGACTACTGTCTCTTGGCTCGTCTTACTACGTCGACGCATGTGACGTAATACTTCTTAAGCTCGAGGTTAAAATAATTGTAGTTTTCTCCAGTGCAAAGCAAAGACAGTTCATAGGTAGGGACACTATTAAAACCGCTTTATCCCCAAGTGCGCCACTCTGCTTGGACGCCTTGATTATTTGCTTTCGGCGGCTAGCATGCCGCAGCCACTGACGTAGAATACAGACACACATGGTGCTGGTCTCGCTGCCGAAAACTACTTAAATGACGCTTTTTCGTTTGCACATCCTAAGCCGGACAGTTACCTCGCTTTCATGACAGACGCTTCCAGGACCGCCGTCAGAGCTGTCCTTCAAAACGACACAGATGGTGCCTGATAACTTTTGTCGATATAGCTGCTCCGTTCTGCAATAAATAAATAAATAAATAAATAAATAAATAAATAAATAAATAAATAAATAAATAAATAAATAAATAAATAAATAAATAAATAAATAAATAAATAAATAAATAAATAAATAAATCCGCCGTTGCCAGCGTTGTGAGCGAAAACTCATATGCATGACTGTGGCAGGTTAGCAGGTCATATGACCGAACACTGATTCACGGATGCGTCGTGTGACTTAACGAGACCATGAAATCGCCAAGTTGGAAAGAGCTGCCCACTCGGGTTTCTCATTTAAGTTGAATATTATCCAAGACTCTGATGATATTCAAGTGCAAGACGCTTTTCTCACATGCTACATTTTGATGTGGGTCCCAAGAATATTTGTGCCTGCTTCATTTCCTAAGCTCATCTTCGATGCTTTGGACAACTTGGTGTACCACACAATCACCACTGATAATCTAAATGTGGCGTACCACAAAATTGGAGTGACAAAAGCTCGTCGAGTCTCTCTTTGCGTTGTCGCATATAAACGCTAACGTCCGTGACTGCATGCGCACCTGTGCCAACACGCCTAACTCCGCCAGACAGAACCTTTCTTTCTGGAGCACCTCGTCTCTCTTGTTTCGGACAGCTAGCCATTTTTTGTCCTTCGCACATACCACCAGAGTACACTTCAGACATTTAATTCGGGCCGTTCTGCATTTTATTGTGCCGCTCAGCGTCGTGCGCTGTTGACGTGAAAGGTTCAGCTGACTCGTTCGAGCTGGGGCTGTTGACGCCAGCCTTGTTCATAATTTACTCGTTCTCCTCTTCTCTTCCTCTACGTCTTTCCACTGCAACCATGCCATCTCGCCATGTACGTACAGCACCGTTCACTATTTGGGTGAACATTGGAATAGGCGGTTGCTTTCTTTGCAGCGCCATCGCGTCTCACATGGTCGCAGATCGAAACAAAGTGACTCAGGCACATAAGTAGCTGCAGGTGGTTCTTCACATGGCCTGCCACGTCACTTCGATGCACAGCCGTGCCTGACGCAATGACGCTCCGAAGAGAACAGTCACGCGCTCGCATGTTCAACCCAAGAGGTCACGTGGTTTTGAGAAAACATGACATCACACATGGTGGACCAATTGGTGGACTCCCCTGCATGAAATATCACGGGCTAGGTAAGAAATTGTTTACGTTGCTGTACCTGTGATCACGTGACTTCGCCGCCATCTTGAATCTGAGAGCGACGGAGACACGAACGAGCAACCGCCAAATCTATGTAGCAAGAGTTAACGCTTTTAAAAGTCCATGTGATAAGAAAGCGGTAAAGACGCATGCAAAGTAAGCTTGGCAAGCTGCTTTTTCCGAATATGCCCCTTTGCAAACTAGCTACGAGTCACGCAGTATGGTGAAGGCGTAACTAGAGGTGTTCGCAAACCGAATCGCAAAAACGAGGATGATTTTGTTTTTTCAGCGTCACTGACGTTCTTTTTTTTTTTCTGCAGACAGAAGCCTTTGTAACTTCCTGTTCGTGACGGAAGTAACTGCATCTGTGCTCCCGTGATACGTTTTCTCGCGGTTGGATCACTGACTTCTCCACAGTCTTGATTCGGCTTTCCTCACGCACTTGGAGATGGGTTGTAATATGAATTCGCTCCCTTGTCGCTATTCTTAGCCTGAATCTTGTTAGAGTGCATTCTTCAGCTTTCTTATAGCTCAGGCTGCGGAGAATCTGTCTAACCTTTCTACTGAAACGCAACATGTTCTCTCTTGGTTGAGAAGCACGGTTTCATTACGTTCTTATCTATGTGCCGAATTCTGTATCATTCACCGCGCTGTGCGGCGCCAGTGTAGGGAGGCAGTGTTAATTTGTAGCTCAGGCTATCAGGAGGCTCTAGGAGATAAGATTAAAACAAAATTCTCCTCTCCAGTTTGTCAGGTGGCTGCGTGCGGATCCTGTCTTAGCCTGCGCTCTACAATACAACTCATCTACCATAGCTAAATGGCTTTGCCTCGCTGCGATCCTTGTGGCGCGTGAACTTGCTTTTGGCGACGAAAGGCGGTTGCAGTTTTGCGATCGGCGGCGCTCATAGCGTGCATGTGCACTTTGGATTCCCGGACATGTCATGCTTTTCCGGCGGACTGCGGCTCTGCAGCATGAGTTTTTTTTCTTAGTGTCCTCGTTCCCCACCTCAGTCGTCTCTTGTCGATTTCTCTTTTAAGTCCCTCTTCGCTTTTTACGGGCAGGATAGCCACCAAGAACACATTTATGGCTAACCTGCCTGCCTTTCTCTATCTCTCCCATTATATTTCAGTAGTTAAAATGAACACGTCTCTTCTCCTTTCTAATCAGAAAAAGACGACAGCAAGGCCTCCTAATATACAGTGCCCATCGGCATGAACACGACGACAAAATAAAGGCGTGAAAACTGTGTACATTGTGGGTTCTTCGAAAAACCGCGTCAGGTTGCTTACTAAAAAGTGATGACACACTCAAGATAACAAAACCAATGAAGCGCGCTAAGTTTGTATACGTGCCCTTTCGTGCTAACACTCGTTTCATCAACAGCCCCACGCAGTTTTTTCTATAATGAACAATCAACTAACCCCATTTATCCATACTTTAAATTGTACCGGTTTAAAATAACGGGTAAGGCATTGACGCTAGTAAGGTATTGATGCTATGAGTGGGGCGCTCGGAGGAGGAGGAGGAGGAGGGGACTTACAGGTTCTGTGGTTCTTAATATGCACACATATTGATTCGCTCGAAATCCGTTTTTCCCCATTTCATATCCATCAATGAGCCCTCGACCTTTAGATTATTGGTAGCTGCACGCAGATTTAGTTAGTCAACACGGCCTGACTGATCGAGTGAGTGTCGTGGCGGCTGCCCTACCGGAAATAATCTTTTATAACCCGCGTTAAATAGTTAACGTAATCCTTCAGGGAGATTTTTCTCGATCATGAATGTCTGCATGGGAGGTGCCCTTAAGCCTGTGTTTTGAACCCGCAGGAAGGAACGCAGCTCGTGTAAGTTCTTGGTTTGTACACAGCACAATGCTAGTGACCGGGATGCGCCAGGTATCATGAATGCGCAGTATCATAAGGATTACATTAAAGCGGCGCGCCAATCGTCGTGAACAAAACATACGCATTCACTGAGAAAATAAGTAGGCGACAGCAGCTCTCTATAGATTTATAGCACTCATGAGCTCTATAAGAGCAACAGACGTTGATGGAGGCCAGAAATCTTCGGAAGTGCTTCGTGAAATGTTTAGAGAGGACGATGTGGAAGACGAAGGAAGACGAAGCCATTATTTAAAGGGTTAGCGCAGGCCCGCGGCTCAAACTTTGTCCAGACTTCTCTCTTCAGGACAAGTCCGCACCTGTAATCGCTTTAAGCGCTGACGTAGGTACAGAGTTAAAATTGCATCAAAACTTTAGCCTCGGCGCGGCTAAAATATTTGAATTAAAAGGGAAGCTAGTCTAAGCATTGCATGCGACGGATAACTTTTTAGATTTCTGAGGAACGCAGGGTATGCAAGCTGCGAAAATCGCACCTGTGTGTGCAAGTTCACGTCACTTGTATGCAAGTGTGCATCACTTCCATATTACGTAAAATTTTCCTCAAAAACGTGCAGCCTATCGCTTTTGATTCTATGTATTTCAGTGTATTTTATTTCGCACCGCACAAACCTCAGCCCCTAGGCGTTGATAGGCTTGCTCACACCCCCGAGTATAAAGATATACAGCAGGGCCACAAGAAGGATTGGGTAGAGTTGCCAAGGCATATATGGCTATCGCTTCTTTCCTTTTCAGGCCGGTGTCAGCGCGAGCATTGTCATCCGCGTCGGCAAGATGAAGAAAAAACGCTGACACAAAGAAAGCAGTCATAAAAACTTCACCGGAGGTGCAAATAATACACGTTAACCGAAATAAAATTGAAAAGTAATGTAGGTCCACCAGCTATGCGGATGCGATATTTGTGAGTTTCATAATTTCTCAATTAACTGCGTTCGAGAAAGAAAAATGAGTGGCATCAATATTGGTCACCTCTAGTAGTACATGTTGAGTTGGTAGTTGTAGTGCAGTGACGAACGAAATAATGTAGGAGGATCAATGGGAATGATTACTTTCTATCGTCAGTGTCGTCCACTTCTTAGTCTATTCCGATTCTGTTCTTATAACCAGTGTGTTCGTAATCTGTTCATTTACTGTTTCCCAACCTTTGAAGTAAGTTTAATTTTTATTCGAGGCGCTACTATTTCGGCACAAACCCTCCTTACTACAAGTGGAGAAGAGATTTTACACTTCTTCATATTGAGTTGCAGGTGGAAGATCGCTGAAGCAAGCGACAAATTCCACTAAACATTGCCTGCCACGAACGTCAGGCCGAGGTTTGATCCAGACGCCGCACCATTTTCGCCTTCATAAACATCCTAATTCTGTCGCATAAAAAGAATGCTCTATAACAATTCATGTAAGCATGCCATTCTCATATTCATTGCTGTAGTATAGCTTGCATTAACAAACCTTCACATCTGTCGCTGAACATGCTGTTACACCGCGGTAACCATCCAGTGCGATGTTTTTTCCTTCTCTCTTCTGGCTTTAGGGCTCGCACAGTTTTCTAGTGCGCAGCCAGTACTAGCCGCAATCACGGATTTCGCCGATGTCTGCCCGAAGCCGCTCTCTTTCTTTGTTCACACTTGAAGTTCAAAAGTGAGGGCGACGCCCCGCGTGTCACGTGGCTTAACAATGAGAGAGTGGCGCGTATCAGTTGAGGCCGTTACCGGGCGGCGGAAGGGGCACTTTCGTGCAGCTCCTGCGCCCTCTGCTCTCATCTCTTGTCAGTCGCCCCTCAGCTTTCAGTGACAGCAGGCGTGTTCTCCCGTATCATAGACACCCCTGAGAAGACACGCCTTCTTGTTATCTTCAGTGACATCTGGGACAGCGGCATCCTGCTAGATACCTGGTGGAATGCCAAGTCAGCTAAGGAAGTTTCATCTGCCGTCTTGTCTCTCATCTCGGGCCTGCAAGAACATGGAGTTCGTCGCCCTGGAATGGCTCACATGGATCGCCAAGGCTTCCAAATTACTTCTAGAAATGCAGACAGGATTCCGGAAGCAACGCTGTGCAGCAGATTCTATCGCGGACGTGGTCTCCACCCTTGAGGAAGCCAAACACTCTAGAGAGGTTGACTTCCCGGTACTCCTAGATGTGGAGGGATCGCTTTTCAGCCAGCGGCTTTTCAACCTTCGTCATGGCTGACCTGCCGAATTTTATTCAGCAGGGAAGACGCCATAAGGCCCCCTATTCCACTTACGAGGATGATGTCTTTTGGATCCAGGTTCCAAAGAAGCACATCGTTTCACCGGAAAGGCCATGCAGCGAGCACTGAATGGCGTTCAGGATTTACTTGCATTCAAGAGATTGGCCCTCTCGGTAACCAAGTCTGAGGCCCTGGGCTTTCATCTAAGAGGAGCAAGGAATATCCGCTGACTTGCAACTCTGCATATCGCTGAAATTAGGGAGCCTAGATGTTGCCCTACATGGCACCCGGCTGCGGGCGCCGCGCCACAACATGCAGGCTCCCTAGGTGAAACCTCCTGCAATTAGAATGTGAGGTGAAGAATCTAGGTCTCATAATTGATGACCGGCTCACCTTGATTCCAGCAGGTAAATCCATTTTGACCCGACTAGATCATGTGGAAAGAGCAGTCAAATGCCTCCTTGCTAGTGGCAATGAATGCTATACCGCTTGGGCAATCAGGCTCTTCGAATCAGTAGCGACATCGGTAATCCTTTACGCCCTGTCTTTAGTCTCCCTCAGGCCTACCCGCGTCATGCGACTGAATAGATTTCTCGGAGTCCCCCACTCATCTCAGATCCCATTCACACTGGCGGAAGCTGGTATCTACCCTCTGGCCGTCTTTTTGCCTAGGGGAGACTCACCGACCGTCCCACCCATGCTCCTGACGGTGCTTTCTTCCTAGCACAACTGCACAACTCCCTTTCCAGGATGGGAAAGTTGTCAGCCGTGTTCTCGGAAATCGTCGGACCAGTCATGGGTTTCTTCGTACTGTCTTCACCGCCCAACCCTTTTCCATTGCAGGTCTTCCTGGTCATGGGTCGCAGCTCTAAGCGCCACACTCCTGCCACTGTCCTCCAGCAGTCAACCACAGCTCTCCTTGAAGAGTGTAGCGGCCCCATCCTCCCCTTCATGGATGGTTCGATACGACCAGCAACTGGAAAAGCAGCTGTGTTTCAGCTGGATCTGTTAAGACTCTTCCGCCTGTCATTCTATGCTAGATCATCAACTGCAGAGCTGGCCGATATCCACTTAGCCTCACAGTTAATCTAATCCAGCGTTCCACCTGTACCTGTGAACATATTATGCGACCCGAGGTCTACTCCGGAGCTGTTGACTAACCATTATGGCATCAACCTCTCGGCGAACATTCTCCGAGTCTGCCATCTAGCCCTTGAGGACTCCCGGTATCAACCGGCCCTCCATTGAGTTCCAGGACATACTGAAGCCCAGGGAAATTCGGAAGCCGGTGCTCTGGCTAAAGCTGCTCACGACAACGAGGCCCCAGGCACCACGGATGTCACGCCTCATGACTTCTCAAGACCTTTCCTGAGGAAGGCAGTGAGGTAATTCCACCCTGACCGCCTTATCGCCGCTATCGGACAAAATTTCTTAGAAGGACAAGCCCCTGTTCTTGCGCTTGGGCATACGCTGTACGTGGACCCCGTCCCGTATGTACGCCTGCGGCGAGCTCCTTCCCCAGTCTGCCCCTCCTGCGGTAACACTGGCACTTAGGGAACTTTCTCAATGCCTGCCCAGCCTCTGCTAGTCACCAACTTCGACTTTAGCGTGGCTATCGGAACCTTGGTCTCCCAGCCGATAAGGAAGTGCAACTGCGCCTTTCAACTCGGAACCAACTTTACGCACACTGGCTCTTTTTCAACTGTCTGGAGTCCTGTCTGATGTCTGCTATTTAGGCAAGCACGGGTCTATAGGATCATGAGCGTCTGAATCTCGCTCTCATCTCCCCATCCCCTTTCCTCCCTACAACCTCTTCCTCATTTCCCTGGTCGCCAAGAGTGATGTCACTATGATGGTCATCATAAGTCGCGACCAGTGTATCCTCCCCAAAATATACCATAGTTGCCAGCAGCAGCACCAAATGTGTACTCGCAGTGTTCCGCGCCGCTCACTGCATCGTGAAGCAGCTTGTGAACATCTCCGAGTACTCGCCTTCAAGCGCATTTACTTTCTCTTCGATTATCCGTTTTCATGCTGGGGACACTTCACTACTCTAGACCTGGGGATACCGAAACTCTAGAGCATCTGCTTTGTTATGTCCTTATTTAATCCTGGTTGGCGATAGTAACAAAAAATTGTTGCAAGCATCCTAACCTTGACAAGCGCTTCGAAGAATGCTAATATAAGATTGAGAATGCCTGAACCACGCAGTGGAACAGTATTCTATCGGTGCTTTAAAGAGGACCTGTCGTTCTTACCGCGAACTGTTGGTCCAAATACTATGCAGATTACAGAACCGTGTTCATTGTTCAACATGAAAACGTAAGAAATGAAAATAAATAACAGTGTAACAAAATGTAAAAATGCATACAAAAGTAAATCAGAACTATGCAGTGCTAGCGTATCTATCTCGCATTTGATTAACTATGCGAATCGGCAGATTTTTTCGATTTGTTCATTTTATCGCTATTGTTGTGAGATGCGACCCCCCCCCCCCCCCCCCCCCCCCTTCCCGACGGTATGTATGCCCTCAGAGTGAAATGCATAGTAAACGAAAATTGATGCTAATGCCTGCAGTTATTATGCAGCGCCCGCTGACTCCTATCATCGCACAACACACAAACGACATGTATTCGGCTGAATTCTGTCGATTTCCCTGTAAACCCCGAAGAACAGTCGTGCCGCAAGAGCTGACCCCCAATAGATGCAAACCCAGCTGTCGATAGTCCCGGAGGCCGTAAAGATCATAACGCGCATAGAGCGAACAGCGACAACCAGGTGGCAGCGCATGTTCAGGTTTCGCGAGAGAGGAGGAAGAGAACTCATCGCGGCTAGAGAGAGTGGGCGTTCTCGCCGCGCGCGTCCTGGCAGAGTGCGCTAGCGTCGCCCGCCGCCGCGGCCGCGCATTTTCTCGCCGCAGCCAGCGACAAGATGACGGCGTCCGCGCGTCGACGGTGGCCTCCGGGCAAGCCTGGGTCAGGCTCCCTCGCTCACCGGGCCAGCTAGGAACAAGAGCGCAGCCCCGTGCCGCTAAGGTGGCCGCGAGCCCCGTCTCGCCGCCACCGTGGGGCAGCGATGAGGCCGGAAGAAGATGAGAGCGCTGGCCGCTTCTTCCGCTACTGGATTACCGTAGTCTCCTGCTGCTCGCTGGCCTTCGTCGTCGTCGTCGCCGAACCAGGCTCGTCGCACTCAGGTGAGACACTCGGCGCGCGCTACCGCTGACGCCGCGTGCTTCGCCGTGCGCTTCCACTTGCGTTGCCTCTGAGATCCGTGGAACGTCATGTGGTGGTGCTCACGCTTACAGCACCAATGTACAAGACGAGAACAAATGGTCGCTTTTACTAAAGAGACTTACTAATACGACTAGGGTATACCGGTTACTCTCCAGGGCAACTAAACACGCTGGCCACCAGACTCTGTTCACTCCAATCTTTTGTGATCATGTTTTACATAGAAGCTATAAGCTAGGACAATTTTCTTTTTTGCCTATCTTAAATGACGGTTTTCAACCAACAAATCGAGCGTCACCAGGACGAACTGAACTCACCCTTGGCCCAGACACGAAAACGTGCCCCAACGAGATCCTTAGTAAACAACGAAGGAATTCGCTCTATAGCCGTGTAGTCAAGTTGTCATTCTGGGCTGTGCTTCGGACGAGTGCCTTTGCCTGTCATTCCTTCACTTAACATTGGTGCTATTTTGCGGGGAAGTTTCGACTTAGGCTTTCGCGCCTAATTGGATGGGGCTGCAGCTAACGATACTGCTGCGGTTTTAAGCAATATCTCCTTACCGCCTAGCTTGCTAAGTAAGCTAACAAACTGAGATGTTTGCGGAACCACAAGTCAGTGACAAACCGGTGGCAATATTCCATGCGAAGTCTAAAACACATGCAATTTCGGCAGCGCGTTTGGGTACAGATTATGATGATCCGCGCTAAACGTTAACACGACATTCTATGCGGCTGCAATACGAACGCAACCGGAGTGGCCCGTCCTACAGAGTTAAGCCCCTTGACAGGCACTGGCGTCTCCGACCGTGGCATTGGGCAGCGCTCGGCTTCCGTCAACTCGGCCGGTGAACCCCTGTGTTGGAGGGTATGACAGGAGGCGGTCCTCCCGAACAGTGCCAAAACACGTCTCACTGCAGAAAGCGACCCCAGTGCGGATGGATAGGTGCCTGCTTCCGTATCGATCATTCAGTAGCAGCGGCGTATCTCCACTGACGGCGAGCGTGATTCCAGGCTAGGACCGCTGTTCGATCGACACGCTGGTTCTTTTTCCCCCGAAGTCAATGCGGGCACGAGGGGAAAATCTGGCCGTTGCTCTCGAATCGGTGCGTGCTCGTTCTAGTGAACGCGGATCCCCAATCGAGCGAGAGCCCTACCAGGACGCACGCGCCACACGAAAAGCGCTTCCGCTGACGTCACTCCTCCAAAGAGCGTCGTCGCACAATGCGAAGACGGCGGCGAAACGTCGTCGTTTCGCTTGCTCGCGGCAGAATCAGCAGGGCTCGAAACCACCATAAGGGAAGAACGGTCGCAACAGAGCGCGCGCGCAAAGGGGGAAAAGTGGGGAAAGCGGGAGCGCGTTCTGCAGTGAAGCGTGCTGCTGCTGCTGTCGCCGTCCTCCTCCTATCCCTCCCCAGAGCGCGCAAGGGGAAAAAAAAAAAAGAGGAGGAGGCTGCTGCTCACTGCGCATGCGCGGATCCCGACCGGCCCCGGCCGCCGGCGCGCGCTCATTAATAAGGGAAGCGCCGCGCTGGTGCGGCTCCGCTGTCGCGTTCGGACGCGGCGCGAGTCGACGCTTGCCAGGCGTCCCAACCTCCCCTTACTACTGCTGCTGCTGCTGCCAGAAGTCCCGCAGCGGGGCGGCGTTGCATTTTTAAAAGGCGTGCCGTTCTCGGCCTGCGATCACGACACGGCGCCGTGGGGTGGCTTAATTCCACCCTCCTCCTACTTCTAGCCGTTTTAACGGCGCCGCAATTTTGGGG
Source organism: Amblyomma maculatum (assembly GCF_055883805.1). Classification (NCBI taxonomy): domain Eukaryota; kingdom Metazoa; phylum Arthropoda; class Arachnida; order Ixodida; family Ixodidae; genus Amblyomma; species Amblyomma maculatum. The sequence continues at coordinate 121,956,047 of NC_139351.1, read as the reverse complement.
ACGCTAAGCAAAAGGCGCTCTCCGGACAAACCAAACACCTCGCGAGAAAGAGAGCGTCTGTTCTCGTCGCTGTCGACTACACGACGCGCCGGCCTGCCGTCGTCGTGTCGTATTCTTTTCCTCTGTTTGGCGCATTCTTCTTGGGCGCCTGAAGTTGGAGCGGCCCAGAGGGGGTGCCCGGGGCGTCGCGGACGCGCCGGCGTTCTGGACAAGATGTACGGCCTAGTTCGCCGCGCAGGGACTGAAAAATCGGGTCGCCTTTTGTTTTGCGCCAGGCCGGCCAAAGTGAGCGGTGTTCGCTCCTTGCCAGTTCCCCTCAATTCCTTTCTTTTCCTTTTCCTCTTCTCTCTTTCTTAATATGTACGCGCGATGTGAAACCCGGGGGGCAGTTATGGGAGCTGCGCGGAACGATGGGCCTCGAGAAACTTTTGGGCGGACGTGCGGATGTCGTTGAGTGAATGCCGTCATTTGACAAGGATGCCGTCTACACTATGCTGGCTTGGGGCGGAGTGGAAGTGGACAACAAAGTGCCTCAACGTCCCAGAAACAAAGCTGGGAGTGGCGGACACGACGCCTGTCATGCTAGCGACGGAGCTCGACCCCAAGCACTCCTTCATACGCGTTAAACGATGACGACCTACATTAACGTGGCGTCGTTAAGGGACACGTTTTCCAGAAATGCTGGCGTCGACGTTGTAAACGAAAAATCACGGACATATTTCTGCCAAGCGGTTAAGTCGGCTGGGGAAATGGCAGGGGATTGTTTGGTCGGCGGGTTATGGGACTTCACGTGACATCGAGACGGCAGGAGCTGCCGGTCGGACAGCTCCTTTGATATGGGAATCGAACCAGGGTCCATGAGATACACAGAGCCAGATACGATAACTCTAGGCCACGCTGACAGGTTTATACGCCTTGGTTAAAGCGGGAATTTATATCTATGTAGGGTGGTACCTCACATAATATGGCAGCTTACGACTGCGTGTTTCTGAGCATGTGTGAGATAATGAAGTATGTATTAGGGTTATGCCAGTAGCAACAAAGCTCATGCACGCGAAAGAGTGTACGCAAAGGGAGTCGCACACTGGAGCTATGAACGGAGTCGCACCATGCATTTAAAGGCGGAGAGTGTAAATGTAGATTGGTTTGTAGGAAATGAAAGGCGCAGTATCTGTCACACCTTCTCCGTGAACACCTGAAACGCGCCGTAAGGGAAGGGAAGAAGGTGGAAGTGAAAGTGGAAAATGTTTGGTTTGATATGTGGGATTTAACGTCCCAAAGCGATTGAGGCTATAGGTTCTGTAAACTCTTGATAGGTTTTTTTTCCCCTCTACGCCTGTTCTCAGTGTCGGACTTGACGAGGAAACCGAGAGTTAATAAACAGCAAAACGCTTACGGATAAACAGTATTTGCACAGTATACGCAACGACTCTTTCAAAATGCACGCAACGATTTCGGGTGGTTGAACCACCTGGCCGGCTGTTGGCTGTCCGAACGTGTGTTTTGTTCATTTAGCATTAGAATTGTCTTCCTCAGTGAATATGCGATTGCGATTAAATGACGCTCCATTCGCACCGCTCCCCATACCTAGCAGAAAGATACATAAACTTGCAGATTCAGTCTTATATCCCTGTCACGTTGCTTTGGCGATTCGCCAATAGCGGTATCCTACGGCTTTTGTTTTCCTTCGTCCAGTTTGCTTCGCGATTGCGCGGGGCTCCACAAAGCACGTACAACCACGGATTATCGATCTGAACATGATACGTATTGTTAAGCTTTCACGTAACACTATTCATGCGGGCCCGATGCGCGCTGTACGTCTATAAGCGTCGAAAATCTTTAGTGTTGACTGGTCTGCTCGTCAGCGCTGCGTTTCTCATCATCCTCAACCAGACTATACCCACTGCACGATGAAGGCTTCTCTCATATTCCACCAGCTAACCCGGTCCTGTGCTAGCTGCATCCACTTGGCCCCATGCGAGCTTCTTAACCTCATCCGCCCACCTAACTTTTTGCCGCCGCCTACTACGCTTTCCTTCCCTTGGAATCCAATTTGTTACCCTTAGCTATTATCAGTTATCCTTTCTTTGCACTACGTATACTGCCGATACTCATTTTTTCTTGCCCCGCCGGGGTGGTGCAGTGGTAAGACGCCTGACTACTGTGCCGGAGTACCCGGGTTCGAACCCTACCTCGGCGGCTGCGTTTCGTTGGAGGCGAAACGGAGTGGCATCCGTGTGCTGTGCGATGTCAGTGCACGTTAAAGAACCCCAGGTGGTCGAAATTTCCGGAGTCCTCCACTACGGCGTCTCTCATAGCCTTAGTCGCTTTGGGACGTTAAACCCCACAAAGCAAACCAAACCAACCATTTTTTCTTCTTAATGTCCACTGGGATCTCATTGGCGGCTTTGCTGTTAACAGCTCGAAAGAGACGACGCTCAGTGGTGTTACCAGGAAAAACAAAGTTGTCTAGGTCCTTGTCCGTAGAGGGCAGGGTGTGCTTTTACTTGCTTGACCTCATCCAATGCGCGCTGTCTGTATAGACAAGACACATAAAGAAAAAATCGACGCAACCAACCATGAAGTCCCCCTCATCATAATAGAGATAGAAACGCTAAGCGTGGCACACTGCACTGTCCAGTTGAAAGCACCCTTTGTTCTATGCTTGAAAGGCTGTTGTTGTTGTGGCTGTAGGAAGAAGAAAAAGAAAGTGCACGGGCCTGCTACTGGCTCTGTAGCTGAGCCACCTCCGCTGCCTCGTGCAGATAGAAGAGAATATAGAGAAGAAAGAAAAGGAAGAGGGAAAGAAAGACGTGCACCGCAACAACAGCCGTCGTCCACCACCAGCGGTGGCGTGTGCAATGACGGCCTACAACAGATAAAAATTCGGTGCCAGGCTAGCCCCCTGCCGCAAGCGGCGGTGACCCACCTGTACCAGCCCCATCAGGGGAGTCCTGGTGCTTGAAAGGCTGCACAACCATATATGGCGGCATGCAGACAGACGCACAATGGCATCCAGGCACAACAGTTAAATAATTACGTGAGGCATGAAAAGTTTCTGATGCTATCACGCTGCCAACCCATAATGTAGCTAAGCGTGCCTTTCAACTCTAACGTGATATAATTAAATGCCCCATTCTCCAGAATATCCGACGCCGGCTTTGCTGGTATTGTGAGCGAAAAATTGCGAGCATGGGTCAGGCAGGTGACATGCCACGCACTGATTGGTCAGCGGTATAGTGTAACGTCACGAGACCACAAGACGTCGACCATTTGGCAGGGGCTAACTTGGACAGCCCCTGTGATATTGGAGGAAGAGATGGGAGTCGAACCAGTGAGCACTTTCGTACGGCTTGGTTACAGCGAGGATTTGTATCTATGTCGGGTGTTGGTTCGCATAGCGTAATGCTTAGTTTGGTTTGCCTTACAGGGTTGAACGTCACTCAGGCTATGAGAGGCGCCGTATCCGCAAGAGACGCGTGGAGGGGGCGCAGACTGGAGCCGAATTTAACCGAAGAATTTAAATATACCTCGCTTTGTTATCGTCGTTGAGGCCACAAAATCGCAAATGGTTTCCTCAACTACGGGAAATCGCTTTATATAGGCGAAAATTCACACAAGCGGCTCCAATGTGAAATCACTTTCACCGTCTCTTCGCTCGCCTCCTCTTAGTTTGAGTATATTTTCAGCTCGCTGTGAGCCATCAGGATGCTTGCTACTATATGCATTCCATGGCTTTAAATCACGCTTTCCGATCTCATCGCTGATGTAGGCGGTATTTGAGATGGTTTGGAGCTTGGTGTGGGCGTTAAGCGCGTTTTTCAACTGGTTGTTCAGCGGCAGGGAAGTCATTATGCTGTCCACGACGACTTCAATATTCACTCCAGATGGGCTGGTATCGGCAGCCGTAGCAAATCCCCGTAGAGGTTGTGCCTACTGTACATCCGCTATGACATTGCATGGGCTCCCCGTTCGGTCTTTACGGTGAGGGGCGTGGGGAAAGCCTATTTTTGCTCGTTTTCTGATCGAGGCAGCAGTTGAGAGTCGAATTTGAGGACACTGTTGATGGGACTACAAGGTCAAATGAACAGGCAGCCTGCAGCTCCTCGTGCGCATGTGATTCACGTGAGGAGAGCCAGTCGGAGCTGCCGGCAGCTCTCACTCTTTCTCTCTAGTTAGTTATGACCAGATGTGCACTGCGCTTTAACGATGCTCTGCCATGGAAGGGCTGTCCGTGACAGAACATTGCGCTTCCCTTTCTGCCTGCTACAACAATGTTCTCACAGGGCTAAAGGCGTTATGAAGGGAAGTTGGTTGGTTGGTTGGTTTGTAGGGTTTAACGTCCCAAAGCAACTCAGGCTATGAGAGACGCCGTAGTGGAGGACTCCGGAAATTTCGACCACCTGGGGTTCTTTAACGTGCACTGACATCGCACAGCACACGGGCGCCTTGCTTTTCGCCTCCATCGAAAAGCTGCCGCCGAGGCCGGGATTCGATCCCGCGTCCATGGGAACAGTAGTCGAGCGCCGTAACCACTGCGCCACCCCGGCGGGGTATGAAGGGAAGTGGGGTATGTGTCGCTGTAAGATATGATAATTCCATGCATGAGTATGAGAAATCTAGATTGTCCAGTACGCATGCATAAGGCGATTGGTGTAATAATCCAGCTCTTCAAATTCACAGTACGATTGTGTGTGCGTGTGTGAGTTTGTGTGTGTGCGGGCATGTGTGTGTGTGTAGCTACAAAACGCATAATACGGACGGCGGAAACGTTTGCTTGTTCAATTACGTCAGACATAAGTGCACTAAAGTACTGCTGGGAACCAATAACATTGTACGGTCGTGAAGCCGTGACAGTTGATGCTGGACGCAGTGTTACTGCCTGGCGTTGTACACCCATCAGTCGCCGGCGCTGAGGCCGCTCTCCAGCTGGCTATAGACTGAGAACCCGTGCACGGCAAGCGAGGGAAACTGTGTTGCAAACATTCGTCACACGGCGTTAATTTACCTTGTCCCTGAGCTGTGTCGGCTTTCTGTGACAATATTTATAGTCATTGCCGCAAAATTACGGAGCACGCTTTGGCGACGAAAGCCTTGCCACATCTAACCTGACGTAAATTAAGAAGTACTTTACAGATGCGTTAGTACATATGCCGCTAGTGCGTTCGCTCATGAACCAAACAAAACGTCACATCTCCATCATCTCCATTACGGAATGCGTCATAAATTTTCAAACGACAAAACGTGTTCCGTAATCGTTTGGCCTCACCTGCATGTGCAGTATAAATATTTAGAAATGCTCACAGGGTCGACGGTTACGAAAGTGCAACGAAGGGCTGAGTTCGAGGGTTGTTTTCCGCTGGTGATGTATGAAGAACTCCACTGTGACCCAGATGGAAATTCTTTTGCGGCGCTTTGCTTACGGTGCGTCGATGAATTGAAGAAGGTCAACGCTCCTAAACGTCGAGGCACATGTTTTCTTTGAACTTGCCTAGTATAGCTCCTTAAAGAAATAGTTCTGGTTTAACTTTGGTTAACCCTAGTTGAATTTATTGGGGACACTTAAGCTCATCCTTTAAGAGTATGACACAAGATCGTAAGCTAACAGCCCACACATAATTGAGATGGGTTCGATATTGCTGAACCGAATGTGTAGCGAAAGCATTAGCTGCCGATGGCCGAGCGCTCTTCTTTTTCTTCTTCTTCTTCTTCTTCTTCTTCTTTTTCTTCTTCTCCTTCCTCGCGGCTGTTCAAGGTCAAAAGTGGCCCTTCCCGGGACGACGCGATGGGCCGAAACCTGGCGTAGTATTGCAATCGCAATAAAATTGAGGCCTAAACGAAACCAAACTAGCCCCAACGCAAGTTCTCTTAAGCAGCTACGGCAGTAGCATCTCCTACGATGCACGCTTTCCGCATAGACGATACACAATGAGCCGCTCCCCCGATACCAGCGGAAATGCTGGTGTGCCCTTCGCCAATCTCAATCGAGTGAGGAACGCCCTCACTCTGCAGCCATTCGAAATTTCTCATTAACTAGTGGGTAAACGCAGGACTTGTGTATGAGGCAAAAAACAAAAAAAAATGGCTGATTTTTAATCCTGTTAAGCCTAGTTAGGTGAAGCGAAATCGTATTTTGATTTGGTTAGCTGAGGTTTAGACATGTGCAGAAGTAGTTACTGCAGCGATTAAATTGGCGAGGCTGAGTCGAGACCGCCGTCAAGAAGAGGAAACACGCGATGCTCTACCTGCCGTCAAATGTTAAAGGTCAAGTTCAAAGGTCAAACGGTGGTACACCGATAAGTGGTACCATGGTTAAGCTATATAGCTACACTGTGACCTCAGGCTTTTTGAAGGTCAAGCGGATGCTCAGGTTCACCTTGGCTGATACCTAACTTATAGTGAAGATTTCGCTTCAAAAAGAAAGCGGATGAAGTTCCCCGCATACCTATATCAGCGGGCTAAATCTCGAGCCAACTTTAAACATGCTTGCTGTTGCAAGAAAGTGCTAAAATAGGGTCCAAGTCGCTGTGACACCTCACTTCCGCAGCGGCACATCGCTCCGGTCGGTGCACCCGGAGGAGAAAATCGGCGACAATCAGATACGTACCACTGGGGTACGGGGAACGGAGGGTTAAATTTTGCAGCTGAATACGGATAAAGAAAGCAAGTGGAAGCAGCAGCATTGAGCCGGTTTCGTACCCTTCGCCTCGACTCATCAAAGTACAGAGGGCCCGCCGAGGTTTTGGCGCCCGACGTGCATTGTCGGAGCGCTATTCACCGTTTAAGAAAAGACAGAAGGAGGGGGAGAGAGAAAAAGGAATTGGCCGGACGGCAGGAATGAAACTGGGCCCCGTTCCGCTCCTTCTCCTCCCATCACTTTTCTTGCCCACGTGGCCTCTTGTAAAAGGGGAAAGAAGCAAGAAAAAAAGAAGGGGAGGGATTGTAAAGGAGATAGAGAGAGAGGTAGCAAAGGGCGGCCGCTGGTTCAGACCTGTGGGTCCGAGGCACTCGCGGAATGTGCTGCGCGCTTCGGATTCCCCGGCGTTTGTGTGCCTCGGCACAGCGAGCGTCGCTGGCTGTAGGCGCAGTATATAGCGCGCAGGCTACGACTCCCGTCGGCAGCGAGCAACGAAGGAGGGACCCGCGCCTCGTGTCCGCCTAATTTCCCAGGTGGGCCTGCCTTCGGGCCCTCGCCGGCACCGCTTTCCCATCTCCCTCCTCTAAACTCCCCCCCCCCCCCCCCCCCTGCTTTTTTCCATCCTCCTTCTCTTCTGCCCCCGCCGTTTTCTCGACGGACCCTGGATCCCAAAGCGAGCGTCCCAAATGGCTGGTGAGCAGTGCCGCCTCTCGCTTCACCGCTCGCAACATTTTGCTGTCGTTGCGTGACGGCTGGTGGCCGAAAAAAATATAGATAGAAGTAGGAACATCACGTCAGTCCGTACGCCCCATTTTCCGATGACGTCTCCCGGCGCCTCATGCTGGGAGCGCACATCGTCCGGCCGACGACGTGAAACCGTTTCCGGCCGCTAACCTTCGCCTGTCGTCGCCAATCCCGTTGCCCGCGATCTGAACGGCGATTGCAGTTGCTTCGGAAGACGTGATCGAGCGAAGGCGACGAGGAAAAATAAATAATAAATCAAATCAAAATCAAATCAATCTGGGTTGCAATTGATGTAAGCCAGAACAGAACGTGCCGAAGAAAGCGATTTCCGGAGCGTCGAAATAAAAGCACCTTCGAACGAAACGAGAGGTAGCCGGACAATAAGTGGCGTAGTTGTTACCCTTGGAAAGGAGCGTATCGTGCCAGAAGCGGAGAGGTGTCGAAAACATAAAACAAGAGGTCGGCTTTTCGTTCGTATGCTACACAGTGGGAATAAATGTAGCAGCGTTCTCCACGGTGTTTTATTTTTCGTTTATTATTACTTGTAAGGCACTCCTGATCGCGGCAGGAACTCAAGCCACGTTTTCTCCCACCTTGTGCAAGACATGATACATAAAAACGCACACCCAAGAAACTGACATTCGTGCACGATCAGGACCTGACAAGGTGCTTGTAATTACATTATTTCGCTACATCGATGCTCTGCTGCCAGGGCAGAGCAGATTAAGAATTCGCCCACTTCTGCTGCCATGACATTAAAGTTAACGCGAGAGTTTTGGCTCCCTCATGTGGGAAAAAAAAATGATGGACACTTAAGCTCTGCCTTTAAGGGTATGACGCGATACCGTAGGCTAGCACCCCACATATGAAGCCGGGTTTTAAGCAAGCCGTATGCTTAGGGGTAGCGTGGTCTAGGGCTAACTTGAATGCAAGGGTTCTGGCAGGCTGAGTCTGACATCACCCTCCATTAATTAGAAAGGAGAGGCCCGAATTGGCAGCTCCTGCCATACTTAACGTCAGGCAACCATACTTCCAATCAGCGTGCATTCATAACAGCTGCCAGTCCCCTCCTGCTAGCGTCATGATCGTGAATTTCCCCTCACGACGCTAACGCTGGCGCCGACGCCGGATTTTCGTTGAACGGTACTTATAACGCTATCACATCAAAACTGTCCATCGACGTTGGCGCCATTAGTGTCGTCGATCCTCTGAAGCCTCGAAAAACCGCGAGCATATCCCTGGCATGTGACAAACACCCGGACCTTTGCGCTCCTCGTTTGAAACGTCGTCATGTCAGAAAATCAAGAGTGCGAATGTCAGAGACGCCATGGGAGTGTACTTCTCTGACCACAAGACTATAATGGTCAGTTAAAATCAAAGCCTTCAACTGAAAAAAACAAAACAAAAAAAAAAGAATATCAGCGGCTAACCCCATATGGTCTACGTCATGAAGAAGAAAGTTAAGACCATACGATAAATTATCCCGAAACCAGCATTAATGTCTTTGATTTCTTTGCATAGGCCACAGCATGGTCATGTAGCGTGGTGTAGAATAGCAATGCTCTCGCATATATATACCGCTGGGATCTTATTGATCGTTTATGAATTTTTGTCGTGCATGTATATTGGCTCGCTTAGCTGGACCGACTAGGGACATGTTCTTTCATACAGCAATCATCTGCCCTGGTATGGTTGGCGTGTTTCCCATGGTTTTGGTACAACGTCGAATCTGTTTTGCTACAGGGCTCCTGTATTATTATTTTTTTCCATCGGACATCCTACACACTAACATCTTGCAATAATATTTGGTTCTACACTTACTACTTTATAGGCTTGATCGATTGATTGACTGATAAATTGACTGATCGTGCCATTAGCGAAGTTGCGCGCCAACCCGTGATCCTTCGTTTTCAACGAGAACAGGGTTATTCAGAGAGAGGCCATTCTCATGCAATATGTGCATGCAGGCATAGACAGGAGGATACCGTGAAGCTGTTGTAATATACAGCGGTGTTCTGCTCGACTTGAATTCATAGTCCTTCTATTTTCTTTTTTCTTTTTACTGGGCCAGTCAAAGCGCCAGCTATGAACGTATAAATATACCGAATATTTCAGCGAATGTTAATCAGGCTTTTCAAAAACAGCCTTTTGGAGACATGGAGAAGGCTTCTGTTGCAGAGTTTTGCTTGTGGTGGCGGAAGCCAGCAAAATAAAAAAAAAAAGAAGGGGGCAAGTTGGGGAGGGGGTGGGGGGCGCAGAGCTTATATAGAGCAGGTTTTTCGAAAGCGTGTGTCTTTTTCCGCGAGGCATCCAAAATTTGGGGAGCTACAGCATCAGTGGCATTAGCACTTTCTAAATTCTAAGATATAACATGTCAATTAGTAATGGCCGTTTCAAATTTCTAATTTGCAACTGGATGCCTAGCTACAATAATAAAAAGTTAATTATCTCTTTTTGTTAAGCCATTTACCAAATAACGTTATGCCTCTGCTTGCTGCTGTCCACCCAGAGTGGTATCATTGTACCGCAGGAGTAGCCTTCATAACTCTAAAGCATACTTATATACATTCTGGTGCACCTTCGCTGAATAATTTTATATGGGGGCCTCTAAGCTGTCGCATTCTACCTAGACAGTGGACACAAACGCACACTACTAAAAGAGCGCTTTTCCTTAATGCCTGTCTTTCGATGCTTCGATCATCATTATAGCTTATTTTCGAGTAGTGTTGCTTATCAGCGGCCTTTAGTGTAGCGCTGGCGTACTAGTACAGGCGTATACCTGTTAACCGGACGCCCGCTGCTCAGACACACTGGCAGGGGTGAGGCAAGGAATGGCCACTGCTCATTCGTAGAGGGGGCCTGGTAACGACGTAAACAGTACGTTTACCGGACGCTGGCTGCGCGCGTACAGTGACCTCGCCTGGCCCAGTAGGCGCTAGTGGGCGTGAGCAGGGGCCTCTGGTAAAACCAGTATACGTCTACGCTATAACACTTCTCTCCATTATGCTAAATCTCTAAAATGTTAGCGTACCGATGGCGTGCTAGCGTAGACGTATACAAGTTTACAGCTCGCTCTATATGCATGTCCAGTGTCCACACCTTGCCCCTCCCCTGCTCCTGCACATGCGCGGTGGGCGTCAGGTAAACTTGCATACGTCTACGCATGTACGCATCGGTTACACTAAATGTATCTATTAGTGCGTCAACGTTAAGAGTCCCAAGCATCAGAGAATTTGCCGAAACCGGCGGCGTGACCAGAAAATCTGGATTGGTAGATAAACGTTCGACGTCACGGACGCCGTGATGCATTTTGAAAAATGAACGACTTACGCTGGAAACAGTTTTCCCAGGGCGAAAGTCGAATTGAACTCGGGACCCGTAGGTGCAGATTCAGACTGGTCGCGGGATTTGGTTAAAGCGGGGCTATATGTATATAGGTACCTTGTGACTGTACTGTAATGAGTAAGTGTGAGGCTACGAGAAGGTATAATTAATGCAACAAGCACCATCTTGCAATCTTGCTTTAAATGACTGAGCTGCGGGAGATCAGAACCAGCAACTTAAAATATTATCGGTATGCTTGGAAGGGCGATATCGCAAGACGGCACCAAGATGCGAAATGGCGGAAGAAATGAGCGGAGAGCTGAAAGATCAATGACACTCGGAAGCGCGATGAGACATCAGTGAACGTAGACTGTACGCGATCAAGGACCCGCAAAGGCAGTCGTTGACCCTCAAAGGTAGAGTTTAAGTGTCCCCAGAATCTTCGCCTGCGCTATGTTCAAAGTGCGCGCGTTGACAAATTGATGAGTATATTTCTACGAATAGCATTAATGCACTGAATTCTGCGTAAAATGCGTAAAATGCGAACTCATTCGCGCGTCAACGACGAAATTCTTAGTAAAACCACAGAGACGAAGCACTTATGACTGCAGGCAGCTTTGTTTTCACTGGTTAGGAGCGTCACAAGCAGTTATTGCGCTTAAAGCAAGCAAGGTGAAGTGGCTGCTCTCCAAACGGTAAAGTGTAAAGGGTGTCTTCCACTCTAAGTGTAGCTGAGCGGAAAGCAGAACGTAGTGCGTTAAACAAAATGGCCGAAGTTATTCATGCGACAAATACTTTGTCTAGTAGTTTAAAAATGGCCGTTATTCTGAGCAGAGACGAATGCTCCTTTGTTAGATCTGCTTGAAGAGTAGCAAAACGCCGTTATCTGAACGTCACTTGGTTCCTACACGTTCCACTGTGCGGTGTTACCGCGCCAGCTAGCCAAGCCATTTGCGAATGCTCTATGAGAGCGAAGCGTGCCCCGCTGCCGGGATAACCCGTTCAGGCTGACAAATTCGCCAGTGCAACTCCGTAATAACGCTAGAGCAGCGTCTCGAATGGACCCCCTTGACGCCCGTAACAATGTGAACTTGTGTTTGTGGAGTATTAGCGCCTGATAAACAGTGCTCACTTTACTACGGCCGCAATCTGTTTCGGATCGGCGCACATCGGGGGCGGCTAGATGATGGCTCTCTGTGCTGGATCCGCGCTAGTGAGAACGTTCAACACGCATTTCGGTCGCTGCAGGAGTCACACGGCACGTTCTCTGAGGTCACTTTGATATATCTTAAACGCCGGCGCGACTGTCGAGGTTGCTGGGTTTTTGGGCTGAAACGTGATGAAGCAACTCCGGCACTCCAGTTCTCTTCCTCTTTCCTCTTATTTAACATATCCACATTGTCAAAAAGTTGCGCAATAGACAACAGAGACACTCTTGCACTTTTTATTTAATGCATGGCCTGATGTGCCCTAGTTCGCGTATTATCTTCCAGGGACTTGGGAGTAAAAAATATCTTTCGACACGTGCATTGGACACTGGACAGGAGCGCGAAGCGGCTGGTATCGAAAGAGGCGCTATCACAGAGAAAGCTATTTCGCGGCCACTTTTTTAACATTTGCTCTTAGCTACAGGGCGTTGATCAAATCAGTCACGTGGTTTACCTCCTCTTCATGAGCTCTCAGAGAGGTGGAGTAAACGCGAGCATGTCTTAAATCTTGCTATCGATAAGCATGCGCATTTACGTGTATTTCAACGGGCGAGATAGTTCTCTTTTTGCAGCCATTTGAAACAGTGTAGCTGACAGACCCTCATCACATATTTGGGTGACGAAAGCTCTAATTTCTTCGTTTCAGAACGTTATACATTTCTCCTGTATTACACATCTCCCGGCACATAGGCTAAAATTCACAAGCTGGGAAAGTTGTTTAAGCAACTAAAAAACCTCGGAGGACGCTTAAATGACTAATAGCGGAAACGTGACAGCAATGCAAGCAACGGTACTGCTACATGTCTCACCGCGCATGTCAGCCCTTTCACCAGATAACGACATGTCGACGATGCCATCGTATATTTAAAACGGCTCCCTTCCTCCCTCTTGATTTGCAGCTTTGACTTTTCGCACCATGTGATATGAGGTCCAATGCCGCCGGATTAAAAAAAGATGGCAACTACGCTTGTGTATACTCAAGGTGCTAGGAGGCAGCGGAGGGAGTCAAGCTCTCCAGCTCCTGTTTTTTCTATGTTGAGCTACAATGTGACCATCTTGAAATCACCTCAGATAAATACTCTCAGATGTATAGACTGCGTAAAGATAATTGGTATCACGAAAATGATGGCCAAGAGTCATAACTTGAACAGAAAAAGGCGCAAAGGGGCCTCTGAGAGATAGGTAGTTGTTTTGTTTTATGGCGCATAAGCGATAAAGGCCAAAGCGCTTCGCTAACGCAGATTTTAAAACGTAGGCATTGCAGATGAAGCTATGTGATGTTAAGAAGATAGTGAGAGACCGGAAAGCGTGGCGTGACATGGTCCATAGGGTCACGAAGAGTCGGACACGACTGAACGCCTGAACTGAACTGTCTTTCTTGGTTAGAAAGTACATAAAACGGCGAAGTTTTTTCATTCCCTCGATGAAATATCTGGTGAATTATTTATCAAATCTAGTCAGTTTCGTAGTTCTGCTTGGTCTTATAACCCGGGTCATAATGCTGCTCAAACCCAAGGTTAAAAACGCGCGCTTTTCTCGGTTAAAAAGCCAATAAAATGTAGTGACCTATGCTCTCCCGAGAAGAGAGTCTGCTGAAATATTTAGCAATCGGCACTGGACTGTGAAATCTAGATAACAAAAGAGCAAAAAAAGTTGAAATTTGTAAGTCATAAAAAAGCGGTAGCATAAGAAAAAACAAACGTCATTGTAAAGAGACCCGATGAAGGACGAAGGCAGTGGCTGTCTGCGCCTGACGGCGCCCAAGGTTGTGCGCCGTCGTGCGGGGTAAGCCTAGACGGCGAGACTTGAAGAATGAACGCCGAGCGAAGAGGATGGAGGCCGGAGAGTGCCGTCTGTTTGCATTTTGCCCTCCCGCTGCGCGCTCGGCCGCTCGCTCGGTCCGTGATTGATTGTTTTCGCCGCTTGGCGTCAGATGAAGCAGAGGATCGCGGGGAGGGCCAGAAACAGCTTGCTCGGCATCGCGGACGCCCATTGTGCCACGTCCCAACGTCAAAAGCACAACCATGGGAGCCACCGACAACAATTACTACAACAGCAGCACCAACGACAACAACAACAACAATGGCGTGCCCAACCGGGGTTATAGCAGACGATGAGCGCTTCAAGCAGACGACGGCTCGGAGAGGTGGCGCGTTCGATGATATGCTCGCGCTCAAAAGAGAAAAATAAAAAGTGGAGCATCAAAGGCTTTGCGCAAGTGCGGACGTGGGTTCAGTTTTTGTTTGCTTGTTTGTTTCGATGGCCGAAGCACGCAATCATCGCGCTGGATCGCGCCGCTTGTTGTGGACAATCGCTGATTGTGCATGAACATGGCGGGTTGTGCTCGAATGACGAAATGCACCCAACTTAATGCGGTGTTGCTCAAGCGTGCTGTCGACATGAGACATGTAGAAATGGTACGCAGACGATCTTGTGCGTGTACACGCTTTTTCGTGTAGCGTTGGATAGATATGCTGGCGAAGAGGGTTTCCGAAGCGCAGGGCTTGGAGTCGTCCCTGAGTCCATGGTCGTTTAGTCTAAGAGGCCATCATTTATTTCTTTGCTAGGGTTGCATCTCCAGAACGAATATAGCGCCTCATTTTAAATTCAGCGAGGGTATTAGCCGCCGTTTCATCTAGCTCGTTGCCGCTGGTTTCCATTCACTGAATGTTGTGGGGATTCACAATCCCCTTCCTCCATTATAACGCCCGCGCGTAATTAACATGCGTGATTACGCGCGCTGGCAGAGAGGTTGGCGGAGGAGAGGGCACGCTGGCCACCCCCCGCCGCCTCCCGGGACTGCGGCGACGCTGCCGCGGGCTTCCCTCTTTCCTGCCGGCGTAACCGGGAGGCCTCCTCTCCCGTTCCGTGTCGAGGAGCGCGACTGTAGCAACTCGCTCGGGGTCTTCGGCGAATGGGCGCGCACCCGCGCGGTTCATGATTTCTGCCGAGGAGACCACCGCCGTCACCGAGAATCGCACACTGACCGTAGGCACCGCAACGGGATGTGAGCGAGAAGCTGTGTCAGGTGAGCAGACACTTCCTCTCACCTACTTGACGCGCTTCCCTATTAGGTGGTTGTTATTTCACCCCCGTACGCGGCTTCCGCTCGCTACACGGTGGTTGTTCTTAATTGCTATTCTCTTGCCGTGTACTCGAGTAGTGTAATAAACTCTGTTCGAGTACGTAACTCGGTGTTTGTCCCCTCTGGCCCGAACCCGCCGCAGTGGCGATTTCTCGCACCGCGGGTTGGGGGTCACAGCTCTGTCTGCTAGGGCTGGCACGTCGGGGCTAGAAGGCGACTGCAGCGTCTAGTCCCCTCGTGGCGCATTCTTGCGGGAGTAACACCCCCATATTTTGGCGCCCGAACGTGGGGCCAGAGGTGTGACAAATCGAGTGTCTGTGTGTGTACGACGCCACACATAGACTAGCCATGGCAGTGAGCAGGACTGACTTTTCAGTATCTTCTAATACTGCAGTGGTGATTGCACAACGGCAAGCAAGCAAAACCACCTTAACTGTTATTATTGCGAGAGATCAGGAGCTGACGCTAGCCACTGTGATCTTGTAATTTTCTGCGAGGGCAGGATGTCATCTCACACGACTCCACCGCTCTGTAGCAGGGTGACGCGCGGATGCTGGTGTGATGGGCATTCTCTCGTAGTGTTTTGACTTACCATGCTCTACGGGAGGACGGTCAACGTTGTAGCGTATGTATTTTTGCACGCGCACGTTGATGGCATGAGAAGTGTTATTACTATCCTTTCTGCCGCGCCCGTTAGCCAGTTCGTCGCGATAGCTCGCAGCCTCAGAGAAGGGCCGGCCTACCCGGCTTCTCCGAGTTTAAGTGCTGACCGTTTTAATTCCATCAGAGCAGTGGGGAGCCTAGTCAGCCTTAAGGGAGCTTTAGGAACGCGGTAGGATCCTGTTTTTTCTTTTATTTTGTCGACCAGTGTTCGACGGGCTCCGGGAGCCGAGCGGCGCGGCCGCGGCGCACATAAGGGCACGCTGGTATTGCTGCCTGTGCGGGCGCTACACAGCTTGTATTGCTGTGAGCGCGTTGGATCCCTGCCGTCAGTACTATAGCACCTTGCGCAATCCTTTCCCCACGCGAAGGATACACATGAGTCCTTCGAGGTTGGTCACGCCACGCTGAGACGAGCTATATCGCACATGTGCATCGCTGAGCATGCGAACGGCCCTAAGACTTTTCTTCAAGTTGTGTCATTTCGCTGCCTAGTGATGTGCATGGTGACGTTGTCGAATGGGTAAAACTTGCTCTATAAGTTCGCAACAACGCCACGGTTGCTGCGTTGGGCACACGCCGACGCGCGACAGAGCTGCAAGCAAAGATGGCGGAGCTAGACTTTACACAAAGCGCACCGCAATCCGAGCCCCGCTGCGTGGCCCGAGGAGGACGCACTCCCCCACCAGCAGGCAGCTGCAGCGAGAGGCAAGGCTTGGGATCTCGAGCATCGCGCCTCGTTACGACTTGCGCCCACGGCAGACGTACTCTGACCAATGCGCAGGGAGTAATTTCTTGTGCTGAATATAGATGGGACGCTCTGTTAATATTCAGCGCATTTTGCTTCCAGAGCAAGCACGCGCTTTCTCTTGGAAAAGATCGAGTGGGGGTAGATTTAAAAACAAAAACAAAAATGCAACTAGGGAAAAGACAGCATTGCAGCCAGCAAGGAGGGGAGCCGGCGGAGGCCACGTCGACCGTTGCAGCATCGAGGAGCAGGCCGTCAAAGGAGTGGCGTTCCTGCACCCAGGGCCTGCTGTCACCGTCAACCGGGCCAAGACAAACGGTTTCCGGTCGGCTACGGAGCGAGCCAGCCGGAGTTCGTGGAACAGGCCCCTGCGTCCAGCACGACGAAAGCTGCAGCAAAGAGCCCGCCTTGGCGCCGTTCGGTGCTCGCGGCCGTGACTTCACCAGCGGGAGCAGCTTGGCGCCCCGCTGCCCTCGCCATCGGCGGCGTCAAGGACGGAGGGAAAAGAGGCCGACCGGGAGCGAGCGGACGACCCGCTGAGGGGGGCCTGCAGCATGCTACGCAACGCGAAGACGCAGTTCCTAACCGTTCCCCGGCAGGCTGCCCTGGCTGACCGACGATGAATGCAGTAGCAGGCCTGCAGCCATCGACACTTCCAAGCCTGGCCGAGTGACGGTGAAGAAGCGGGACCTGCGGCCGCCGCACGTGTGCCCCCAGCTCCAAGGTCGTCTCCTGTGGTCGTCGGCCTCGCCTCCCCCTCCGACACCCGTGGCTGTGAGCTGTCTGCAACTTTTTATATATTGGCACTTTTCTTTGGGTTTAAACGGTTTTCTTTGGGTTTAAAAGTTAAGCGGCGTTTAGCCGGCCCCCTCGGTATATCCCTCGGTGAACGTGACTACTTTTAGCCGTACGGCGGTTTTAAGGAGGGGGGGATGTGGGGATTCACAATCCCCTTCCTCCATTATAACGCCCGCGCGTAATTAACATGCGTGATTACGCGCGCTGGCAGAGAGGTTGGCGGAGGAGAGGGCACGCTGGCCACCCCCCGCCGCCTCCCGGGACTGCGGCGACGCTGCCGCGGGCTTCCCTCTTTCCTGCCGGCGTAACCGGGAGGCCTCCTCTCCCGTTCCGTGTCGAGGAGCGCGACTGTAGCAACTCGCTCGGGGTCTTCGGCGAATGGGCGCGCACCCGCGCGGTTCATGATTTCTGCCGAGGAGACCACCGCCGTCACCGAGAATCGCACACTGACCGTAGGCACCGCAACGGGATGTGAGCGAGAAGCTGTGTCAGGTGAGCAGACACTTCCTCTCACCTACTTGACGCGCTTCCCTATTAGGTGGTTGTTATTTCACCCCCGTACGCGGCTTCCGCTCGCTACACGGTGGTTGTTCTTAATTGCTATTCTCTTGCCGTGTACTCGAGTAGTGTAATAAACTCTGTTCGAGTACGTAACTCGGTGTTTGTCCCCTCTGGCCCGAACCCGCCGCAGTGGCGATTTCTCGCACCGCGGGTTGGGGGTCACAGCTCTGTCTGCTAGGGCTGGCACGTCGGGGCTAGAAGGCGACTGCAGCGTCTAGTCCCCTCGTGGCGCATTCTTGCGGGAGTAACACCCCCATAATGTTAAGCCTATTATTTTGCATTTCATTTTTCTCTGCGCTGTCCTCAAATGCTTCGTTACCGCTTGGAGGTTTTCCAACACGTGGTGCAACTGGGAAATATGAGAAATAACGAGCTGAAGTGGAACTGTGAGACGATATTTCTCTGTTATGAGGTTCTCATCAGCACTGGCGCCTTCCTTCCAACGCTACGCGTATTTCAGTACGCCTTCCCAGAGGAAAGAACGAAGGAGGCTGTTACATCTACGGCGTTTCACCTTCGGTAACGATTGGCATACCGTTCATAGGTTTTTTACATCTCGAAAAACAGCCGCTAAGCTGCTGCTTTCATGATTATAGGGGCAGTACTGGATATCTCTTTATGAACGAATTCGCTCCATGCTTTTAGTTCGATCTAACAGTTCCCATGTTCCTGTTCTTCGCGAACGGCTACATGCACGAAGGCGAAACTTACCGAACTTCCGTCGCAGTAATGAAATGCAGCAAACAAGAACTTTATTAAAAGAAAACAACGAATGTAGTAAATGGGAGGGAGGCGGAGGGGGTAATAAAGGCATAACATACTTTAAAAAACAATTTTCGATTACAATAAATTGTTGAACTCGTGTTTACCCCGCTAATTCTGACAATGCAGTTGTGCCGAGAAATACCCAGCGAATTACATAGCTGTTTAGTGGGCGCTTGGCAGGACAAGGGGAAGGGTGTCCAGGCAATGCGGGCCGCTTTGCCGTTTTTTGTGCGCCAGCGTACTTGATTCGCCCTTGTAAAGCAAACTGCCGTGCCTGTATATATATATATATATATATATATATATATATATATATATATATATATATATATATATATATATATATATATATATATATATATATTATATATTATTCGCCTTCTCCCTAATCGTCAGTCAGTGCAGAGTAGCAGGCCAGACTTTAATCATTCAGATTACGCGTCAGGTTCTATAAAACGGCGCGGAAGCGTTTTAAAATGGCGTTCGCCATTTTAAATACGCGAGGTTATCAGGTAGTTTGGAATCAAATTTTAAATTCGCAGATCGTAAGGATAAAAAGTGCGCAGCTTGCTTCTATATAGCAGCTAGAAAGGAATACCTGAGAAGTGGTGTACACTCAAGTCGAGAATTGGCGTCTGCCGTGCGGCGACACCTTGGATGTCGCTTGGACGTTAGACCCTATAAACCGAACCGAACAATTTTGTCCAGGACGGCGAGATTCTACACGGAGAAAAAAAAAAAAAATGTTGAGTGATGTACATGGACATGAATCTCAAATTCTGTGCCAAGCTTGGGATAAGGAACTATTCGATATTAAGAAGGGAAGATATAAACATATAAAAGTTTTAGAGAGAGAGGTAGTTGTGAAATTGGTCGAAAGTGCGAAATAAAATTAGTAAGCGCATATTCGGGAACTAGGGATACCTTCCCGACAAACAAAAATCTGTCAGACTTGGACGACAGCTGAAAACATTTGGCGATAAAGAAGTGGAAGAATATAGCCGAGCCTGGAACTCGCGTTCGTGACATCGCGATCGCTAAAATGGCGTACGAGTGAGAGGGTTCTAATTCTTCTGCCAGTAAATCCCAGGGGAGCACTAGTTCATGTGAGAGTACTTTCGAAAATCAACCAGCTTTATAGGCGTGCTGTATCAGGAGAGCGCGACACAAGAGATGAAGTGGCAGTATACCCAGCATCGAGCGACACGTTGCTCTAGCGGGACAAGCTGTTTACTGAAAATAGAAAAGAAAAACGCGTAGATACAGGTAGGTAAAAAGAGCTTGCAAACAGGCTACAGCAATGACAACAAAAATAAATATAAATAGGAAATGAACTATTAGGCACTTATCCGAGTAGGGTATCTATTTTGTCCGCAATACAAGCGATGGTTTTGCAACACTACGTGTCCTGGACCGGACGATGATGTAATTGTCAATCTCTCTGTGAAAAACTGGGCTTGAACGGGGCTGCGACTCTTTGTGTTGTTTTAGTTGCGCTGAAATGAATTATATGGGTTAAAGAAAAGTCAGTCGTCTAATCTTACTCAATTCTGACGAGAACGCGTACAAAGTGAAAAGGGCACGTGCTCACTGGACATGAAAAAAAAAAAAAATTTGGGATGGCGTCCAAGCAAAACAATCAGATTTGCAGAGAGATCGTCGAGGCATACATCATCACCAAGACCCGAGACGCGTGTGTTGCGAAACCTTCGCTTGCGTTGCAGGCGAAAGAGGTAGGCTACTTGAAAAAAGTGCTCGATAATTCATAGCCACTCACTGATGTTTTTTTCTTTTTTTGCTCATGTAACCTGTCTTGACGATCTTTTCTCGTACCTATAGTTGGGCGTTTCTCTTCGACAAGCAGCGAGTTGCATGTGGGGGCCTGTGTCATTTGTTTTTCTGTCGCTAGTCTTCATTGTGGTGGCTGCAATGTCCACCTCCTTACCGTAGAGCTATGAACGAACGGGAACGTTAGTTTCCCCGTACGCGTTAGTCAGAGCTGCAAACAAAGTCAAGAGTCACAAGCTAAGCCAGACTAGCAAACATCCGTCACTCAATGCCCCAGGAACAATGAGAGCACTTGCTCGAGTACCGACAAGAAGAAAAGGGACTCCTGACAGCTGTGGTGACGTCAGGGGCTGACAGCTGAGAGAGGCCTCGACAACAGGAGGAACACGTCTGGCGGGGTGTCTGATATATTGATTGATACCGCTACAGCTCAACGAACTGAATCCATAAATGCGTCACGCTTTTCCTTTTATTTGTGCCATTCAGATCAAATTTTTCTGGTATTTAACAGCGGACACTTATATTTCGTTATGCCCTAGCAAAAAATTGGCCCGTGGCGTGGCGTTTGAGCAGTGATGACTCATTTGGTGAATTAATTTGCTTTACTTTCATTAAGCAGTTCGTTCCGACTAAGCAGAGTAAACGTTTTTCTCAACTGCTTTTAGCCTAATGTGGTATGGTGGCGACTAACCTTTCTTAGATGTCGCCAGTGCTTGAAATTTATAGTGTAGCAGTCGTTTATCATCGCGAGAAGCAGTGAATATCGAATAAAATACTATAGAATACGCAGTAGACGATGCCGATATTTTTCCAAGTCGCGAAAGAGAAAATTGTCGAAAGGATGGTGTATGAGGAAGCTTTCGGTTTTGGGACGTCGCTGTCTGTCAGACTTCATAAAAAGCTAAACCCCTACAGTTAGTGCTCTCGCGTAAACTAACTCAGTATATTGTAATTGCCAGTGCTAAGGTGCAAGAGCAAGTGGATCTTTAATGACATCTATTGGAAAAGTACTGAAATTTTGAAAAAATAAAGAAACGAAACCAAACATCGTTGTTCATTTTATTTACCATAACGGTTACGCACGGCCGTCATGGAGGCCTCAGTGTGGCGCGTTTGAGACCCTTTAATCCTCTGCCGCACCGCAGGCGGTGCGGCATATTTTGGAATCAAGTGCCGAGTCGACGTCACGGCTGACCGGCTTCCTCGTCAACTCCGCTTGAAGGCGCTGAAGCAACATCCAGAAAATGCGGAAATGTTATATGCTTGAGATTTTGGCTCACGGTAAGTAGAGAGAAGTGCACTCGATATTATTCAGTATCTTCCTTTTCTCTTACCTTCACAATAACCACTGAGCATCGTTCGTTTTTTCAATGCCTTACGTATTTTTGTCCACTTATTTATTGTAGTTCCTGTCCATGCTGGCGTAAGGCATCACTCACATTTTGGCACACCAGAAAACACATTTGTACCCAATGCTTGCGATACCGTCTTTACGACCCTCCTGTCTCGGAAGAACGTGACGTCGGCCATGAGCATACTTCGCCTAAACTGCGGATGTTTTCAGTTTATCGCTCTCTCTTCTTTTTTTTTTTCTGCATTCAAACCGCTACACGCTAGCGCTCTTTGCCAAAATTAATCTCGGTTCATCTGCACTTCGCACGGCGCTTCGCGCTGTGCGCGCAGATCTAGTCGTGGAACACGTCAGGCCATTAGCGTTATTATCGCAGTACATGCATGCCCAGTCGCACTGCAGTACGGCCGGAGAGACGTGGGGGCGTCTTTCATCTCGTCGCTCCTGCTTCTACTTCCTGGCGAGGCCTGTTCGCTCCGAAGGTATAAAGGACGGAGGTTAGAATGGGGAGACGGGGAAGACGATGAAAGGAAGAGGGAGGAGAGAAGAGGAGGAGCAACTCTTTCGACGCGACACGCACTTCGGCGTTCAAAGCAAGCTGGGCGGGCGGAAGGAAAAAAGCCGGCCCGCTTTCGGCCGTCCATTTCTTTGAGAAGCAGCCTCGCGCAAAGAGCGTACCTGGCCATCATGTCTGGCCGGCCACGTCGTTGGGTCCAGCATCGCAGAAGCTCGGGCCTCTGTTCGAGTGTGTGTGTACAGAGCGAGTTAGAAACAACACGGCGCAAGCGAGTGCCTCGCGCCGGACTGCTGGGCAGAGTTTACCGACCAGAACAGTGGACGGCGAAGTGAAGTGGAAGAGGAGGGCGGGATGGTGGCGTCGTTGATACATGAAATGCAAGGGGGGCTTGCTATGCCACACTCTATCGGACGCCCTCGAGAGGGCCCGGTTGTTGTAGCTATATCGCTAGAGAGAGGAGGGGGAGGGGTTAGATGTAGAATGGACGGGGGTTGCCATCCCCCCATCTCCAGCCGTCCGGCTGATTGTAACGCGGATGCGAGCCCCGCTCGTCGCGTATGCAAATGGGCGCTCATTTGCATGGTCCCTCTGTTTGGCCGGCCTCCCCGAACGCCGCGCTGGTCGGAGACACTGCCTGGCGTGCTTCGCCAGCGCCGCCGCTGGCGGCCGCCGGTGCAGCCTCTGCTGTGAGGGCAAACTTTCCGCAGAGCAGCGCTTGCCGACTTCTTCCCTCTGTGCCCCGGGGCAACATGCCGTTCTGGGCGAGCGTTTTTCTTTCCCCGCTCACGTAGCACGGGCGTGGGCGAAACGCACTGAGCCGGCTGGAAACAATGCAGCGCTGAGTACCGCTTAGTAAAAAGAAAGAAAAGCCGACGTCTTTGACATCCATGAGAAACGGCGGACGCTGCGCTTTCTCCTGTGGTGTGAGCAGCCGGTCCATTTTTCTTCTTGTTGTTTTTTCCCCCACTGCCACTGCAACAGATGCGCATGAGACAGCCTTTAGTGTTGATGGCGTGGGTATCTGTAGCATGTAGAGACCGAAAGCTGAGAAGGTTTTCCATGTAAGCCCAGAACGGGGTCTTTTGAGGTCACGTTACCACAGAGTGTAACTTGTTAGGTTGGTTTAGTTATGGGGTTTAACGTCCCAAAACGACCTTGGCTATGAATGACGCCATATGTGAAGGGCTGCGGGAATTTCGACCACCTGAGGTTCTATCGCCTGCCCTGACATAGGGTATACGGATTCCTTTCGTTCCCGCGTTTTGGGGATCGGCAGTCGAGTGCACTGATCACTAAGTCGTCTAGTCACTGTGACGTTGCTCGTCGCTTGTCAGTGCTGCGTAATCATGTATTTATCTCCTTTGAAATGCTAAAAACATGTGATGGTGGACTGGGCAGCGTTTTTTTGGGCATGCCAAAAGAAACGCTTGAGATCACTATCTCGGCGTCAGTGCTCCGGGAAATTGCTGAAGAGTCGGCAGCGGGAACTGCGATAAAAGACTGATTTTACATAGGCTCAAATGGAAATGAAAATAGTTTTGAACTAGTCGTATGTTAAATATTTTTCTTCCTTCTATCATCGAGGTAAAATAAGCTGCCCCTCTGCTAGAGACGAAATTCGAACGATAGAAATGGATTGGTTCGTTAGTTTCGGATAAGTTGCCGGGACATAATGTGTCAATGAATGTAATTCTGGGCCTAGTCACCGAGGTGCAAGCATCGGGCAGTACTCACAAATTTAACAAAGATGAAGACATTTTTGCTGTATTTGCCAGTGTCTACTGCTCAACAGATGTCTAAGGATTTCTTCACCTGACAAAAAGATTACGGCACCTGTTGTAGCGCGGCCAATGAGAAGAACAAAAGAAGCGAGATAAATTTCCAATGAAATGAAAAAAGGAAGCTACAGTCGTACAGAATCTGAAAAGAGAGACAACAGAGGGACAATTCAGCGCTATATAACTTGATATTGGTAAACCGGGAATCACTGTAAGCTCGTCCGAAGTCTTATTACGAGTTAGAGGGGAAAAAAAAAAGAAAACACAAAAACGAAAGAAAAATCGCGGCAGCAACTTCGCTTATGACGTGTTCTCTTTCCCATACAAAATGACGACGACCAAGACGACTGCTATTTCGCAAGGTTATTCCCCAAATGGGCACTTCGCCGCTTCAAAGGCGCCTCGGAGAATCGACTGCTTTGAGGGGAGGAGGGATAAAATAGAGAGGTTTGTTCCGGCGACCCCTCTATACCCCCATTAAACTGTCTTCTGTTCTTCTTGCACCTGACTTCAAGAGCGGTACGAAGATCGGCCCGTCGTGCCGCACAGCTCGCTCACTTGAGTGCGGAGTCTCCACCCCCACCCACCGTACTTCCCTAGCATTCCCCAAGGGGAAAAAAAGGGGAGCGCGAGGGTGGAGGGAAGAGGCGTGTTGAAGCCC
Source organism: Amblyomma maculatum (assembly GCF_055883805.1). NCBI lineage: Eukaryota > Metazoa > Arthropoda > Arachnida > Ixodida > Ixodidae > Amblyomma > Amblyomma maculatum. The sequence continues at coordinate 121,931,422 of NC_139351.1, read as the reverse complement.
CGCGGGGAGAATTTGTCCTGGGCGTGGGTGCGCGTGCCTGCGCCGATTACCTGCACCGACGACTGCGCGTGTCGATGCCGTGCGCGTCCTTCCCTCGTGCATGCCCCGAGAACGCGCGCGCCCTGCCCCGTACCTCGCATGTCCCCTTATCGCCGCAGTTCACGAAGCCCCGCTCCGCGCTGTCAGTGTGCGAATCGGCGCACAGGAAGCGAACGAGGAAAAGAAGGGCGGCCTCTGTCGTAATTACGGGTCACCCGAACACGCTGCTCGAACGATCTCTCCTTACCTGACGACGCTGGCTCGGTTCGGAGAGAAGTGCTCTCGCGTCAAGTGCTTCTCTTTCGGGCGGGCCGACCGGTTCCTTTCGATATTGTTCGGCTCCTCTCCCGACTATTCCGTCGCCACCTTGCTCTTCGCTCCTTGCGCCCCTTGGGAAAATTGCTTTTTTTTTTTCTGAAAAGTCATTGTGCGAAATGTCCGACGATGAATTAGATTTTTGTAGCGATGGAAATTGCTAGGCTCCGCCAACGTGACGAGGTTTCACGACAGGCCTTTCTTTGACTTTGATGACAGGCATAGGAGCCACAAATTGAGGGCTTTCAATATGAGTCTTTCCGGATTTCTTTGAAAATTACTAAGAACATCGCACAAATGTTTGCGTGAATGAGTGACGCAGCCAGGCGGACACAAACTGCGAGACACATTGCTATCGTAAATTCAGTAATTCAATAAAATGTGCTAATTATCTTTTTAAATGCAGTCAGCACGAGTATTTATATTGCAAACTTGCAAGAAACGATAGTCCAAAGCTGTTATTTCTGCACAATTTTAATGGCGTGATGTACGTGGCGATCATCCACATCTTAGCTTTCAGCTCAGAACCTGTCTAACGCCGCATGCGAGACTGCGGCATTGAGCATAAAGCTCCTCCCTGGTGTGATGCAGTGAATCGCGCCGGACGAGATTGTGAGAAGACCGGACAGGCTGATAACCTTGCATTCGTGACCGCAGAACCGACGGATCACTGTGCGGACGGAGTGGTGTGAATGCTGTTCCTAAAAACGATTGGTTATTTGGCCAAGACGGAGAAAATTATCACCGTTTTCTATGATCCTGTCATGCAAATAAGAACAATACTCAACAGATGCGGTGCGCCAGAAAGGAGCTTCTTTCCGCATGCTGCGGTCCCGCACGTGTAATTAGATGAGTTTTGAGGTGAAAGTTCACACCTGCTACAGGAAAAATGTATTAAACGTCTAAAAAAAGAGGTAGCCTTCAAGTGCTACGGCTCAGAAACTTTCAGTGTAAACATGCAAGCTAAATGCAGCGAATAAAAATATAGTTATAGAATTGCACCGGCAGACTGAATTTGTGATGTGAAGTTTTCGCACAGCTAGTGTCTGTCTGGCCGCATAGCCAATATACACAAACTGCTTTAGTGTACTGCTTTTCGTACATAAAAAAAAACAAAAAAAAAAAGAAAGAAAGATCCAACTTTGAACCCCATGTATATTCTGTAACGTCATTGAATGAGGAGGCCCCAGCGCTACTTTGCTTTCACAGTTGAGTGAAAACTGGTGCAATTTATAATGACAAAATGCTAAGGTAACGCACGCGGTGTTCCAAATGCAGTACTAGCGCAATTTCGCCACAAGTATCGCGCACAATTTCATAAATATAGTGTACTAATTCATGCGTACCAGCGCGACTCGTAAATTCAAAACATTTCTCGCACTGCCCCCCCCCCCCCTTCTTTTTTAGTGAGGTTTATTATCACCCCAAATTTTACTGTTGAAATCTTGCCTCATATATTTACTAGACGCAGAGACCACATCACCGCTCACTCGCATGAGCTTCATAAAAGAGGCAAACATTTTTTGATTAATTTAATAATTTTCTTCGTGCTTCATCGCGTACCCCTATGATGCTCTGAGGTAATAAATATGGTTGTAAGAATATTGAATTAGGCTGGATCCGTTCTCTGCGACGCATAGCCATGTTCATCCAAACAAGCTGACAACACTGACGCCTAACCACTCAGACCTATACGTTAGTGTCATTTTGTTCTGCCAGCTGCGGGTGCATGAAACGGTTTGCTTCTGGTTACCTCATGCTAAACGCGTAGCTGCTCTTTCGCTAAACGTTGCTCACGCCGGCATGTCAGAAATGACAGATTCCTATAAGGTTCGAGCGCTTTAAACATGTACGACACGCCACTCAGATGTCAGGATTATCTCAGCTATTCCCACCGCTTTTTGCATAGAGCTACGTAGTGAATATCAAGTACTGTACGGGCTGCTGGATTGTAGGCAAGATATATGTTGTTGTTTTGTGTCGAGTGTGCAACCTTAGAACCACGCTTGCTTGGAACGCAACCCGCCACTTTATTACGTTGAAAAACCGAGCAGGAAGACTGATGCGTTCGGGACACTTTGCCGCACAGCGATCACCTATGCGGTGAAGCTTGCAGTGGCGTCTACCGCAGGGCCTTGCGGAGTCGATGCCTATGTGAGAGAGTAGATAGCGAGGTTGGCCACAAGGGTTCGCCACTAAGCTAGACTTCATGAGTGATATGGAATGGAGGTGATGTAAACTGCCAAAAAGGATCAGTGTAATTATCAACGATGCCAGTTGCTTATCACCGCAGGCACAACGGGCGCAGGAACTAGAGAAGCACTTCGTACACCTTCAGGGTGGACGGCCGATGGGGTCACAGTCAGATAATTTCGTCTTCATTTTGGAAAGCACAGCGCATTCTCAGGACCATTAGCTTAATGTTCCACCACATATACAAGGAGGATGTCTGCCATATTAGCCAGAAATGAGCGAATCTTCGTGAAGGAGACTACCGGCCACACGTGATGTAGTAAAATGTTTTCATGACAGCGCTGTAGGTCATTGCGCAAGGAATTATTTCGAAAGCGAATAAAACTAGCCCGAGTGTTACGAGGCGAGTGTAACTACGCCAGCGCTTTGCAATGGGATTGGTTGCATCGCGGCTTTGGTTGCCAGGGCACACATTTTGTCTGTGGTTCACTCGTGTTATTTGACAGGGGATAAGCGGATGACAAGCGAAGAGCAGTACAAGGAACGGCTGTTAGTCACCGGTTAAATTGGTTTAATTGGGCATACGTTGGTGACTAGAGTGTTGAAAGGCGCCTTCTGACTGTAGTCAAAACAAGAGAATACAATGGAAGAAAGGGCCTTTTCATACAACGGTGACATAACTTGTGACCTATTCAATGGAACGCGTTCGCAGTAGTCCTTTGTAACATAGAGATGATAAAGCGCTGACCGAGTTTCAGCGAAACAATGCATTACAGCTTGCATTGCGTGATTCAGAAAGATCGATATTATTCATGAAGAATTAACCTTATAGCAGGGCAAAAAGGTGACTTCTGTGTATAGTCATTGTGTATGAATAACCATGAACCGAATAGAGAATCGACCGAAGCGCTAGTTCTTGCTAGCGCGAAATGTACGTGGGTCACATATTGAGAGACGGAGGGAAAGAAAACGGTAATGTCAGGAAATTTAGAGACGTCATGCGGAGGATAATTCCCATGCACGCTTCTCCCCAGCACACACCCTATATGGAGGGAATGATGGGCAAAAAAAAAAAAAAAAAGACTAAAAGGGAGGAACGCTTACAACTTTGACAGGCTTCAGTCTGACAGTTCGCTGTTTTTTTTCTTTTTTTAAGGGCTTGAAGGGGACCCACGTGCAAAACTCGAATTATAGAAAGAGAATTAAGCGCTTCAGACGTGAGACCAAAGAACAGAAGACAGGACGTGCGCTAAAGGCGCCTTTCTCTCTTTCTTGTTGGTCGTCTTAAGTGTTAATGTTTTCAGGATACCATAAAACTCCAAAACGAGTACAGGTTTTCATTTTTAAAACTAAAGCGATCGTCAAAGGAACAAGCCTAAGGATGAAGTCTAAGGATGAAAAGTTGGGCAAATGATGCTTAGCATTCAGTTATCTGCTCCAGTGAGAAGGAAAAAAAAAAAGCGTTTAAATATGTTCTAGCGAATGGAAGGAATAGTGAATGTGGTTGTGCAACCAAGCTTTAAGAGCAGAAAATGAAACATTCGCATCACTAAACGCGTCAATGTTCTCTAGTTTAGCGGGCTTGGCGCGGTCGGTTTCTTGATGCGATCCTGTGTAAGCCCGGTAATGCACCCGGTTTAGAGACATCCGCCGAACTGCTGCCTAGAAGACCGGCGCGGCATAAAAGAACTCCGCCCACACGCAGTTGCAGGTCGGCAGGGAGAGGGGACGTGTATGCTCGCGAGATAAAAGGACCCGCGCGTACCTCGGCAGACGCTCTTGACATGGCCGCTTTTCAAGACACTGTCCAGCGAGAGGTCCAACGGCAGTGACGTCATTGCAACTCTATGCCTCTGGGTTCCTAAATCTCGGTAAAGGGGACGCATCAGGTCGTTTCGCAAACGACTTTTCCGCAGAATATTCCCAGCGGAAAGGAAGAAAACATGAAGAGAGATCGCCTTTACATTACAACGTCGATAGAAGCGAGCTTCCTTCGGGCCCTTTTGTTCTTGAGCAAGCTGAGGTGGATTATTTTTACCTGGACACTTCATTAGCAGCGAGAGCTATACGACGATTAAGCAAGTATGTCTATCATTAGCAGCAAATAAAAAGAAACAACATTCACTTAGCACCAGGCTCGCATTTACAGGTACGCATGACGCTGGTCGGTGGCTTGATGCGGATACGCGTTAAGTAGATTGCTGCTGGTATGACTCGAGTAGGGCGGCTTCTGAGGGACGTTTACATGGTACTGGTGCCATGCGTAAAAAGAAGCATGACGACGTGACAATTACATTAGGCCGCAAACAACGCTGTGTGAAGTCATGGCCACATACATTACGTTACATAATAAGTTGCATCCAGAACTCTGACTTTGCCAGTCGAGGTTCAATAAAAATAATTTATTTCCCAGGATGATTGCGACAGTTTGTGGAAGAAGCTCTTTCTGACAATCTGACGGTGCCATGCAGCTGCGATAGTCGGCCGCACAGAACAATCTCCAGATTATTTATTTATACATTTGTTCTTAACGCGACATGAATTAGGGTCCCATTCACTGGCGAACCCCTGGCGTGCTGAAAAAATCCGGATTGGTCGAAATAGTCGTGACGTCACGCGATGATTAAAAAATGGTAAAACATGGAGATAAAATGTGAATATATATGCTGCTACACAAATCAAGCGTCATTAGGCCACACAAAAGTGTAAAACAATTTAATTGTGCTGAAACGATAAATGGGGTAGTTGCATTGCAGTCGAACCCGGGACCTTTATATCATTAGTCAGGTATGATACCCCTAGGGCATCGGAGCATTTTTGTTGGCCTTGGTTAAAGGAAGGCCTCTTGTGTCTTACAATATCTTGTGGATGAAGCTACGGGCTGTGGTTTGTCACTGGTAAGTGCCTGATGGTTGGGCTCTCAGTTGGTGATGGCATTTAACATTTGGTTTTTTACTCGTGAAAGCAAAACACTGTTCTATGAAAGAAGCCGTAGGAGGGGAGCCCGAAATAAATTTGAATGGAAATCGTTTAACATACACCCAAGCCTCACTCCGCACAAGCGTTTTCTCATTTCGCCCCCACCTCTACGCGATCAGTATCTAGGCCTTTATCATGGAGATAACAGGGTTAGCGCACTTGAAGACTGCGGCGGGCCTGCACGAGACGCGCTCAAGAAAAAGTAAGCCGACGAAAACTACGTCTCATGATCCGCGCACGGGTGGGCAAACAAAAACGCACTCGGTTTGAATCAGCATGCACTGGGCTTGCACCCAACCTGCCCTTGGTATGCCCTCGGCAATAAGAATGCGCCAAGCTTCGCAAATAAGAATGCATTCGGAAGAGTAAGAATCCACTCGCAAACTTGGTTCGTGGTGGTTGTCAAACTTGCGACTCGTGCTCAAGAGTCGGTCTTCACTGTCGCTTGGCGCGACGATAGAACAAGAAAGCCGACGACGGTACGGGTAACCTGCGGCACAGGCAATTATCCGTGGCTGGGCCGCTCGATCGCTCTTCTTCCCTGGCGGTGCCTTCGGGGCATCCCGCCGTCGTCACCACCGCGCCCGCCTTCACGCCCTCACGGCGCTGTTTGCGCGCTTCTTCCTTGCGTCGAGGAGACGGCCTAGACTCTGCGGGCGTCTGGGGGAAGCGGATCTGCGGCGGAAACCGATTCGCGCCAAGAAGAGACGCTGTAGGAAAGAGGTGGAGGAGGATGAGATGGCATGCAAGTTGAACCGCGCGCTTTTTCGCCTCCCTCCCCCGCCAACAAGCCGGCGCCCGGAGTGAAGATCGAGCGGCCCGCTCCTCTCCGGGTGCTCCTCAGACGCCGAGGGCAGTCGGCAAAATCGAAGCCGACTCTTCTCCTGGCTTCGCTCGCTGAGACGTGCCGTTCTTCACCTCCGAAAGCAAGAATTCCAGGAAAAGTGTGTGTGTGTGTGTGTGTGTGTGTGTGTGTGTGTGTGTGTGTGTGTGTGTGTGTGTGTGTGTGTGTGTGTGTGTGTGTGTGTGTGTGTGTGTGTGTGTGTGTGTGTGTGTGTGTGTGTGTGTGTGTGTGTGTGTGTGTGCGTGCGCGCTCTTGCACTTGCCTGAGTGCGAACTTAGGTATGGGGAGGGGATGTAGAACTTTGTGCGCGGCGAGCAACAAAGCTGAATTGCTCCTTAGTTGGTTATTGCTTTGTAACGTACCGCATCGATATGGCGCGATTTATCACTGTGACACCTTGTGTCTCTTTGTGCGTGCGTGAGAGAATTTGCGCAGGTTTTTGTACTAGAACGGAACTCATTTGTTCCTGGTTGGATATCGAGGAAGTATGCTGGTTAGTTTCAGTCATCCGAGGATACCTATACCGTGCTCTTAAATCCCTGGATTTTCGCGCTTTTAGAATGCGGCCGGTGCGGACGCGACTCGAACCCACGACTCCTAGCTCAGGCGCGGAACGTTGTAGTCAGCAAGCCGCCTGAACTGATCGTGGTTTGATTTGGTTTATGGGGTTTAACGTCCCAAGACGACTCAGGTTCTGAGGAAGGCCGTAGTGGAGGGCTCCGGGAATTTCGACCACCTGGGGTTCTTTAACGAGATTGCGCCTGCTGGGATTGCGCGAAACACGGGCGCCTAGCCTTTCGCCTCGATAGGAAAGCGGCCGCCGGGATCGAGATTCGATACCTCATCATAGGGCACAGCAATCGAACGGCCTAACCACCACCACGGCGTAGCGCCAAGGATAACGAAGTCAGCTTGATTTTCATTCGTGTTGAAGTGTATATCAACAGTGCGGGCGTTCCTTTCATTGATTTCCTTTTTTTGTCGGTGGAGAGAGGTAGGAATTTTCTCGCGAAAACTCGACAGTTCCATTTGTTACCTTGTTTTGCCGACAATTGATTTCCTGCATTTCGACTCGCTGGGAGCCTGCTGGACTTGCCGCCGGCATTGCGAGGCTGTATAGTTTCCGGGAAAGCCTCTCCTGCTGCCGAGTTCGTTTCCGTGTTCATCGCTCGACAGTTCTCACGCCGTATCAAAAATGAGCCTTGTTAGAAGAAAAATAAAACTGAACAGAACAAATAAAGAGGGCGGCGGTGTTAGCAATAGAAATGAACGCACACGGAAGCATGAGCGAGGCTCGAGATCTGACAGCGACTGCGATTCTACATGTGCTGTGCACAATACGCAGAAAAAAAAAGTACATCGTGCTATCATCTGGGGCTCGCAAATATCCTTTTAATTTCAATTTTTTGCTCTATCAGAATTCGGCGTTTCTTCTTTGCTCAAATGAAAAAGAGGAATCAGAAGCTTTCACTAAGGGTACCTCGTTTCACTAGCGAGTACACAACAGTGCATTGTTAGCTCAATGCATGCAATCGTGACACCCGTCTATGTACGTTTCTACCATGTTAAGTATGTGATACCGATAGTTCAGATGATAATATATATATATATATATATATATATATATATATATATATATATATATATATATATATATATATATATATTCGTTCAGTTCAGCACGGTTCTGCTTCCGTATGCACCCTGCCTTTCATCTATAATCAACCTCTTTCCCAAGCCTTTCCACTAACCCGATAAACTCATTTTATCTCTAATAATGAGTTTCGCTTCAGCCAGCTTCTGGCCTAACCGTTGACTAAGCCTAGGGCTTAATAATACTGTAGGGGGTTTGAGCAAAACAACATTGCTCCCAATGAGCTTATTCAGCCTTACATAACATAAGCTGCGGGTAAGAAGTGTGACGGAGAAGGGGAGGGGGGATGGCAAGGGAGCTTTATTACTGTGCATGGGTGTATCGATTATGGTGCATGCAGCAGTCGCAGTGACATTTAAAAACTTTTCCGAGCATCGTTTGGGACAGTAGCTCTGAATGGTGAATTATAATGTAATGGTAGGATAGCGGGAACTACTATGGACTTTTCTAGGCTAGGGGATGTATCGATCTTAGATAAAAAAACAAAAATAAAAACGACAAAATTGCTCACGTGAAATAGCGTGAGATGTGGGAAATCGGTGGCAAGAAACTTGGGTCACAGGAGTGCGCCCAACACTGCATCGTTTCAAACTCGAACAGTGTAGTCTGGGTCCAGTTAGCCAGCTGTGCTAGGGCTGAAGCTATGCTAAAGAACAGTGCTGAGGGTCGTTTTGATGATGATGGTTGATAATGTTTCCAAGGAGTGATCAATTAGCAGAGGCTATCCCGTTTGATGTGAGTGTTCAATACGCAGTTACAACTCGGGCCTACTCAACTTCAGATACGCGAAAAATGACGTCAGTCGCGGCGTAGATTACATGAGCATCGTGAGGTATTTCGTGCACGGTGGTATAAAAAATTTTAAAGGCTTGGCCCGAAACAATGGCCTCGCTAACCTCGATGCCATTGCGGTAATCGTCAAGAATGCTTCCAACTTACGGCAATCTTTCCAAACAATACTTAGTTTCTTTAGGCATCGTTATAGCCTGTTGTATAACGTGTATTTAGTACCCCTGTTGCCATTGGATGCGCAGGCAGCTGATTGCGGACCTTGTAGATGAAGGCAACTACTTTTCTGTGCGCCGCTCAATAATTCCGAGTTTCTGTACCTGAAGCCTCCAAAGGCATCAAGACTATGTAAGAGAACTTTGAGAATTTCTCTATAAATGCCTGCACACACCTGCCTAAACGTGGCATTTTTCTCTCATTTCGCGCATATCTTGGTGAGGAATGGCTCGTTTGCTTCACACCCGTGGCCCTCACCACCACGTAGTAGTTTCGCTTAGCTAATTGCAGATAATATAAGCGAATTTTTTCTGCAAATAGATTTAAAGAATTTTGGCAGCAATTGAATATACATGTTTCGTATTCATAATAGAAAAATGCCACCGCAGAACAGCTGATACGCAAGACAGGCAGCAGCCTCACCGTTCTGACGTTCATCAGCAGAAATCAACAGGCTATTGATAAAGTTTTGAAAACACACGGAGCGAACGAGAAATACGCAAAAAAGAAATAGCGAGGCCCGCGTAAACTGGAATTGCTTTCCGTCCCCAGCCTCCTTCTTTCTAAAGCGCTCATATAGTTTTAACTCCCAGCAGCGGCGACGGGCGTGTCGTTTCACTAGCCGTCATCACTCGTCGCCATGCCTTCGGTACCCGAAAGCACCAAGGCCTGCAACGCGCGGCGAAGAAGTGGGACGTGGGGCGGACGTCCGCTGGACGGCGTCCCAAAGCGCCACTTCCCCGGGCGGAGCCCCTGGCGTGCCAGGAAGAGCGCTTTACGCGAGGCCGGGTCGATGCAACGCGTGGGCCCAGGTCGCTTTGGGCGGACGGACGGCTGCTGAGAGAGGCACGGCTAGCATTCGTCCTCCTTTTATCACCCCCCCCCCCCCCCCCTTTTCTGGTGTGTTGACTTTTCTTTGGCCAGTCGGAATCAATGCTAGCACGACGACTTCGACGACGACGAAGAACCTGCTTCGAACTCGCTAGCTGCTGCGAGTGCCTCAAAACTGTAGCCCCCCCCCCCCCCCCCCCCCCAAACTCTACCTCCCCTTCTCCCGTTTCCCACTTGAGTCCGGGACATGTTTCCCCTCGGTCCCCATTTAAAGGACCCGTGTGCGAGACAGTGCGTGTGCGTCTTAAAGGAAATAAAGAAAGGGCAGCGTCGGCTCGCCGCTGAAAGCGCTCGTTTTTCACTAAGCTTTTAAAGCGCTTTTACTTCGTGGCCCGGCCAGGGAGTTCGAGCGGCAGCGGGCCAGCAGAGGCCACAGACGCTTGCAGGGCACGTAAGGCGCCAATCGGGACGTGGCGTGACGGCGCTCGCACACAATCACTCTCTAAAAAGACGGAGCTTGTCAGCAGCGCCCGGGCGGAGGTGACGCGCTGTCTGCCTCGCACGCGCATTCTCTTTAGCTCGGACACCGGCGGAATCTCAATGCGTGCCCCACACGGGAGATGGATGGAGAGAAAGGGGAAAGACAGGTGTCTGTCAGCTTTGCGCTGTAACTTCTGTCTTCACCCCATGTACGTCGTCGCCTCGTTTTTCTCCTATTTTCGTTAAATATAAGACTAAATGAATTGCGCGGCCACATCGGCTACTATGTTGGACAAAGTGACTATCTCTTTCTATTTTTCGAAAGAAAAAAAAAGAAACATGGAAAGGACACGTTAAAACAAGATGAAAAGAAGGAAAAATAAAAACGCCTACGCAGAATAACAGAGGAAACAGAACGATTCTGAAGTATGGAAAAGTTAGGACAGCCCTGTGTTCTGTCTTTCCCGTGTCAATTGTTTCTCGCGCTGTTGCGAGAATGGTAAAGGGCATAAAATGTGGCGCTGACTAGCGACGAGCTGTTAGTCAGCGCTGACTAGCGACAGCTTGTTATTCAGCCCCTTGTCATTGCGCCGCTCGTCCTCTCTTACACTCTCCTCCCCCGCCATGTGTAGATGCTGTTTTTACTGTGCAAGGGTTAACCTCGATACTTTTTGTCGCGGGGAGCCTCCTTCTACGAGACTCATTTGCATTCTGATGAAGGGGTGTTGTGTTACTTCGGTGATAAAATAAGAAAAAAAAAAGACTTGGATGGACACTTGTTCTCCGTCTTAAAGGGAGAACATAAAGGGAAAAGTTCCATCCCTTTTGGATCCTCGTTCGCCTACTTGATCTTTTCTACTCGCTTATTTACTAATTTCTTAATTTGTGCTGCTTTTAGCTCACCAATACGTAGGAGCATATTTTGTAAAGCTACCATATTATGTGAGAAACCACTAAGAATATATACTAGTATATTCGTCTGGCTTTAACCAAGGCTGCTCCTGGCCCTCCGGTGATGGGAACCTAAGGAAAATCGCCTTCCTTCCTTCCCTCCGTCGCTCCCTTCTTCACCTCCCTCCCTTTCCTTCTTTCTCTTTCTTTTCTTCTTTCTTTCATTCCTTTCTTTCATTCCTTCATTCCTTCCTTCCTTCCATAAGGGAGGGTGCCTGGAACCTGTTCTCCGCTCCTGCCATGTCATGTGGTTTCGTGACTTCACTATATCTACCCTGTCATGTCACCTGCCAACTACCACCTTCCAAAACATGTATTTGATCCTTCGCTTAAAACGCCGACGTTTCGCGTTAAGATTGTAATTGGTCATTGTTTCGCATTTCAATGCTTCCACGACGTGTGCGGTTTCAAGGATGTGATTGACGTGAGTTAAGAGACTGGAACATCATTGATAGCGAATGAGTCACCTTTAGCGCCAGGGCGTAGGTTATTCGCTTTGACGGCAACGCGTGCTCACCGGTGCCTCCCTGCAGGAGGGAAGTCAAGGGAGGATCCTGCTTGCTGGCTGGCAAATAACAAGAAAGAAAGCCGCTGTTTGCCATGCGTCGTGGCAAACACTCCGGCAAACTGGTCACCTTAAAACTGAAGTTTTTCCTATCGGAAAGGACGCCGGTAGTGGCAATTATCGGCGAACGCCGAATGACAGCAACGGCTTGGAGCGCAAGTGTCAAAAGTGCGATTTATTTTCAGGTTGGCATCCTTTTAGATTACATTTTTAAGCTAGTTCAAACGAACGAAAATAAATTAGACAAAAACGCTTAGTTCCAAGGCTTGGTTTCCCAATCTATGTCAGTAAAAAAAGTAATGTAGAACGTAATTGCCGACGAATCCATAGAAACGTTACAGAGCTTGTCTAATAATGAACACTGTTTCGCGTAACTTCCCGGCAGAAATCCCAAGTTTGAACTGCTGTCTGTGTGTCACTCGGTCGATTCAGTCTGCATATCGATTTGTTAGAAAGTGATGCCTGCATGAAGCGTTCACATTTCTGTAATGCTTCAGATTTATTATAATAATTTACCCTATTTGTACTCGTGCCTCCAACAGAATGCTTTTCGACATTGTCGTATCTTCTCAGTTCCGTCGTGGTTACTGCCGATCGCAGCATTGCGTGTTTTCCTATTACAAACCTTAACCCTGTGGTCAGCCAGGGGGGTTAGCGGCGGCTGGCAGTCTAATGAAACGGTGATTGTGCACTCTAAGCATGGTGGGTGTGGTCTCTGCACGCAGAGATCGAAGACAGGTCCTGACGTCAACGCACTGCACATTGATTCGACTCGCCCGCACGGAGTCGTGACTGCTGGTTAGAGTGACTTAAGACCAGGCTAAGTTAACAAAAAAATGACGGCTTTGCTTCACTTGTATCGTGCTCGACTTTGCGTGTTCGTATACAACTTCCCGCACAGTGTGCCCCGCCTTAATCATAACTTATTCGACTCGCTAGCAGTTACTTTTCTTCTGAATGAAAGGACCTGATTTGACTATACTATTCATATGGAATACTGGCAACCACACACGTCCACGTCAATACGACTGGCGACGACAGAGAGGCGAGCACTTCAAAATATAGTGGACTCTCGAGCGAACCGTGCAGAGACCTACGAGGTGACCTTATGATTAATAAAAGGAACTTAGAGGAGGCGGCAGTAACACGTCCCCTGTCGACGTTTGGAATTACAATTATCGCGGCTTTTAGCTGTGGTGTATTCAAACTGAATGCAGAGCCTTCTAGATAAAATGAACTGACCTAAACAGTTCCGTGTAGCTATCACGATTATTCGTGAGCAAACTACCAGCTTTGAGGTAATCTATCACTGAAGACGACTTTCACCGTTAATCTAAACTGAAAATGACGCTGTACATTTGTGTCAATAAAGCAAGAGAACAGGAATAGCTCGCTGTTGGGTGTTTATGTTTTAATGCCAAGTCCTTCGCGAAAACTACAGTGAAATTCAGGTTCCTATAAAAGTGAAAAGTTAGCCCACCTACATTACGCGACGTTTCCAGGGGCCGAGGACGTAAGGTGTGACGAGAATTTCCCGATATATACTTAATACTTTGCACTACGTGCGTACCTCAAGAACTGACCTTGCTTCGGTGTCTTGTGGTGCTGTGTTCGTGCTGTATTTTTTTGCTAAACGAGTTGGCCACTATCAGCCCGCTGTCGACACCGCAGTCACGGGTGCCCGCGCCTTGCATGGCTTCCTTGCGCGTCTCGTATGCGTCTCGCCTACAGCGCTCGCCGCATCAGTACCGTCCGCCTCGTGTTCCCAAGGGCTTAGCCCTGAAACCGTGCCGAAATAAACAGACCTCCTTGTTATCACTTCACTTGCCAGTTGCTGGGAAACGGGAGTAAAGCTGGTGCCCTTACAAGATAAGCATGACTCTTCCATGCCTTTGCGAGGGATTACAAGGCTTACAAACCTAGTTTTAAGTTTTATTTATTCATTCACTACTGCCAGAAACCTTCCGGTCGCCAAGGTAGTAATGATTACAAAGCGAAAACAAAAAATGCTCACTTTAAAAAACACTGTTGCACTACGAAGACAGAAAACAGTGAAATAGAGAACACCAACAAAATTATAGTGAACAGTCAAAGCTCAATAAACACTAAACACTTCAGCACTTATTAGCAAATTGACACTTTCAAAAAAGTAACAAAAGATATGCAGCAATCAGCAGTAAGCAACAACGGCTGCTAAAAAGGATTCGGACGCTGACAGGTTCACCACCTCATTCGGAAGCTCCTTCCACTCAACAATCGTCAGGAGAAAAAAGGAACCCTATGCCCGTTTGTTCGACATTGGGGTACCAAAATTGCCTTCCTGTTTTTCGCTCGGGTAGGTAGTACCGTGTTAAATTGTATGTATGTCTGGAAATCTAGTTTTATTTGCTTGTTAACAATGTTGAATATAATTTTGAGGCGGTGCAACTTTCGCCTTGATTCGAGCGTGCAAAGGCCGGACCGTTTGTAAAGATCTGATAGTATTTTAGAGCACTACACTGATAGGGAGACCGGACAGTTTGTTAAGATCTGATAGGAAGACCTGTCTACCATAAGCACTGCAAATGAAACGAAGCACGTTTTCCTAACACGTTTTACGCGGTTAGCTTCTGCTTTAGTGCGTGCAGCCGAAACTACATCTGCGTACTCAAGTAACGGCCGTACGTGGGATGTATATGCAACTAATTTTCTTTTGCTGTTGCAGTATTTCAGGCGATGCATGAGCAACCAAAGTCGCTTATATGCTGCCGAGACGACATTTTTGATATGCGAGTTACAGCTTAAGTTAGCATCGATAATTATGCCTCAGTATTTTGACTGCTGAACTCGATCGTGTGATTTAGTTATTACTGGCAGCGTACGAGTAGGGAAATGACTTTTTTTTTTTTTTACGTGGTACTGTTATCTGAGAATATTTCGGGATGTTTAAAGCCATCTCGTACACGTGGCACCAGTCAGCAATAGCAATTAGGTAGTTGTTTTGAGCGACTTGGTCCTCGATTGCCTCAATGTTGTGGTAGGCAATGCGGTCATCTGCAAAAAATTCTCGGTGGCACTTTGGACCACTTAAGTATGATGAGGTGAAAGCCTATATAGCTCTGTGGTGATAGGGTAGTAGCGGGGCGCGAGTGCGCATGCGCAGAACCCAAGCGTTCCTTGGGTTTTTGGGTCAGCGGACGACGGTCACCCTATCTCGGCGAAATAGCTTCGGGTTCCCCTATTCTAAAACTCCCTATTAAAAGCTTTCTCCTTAAAAACAAGCCACTGTGGACTGGAGAATCGATGGCTAGGTCAAACAGATAAATAAGAAAAAGAAGAGGCCCTAGGAAAAAGCCTCGAGGAACCCCGGAAAATACTGAAGGTGCTTGGGACTTCGATTTCGCTGTCTGGTCGTATTGATGGCAATTAGAAAGATAAGAGTCGAGCCGCACTACGAGTTGATTATTGTTTAAGATAGTCCTACGGTTTTGTTATTAAATTAGGGTGGGGCATGCGGTGAAATGCTTTTGATGATCGAGGATAATTACATCCATTTGGCAACCTTTCTCCATCGTCATGAAAAATTCGCTCGTAATATAAAGCAGCTGCGTCACCGTCGATAGGCCACGCTGATAACCACGCTGAAAACTACGCTGACTGCTCTCTAAAAGGTTCTTCCTTTTCAAAAATGAGCTCACGTGTTTAAAAATTGAGCGCTCAGTAACCTTGCTGGCAGTGCACAACAGAGAAATTGGTCTATAATTCATCATCGAATACTCATCAGCAGATTTGTGACTTGGTATAACCTTCACCGTTTTCCAATCATTAGGAACTTCGCTTTTATGCAGACCTGCTCTGAAGAAAATAAATATTTCGTGCACCATTCAGCGTATCTAAACAGGAAGCAGTTTTGCACTTCAGCAGCTTCGGATGGCTTCTTTGCGTCGTGAAGTAATGCTGGAAAAATTCCCTCCTCCCTTAAGGTGAGGTCAGGTATATCAACATTTTTGTCTCGAGATTCGCCAAACGTATACGTTCTGTGCAGAAATAAGCTGGGAAAGTGGTCGTTAAAAGTTGGTGCTATTATACCTGTGTCCGTAACGCCAGAGCTGTTTAGACAACTTTTGCTTACAGGATCTTTCTAATCTGTTAGGTTATCTATTCTTTTGGCTACTGATTCGTCATATTGCAAGGGAACCCGCTCAACAGCGGTCATTGTATTTGCCAGCTTTTTGCCCTCGCCAACGTATGCACCCGCAACGACGTGAGTGTCGCGTTATGCGACGACCTGAGCTTTTCTCCCGAGAGTTCGAAGCTCAGCTCACTCATGACGAAAAAGCGAAGTGTTCACCGAAAGTGATCGCCTTCCGTGATGAGGGATGAAGCAAAGAGAATTCAGTTCATTGGTGCTGCATTTTCAGATCGCCTATTTCTGGCGCCCCCCGGTGTGGTGCCGGACATCAGAAGTGGTACCTAGCTGCGGCTACCAGGGAAGCGATTGGAATCCAACTGGAAACTAGCAGGAAAGAGCCTTGTTTTGCGTAGGACGTAATTGGGTTGCTGCTGACGATGATTACGCGATGACGCAGGATGTGATTATGAAAGCCAGTATAACGAATCTTCGCGAATATTCGCGAACCCGTGCTGTCCCAGCGTTCATATCA
This sequence comes from Amblyomma maculatum, assembly GCF_055883805.1. NCBI lineage: Eukaryota > Metazoa > Arthropoda > Arachnida > Ixodida > Ixodidae > Amblyomma > Amblyomma maculatum. Next base: position 121,914,923 of record NC_139351.1, on the reverse strand, counting down.
ATAACGTCTGTGCCGTAAAGAGGGTTTGTAAGGCTCAGGCTGCGTTTTCCAGCGCCGCGGGCTGCTTACCGCGGACCCCCGAGACACGGCGGCTGTTTAGCGCGTCACACCGTTCGTGTCGCCTTGCGTCTTTCTCTCTCGCTTGTTCGCTCACTCACTATGGCGCACACCGGCGGGAGTTGTTGCCGTTGCTGGAGCTCGGCCGCTTACCGTTCATCTCCGTCACAAAATCACGAACCTGTACCGACAGCGGTCAAGTGTCGGGCTCGCGACGGCGAGGGAGGTGGCGGTCTCGTGCGGCGCGCCTGCGAACAACTAGGATGACAGCCACATTAGCGTGATTAATGAAACCGCGACAGCAGCGGAGGCCGTCTTACTTTTGCACCCGCACTTCTCTCTTTTTCGCAGTAGTGGCTGCCACGCGCGCATTTGGTTGCTGTGGTGGCGACGACCTTGCCGCAATATGAGAGATTGCCTGCCGAAGCAAGGCGGAAGAGCGAGGGGGGGAGTCGGAGTGACGGCGGAAGGGTAAGGGGAAAATGCGAGGCGGCTCGGTTTAATTAAAGACAGCGTCATGTTTTAATTAGCCTGATGAATAGTTGCGCACTGCTCATCAAAATCAGTTGCGAGGAATTTGTAAGCAGAACTTACATTGTGCGCGCGAGCGGAGCACCCTTTCCCTCTCCAATCTCTGCTTGTTGTTTTTTTCTTACTTTCTCTTTTTTATACTGGCTAACGCTGCAGCGAACTTCCGCGTGACCAAGGCTCGTTTCGTGATATGTCTTCCACGCAGTCGCTGGAAGGAGGCCATACCGCACAGCGGTTCCCCATTGTTACGGGCGACAATGAGACGCTCAGTGTGTATGCGGGAGCGGCCCCGTAATGCCGACCGATATTATACACGGATGGCGTTACACGGTCGCTGAGCAAAAACTTTGGTCTCGCTCCCTTTACGACGCCTTGAATGCACACGCGGCATTGCAGTCTTTCCCTGAAGCGAACAAAGAGGATGGCTTATTCAGAATGAGACGCTGTGCCGAGCCGGCAGGAGGTTAATCGGAGCGAAGCGGTCATAAAGAGGCTCCTGACCCAGGGCGTCAAGGTAATAAAAATATGATTTATTTCTGGGCGCCGTAAAAATTTCTCCTTAATGTTAAACGTGACCTGATGCTGGTGCTGCCTCTCCGCAAAGCCTGTATACTGAGTGTTTTGCAATTATTTATCGGCACAGCGCGCGTGCGTCGTTTCGCTCCAAGTTTTACGCCGCGGTGACTCCTTAGCGTGTACTTATTTGGAATATTCCGCCGCGTATCGCAACCAGCCACTAGCCCCTCGTACTTATTGTTTACTATAAACTCGCACTATGTGGTTTGGGGAGCGCCTCGAATGCATGCTCCTGGTGTGCTAACACTCCATGGATCCATCCTTGTATGCGCGTGTGTGAGGAACCCCCCAAGATTTCTCTCTCTCGAAATGCAAATGAACTAGAAACAACAAAAGCAAAAAGGCGCATGCTTCAAACACGACTTTATTGGTGCTTCGATGTAGCCTGGACTTCGTTTAAATGCAGCTAGTGATTAGGATATGTGCGTAAGGCGGTGTGTTTTATTACCCTATGCATGCTGCCCCCATGATGTCTGCCTTAATGTGGCGGGTTTTTGATTTATCTTGAAATGTTTGTGACAGCTCAGGGTGCTCCCCCGGATTAACACGAGCAACGAGAGACACTGAAGGGTTTCCAGGTCGCCACCTTATTCCGTCGAGGAACCTCCGCAGGGGGTCATTGCTGCGTCATTGCTTTTGTCGAGAGAAGGTAATCAGCGTCACAAAACTCGGACGCGATGCTACCTCAACACTCGTAGCATTGTATCTCGTTCTAATAAAAGAAAATTATTTTTATTCTTCCTCTCTGCATCGGTGTTAGTTTATTTTAATTATTCGCGTTTCGCTGCTCGCGCAATGAAACATCAAAGGGAAGAGACCGGAGTGAGGTCCGACGAGCGCTTTTGAGCAATGAAACATCAAAGGGAAGAGACCGGAGTGAGGTCCGACGAGCGCTTTTGAGCAAGTAGAAGCCGATGGACAAGAAGACAAAGCCGCAGGTCGAATTACCACTCAGAAAAAAAAAATTCGATGAAACGTGGAGAACGTTTATATAGTAACCCTATTTTTTTTCACACTTCGTATAACTGCACCATAACAATCAATATGTCCGCAGATACTCCTTCGGTGGGTTTGTGTGTATGTTTTTATTGCTCTTTATTTTCAAAAACGTGCCCCATTCGTTTTATATGCCAGTTTTAATTATCCCCTGTGAATGCCGGATGAACTTCAGAACCAGAATTCTGCTACACACCGGTAGCTTATATCAGTTTTATCAATATGTTTAAAACAGTTACTCACAAAATTCCGCAGTACTTTCAGAAACGCAGCCCATCAGTTTTATATGGCAGTTTCATCTACTTTGCGCGATCGCAGCAACAATGCTGTTTAAAAGTAACTTTCGGCTATGCATCGAAACCTTAGCCCATTTTCATTACCACGTGCTTAAAACATTCCACAGTTGGCTCAAAATAAAGAAGGCAAACTGGGAACGCATGATTACACGCTGGACTCGATCGGCATATATTGTACTCAAGTAGTTACGATCCCGCTTCAGAATTGCATTTTGGGCCAGCGAAAGCAGGGGCAGCAACCTGCGTGTAGTGCACGCGCCGCTGGTATCACATCGCACTGTAGAAACGTAAGCAGGCTTGCATCAAAGCGTTCTAGCGGTCCTCTTCAGAGCGAGCGAAGCAGAATTACAGCAGATAAGCACTTATCTAGTTTCACAATGAGTGCTTGCGCTGGAATGGAACTGCGCCGAAATAACGCAACACTCACACTGCATTTAACATCGCAGTTGCGCGCTGCGATTTCTTCCCCAGCAGACTGCCCCAGTGCTGTAAGCAAGTTGCTGACGAATGTACAGTACTATCCACTGTTAAAGGGAACATGAGACCGCGTGGCCGGGGGGTTTTACATAGCACTCCCAAGAGAGCGAAGACAAACGATCGCACGAGGTGCATGCGTAGTGAGCACGGCTGGCTGCTTTTCCCGAGCATGCACATAATGCTGCCCATTCTCGCTAGTTATCAGCGGCAGCACTTTGTAAAGTGTCTAGGCCACATGATTCCACGTTCCCTTTAACAGTGGACCGTACAGTACCTGCAAGAAAGATGCTTGCTTGATTTACGGCTACAAATAAATGGTCCTCGGTTCAGCATCATGCACCATATCAAACGTTTCTTGCAAGAAGAGGTGGCTAATATAGAATAACATTGCAAAGTAAAACGCTCAAGGAGGCACTTTTGTTAGAGTCAGCAAGTGTTATTTATTTTTATTTACAAAACTGGTAATCCCCACAGAGGAGTTGTTGCAGGGCGAAAAGGCAACACTGACATCGGTGAGAGAGAGAGAGAGAAAAAAAAAGGAAAAGAAAATACAGACGCAAGACCTTAAGACAGACATGCGGGAAAGAATTCACAGCAAGAGTATGACAAATTGCGAAGTTAAACAAGCAGAACTACATTATACAGGTTGTTATTATACAAATAGTGACAAAGAGAATACAGTTTTAGGAGAGGCATTGCAAAACATTCTGAGAAAGTTCATACCTCAATCAAAGATAAAAATTTATCGACGTGTTTTTCTTGAACTACTGAAAGCTTAAAAGCGCTCACACGTAATCAGAAAGTTCTGCAACGGTTATTTTTCTCATTTAGTATGACACAGTATGGGCCATCGGTGTGTTGCGAGGGCAATTTTGCGTGCCATGAACGTAGCGCGACCGAATGGACCGGACGCTTTGTCGCTACACTCCGTTGCGAGCGGGACGCAACCAAGCGGGTTGCGTGAGCGTGCGGCCCCTCTCTACATGGAGTGGATCGTTCGCCACGGCGAGCGCAGCTTCCTTTCAAAGCACGGACGAAAACATGTACCGCCACGTAGAAGCCACCTGTACAATCTGCGCCACGTGCCACGCTGTACCGGCCCATTACTAATGGTCGCTCAGGAAGGAACATCGAAACGCATTGTTGCCCTCTTGACAAGAAGTGGGTGGCTAGGCACTATAGATGGCGTTTTGCGTGTGTAGATCCAGACTCGCGAACAGGAAACGAGCAGATGGGGGGAAGAGGGGGGAGAAGGTGAGACAAGTGAAACCGATTCAGGCTATTGGGGGCGTTTTGTTTATTATAATTATTTTTATCCTGACCTCTCAAATGGAGCGGTGGCGTGAAAGGGCAGGTGTTATTTTTTTTTGCGTCGGTCATTCGGTGGGAAGTCGTACTCTTCTGACCGCCTACGCGCGGCTCCAACAAAGGAGAAGCGAGAATGTCGCGACAGCTTTGCGAGGCGAGCAGCCAAGGGCCGCTCTCGTTTCCTCGCTTCCGGTGCCTAAGTGAAGTGCGGTTGGTCCAACTAAACGTTGGCCCGCGGCGGCGCGTCGGCTTCGCCGAGGTCGGCGCAGTTGAAAAGCTTCCGGCCCAACTTCCGCTTTCGGCGGGCACTCGCAGCTATCGATGCTCCCAAACGCGGTGTTTACGAGCAAGGGCTCTCGCTGGTATACTCTTCCTGGCAAACTTGGAACTTCTCGCGCCAGGCTACACTTACGCGTCCGGGGAATCTAAGCGAGTGAACCTGACCCTAACTAACCCTAAATCGTACGTGGCGTGATTTGTTTGCGTCCGTAATGTTTTTGCCCTTCACGTATCGTAACGCATCAAGTTCTTTTCTTTTCTGTAGGTTAAAATTAAACGTTACTAACACTGCACTCGTCAAATAGACGACTGATAGTGACGGTTGTTGACCACGGCTCTCAATTGCTGGAAACCTGTGTCACTAAAGTCAACAACAAGGTGCGACCTGATGAATAACATCTCAGTGCGGGTTGAATCCGGCTTATGGAATTCATCTTACGGGCGAATATATAACAGTAGCACTGCGGAGTGGCTACAAAATTAGAGCCTGTAAGCATATTTTATCATGCCGCACGACTGCCATTGGCATGCTGCTCATGTTTACACTTAGTAATTTACAATGTCCTGCCTGATTACATTCACTGCACCCTGCGAACACGGCACGCTACGAACAAGTCACGAACATTTTTCTGAATGACTACACCATATAAAGCGGTAGGGTTAAAAAACCTTTTCTGATAAAAACTTGATGTTGTCGGCGCTGTCAGGCAAAAAAAAAAAAAAAAAAAAGTCACAGTCATGGCTCTGACAATTGGCCAATGGCAGGTGGAATTGCCGTGTATTGATTGCTCGGTGGAGTTTGCCGTCTCACGAGACCATATGACATGACAGGTGCTGCTAACATCTCCTTTTAGATAATCAGTTTAGACGGAAATTGAACCTTCCAGGACCTTTGAGCGATCCTTGGGCCGCTTAGGCACGCCCGTATGGTTTGGCTGAAGCGGGGCTTTACTCTTATGTATCATGGGGGTCACAGAAATGCGACTTTGCGGTTGAGACCGTGTGAAGGAGCTCGTGTTGGCCAGCCTGAGTGCAATGACAAATTTTGTTGGTTGCGCGCCTGAATTGCGTTGTTTCATTGACATTGAATGCCTAGAATTGGCTTAACACTTTAAATAATTCGGTGTAAAGCAAAGAACCGATGACGAACTGAAAATTATCTTCCTGTGTATGCAAAACCCGCCGAGTGTGCGGAACAGCACACACTTGTCTCTCGTCTCCACGACGTTATAGAGCGCAGCTCTTGCGTTTTGAAAAGTAATACTGCTCCCGCTGTAGTTTTTTGTGAGATACTGTTCCAAACATATTGATAAACCTGATGTAAGCTTCGTATGCGTAGCATAATATTGGTTCTGAAGTTCGTCCCGCACTCGCAATGAGTAATTAAAACTGTCACAGAAAACCAGTCGGGTTGGTTTTGTAAATAAATAGCAAAAACCAGTCTGCCGAGGGACGAACTGTTGATATATTGTATGTTATGGTGCAGTTATACAAAGCGTGAAAAAAAAAAAAAAATTAGAGCTATTTTTCAGAGCTTGTCCAGATTTTCTGGGTGTTAACTCGACCCTAGCTCACCGCGTTGCCGTCTTTCCCGCCGGCTCCTACTTTCTCAAAAGCAGTTGTCTCACGCCACTCCGGTCTCTTCATCTCGCTGTTTTATTGTGCGGACCATGAAACACTAGTGTTTAAAATGAACTAGCGCCGGCACGACAGCACTAAATGTATAGAGGAAAAATGAAACTACAGCGCTTTTATTGGAGTTTGTTTCGGGGAAGATGCAATCCTGCGAGTGTTGAGGTAACCCAGCGGCCGATGATACAACGATCAACCTAGATTGAAACCCTAGTCGTTGTATTAAAACGAAACAATGCTATAAATGTACTGAGTTCTTACCAATACTTCGTCTCACAAGATATTTGCAGCACCAAAGGCACGCCGGTCCAATCAGGATCACGCGCACTACAATAGGCAATTGTGATCCTCGGCGCCTCTCGCCCTCCAAATTGGCGGGGGTTATAGTAGGAGCACAATTTTCTGTTATAGTGCGGAGGGGCGAGATGCACTTAGGAGCACAACTGCAAGGGTTCCTCTGCCTTTCGCAGTGCTGCAGATATCTTGTGAGACGAAGTATAGAGGCCTCGTCTTCACGAAAATGCCATGAACGCACGGCTATTGGCTCCTTGACTGGCTTGCGCCAATCTTTTCAGCTGCTGGCAGTGGGGAAGCGGTAGAATGATACCAAATTTCCATCTCGTTCACATAGTAAAAGAGTCGCAGTAGTGGTGCCGACCTTCCTTTCTTATGTGACGCTCCCGGAACGAGATTTGAAAGCGTTTACATAGCAGAACCAGCGGGCACGGAGCGCAATTGTTTCGAACGAAATCATCGACTCCATGGCATCGTGTCCGCTGTCTGAGGTAGATGGCGTGAAAATCGCCAGTCATTTCTTAAGGAAAATTACACGAGCACTGTTTCAATGCGTCGACGAGGAACTCGCAAAGAAGCAGACAGTATAAGCGTCAGCCCTATTTTCTCTCAACACCTTATGCCACCGCTGACGGTCGCTTTTTGAGCAAAGATGTGCTTGCTCTCGCATAAAGAATTAGAGGGGTTCAACGCTGCTGAACCGAATGTGCAGCGAAAGCTTTGCCTGTGGGCGACCGAGCGCTGCATCGAACACAACAAGCGTTCCTTTGAACGCCTCAAAGTTCACCGGTGGTCTAGACAAAATCAACTTTCATGCCCTGCGCATGCTCTGCGCATGCGATGCCGGCAGATGCTTTCGTGTTCCACTCGGTCAGCTCTCCGCGGCGGCTGTGCGGAAACTACCCTCCTCCTTTCCGCGGCGGCGCGAGCATCTACTGGGATACCGCTACCTTCCTCCTCCTCCTCCCCTATGTAACGAGCACAGTGGCGGGACAGGTTGCCATGGTAAAGGCGCGTGTACAGCAGTGGCTCCTGACCAGCTCCGTAAAATGCGCTTCTACTAGCTTAGTTTAGCTTTCGCTACAAAGCCGCTAAATGGGACGTCCAACCAGCGCACAACCCGCAGAACCAAACATAGAAATTCCTGTAAAGCGTGCTCTGCCTGTAGAACATTCCTTTGCTAGAAGAAGCCTAACTTCTTGAGCATGAATCTAGTCGCCGCACAAACATAGAAATTCCTGTAAAGCGTGCTCTGCCTGTAGAACCTTTTTTGTTAGGAGAAGCCTAACTTCTTGAGCATCAGTCTAGTCGCCGCGCTGTTAATAGGTCTTTGGAGATAAAATAAATGAAAGCAAAGAGTAAATCCCCGCGTTGGTATTTATACAAGTATTATCATCGCTCACTCAAATAATTAATTAATATAATCACTAAGTTATTCAATTTTTAGGTACAAAATACAGCGAAAAGTGCGGCTGAAAAAAAATTTACTTAAGGCTTCATTCAGCTCCTGTCACCCATAACTGGTTACGTATGATACATTTGAACACTAGCACAAAGAGTACTTTTAATAATTTAAGTAAGGAAAACAATCAGCAAAATACGTGGCAAAAAGTACACCTCATCTGAAATGCAAGAGCTAGGCACCAAAAATGATATATGATATACACCAAATCTTCGTGTAGTGTTCGTGGAATACAATACGAGCAGTTCAGCAAAGCTGTTATGTGATAGTGATACAATTAGATCTGTAGTGCATCAAAATAATTTAGTAATATTGGTACCCAATGTTGAATCATTACTGCAGTGTAATTAGTTCTTGACGATGAGGCCAGTCATTGCGATCGATAACAGAAGCATTAATTTCCTAAATATTCTTTAACCAAATCTAAAATGTACCTCTACCAGAATTTGTGCAACTGAAAAGCAATTTAAACAAACATCTCTTGTGTCTGAAAGGGGAAATCACCGACACCTGTACCGTTAAAGCACTGCACCCCAACGGCAATAAAAGCCACTCTCGCGAAAAACGGATCTTTTGCAAGCTAAACAGATCCAGAAAGTCGAAGTGCGAGTGCCGCGACCTCCGACGGACTTCGCAAGAAAAAAAAATATAATATGAGCGGGTGGACACCAAATTTCGTGAGTGTATCTTGGAGGTCACGGTGCACTCGCATTCACTTCAAGTCGTTCGTCATGACAGTCAACTCGGTATTGACACCGCAGGGGTGGACCGAGTCGTGGGAAAGCATTTTTAAACAGAATCATCTCAGTCATAACTGCGTCATTTGTAGCCGAACAAAGGTCAAGATGTCATTAATTGAAGAAAACATTAATTGAATGCAGTTGCTCGTTGTGCATATAGCAATGTGCCTTTAATAATAAATGGGTTCCCCACGTTTATGATACAAACTAAAAGGCACTTGAGGCCAGAGCTTTTTAATATTAGCAGTTGCGAAACTTCCCATAGGGCTCATGTATAAAAAACGGTGGTTTTGTTTGGTCAAAAATCGGGTGTTTGCGAATAGTGGCGGCGCCCGCGGCCGTTAAAGAAAACTTCGCACAAATTGCCAACTTTCAGATTTTTAGAAATGCACAACTACAATGAAAATAAAATATGTTTAAGAGTTGCCGGAACGATAATTCTTAGAAATAAAATCCGTAGATGTAATTTAGATGAAAAAGAAGAAAGAAAAAGAGGTCATTTCTAGAAGGCAATGATGGCAATAATAGCAAGCTTCTGTTGACCGTTTCCAGATAGCGCGACAATTCATAGGCACCCGTTAAATGCCCACAAAAACCGGTCACTTTTTGAAGCGGAGTTTCCCAACTGGTATGATCTAAGAGCTCTGTTTGAGGCTACTTATGTGCTGTGAATGCAAAAACAGTCGTTAGTGGGAATTATGTTCCGAGGTTCTATGACCATCATACAACATACGTATAAACGTCTGCTTGTTGTAAGTGTAGATCTTTGTTCTGGGATGCTTGCAATTCCGGCACGATGTCATGCTATTGAGACGTTCGGATTTCTGGACGCCACTTCTGCACGACACCAGACTTTGTCGCCAATGAGCCGTACATTTTTTTTCAGTGAAAGGATATTCACGTGCTCCAATAACAGTACATTTTCATTTGACTACGCGGAGGGTTCTTTCTTGAATCACAGCCATTTTCCGCATATTCGATGCCAAAATGTTTGCCCTTACTAAAACACAATACCGCAGGCTGAACTTAAGAAGATAATTATAGCAAAAACCTTATTTAGTGAAGATGGAAAGGAATGCCGGCACCAATTTATCATTACAATGGCCCTACTTACTTCAGACGAATAGTTGGCGTGACAATAGGACAACATGTTTTGTTTACTGATCGTGCCGGATGATTTGATACATTCGTTTACAGAGACAACGCATGGCAATAAATCAATAGTAGTTGGTCAATCACCTAAGGAGCAGTGAGTATGAAATTGGACGCTTTTGTTTTTCGATTCATTTGGAGCCGGCATATTTTTTTGCGTTTGCGACAAAAAGTGCGCAGTTTGCGACAAAAAGCACTCGCTTTTAAGGCGAAAGCCTTTAATGGCTCAGGCTGTCCTGAACAAAATATGTCCCGCTTTTGCGGCGGCTCTGATTGGCCGAGGCGGGATGACGTCATAGAGGTCTCGACCAATCACAGACCACCACCACTGTAAGCGCGAATGCGTGCCTTATAAAGGCCATATGCCAATCAATGGTCAATTACTAATTAATAACTAATTAACTGATTCACTCATTGCCTACCTAGTGACTAATTATATAAACAAATAAAGTAATTCCTAATTAGTGTCAGGTGCGTAGCAGAATGCGGAACTCAGGCTTCCGCCTTTCACTACTCTAGTCGCTAAGGTCCCTAGTAATTTCATTTTTAATTTTTCTGATCGCCCCTTCAAACAGCTTTCCGAACTGAGCTGTATTACACTAATTGTCCTTTCCAGTTATAAGCGGCTGAGAAAGCAGCGTCATACACGCCGGTGCTCAAGCAGGTCCAGATCTTAACGTGCAACCGTGCAGCTTTGGTTTCATGCGTGCATCTACCGTGCATACTTCCGCAGCTCCGGAAAAGTTCCCAGGATCTTCTGTCCTAATTTATGTGGTTCTTGGCATTTCTTCGCGCGGAATGTGAACTATGCGGTATAGAGCGGCGTTCCGCGGAGGACGGTGAGTCCTGGAAAATATTAAGGGGACTGCATATGAATTCGACCGCCACGATTTCTCTCACTCGAAAAAAGAAAAAAAAGAAAAACCAAGGGTATATGCTGGTTGTTCTAGAGAATAGGTAAAAAAAAAAAAAATCAACGACGGAAACTTTTTCCTAACGCATATCAGGGTCCTGCACTCGGTTCATTTCCAGCCAGGTTCTTAGACATGCTAAAAGTGCTGACTGGTCGGCGGCCCCATTTCTAACAGGTACTCATTGTCGCTCTCGCGTGACTCAAAAGTGGTTTCTAAGATGTTTATTAAGCGCATTCCTGAGCTGTTTTTATATTGTTCGAGCAATGACATCGATTGCTGCGCCATCGTTTAGTTAAAGAACCTGACACTCTCGTTAAGTTAACGTACCATCTCTCAGAGACTATGGAAATGGTGTCGCGTAGTTAACTCTTGCTTCTTTGTATGCAGTGAGTAAATAAATTTAGCAACATTATTGTGGTTTCCTCATTTGCATACTTAATATCAGGGCCTTAAAACCGCGTGAAACGTTTGTTGTAAATGGAAAGAAATATTTATTGGAAATCACCAGAGTGCTTAAAGCCGCCGATGTGGAAGTCTTGTTGAAGAAATCGAAGATAACACTCAAGGGAGGGGGGAGGGGGAGGGAAAAAAATGTGCATATGTACGAAGTTTAAGTGTGTACACATTCTTTGCGTGGGGTCAAGATGTTCAGGCTTACTGATTTTCTGCAGCTGCATAGACATTCCAAGTTCCACAATACCTAATTATATGCACATATTATGTATATTATATTCAGAAACAGATATATGTCATGAATACAAACATTACATTATGTATTTATTGACAGGTAATTATTGGAAGCGAGCTGGTGACAGCTGATCACGCCCTCGTTTCACATTTTGTTGTTTGCCTTATTAACAGTTTCAAGTATGACGTTGTATATGACATAAAAGAGAGGAAACGGGTTTACTGTGCAGTATGAAAAAAATACCATTAAAACAAAAGCTCGTACGTTCAGTGAAGAAGCTTCGCCCCTTCTGGTTACAACCGCCTACCTGTTCCTTCTCACTCTACTGTGTGGATCCCGCGTTCGTTTTATGGGCACGTTCGTGTGCACATGGCGTGTGTGTTTCATATTTATGAGAAAATACTACTAGTAATGTAATAATACCTGAAGATTGTCCATAACTGCAAAGCAAACTGGACACCGACCCCATCAGTTGAGTTGCGAGCAGGTCGCAGTCCTTACTCCTGGTATTCGAGCGCCTTCGTTGCAAAGCATCCGTACGCCGTAAATAGCGGTTACAATGTTTTGTTGATGTCAAAGCCTAGTGCAGCCTCGTACGATTCTTGGATGCCCCAGGCTATGCGCGCGCTTTAAGACCTGGACTACTCTACCCTAATTCTAGAATCAGGCACATGGATAGCTCCAGACTCCAAGCTGTGTTTAGTGCGCTGCAGGGGTCGCAGTCGTTCTCTATTTTTGCTTCGCATGTATAAGCAAAGGAAGTTCAAAGGCATAGTCTCACAAGGCCCGACAGTTGCGAACCTGGTCTCTTGAGGACTGCAATGAACCTAGCCTGAACGAATACCGTATTTACATACGTACTACTCTATACAGTGCATTGCACACGAGAAGTTTCTAATTCTAGTTGCGCACAGTGCGACTATAGTTATACCAATGTAGAACGCGCGGAAGAACTGGCGATAGACCGGTACCACAACGCGGCTGAATGAATAGTGCCTATTCCGAAGGCAGTCCGAAAAGATCCGGTGGGTCCGGAGACCGGAGCGCCAAATGATCGGGCCTAATGACCGAAAAAAAGGAGAACGCTAACGATTGTCCGGATCGCATGGGTCGTTGTTAAAAGGCCGAAGAAACCGGGGCACGCGGCGGTAGAATCCGGAAAAGGGCAAGACGCTGACGAAGGTGGAATGGTAGCGCACTGAATTAATGAAGACCCCCGGTAGTCTAATAGGCAGAAGGATTCCACTCAGGCAGCGGCCACTTCTGCACCGATAACGCGACCAGTCATTTCCTTTCAGTGGATCGTTCAACAAAAGTATAGGCTGTTCGCTATACCGGCCACCTTTAATAGCCTGACTAGACATGCGTATAATGTAACATTCTTGATACAAAAATTGTCATGAAATAGAGCGTAAAAAGACGGTAGCTTGCGGGCTGAAATAACAAAACTTATGTGCTGAAAATTTAAAACAATCGATCGAAGGAGTACTATCTTGCTTTACTACTACACGCCGTTAAGACGTGAGGAAATGGTATCATGATACGAAGAGCCTTCTGTTGACGAGGCTAAATAGCAAATCACTTGTTCGTCGCTTAAGACTTTCGAAGACCTCTCTTCTCGACGGAGGAGTTGGCCACGGCAGCATTTTATCTCCATCAACCGAAAGCCCTCTTTTCGTTTGTGTCTCTCCTTTCCTCTTGTATTTCCCCGGACAGCAGAAGCGTAAATAGATACAGTTTAGTTTCGCCTTGACACGTCATTATTCTTGGATTTTTTTTTTTACTTCTATTTGGACGCTGTTTTCACTTCTGTGACAATAAGCCTTTCTGGTGCTAACATAGCAGATTTAGTGGTCTCCGAGGTGGGAGGAGCACATGGAACTTTTTTTGTTCTCCAAAATCTTTCTCTGATCCGACCAAGCAGCCTTGGTTGCTGTCGAAGAGAGAGAGAGAGAAAGAGAGAAAGAGAGCTAAAGAGAAAGAGTGAAGGCAATGATCGTAAACAGGGGGTGCTCCCATTCGCTATTCGGTACTAGAGAAAAGGGAAAGGTAGAAAGAGTGAGGAGCTCAATCGCAATTTGCCGCACAGGTCTCCCTAAGACTGTAAACTGGTTACAGCTATGGAAAGCAGTTTAAGGAGAATGGGTGGTGTACCGATCTCTGACGCAGCGCGCTCTGCATAAGTATGCTGAACCGCTACCACGCAGCGTGACTCTGCACCGTGTATTTAAAGGCCAACATGGCGATGAAGCTTAACGTGCATCGAGCTCGGCGAGTCCATGGCCGTCGGCTCGGGCCAATGGATCGTCGACAGTGCTTCTGCACGTGACGCACGCCCGAGTAGCCCCGGGCCGATCGGGGCATTAAGTTATTCCGATGGCCAAGATTCGTCGAGAATTAGTTAAAAGAGACCCCACGTGCACGCGTGCGCGGTGGCCAGGCAGAGGATGCCACGCCCCGATGACCGTCCTTTCGGTCTATCAAAAATTTATCGACCGGGACATTCCATCGCGATTTCGGGTCACGTCTTACCAGATAATTAGTCAGCGCTCGAGAACTGCCCGTCCACGAAACGGTTTCTCATTAACAAACCATCCGAGGAGTGCAGCGGGGAAGCACACACGTCGGCGCGGGAGCTTCTCAGGACGGAGGCCCGCCCTTTATTTAACGATTCATTCATCATCATCGCTTATCGAAGAAAAATTGAGTCGCTCGAAGTTTATAGCCGAGCCGCTTGAGCCCAGGGAGCAAAGCGTGCATGCTAACGAAGCCGCCGTGAGTTACGGCTCTCTCAACGAACGTCCGTCTGTCCAATGCACCATAGGATGGACAGCGCGCGCGGGTTGTCCTCAGCCGCGGGGCTACGGCGAGGGGAGGGGTGGGGGCGGAGATTGCCGCAGGATAGCAGCAAGACGAAGTGCGCAGAGCTTCATCAGAGGAGCTCCGGAAACGCCAAGAGCAGTTTAATTAGGAAAAGAAAATAGAAATGACCAATTTGTCAGGTAAACATGTACGCCAGAGCGTTGCGTGTCTACAGCAAGCATGGAACATGAATGTGTTATCGCTTTTGGAAGCAAACGACAGAGACAATAATGCTTGCTTATTGATCAGTTATTGTGTTATGGCAATTCCCTTTTGGATTAGCTGATGTCCGAGTTGGCAGCTCCCTCTAACTCGACCTCTTATTTCGCAACTTCACTCAACACGTTTAAAAATCACACGTATGGCAATTTCTATTTGGGATATGGTCTAATGAGCGCCGGTGTGCCATTACACCTCAGATCTACCAGTGCCTTTTCAAGGCTGCAAAGCTTCAAATGCTCGATGCCGTTGCAATCGGACAAATTTTGCCGATATGGGCACTCTCGTAGTCGCTAACGCTCTCGTAGTGAAAGCCTGCCGAGGTGCATGATTGTTGCTTTTCCAGGCTGCAAGGCTTCAAACGACAGATGATGCCGGCGTTGATGGACATATTTTAGACGTAAGTGCATAAACGCTTTCTCGTTAAACCAAGAATGATACCAGGCGGCAGGCCGATACGCGAACAGAAAAAAGACGGGTTACGAGTGTGTGTTTTATTTTTAGTTTGGCTTAGGAACAAATGGATGCTATTTTTGTATGAACAACTCTTCCTCTCTGACGTTCGAGTGCATCGACTGCGACACGCATTGCTTCGTGAATGCGCACCACGCCACCTCCGCAGTTCCGCTGGCTTTCTTTGCACACGTACCGCATCAGCTGGCCGTAGCAGCGTCCTGGCGCGCTGCCAAGATTGCCGATCGACCCGACACTCCAGTCGAAACACAAACACTTCTTGCGGTTACTGGAGCGCAGTGTCTTGCCTCGGTACCAAGTTTAGTGGAGCGGACGGGTGCATGCCGGCTGCGGGGTGCATGCCGGCGGCGGGGAAGCTGAGGAACGCTAATGTTTCCAAATTTTTTTTTAGACATTCTATTTACCTGTATAATAAAGTCTGTATGGCCACACACTCTTGGCTCTTGTCTATTAACAACTTTAAGATTGTTTATAGATAGTATACCGTATAGGTTTTCAATACAATAAAGAGAGAAGAAAAAAATTGGCTAAATATTCTAGGTATAGACCGTCTGTAGACAAAAGCACTGTTTGAAGAACAGGAATAGGGTATATAGAAAGTATATAGAATGTACAAGGACTATTTCTATAAGGGAAAGTATTAAGGACATGTGACATGAAGATTCATATACTGACGGTGAAGAGTTCACAAGCACATGAAACAGCCGATACTGGTCGGACGGGAACCACCAGTGTGTGTGGGCATATCAAATAGGACATGTTACTTTACGCGGGCTATCAGCAATGACGTAGAATCGCGGCTGATGGTTCGTCTTCATTAGTCTTATTTGCACTGTGTGCGTCGCTGACACCTATACGCCGACCTCAGCACTAAAGTGAGGAAAGAACTAAAAGCTAGCACACTAAAAGCAGATAAATATTGGATTCACAGAATAACTGCAAGAGAAATGAACCCCTTATTAGGTTTGAACTCGCGGCCACCATCGGAAAACGAAGCTCTCTTTATTCGCCTTTGACAGAGACGAGGGTTGCCTAGCCGATTTCAGCCTCAGGTTGAATCGCCCAAGAACTAAAGAAAGAACCACCCCGGCACGTGCCCACTTTTTCTTGCGTCGCTTGAAATGTTGATGCCAGATGGCTTCAAAAACTTCTTTGTGCGCAATATACCGTAACGCCGTGGAAATTTCAGACACCATGTGACACACAGCACAAAAGGAAACCGTAACGTAAGATTCTGCTGCTCGACGGGGTTAATATATCTTCCTGTCGTCCCTTAATAAAACAAAATATAGAAAAATCAGGGAATTGCATAATAAAATATGGACCTGGTTAACCGCCAATATTTATGCCACAGAGCTAACAAAAACAAAAGTATGTATCGTCGGTAATATTGCATTTTATCTTCTTTACTTGTTTCCTCACCGGAAGCTATTTGCGGTTCAAAGCTCGTCGAGACTCGAAATGAAGAGCAGGTAGTCTAGAACGAGACCATTTGTTTCGGGACTAACCCTTCCCGTTTTCCCCCAAGGATTTTTTTCTCCCCATCGACAGACAGTGCATAGGGAGCGGCGGGGAGAAACCTTTTCTGGGAAGCGAAACGCCATTGTTCGTCAAGTCTGACGGTGACGGAAGAAGAAAAAAAGCGAGCGCGAGAAAGCTAAGACAAAACAAACTCCGAGAAACCGACCCGAAAGCCCCCGCCCGCCCGCCTGCTTGTCCGCCTGCCCGAGCTCTTGGAAATTCACGAAGCCATCCCTCGCACGAATGCTGAAGCGCATAGACGGCGCTTTTGGTAAAAAAAGAGAAGAAAATCAAAAGGAAGTTAAAAGAAAGTCAAAAGAAATATCGCGCACAGAGGGCCGTGGCGCGAAGAGGAATGTGTGATCCGGTGGCCATCCATAATAGTTGATCCGGGCGACGGAGCCGCTTCGAGGCCCCGCGCTGGGGAGATGGTGCGTCGTTTGTCTTTGTTGTATCGCGTTCTTTCCTGTATCGAGAAGAGCTCAGTCCCCTTGCCTTCTTTCTTTCACTCGTTCTTGTGCATCCCCTCTCTCTTTTTTCCCGGCTTTTTTTTTCTTTTCTGAGCAGCTGAAGGCAGCGGCTATAAAACGGCTCTGCCACTGTCCGCTGGCAATTGACTCCGTCGTGCGGAGCCCCCGTCCGAGCTGGATGGTGACGGGCACGACGGCCGGTGTGTTCTAAGTGGGCCTGCATTCGCAGCTACTTGCGAACAGCGGCTGCTCGGAAGCCTTTGTTTCTGACAAAAATAAAGGGGGAGAGGGGGTGCGATAGAGCGCGTAAAAAATATTATATATAGAACAACCAGCACTAAACAGTCTACGGGAGGGATACTGCTGGTGTCTAGAGAATATTTTGATGCGCGACTATTATGTTGCTTCGCCATGTCCGCACATTTTTGTCGCGCGCCCGTACAACCGTATAAGTTGTACTGTCCTATGCGTTCGCAATTCGCAATTTTTTACGCAAGGTAATTTCTGTTATAGCAAAGTAAAAGCCGCACGCCAAGGTTGGCATGCTTGGTAAAGCTTCCTATGCCTTCCTAATCGTACACTGCAAATATTTCTGGTAGAAAAATTTTAATTTAGGTGGAACAGCTAGGAGAAACAGTAGTTTAAGAGCTTCTATTGGATCTCCTTAAAGAGTTGCAAAAGGCACTCACTATTATATAGCAGCACGTCTTTTTTGTGTGAAAGTAAGAATGCGGTGGCCAAATAGCTATTTAAACTCATTCCACATATTCTATACAGAGGTAAATGAAATGTAATACATTCTAATGCGAAAACTGAAAAAAAGTTATAAGCAAGGGCTAGGCATTCAAGCTATTCTAGGTAGAAATATTCGAGCCTTCACGTAGAGGTAAAAAAGGAAGGGGGGGGGGGGGGTGCTTCCGCACGGAGTAAGGCTGATTGCTGGAGTAGTCATCTTCTCCAGAGCTTTCCTTAGCGCGCGAATAGTCCAGTGTATTTTTAGTGGCATTCTTTTGGCGCGTAGGCGCATACACTGAAGTGCATGGCACGTTATGCCAGCTGATCGTGCCTCTCACTTCTGTAAACCAGGATGTTCAAAGTCAGGTGCAGGCATATGCATTTGCATCGTAGCACTTTTTTTTTTTTTTTTTGGTGCAAACGAACCCAAAAGAAAATTAAATAAAACGGTACGTATAGTGCGATACGTACAATAGGTGCAAAATGGGAGATATGATACAATAGTGTCCTAATATTTTTGCGATGCACTGCTCTGTGCTAGAGTTCAGATTTTGTCGTCGTCGTCGTCATCAGCCTGACTACACCCACTGCAGGGCGAAGGCCTCTCCCATATTTCTCCACTTAACCCGGTTCTGTGCTAGCTGCATCCACTTGACCTCCGCGAACTTCTTAACCTCATCCACCCACCAAACTTTCTGCCGCCCCCTGCTACGCTTTCCTTCCCTTGGAATCCAGTTTGTTACCCTAAGCGACCATCGGTTATCCTCTCTTCGCACTACATGTCCTGCCCATGCCCATTTCTTCTTCTTAATTTCCACTAGAATGTCGGTAACCTGAGTTATTTCTCTGACCCACTCTGCACGCTTCCTATCTCTTAATGTTACCCCTACCATTTTTCGTTCCATAGCCCTCTGGGTTGTCCTCAACTTAAGTAGAACCCTCTTGGTTAGCCTCCACGTTTCAGCCCCATAGGTGAGTACAGGCAAGATGCAACTGTTGTATACTTTCCTCTTGAGCGATACCGGTAAGCTGCTAGTCATAATCTGTGAGTGCTTCCCAAATGCGCTCTATCCCAATCTTATTTTTCTTGTTATTTCCTTTTCATGGTCCGGATCTGCGGTTACTACCTGTCCTAAGTAGACATATTCGCCTACTACTTCCAGTATTTCGCTACCTAATGTAAACTGCTGTTCCTTTCAGATTTTGTGCTGAGTAATTTCTCGCTGCCTACAAGTCTGCCTAAAAACTGTCTGGAGGTCGTTTAATGCTTCTCCTCTGTGAATCCGACGCCGATGATGTTGGGGCAAACACAGAGAAAGGTTCACAAGCAGCATCGTCATACTAATTTCGCCGCAGAGGGATGATGCACACCTTTACCACACGGGGCCGGCTTTGTGTGTCTGCTATCGGTTTGGGCTAGACGGTCTCGCATACCTCTACATGCAGAACTCTAGCTTTGATTGTGTTGCTTTGAGTCTTTTCTAATGGCTACCCTACGCATACGCGGTCGCGCTCAGGAATACGTGCAACGGAGAATATAGGGCAGGTGTAATGACCTCGCTATGCAGCGCGAACACCATGGTACTGCGAAGCCATGCATTAAGGTGCCATTCGAAAGAGGTGGTCCCACTTTATCAGGTGGTCCCTAGAAGTTTGATTGCGTCGATATTCGTGCTTTACACTGCTGCGACGAACGGAATACGGTTAAGTAGACACTGATGCGTTGCTTTTCGAGCTATTGGGACTCTACATCTACACGGAAGGAAAAATAAAAAGGTTGAGAGAAGAAGTTTCCGCCTTGGATCTCAATATGTGAAAGCGGGTCCAATAACTCTCATAAATTCTCTCCCCATTTCTCTACTATCGTTCAAAGCATAAACGTGTGGAGAAGCAACCTAAAAGGGAGCGGATTACCTGCACCACGGTATTATTAACGCCCGCATGACTCCAAAGCGGTCGTCAGGCTATATACCAAGGGCAAAAAAAAAAAAATTAAACGTTTGGGAATAAATATAGGTGCGGAAATCGATGGCGACACGGCGGGCAGACATTCTGCCATAAGGCGATCGGAGCTCCTACGAGCGGAACGAACGAACGGGCTTGTCTCCGGTTGCCGCGAAGAGGTAAAAGGCAGAAAGAAAAGTCCTCGGCCCAAGGTGTCGCGCTTTGCGTCAACGGCGGCACGATCGGAACGGCAAAGAAGAAGAAGAGCTCCTTCTCGGCTCCGAGAGATCTTCGCCGCCTCGCCAGATCCACGAGAGGAGAAGCTCTCGGCGGAGAGGCTCTCTGCTTTTGTTTGAAGTGTGCGAAGAAACACAGAGCCGACGGCGCCAGCCGTCGAGGCTCAGGGGCGCAACGCTCGTAAATTCGACGCCGCACCAGAAGAAGCAGCCATTGAGAAGAAGGGAGCCGAAGAGAGAAGAGCAGTCGGATGAATCGGCTGAGACCGACGAACGGCTAGCGGCGCTGGGCGGAAGTGAGCGCCCTCCCACGGCCGTTTCCGGTGCGCCTTCGACGAGGGGAAATTGTCTTCCGGTTCCGCTCGCGAACGGCCATGGCCGCCGACAGCGTTGCGTCTTCGAGGCCGCGCGCGGATACTTGGCACACAAACCCTCCACCCTCCTCCCTGCGAGATCATCGATGCGAAGATCACCGGCGGGAGAAGGTCTCCTCCTGCTGACCACTCGTGCCCGTCGCGGTGCGAAAACGGACTACCTCTCTTTGAGGTGCCCGCCCGACTGCTGAGCCGACCTCCTTTTAAGGCCCTCACCCCCCCCCCCCCCCCCCTCTTCCCCCAACTCTTCATCGCCAGTTTTGAGGCTTTCCGGCGCTGCGTCAAAGATGATACCCGGTGTCCGAATACCAGCAGTTTCCGGTGTGAAAGATGGCCGTAAAAATGCAAGTGGATGGAAAACCCGGGAAAACTGCCGATTGCAGTTGCGACAAACGTTTTCGGGAATGTCATGTCAGTCATTGTTCGTGCGTTCTCATTTGGATCGTCAAGAGACTGGAAAGTCAGCAGGGCAGCGTTTGGCAAGACAAAAATTATGCAAGCAAAAAGGAATATGAAGGTGCCTAACGCCCAAAGAGAAGGAAGCTAATCAACCTGGCCGCCGACTTGTAAGCCAGAGGACGAACGAGAGCGCGAACGTGCGAACGAACGAATGAATTCCGCACTCGAAGCTTTTCTTTTCGTTCTATTTTTCTTTAAGATGTGCATAAAGGAATACCAGCCATACCTTAGAAGTTACTGCCCTTGAGTAATGATGTGCAGAATTTCAAACATCCCCTCACCTCATTCGCACCGTCGAACTTGCGTTCTTGTCTGTGCGCCAAGTGGCAATCTAGAACGGCCCAAAAACCTAACTCGCGACGCATACCAGTGTCATTCTTTTCATTCTCGTACTGTCGAAATATGCTCGGAAGCTGTGCCCTTAACAAATCATTGAAAATTGAAAGACACACTTTAAAGAAGGGACTGTGCGAGGCTGCATAGTGTCTTTGTACTTCGTTAAAGTCTCGGACTGGACAAAATCAAAGTAAACGAATGTGTGAAAGCTGCAGGCAAAGCATGCCAATTCGTTAGCGCTAGCATGTGCAATGAAGTGATCATCGAATAAAGCTATTTTGACATTCAAACTTCTGTGCAGCGCGTAGCGACGGGTTGGGAGCCTGATAACGTCATCTATGTAGGCGGCACATTTTTTAACGCAAAATACTTTCTCGTAAGAAAGAAAACTGACGGCATCAAAGGTAAAGGCCGTGAACGTGTTCTTTGGTGGCATCGGAATGCTGGCGCGCAGAGAGGAACGTGGGCGAAAGCAGTTAGAATTTGAGACGCCACAAACAATATCGTCATTGTGTAGTGTCTACGCATTGCTGTCGTGTAGTTAGAATAAGCCTGAGCAACGTCGTGAATGAAATGTTAAATATAAAATCAGTCGGTAAGCTTAAACAACCAGCATCATACATTCCAATTCCTGTACCTCTTCGAAGTTTGAGAAACCGTTTCAGGTTCCATTTAAGCCGTATATTTACCCGTTAACGTTGCAGTTCAGTGATCAAAGCTGAAAGCAAGTAGGCGGAATTTGGTAAGCCTCATCATTAGAGCAGACCATGCATTAATGTTCACTACACAAGCGCATATTTTTCTCCATTTCTTTCATCCTGCTGCGACTTCGCGACCGAAATTATGGAGCCTGCAATCATACATCCTCACGGGCTATATCTAAGCTATGACGATATTTTGTGTCTCATAAAAGATATTTCGGCACACGTGGGTTCAATACATTTGCGAGCATTCACAAATGTTGTCCTCCTGGAGGCCTAGACTTCCACCTTTTTACGGAGCTTAAAAGGGGCATGGGTGCTCACTGTAGCCAAGTAGAGGCAGCCCGCCGTCACTGCAACTGAAGCGTTGACTCCGCCCATTTGTTTATGGCGGTAGCCAGGGACTAAATGTCTGCAAGTCCCAATTTTTTGGCCGACAGTTTAATTTTGAGACAGACGTGTAAAAGATTGTCCTTCGCTCGCATCTAGTTGAAATTTATAAAGAAACTTTCCCTAAAAGAATTCGCTTGTGCACAATTTCAGGGCGTGGGTGTTAACTTCCAATAATTTCAACGTCCTGCAAAGAGACTACAGCTCGTGGTAGCACCGAACGAGTTGTTTTTTTTTTTTCTTCGCTGCCTGACATCCCCGTTTCTTCCATCATGATCTCTAGCTGCTCTTGTCAGGGAGCATGCTCAAGTAGGTCGCGCTCGTCTTAAGAAGGAAGAATATTTTTCAGCGAAATTCGCCGTTAAGCCTTGCGCGGTGGCACTGTGGCTCTGGGAGTACTCGTGCATGGAGTCTAATTCCATATGATCAAATGCCGACCGTCGCGTCCATACTTAGTCCCCCCCCCCCCCAAAAAAAAAAAATAAAAATAAAAAATAAATAAAAAATTAGGTTTTAATGTGCAAATGCACATTGTCGTCTCCGTCAACTTCCGGCGAAGGCGGCGATTGGCCGCACACGCATCCTGGCCTAGGTCGCACATTCCTGTGACCCATCCTCTACACCTCTCCCCTTTACATTCGCGAGTCCGCGATAGAGGACGTTGTTTCATTCGGCGTTTAATTCGCTGTTTGCATCATTGTAAACATTCACCTTAACGCTAAATCTGCTCAAGAGTAGCGCAGGTGCTACTTTCCGACGGTGAAGAAATACGCTGTGAAATATATTTCGCGAGGAATGCTCCGTAAATGGCCACGTGGAGGGTACGGCGACGCTACATGCCCACAGGCACGAGACGAAGAAGCAGCATCAGTAGGAAGAAAGAAACTGCTGGCTTAGATACAATGTGCTCAAAGACGACAGCTGACGGCTTCCACGCTTACAGCTCGACAACTCAAGCGTTGCAAACTTTCGAAGGCGTAAATTAAGCCAGCGATGAAGCGTCTGCTGCCAGAACGAATGAAGAGTATGACGAGAAAGAAGAGTCGACGAGTTTGTTGTAACCGAATGAAAGAAAAAGACGGAGCAAATAAACTCGGAGAACAGCGAGCGAGAGACCCAGAGAAGACACATTTCGGAGGGGAGTGAGGAAGCGCCGACTGGGCGGGAAAGTTGCCAGTAACGAAATGAACCTCGCCGCTGCAACGTGGGAAGAGCAGGTAAGGGGGGGGGGGGGGGGGGAAGGGGATGAGGGGGTGGGTAGGTGAGCGCCGAGGCGGTACGCTTTTGACGGAGCAAAGCGAGATGATTATTTCATCTGCAGCCTGACGACGACGTTCGAGCAGAGGGGAAGTTCGGGAGGAAAGTGGCGCTGCGATGGCGGGGAAGGAGGAGGAGGATGGAGGGAGAAGGGAGACAGCAACCGCGCGGAGGCCTTGCGCGCGCATTTCGACGCAGTGTCATTTCGGAGCCCTGCTGTGGCCCGGCCAGCCAGCCAGGCCGGCCTGCCCTGCCTCTGCTAGCGAGTCAGCGCGCGCTCCAACGGGCGGGCGGCCAGCCCGATTTCTCATTTCTAGGCCTGCGCCACCAAAGCAAGCCGCCCGTAGCGAGCAGAGCGTTTGGTTGGTGCGGCGGAGAGAGAAAAAAAAGAGGGGGCGCGCAAAACGCAGCCGCCCCCTCCCTTAGTGTCCTGCGTTTTCACCTCCTCTACTCCCCAGCATGCTTTGCTGACGAAGGCCGTTCTGAGCGGATGCCCTGGCGTGTTGGGCCACTATTGCGTCGCACTAGCGCGTCTCCTTCTCTCATTCTCTCCCCTACACTTCCCCACGTTCGTCCTCAAACCTCGACGGCCACTGGCGAAGCTCGTTTCCCCCTTTGCTTCGCCGCATTTTGCACCCGACGCTTTCAGCAGGCTGTTCTTTTTGGTCCTCACTGCTTTTAGGTTTCAGGTACAATTTCGTATTCCTGTTCTCTTTCTGTCTTCTTTAGCCGTCGCCACGGATCTCGTCACGGAAGGAAGCAATCTTTCATTTTGGGCCGGCGCTCATTTATGAAATGAAATGTGCGCGCAGATGGCACCGAAATGGGACTCTTTCTCTCTCTCTCTCACTCGACCGGTGCGCGCGCTTCTCCACTGATGGCGGTAGATGAAGGCCGCGGCCCATCTTTGCCGTTCCTATATGGCTGCGCACTCATTCCGCAGCACCGTACGTACACAGTCGAGCGTCATCGCGCAGATTCAGTTATAGTTAGGCGCGCAGGCCTGCAGAGCTCTGCGTTTCTTCAGCACACGCGCACCGGTCGAAATTCATATCGGAGCTCATCCCTCCATGCCCATTCGTATCACTGGGTCTCTCAGTATGTCTGGAGATCGTTTTGGGCACGAAACGCAAGGCGCTGTCTGGCACCGCTTACAGCGGCTCAAGGCTTCCTTTCGGCGCGTGGTAATAAAAGTTGCTCTTGGGTATATCTGGTTAAGGGTGCGCCCTATAAAAACATTTCCAAGGTCATTGCTGTTAGACTGGATAGCACAGATGTAGGTCGTGAATGTCTTTTGCCGCAATGGCTATGAAAAGTACTTCCCGCGGTGCAAACGGTGACGTCGGGATCCCGTGTGGAGATGCGTCTCTGCTATGAGGACCATGTCGTCCAAGTTTCGTCGTTGAGAGATCTAAAATACATTTTTTTCTTCATTAGAAGCAGCCGCGTCCATATCAACTAGCCAATAATTGACCTGCTTATTCTGGCATCTCATGGCTTCCGAAATGACCAACGTTTCGTTGAAAATCTTAATTATTTTTGTAATGACGACGAACACGTAAATCAATTCCTACTCGCTTTCAAAAAGACGTGAAAACGAGCTCTAGAATTCTGTCCTGCTCCTGTCATACAAAATAAACACGTCCGCTTTCATCGTCGTCATCATCATAATCACTGTCGTTGTCTTGCAACCCAGTGATCGTCATCCCAGCTGCGTCCGTACCAACACGCACGCCGCTCTGATAACCCATCAACGAATACTTTCTACCCTCAGCAGTCTCTGTATACCATGCTGCTTTCCTTTCGTCGAGAATCCATCACGTCTACTCTGCAGGAAGATCTCTCGCCTCTTCTCCACATTGCGCGACTTGCCAAGTGACGCTTCGCTTGTTTGATTTACCTATCCTATCCTAACATAACTCACCCTAACCTAACCTAAGCTAACCAAACTTAAATTAACCTAACATGACATACCTAACCTAACCTAACCTAACAAAAGCTAAGCTAGCTAAGCTAATCGAACCTAAGCTAACCTAACCTAACCTTTATTAACCCAACTTAAACCATAGAGTGGTGGTGTAGTGGTTAGGGCGCTCGACTGCTGTGCCCAAGGATGCGGAATCGAATCGCGGCCGCGGCAGCCGCTTTCTAATGGAGGCGAAAAGCAAGGCATCCTTGTGCTGGGCGATGTCAGTACACGTTAAAGAGCGCCAGGTGGTGGACATTTCCGGAACCCTCCACTACAGCACCTCTCATAACATGAGTCGCTTTGAGACGTTAAAAACTATAAACCATGAACCGCAAATATTAACCTAACCTTGATATCGCAGTTTTCAACGAATCCGCGCTTTAAATTATACGCAAAGGGCTTAGAGGTTTGTGATATTTTATAAATGACATAATACAAAATATCACGAACTCGAGGCCGCATTACGAAGCATCACAGGATCGCTGTGGCCAGCAAGTACTCGTGCTCCTACATATATGCTAACGTCAACACGCTGACAGAGATTCGAACGACCATAATGTCGTGGATACTTCGCTCCAGCTTTCTTATAGACAAGACTTTGCGAAGGCCTTCGTTCCTTTTTACATTATAACGCGTACAGCTCGCTCGGTCGAAAAGGCATCGCCGTCACCGTGACCTAGATTTTAGAAAAGCCGAAAAATCAGCAATTTATCAAATAAATTTCTTGTCACTGGGGTGCGAATCCAGGGCCTTTGTATGACAGGTGGGCACGCAACGTATAGACCGCGAAGGTTTTTTTCTTTAGTTCTCGGAAAAAGGTGGGCGGTAGCAAGCATGTTAAATGGGCGCCTAGTGAACGTGTTGCGGTGTGTTTAATTTTCAACGCGTGTCATGGTATGCGTACTGACGTTATAGTAAAAATTACTTTAAACATCTAAATTTAAACGGTAAAAATAAATAAATGCGCAATAAAAAAGCGGCGTTAAAGTCGCTGTTGTGTCTGCTGCTAAGGCGAAGCCTAAGCGTCCTCGTAATTTTTTAACATTGCTGTAAGATGGAACAGTGCTATGTCAATTCAAGGAGACCCACTTGTTAAAAAAGAGAAAATCGGCCAGTCTTTGCTACACCTAATTTAACTCACTGCAGGGATGCATGCACCTTGCATTCAGAAGCAAGGAAGAGCACAAACAAGGATGCCACTAAAGAAGCCTTCCTCTTGTCATCACGCCAATTGTAGCACCTGCATCGCAGCAGCGACGACGTAGGTTACGACACAGAATCCTCGCCTGTTATCTGTGCCTCAGAGAAAGCATGTGTCATGATTTCTGTTACTATCCAATTGTGTCGCGCGTTTCAGTTAAAGTGGGTCTGGCGGATGTAAGCAACAAAGACGTCACGGCAAACCACACATACAAAAACGTGCACACTATAAAAAAAAAAAGAGCAACCACCGCAAGGATCTGTGCCCGCAAACTAGAGCCTGGGCCAAGGAGGCGGCCAGCGCATGCTCGAATGCTCCAGAAAACGCATCATAGAGAAACACGCACCGGGTGGTACGAGATGACAAAAAAAACAACAAAAAAAAAAACAAACAGTATTTTCAAGGAGTTTCTTTCCGGTCATCTACGCGGTGATATTGTGCATTAAAAAGAAAGGACAAAATTTATGCCTCGTATAGAGCCTTTTGATGAACGCTTTCTTAAGAGGTGAACGCGAATGCTTATCAGGTCCATACCGCACACACCGCGCATTCACGAGGCCCCCTTTCTTCAGTTTTAACCAACCAACCTTCAGGGCCTATGAAGGATGTGCATGCCCTTTTCAGAATCACGCGGTCCTGAGTTCGATTCCCGCCCTACCCAAATTAACCCAATTTTATTTCCTGCTCATCGTTTTCTTTCGGTTACACGAACCTCAATAAGACGTTCGGCGTGATTTGAAGTATTTGTTTTTCGCCTGTTCTTGAAATAATACAGCCTAGTTGACTTAGTCATTTCCCAAGCGTGTGAATGATGGACGAATGGGTATGCATTCATAGCTGTCATGAGAATTGTAGCTGTCATCAAATTACTTGCATGCTTCCTGAGGGTGTCCTTGCACGATAAGGTACTGAGTCGCACTCTGGCTCTTAATTCATATCTTTGGTAATTAACGTACCACGTCTCGCAACTTCCATTTCTCGAAGTGTGGGGTAGACAAACGGAACCGTGTTTGGTGTCCTTCCCGTTTCGCCTTCTTCGTTCCTTTCTGCTTTCAACGAAGTCACCGATGTGACAACTGAGTGCAGCCCCGTAGGTTTCGCTTGCCATATCGCCCAACCTCGCCGCTAACATTGCTGCTCCTGCTGCCGCCACTGCCTATCCCGCTCACTATACCGTTGTGCACTATGTGGGCGCTTCGCGCGCGCGCACCGTCCACCCACGAAAACGGACACCGACGGCTTTCCATCGATTGGCTGCCCCTTCTCAGAGCCGGACTCTGTCCGAGAAGCCGCTGCCTTCTAAGTGTGCTGCTGCGGCTTCGGCGGCCTGGGCTACAAGGGAAGGCGCAGGAGGGACGAGGGGGAGGAGGCTAAATATAACGGCCGCTTCTCTGCGATCATCTCTCCGCGCTCTGGCGCTCTCTTCTCCCCTGGCCGCTGCTTTGGCGGCCCATCGGCTCAGCCTCTCGATCGGCGAGCACCGATAATGGTGCCAATGATGGCCGCCTCCTTCTCCTCACCCTTTCCTCCTTTTCCTCCCCCTTACGCTATAGCGCCGGTGCTCGTAGTCGGGTTCTTCTCCTCCGACTTTGACTGCTTTCGATGTCCGCCCTTTTCTCCGCCCGCCAGCTAACCTGGTGGGACGCGAAAATGACGGACGCCCGCCATAAACGCTTCTCCCTCGCATCCTCCCTTTTTCCCGCAACATCTTTTTTCCCCCCTCTCCCAAAGCCTTCATACGTTTTCCTCCTTTATGAGAAGCTTTACCTCCGGTTCTCTCGTCCGAGACCACATATCTAGTGCACCGACAGCAGTCGCTCAGAGGTTGTTCGCAAGGTCTCTCTCTCTGTCTCTCTCTACCTCTCTCTTTTTTCTGTTCACTTCTTCGTCCAGTTATGTTCAGCTGTATTCCACGCGGTCAAACTTCTGACTAGTCACTCGGCTTCAACCGCTGGCCAGATCTCCCAACTGGAACACAAACAAGAAAGTTCCTCCGTACGTACTTAGCTCTGTGTTATGCTGACAGTCCCAGGTCACCACTGCCTCTGTTTCGGTCATCCTTTCTTCTTTCTTGATTTTTTTCTATCTTGCATCCACGTAACAGGTACGCGACCGGAGAGTGCAGTCTTCGCCTCGTTGCCGTATTTGCTCTGGTCGCTAATGATGCCGTTGCAAGGCCGAACACAGACGGACCAAGAAAAGCTAGTATCCCCCACCTTTCGCGGAGTATATTAGAGTATCTTCTTTTCCCTAAGCTTCGTGATGAGGGTTTTGCCGATCCAGGAAAGTTCCTCGCGGCCTGATGCCCAATGCGACTAAATTTGATGAGCGGTAAAAAACGTTAAAAGGGTAGAGAAAAACGAAACGGCAAATAGACGAAAGGCCTGACGCAGAGAAGCGGAGAAAAAACGTGGGTGCATTTTTGCGGGCCGCACAAACAAAACACGTGATCGCGCAAAAGACGCAAAGGTACGAGAGATTGTAACATAGTGGCAGGCGCAGCATTTCTCAAGTCGGTGGGGAATGCGCCGAATACGGATCACCTGCCCGACCAGTGACAGCTGAGAAATGATATCAGCCATTTCTCGCGCGATGCGTCTATACGCTTTATTATTTCTTTCTTTTTATTGTTTTGCGTGGGAAATTGCGCTGACGCCTCTTGTGCTTTCAATCGTAATCGACTCCGGGCAGAACACTCGATCCAATGGCGTGCTCGCTTCTATAATCAGCGTTGCTGCGTACTTGTTCGTCGTGTGCGTAATTGCTTTGTCCTTGTGATATGAAAACAGCCTAAATGCCCATGATGCGATTTATCCAACTCGTCCTGCTCTCATCTGGTAGGTGAGCCAATGCCGACGGCGCGTTTAGCAAGCCTAGTGAGTGTAACGAATCGCAGGAGGGAGGGGCTATAATCGGCGAAAACTCGGCGACAACTCAGCGACAGCGTTTCCTAGCAATGAGGTAAGGCTGCAGTTGCGGATGGTCTTTAATTTTGTCATTCCGTCAGGTAACTCGGCCGCGCGGCGGTGCGCCTGGCCACTTGCAGAGTGTAGCTCTCCCAGCGATAACTTCATTCCGTAATTGGAGCTTCTGACGCCATCTGTTGAAACTTATATATTAGGCGTGGCTAGCAAATCTGATGTAGTTAATAAGACTTTTCTCGACTTCCAAAGCTAAAAGTTCGCAGTTCTTGTATAATTACGTGACAAATGTTGAACATATAAAATGCTGTTTTTTTTTTATGTGTGAGAAAATTAATGCAGTCGAGCATACTTATAACGGTCGGAGCTATTGGCCTTGACTTAGCTCAGCTAGGCCAGGATATAAGTAGCGGAAGCATGTATAGCTGGCGCTGGGCTGCCTACTCCTCTCCAATCCAACCTAATCCCATCCAATTCAGAGTAATCCGATCCAGTCCAATCTAATCTAGCCCAATCCAATCCTGTCCAATGCTGAGTACACGCTCGCCTGAAATGCGACGCTGACTAGGCCGTCATCATCACTACTGCCTTTCTCACTCTGGAGAAGAAGAATTAAGGTGCGCTACTCACTAAAGTCTAGCTGTTTTATTGTTGCATTAAAACGAGGGATCTTCTGGTTGCTTCTTGACTGCGGATGGCGCAGCGAGCGTGCAGCGTCCGCCAGCTGCGGCGGTTGCTAGGCAACGGCTTTGTGCCTCTGGAATGGAAGAACTAAATTGGAAGAACTGGAATGGGAGATAATGGGAAACACACCAAGAAATATTTTCTCAGAATTAGAAAACTTTTTGGCTTGAATGAATTCAATCTATCAAATCGCTCACAAAGAGACCAAATACTAACGCCCCCCTCTTCCCCCCCTCCCCCCTTCTCCATCAATCGTATTGACCGCTCGTGAATTTCATTTTTTTTTAAATAAGTGTAATCAGACTCTACAACTCTAGCCACCAGCTTGGCCGTTTATCAGCTTCATCGCTAGTTAGCCTCAACGTAGCGAGCGCGCTTTCTGTCGCCAGTCGGAAAGCGGACGCTCTTTCAGTTTCTACGCAGCGTTGCACGAAACCGCGCTCTCAGAGAACAGCAGAGCAGCAGAGAATCAGTCGGGGCGAAGAGTCCCCGGCTGCCTGCTCCCACCCTGCGGCTCGAACCCTGTTTTTCGTGCGCGTCGACTCTGGTCGCAGCATTTCAGCTGCGTGACGGCAGCAGGCGGCAGCGGTATGACGCCAATCGAGTGCGACGGACAGAAAAAGAGAGCCGCTCCGGGTAACGAGCTAACCATCTGTCAGCCTCGCGCTGGCCCCCGTCAGCCATCCCTGGCCGGAGGACGTGATGCATTCGCTGGAACCACGAAAGCTGATACCGAGGGCTCATTATGTGCGACAGCGTGTGCGCGCACGTGTTGGCGCTCGCACTTTGCAGGGCGAGAGGTTGCTTGCGGCAATCTTGCGGCAATGCACATTACTTGCTGTACACGTGTCTTTAGAGCACAAGCACGCGGACGTAAACAAGCGTGGTCATGCACTGTGCACTTTAACGCACGTTACTCGCACGATGAGTGTGGACGGAAAATCGAATTCGTGTCGGCCGAGGAAAGGTACCCTGATGCCAAGATAAATTGGTCTGCAGTAAGAGTAACTGCAGGATGGCGGTACCTACTTTTAACCGGCGGGACGTTTCGGCTCCCGCCTATTATTCGAAAAATTTATGATGCTGTATTCTTGAGCGCTCGTCCTCTGTCCTCAGAGCCGCTCGCCATATCGGCCTGGTCCGTTTCCCTATAGCCAAGGCTTTTAACAGAGCTAGTTGGGCACTGGATCCAGACAGTGTGGCTTGCGCAAAAGGAACACATACATAGACAAAGAGAGAAGACATGACTAGCTCTTTGTGTTAGCTACTATGTCTGGATCCACATAGCAGACCGCAGAGTGATTACTTAGGTCAACCTTTTTGCGTTCCTTATGAATATTTCTTTATTTATTTATGCATACTGTTAACCCTTAAAAGAGGGTAATTACAGGGAGAAGGGATAAACAATACATACAAAATCAATAATGCATACTAAAATTTTAACAATGACAAAATTAACTAACAAACATATTTATTTGGAATTATACACGCGCCATCTCAAAAAATCTGTTATGCTGGAACAAGTGACACAGAAAGTAAAAACGCGCCTACAATGTAATAGGAAGCGATGTACAGGCAACTTATTGTTGGCATTCATTAAACTATTGGCTGCGCCTTGTCTGAAATGCTGTCTTATTGGAACTTCGTACAAAATGAGCGGGCAGCTTATTCCAAAACACTGTTATATCAGGAAACATATATACGTTTTAGGGGAAAAAAGAAACCATCACTCCATCTAGTTGCCGGGTACATGTGCACTGTGTTGGGTGTTTGAAGATTTAGACATGTTCGAACATTTTGTTCTATGCTCTACGTCAAGACTGAGGCGATTGCCGCCTGCATATTTATTGGTACTCGATATGCTCGAATGCATGTAAGCATGGACTCTCCGTCGGCAAAGACTCCAGGGCTGGGGCTTCTGTGACCTATAGAATGTACGATGGCACAGTGATCGTTGGCGCTCGTTTGTCCTCTAGCTAAAAGCGTCGCAGTCATTAAAATATTTTACAATGCAGCTATCGGTAGCGAAATGCCGCAAAAAGTGTTATCAAAACCCTTTCATCTAAGTTGCGGTTACCGTATTTTCCGCTTCAGCGGAGGCTAAAGCTGCGAGTATACTTTCCTTGGCATGTGTGTGTCCCTTTCGGTTTATCGATTCCTTTTTGTTGATACTTTTTTGTGCTTTCTGTGATCCTGGCTTACATTGGGGAGGAGGGAGGCAAAACTCTGCTGTGTATCTTGAAGAAAAGTGTCCGCTAATGCTAGCAGTTACTTGCCAATGTCTAGAATGCGAAACAGTTCATTGCTGTAAGCATAACAGGCACTGAGGAGACGAATATTGAATGCAGGATGGTACCGGTCAAAAGAGGATACTTTATTCCTCATAGGAGTTACATCGCTTATTGCTATCCGCGATGCTAACACACAAAGATACCAGGTAAAAAAATCACGGTCGACTGGTGGGATTACGAAAATGGTGTGACTTGAAACTTATTTTGGTTATCGTGTCTGCGATGCTTTCTCTCTTCTTGAAACTTAGCTTACGTAAAGATTCTGAATTCGGAATCGCCTATATGGCTGCGTGCTCAGCACTGCAAAGGAATGATATAGGAGCCATACTGACACGAACCAGTCGTTAAGCGTCGTACACTGCAACGATGACTTGGACTCTTTCAGAAGTGAGGGCGCGCAGGGATAAATAACTTTATGGTTAGCTTCAAACATATATTCGTAATGCATGAAGATTAGAGGGTCCCCGAGAGGAGCCTCAAAAAGTACCATTCCAATACCTGCATTGTGGGGAACAAATCCAACTGACTGTGCGTGCCGCGTAAATACACAGAGGCAAGCCGATAGTTTGCAGACTATTTCTTGAAATTGCCATTCATGCGCCACGCGGTGACCACCTGTGCCGGTCTTCTGCTAGAACTTCTCCTCTGAACACCATAAGGGACGCGTTTCTTCACCAGGAAAGGACTATCATTGCCTCGTCAAAGACCCTAGCTAAGGAGGTGTGGTGCACTCCAAGCAAGAGGCTGTGGCCTATCTAGCTTCTTTTTACTCACCCTTGTACTGTACAGCTGTGGCGGAGGAGCAAGAGGGGAAAAAAATGGTACACTACCAAGCCTGATTGCCATGGTGACGTAATAGCGGGCGGTGCGCGATACAGGTCTGTCCTCTGTATCTTCTTGCTTTGCCCGGTTTATGAGTTGAGACGGAACAAGTAGAGGCTGTCTGAATTGCCGATATCTCTAGTGCTACAAGGCCGAGATCGAAAAACGGTAGATTGGTTGTCGATTCAATGTCTGTCAGTATCGTCGGGGTTTCTTACCTTCGGTTGAACTCTTTCAGTGCCATTTTAAAGGTCTTCGAGTAGGCACCAGAGTAGTTTTGGCAACAAAAAAGCGTTCAGGTTCTGGCCAATGATAATAATATCACAGTGGGCCTGAATGTGGGCACGTTACAAACGCAGTGTTCGGCCGCACGATTAATGTGCGCCTGACCTGTGTGACGATAGCCCTCTAATTGAGGAGGGAAATTGTTTTCTATATAAATGAGGCATATCTATTAAGGCAGAAATTTGGGCAAGTTGAAAAGCTTATACAGGTGACAGGTAATAAACTACTGTCTTCTGCGAAATACTCCCCCCCCCCCCCCCCCCCCTTCTTGCACTAGCAGTCGCCCTCGCTCACAGAGATGTTACTGGGGAAATTACGGGGGAATCAAGAAAGTTTTTTACCTAATATTGCAAGATGCTCAAAAAGTTAGTCATCACGTTTAAACGAAAAATAATCTTAGGAAAAAGATAAATTTCAAGCTATCTAATCAATCTATCTGTTACTTAATATACCTTTATGAATATACGCATTGGCTTTAGGAAATTTTCTCTCGTGACTTTCTCTTGGCTCGTGACTCTATGGGGCCATTTATTTAACCTACACCAGCTACACCAGTGTAGGAAATCCCCAATACCTACAATGAAGTTTTGCTGCACTGGTGTAGCTGGTGTAGAATAAAAAAAAAATGGCCCTTATATTTCGCTCGGTTACACCGACAACGGTGACGTGACTCGACCACCGAACGGGCGCATAAGAGCTACGCTCTAAATGTTTGCCTGATGAAGCAGCGACGTGACGTAGACATGACGTACTTCACGGCCTCCGCCCGTGAAGGATGATTTCACTGGCGTGTCGCCCGGTCTGATGAGAGGAACCGACGCGTAAAGGGCATGGCAGAGAGAAACGCGGTGAAATCGCTCGGTCGCGGCGACTGGGGTTCTAACGACTTTTCTTATTTTTCTTCTTCTATTTCCTTTTTCTTTTTGCGGCAGCGCCCAAGCGGAAAGAGCTACAGAAGATTTTCTGTTGTCACAACAGAATTTCTGGGCGGCTTCCCATAGTGAACTTGACGTGACAACAGAAATCTTTGTAGTAACGTCAAAGTTTTCTGTAGTTACAACAGAAAAGCGATACAGAAAAGTACTACAGAAAAACTACAGAACTACTGGAAAGTACTACAGAAAGTGCCGTCGTGTACGATCGGACTACGTAATTTTTTGTCGTATTTTGGACACAGTTTTGTAGGTTTCTCGATTGGGCGCGTTTTGGAAACGACGCCTGGCAACCATCGGACTGCAATCTTTCAATCAGCGGGTGATCAAGGGCCCTTCGATGGCACGAACCCGAGTGGCGACATCGACAAAATCACCCAGGAAGGCATATGCAGCGATTGGGATCCGATCCGTGACTAGGAAGAAGTTATTGCTATTTTTCGCGATGTGCTGCAGACGTCTCTATGCCCGTACTCCAAAGAAGAGGGTCCCGAACCTAGCAATTTACACACTGCATAACACCACGCACGTCTAGCACGTTGCCAAGGAGGAGAAGGCGTTGGATGCGCGCGCCCGCTCACAAATTGAAGTCTCAGCTCTCGAACAGTTTTCTCGCTCGCTCGCTCTCTTTTTTTTTTAGAATACCCCTCGTGCCTCTCAGATAGGCGAGTGTTTTGCTCGCAACAAAAGAGAGGCCCACATCTTCCCAATACTTCACGCCTGAGGTGTATAGTTGCACCCTGTTTGTGTGCTTGGGCGCTCGGCTTGGCTTGGCTTCCTGTTGCGGCTGCTGGGCGCGATCCCGGTCCATTGTGCGCGGATAAAAATGCTTCGGGCGCCCGCAGCCGCTCGCGGTCCGGGCTCCGAATGCAGCCAGCGCAAATGTGTCGATAGCGGCCGTGCGAGCGAGTAGGAGAAATATAAACGCATGCAGTGCTACTTCGCACCTGCGCCGGATGTCGGTTGCTCGCGCAACAACAGCGAAGGCGAAGTACGGATGCATTATACATAAATACGTACCTGTTTACCGCGGCACGTTAGCTAAAAATAAGCGCTCCGTGGATATGTTAGCACCCCTTTTGATGAACACACACACACACACACACACACGCACACACACACACACACACACACACACACACACACACACACACACACACACACACACACACACACACACACACACACACACACACACACACACACACACACACACACACACACACACACACACACACACACACACACACACACACACACACACACACACACACACACACACACACACACACACACACACACACACCTACCCCAGGCTGGGAAGCGCGCTTTACCCTGTTACAGTTTTATTTATTAAAGCTTTCATATAGCCTCGGTACATTTGTCGCCGTGTTCGCGAGCGGAGCGTGCTTTTGTTGTGTGTGATTCGGTGTTATAACCAGCAACTGTTAGAGCTGGCTTGCATGCGCTTTAGAAGGTTGCGTATGCGTTTGCTGGAAGGAAGCTTTCAGACGATACTAGTGAATTTTTGATATCTTATCCTCGATTTTAAAATCCTCAAAATTGTTTAAAAGCGCTTCGTGGATAGAAACATGAGTTACATTTATGCACAACAAGGCACGGAGAAGTTTGCGCCATCCTGCGTTTTGAACAAATGTCCGGACATCTAATTCGCCAATAAATGAATGAGGAAACGTTTATAGAGTGGAGAAGATGCTATAGCATCGTGTATGGTATGGTATGTCCCTGCGCGCGTAGTGGAAGGTGTAAAAATGAGGTATAGGCAGAAAGCGAGTCCTCAGCTGGTTCTTAAGGTCATCCTCGGACCCCTACTTGCAGCTTACGGCTTCAGCGCGCAAGCCACGAGGCCGAACTGCAGCGTGTCTCTAGGGGGGAATGCTGGACCGCACCTTAATGTTGCGAGGGACATCTCACGAAAAGGTAGTATGCTAGTTGACGCCAACTGTGACGTCAGCTTTGCTGGGAGAAGGAACGGTTCGCTAGTGTTCTCGTAGGGCTTTGTGCACAAGCGAACCTTGAGGCAAACTGAAAGAAGAAGTGAAGAGATGCAGCGCTATCGATAGAGAGAACCCTCGTGTAAAGTAAACCCAAGTGCTTATTATCGGCTGTTTATTACGAAACCAGTATCAAGAAGAGGAACGCTGTTCGACCACATATATTCAGCTATATATATATATATATATATATATATATATATATATATATATATATATATATATATATATATATATATATATATTCTTGGCGGAACTTTTTGCGACCAGGGACAGTAATGGGCAGTCAATATTTGGGTCATGGACATTTCAGTGAGTGTTTAAATTATGGGCCCAGTCTGTGACCGCTTTTTCTTGCCCTGATATTAATGACACTCGAAGAATGGGTTACACAGCGCAGAGCAGACAGGCAAATTGACAAACTACGAAAGTAATATGAATCCAATGGTAACGAATAAGACTAAATGTTGGGAGGAGGCGGAGCTCCAGTGGTAGTACCGCGAAACTACGGGCATAGCCTTCTCCAGCCTTGCAAGCGTGCTTCGCCACATTATTATATAGGTGCGGTGAAGCCCACCTTGTGCTCGAAGCTTGCGTTTCAATGATTGCTTTGGTACTTCGCTTCTTCCCAAAAAACTTCATTCATTCATTCATTCATTCATTCATTCATTCATTCATTCATTCATTCATTCATTCATTCATTCATTCATTCATTCATTCATTCATTCAACTGCGCATTCTTCCCTTCATTGCTGCCTTCTTTCCCCGTTTCTGGTAGACGTGTTTATTTTTTTTGATAGAGAGAAACGAGAGATAAATGCTCTCTAGACGTGGCGAGATGCTGTAGCCTGGGATTGCGTATTCAGTACTGCACGCAAATATGGCTTGCATGTAAAGTCATTAAGGCGGGAACAAAATTGAACGTAACGTTTACTGTCGTTTAACTAGATGCCCACCTGTCTATATAAACGAAATTTCAAGGTCTTGGTAAACCTGGAACGCGGATTTACATGAAGAACACCACATAGCGTCGCGCCGGATTTTTTTCTCTTTCTCAAGTCCGCGCCTGTTCGTACACCTTCAATTTACTCTATAAAGTTTTTACATTTCGAATAGCCTTAGATTATTTGCGCGTATAACGAGTGTTGCAACGCTAAACGCGAACCGTAATACGCTTCTATCGGTTAAATTACTCGCTTAATCGCTCTGAAATTCGACACACAGATAGCATGCAACAGTCTATCGTTTTCAGTACCAGCTCGGATGATGTCCTTGCCTAAATTGATCAGAATTAATTCGAAATCTGCTTCGCCTGCAGTATTGACGACCCACACGAATCCTTACAAATGGTGCAGACGAGGCGCATTTCGAATTAATTCTGGAATAATTAGGTAAATGTACATCAACCAAGCTGGCATTAAAACTGATAGACGGTTATATGCTACCTGTGTGCCGAATTTCAGCTTAAATACGCGAGCGATGTAACCGAGAGAAGAATATTACAGTTCGCGTTTAACTTAGCAACAGTCGCTATGCATACGAGATTACATATTATGCGTATGTGAGCATCATCGCCATAAGTCTGCGCTTCACTGCAAGGGAAGGCTTCTCCCGCACCCCTATAACCATCCCTGACTAATGTGAGCTGCGGTAATCTTGTTTCCGCAAACTTCCTAATCTCATCCATCCGCACAACTTTCTGCCGCTCTTGCTACGCTTTTCTCCCCTTGGAATTTAGTATGTAACCCTTGGCGATCATCGGTCACCTTCCCTTCGCAATGCATATCATTCGCATGCCCATTTCTTCTTGATTTAGATTAAGGTATCCTTGACTTGCATTTGTTCCTTGGCCTACAGTGCTCTCTCCCAGTTCTTAACGTAACACCTACCGTTGTCCTTTCCGCATCTCGCTGCGCTGTCAAGTTAATCGCAGCCCTATCCGTCAGCCTCTAAGTTCCTGCTATGAATGTGAGTACCGGCAAGACGCAAATGCAATATACGTATACGAATATATCCCTATACGCGTCGCCTAAAGCACTGCCCATCAGCATGCTATATAGACCTATACAAAGCAAAAGAAAATGATATACATCGAGTTTTTTCCTTGACATTGCGCCGCTTCCGCAGAGGGGCTCGCTCGTGCATAGACGCATCAGAATGCCTTGATAGAGTCACTAAAGGGACCCTGATGGCTCCGCTCTCCGGACGACTGTAGGTGGCAGCACCCGAAGTGTGAATGCGCGGTGGGCTGGGTGCCGCCGACACCTCGCGACGGCCTCTTTCTTCGTAACGGGGATGGGCGGTACCGTAAACATCCGTCTGTTACTGGAATGGGAGCGGCAATGTGACACCAAGAAGAGGACTAAAAAAGGGATGCTTTATCCGAGTATAACGCGACCACAGGCACACGTCTCTTTAAGGTATATTAATTAGTACCGGAATTCCAGGCTTATTGGCTGCTATGTTTTTGGTTCCAGCGGTATCAATTTGCTTGAGGTGCTGATTGCTCTGATGTTACTTCAGAATAGTGAATGTCCTTGCAAAGCTATAGGACCACAACTTCGATTTGTTAAATGTGTAAAAAAAATGAAAACAACTAGGATGACACTAAAGCTTCTTGCCTACCTCTTCATCATTGTAACAGTAAGGGGTTCAAGCCCTACGCGATCACTGACCACGGTATTGCATCATGAGAGTATCTACACTAAACTGGTCAGTATAGCCTATGATGCAAAATGCTTATGGGTCAGAATGTCGCCACAAGTTGTCACCGAGTATTTTGATGAAACGCGCACACGTCTACTCGCGTAAGTTCTACTGTTACGATACCAACATCGTAAACACATCAAGCTATTTGATACATCCAGGACAGTTAAAAAGATGAAACAATATCTCTCTGACGTTTGCTGTTGTTCAAGGTAACGACGGGATAGCGACGGTTGTACTATCAGTATTTCGCTTTTTCCTGCACTGAATGACAACGCACGCTGCAAAACTAGCATGTTGTATGCGGCCCGGCGTTACGTTGTGACAACAAGCGACATCGTCTAGAGCTCCTATTCGTTTAACCGTCGCTTTAAATTTCGCTCTGTCCAGTGGAACAGGGAACGTTTCGTTAAAAACGGACGATGACGCCAGCTGTGACGGAGACGCCGCCAATTTCGGCGATAATCTCTCGGTACATTTCGGTGTAGAAACAAAGCAAAGATTGCAGGTACATCCGCCAAAGGTTGTGTCCGACCGTCGCAAGAGGAGCTACTCAAGTAGAACGTAGAATCCTCCCAATCTTGCTCTTCCTCTACTTCTATTGTTCCAATCAAACGAGGGGCAACACGGATAACCTGCATCCTAGCAACGTGGCCTGTGTTCCCGTTGAAGTTGAAGTTTAAAGCTTATTCTCAGTTCCCTCTGAGGAAGAAACAACATCTAAAATGGCGAGAATTGGGCCTAGTTGGTTATTCATATTGGTTTCACCGCGCTAACACATTGCACGACCGTGGTCCGTGGTGTTTGTCTTTTCTGTCGTGCAATGTGTTAGCGCGGTGAAACCAACAAGAAGAAACAACAACTAATGCACCCTGAAGGAAGGCTTATTTGTGTAGGCACAGGTGATCGTTACTTTTATCCGGCAAGTAAGCTTTTGGACGTGCTGCCATCCAGCATGTATATCTGAGCAATGCGGACGGAAAAGACGTCGGCTGCATTCTTGCATTATAAAAGGTATTCCTCTTATAAGCGGGTATTCACGGTACGCGCCCGTCAGTGGCACGAACGGAGGAGGAAGAGGGGTAGATGAGGGGGTGACTGAGTTGAGGAGGAAGGTATAGAAATGGGGGCGGGGAGGGTGAGGGGGTGAGAGATCGTGGCGGCGGCAGCATAGTAGCAGCATCCGCCATGAGTCACGATCCGCACGACGGCGGACAAAGCGTCGGTGTGCGCGCCGGAATCGATGCGCCAGCGGCATGGGACCGCCGCCGCGTCGCCGGGGCTCCGGCAGATTTGTTACCCAGCGAACCGTCCTCCTCCTGGCGGGGTGGCGGCGGCCGCGCCTTTGTGCTTCGTGCAAGCGTTGCCTCTGCTTTGCGACTCAACCACACCAGCAGTTGCATGCACTGTAGCTACCAACGAGCCCGCGTCCGGACTTGGAATGCTCGGAGCTTGGAAGGCGAATGCTCTAAGGCGAGCATGCAGTTTAATGCATGTAATAGGTTCGAATTTTCACTTTCTCGCATACAAAAATTTTTGAGCGATAGCGGTTAATCCCGCTTTCTGCGGTGGCGCCAATGTCTGTGGCTTCCGCTGAATCTGGCATTCCACATTCTAGTAACCACTCTGTGAGCTTTTTGTTTTCTTTTTGTAAGTAGCAGGTTAGCTAGTACGCGTACGGACGCTTTGTTTTGATAAAGACCGCCCACGTCTCTGCAAGCATGCTGTGCACGCACAGCCAAGTACGTTGAAGGACAGATTTTCAACGTTTTCAGGCTATAGTCCATACTTTTCCATTACAAAAAAAAAAAAAAAAAACAACCACCCCCCCCCCCAAAAAAAAAAAACAACAAAAAAAAAACAACAACAACGACGGCGTTGTTGTGACTGAATGATGGCATGGAGACTTCCATAGGTGACATGATTAATTGATGGCGTCATCAAGCGGCCATGAAGTGAACCTAATTGTGCGAGATACATTGGAACTCTTTGCCCGAAGGAACAAAGTTGTTGAGCCTCGAACAAGGTTTGAAACGAACAGAGCAGCTCCGCTTCCCGCAGCGTTATTGTCCATTCCGTTAGACGATTCGGAGCACCCCCTTCAATCCACGAAGGAGCACAATAGTTGTTGCGGTCAAAACAGAACTCATTGTCCGAGTCCAAATCGTCAATTGAAGCGTGCTCCCCGGTTTCGCGGAAAACAAGAACCTGCTCCGGATCGCCGATTGGAATACGCCATTTGACCGCTCGGCTACCGCCGCAGCCATTCGTCCACTAGGATCAAAACTATAGTTAAGGAAATGGAAGGCGCAGTCGACCGCTACCTATAACGCGTGCTGACGCCACCTCAATTTATATGGAGGGCGGTGGGTCGGCGCATCGCCAAATGCTACGAATATGTGCTCGAGCCGCTATGGCTCCGTGAAAAGACCCAAGCTAAGAAAACTGTCTGAGTACGGAGGGTGCAACACTTGAGTGCACCTGCAGCTATCCACGAGCTGTTCTAAAATGCGCCTTTTGCGAAATGCGTTTCATGCTTACTCTCCTCTCGATGGCGAGACAGGTTGTGATCTTTTTCGACAATAGTGCCTGAAAGCATAGACGAGACAGAGCACAGTGTCTTCAAGTAAGAATAAATTAAGAAAAGATGAAGAAGGAAAAAAAAATGAAGTAGCAAGCGGCGAAGAAGCGTTTTTGTTTTTTAGTAGTACAGTCCAATGTCGGCATGCATTGATATCACTATCACTGCGATGTTTTTTCTCCTTTGTAGCAACGCAATGCCACCCCCCTATAAGCACTGCATGCGGTGCATGTTCTCAACTTTAGGCGACTGACATAAGATATTCCATAAATAATAGTGAGCATCGGGTAAACCACGGAAATAAGAATTGGAAGTGAGATCGCTAGAGGTAATGTAACATGTCTATTCGAATTCGATCCCTTTTCCCTTGGGAACTTGTCTTAATCAAATCGAGTAATATTTGTGTTATTTGCTGGCCTTCGGATGTTACAGCGTGGAGGCTGTGTCTTCCTCCAGCCTTTTTGTTCTTTACCGTCTGCGCCACGCACTCGGGCAGACCGGCAAGGCATGGCGTTGCTTGAGCCAAAGTAGAAAATGGTAAAAAGGAGAACGGAAGAAGTGAAATACAATTTACGTGC
Source organism: Amblyomma maculatum (assembly GCF_055883805.1). Lineage (NCBI taxonomy): Eukaryota > Metazoa > Arthropoda > Arachnida > Ixodida > Ixodidae > Amblyomma > Amblyomma maculatum. The sequence goes on along the minus strand of NC_139351.1, from coordinate 121,872,558 downwards.
TGCGTCGTCTCTGAATGTTATTGGTTTCTAAGTGCGGCGAGTAATGAAAAAAAAAAGAAGAAAAATGAACCTTGCAACATTTCACTAGTTACGGCTACCTTCAGATATTACGGGAAAGCAAGGGCTCAATTTCATCGTACTGTGTTGTTGCTTACTGTATTAAAGTTAGGCAGTGGAAGTTTATTAGACGTATGGCAATAATTATTTACAAAGATTGGAGCCTGATGTCTAAGGAAATCGCTTTAAAGAGTTCGCAGGTTTTTTCAACGGGACCGACGTCACTGCAACTGTTATGTTATGTTAGCAATATGTTAGTACCGACAACCAATTATGTATCATGCCTGCTCGAGCTAGTGTGAAAGTGGGCCGATACTTCCCCGATTTAGTTAGCGTATGACGACGGACTAATTAAAGCATAGCTTAGTTGTTTTGTCATGGTTTCCTTTGACAGACGATTTCAATAACGTTAATTACCTAGAGCGGAATAAAAAAAGCACAACCATGGAACGAGTAGTGTATACGGCATTACGTCAATCGTACCGTCAAAAGTTTGTCGAGCGGAAGCCTACAAGTCTCCGAAACAGTGTACAAAGAACTGGTTGTTAATACGTAAAAAAGGCCTACTTCACTATGCAAAGGTGAAGTAGATTTGAGGTAGAAGGTGTGAGGTAGATGAGGTAGGAACAGCACCAGGAACAGCGCTACTCCTCATTTACCGTATTTAAACCATTTTACAAAAACCGAGTGCTATATGCTTTCTCCGCCATCGTTCTCAGGAGATGCACTAATCACACGTGGAACTAATTTACTCCTTAGTGTGCAATAGCAGAGAGTTTATTTGCAACGCATAATGATTAGCTTTAACATAATACTGGGTTCCATAGCCGTCTAGAAAGTGCCTATGAACCAGGTGCACAGGATCCAAAAACATAAAATATGGACTGCAAATTACCGAATTTATTTCGGGTTAGGAAATAACTTGGGTCCCTGGTCTTCCTGCGAAGAAAGAAGTAAAAAAAAAAAAGAAAAATGGGTGGGGCACTTTAGTTATGGTGCGACGGTGTTAATACCTCTGTTTTTTCTGGCTCGCTTTGCCAAACATCGTTCACGTACAGTCGCAAAAAAAAAAAAAAAAAAAAAAAAAAAAAAAAGAGATTAGCACAGTGACGTCATCGCACCGCGGGACTGGCGCGCCTCTGTTGTTTGCGAGCGCACCTGGCTCATTCGGAAACACATCACTGCTTTTTTTTTTTTTTTAATTCTCGGCTTTACAGGCTCGTCCACTGTTAGTAGAAACACGCAAGTAGGTGCTTTCTCTATTCAAAGCGTCACTGCGTACAATGGGGTCGCATATCGGAGCTGAGTAGAGCTCGTACAGATGACCCTGAATGTGATGCTTCGCATAAACTGCCACTTTACGTCAGTGCATGGCTGGATCATGCGCAACGGCGCCTTGAAGAGAGCGATCATCTGTTCGCACTAAGAGTGGGTGGCCACATGGCCCTTGCTACTCGATATAACTAATCTTTTAATTTTTGTCCCCCTGTAACTCTACACTTACTCTCCAGCATATTTTTATAAGCTACCGAATTAAAAGAAAGACCACCGCACGTATATAAAAAGTCTCGATTTAACCTAACCGTATGAAAGTGCCTGCGTGGGCTTGGGGCACCGTGTCTTACCCTGGATCCAAGGTTCGCTACAGACTTCGAATACACCCCCCCCCCCCCTCCCTCACTCCAAACTCCCATTTCAAAGACAAAGCACGAAATGGCCTCGTGACGTCACACATCAGCTGACCAATCAGTGCACTGTGATGCCACCTGCCAACTACCACCTGCCAGAGTCATATCCACGATTTTTCGCGCACAACGTCGAGAACGCCAACACCGGGTTTCTTGGAGACTTGATCCTTTAACGCGCTTTGGTAAACAATTGGGGAGTCCTGTATAAGTTGACACCAAATGTGTGTATTCACTGACGTCGTTACACGTCCCCGATCGCACGAAGAAGAAGCATTGCAAGTAAGAGGGACGATCTATACTCGCGCAACTGCTTTTTCCTCTCTGTTTACATTCGATCCGAAGGTGAAAACGGGTAATGGAGCTCAAAAGGCCGCGGACGTTCAGGAAGAACGCATAATTCTCCAGTATATCTCTCCGCCACGACGTTCAATAACTCTTTTCTTTTGCCCCTGGGCCGAGAAGGATATGTGGCAGCAGTGACGGTAAGCTGCCATTGCTCTAAATTCCCCGTGCGCACGTGCCAACACACACAAAAAATAAACGAAGCTAGAGACAGAGACGAGGTTGAGAGATAGGGTGGGGCGGACAGTACTTGCCCGGGATCCTCGCAAGGCTCCGTGAACAGGGAGGGGGGAAGGCAATTCAATCTGTCACGCAGGGATTGCGCGTTCCTGCCTCTCCCCCGCGCTGCACCCAACAGACGGGGCGCGCGAACAGCACAATGCGCCGGCCGGCACCGATAAGAGGCCTTTAATAGCGGCGCGAGCGAGCGAGCCCGGTTTGTGCTTCTATACACCGCGCACTATCGTTTTATGCGTGCTGCAGCCAAGCGCGCGCGAGGCACCACACACAATGAGCGCGGATTCGTGTGAGCGTGGCCTGCCTGCTACTGCTGTTTGCGGCCTCTGGCGGTGGCCAGTTGCGCGGAAAGGAGATTGCTGTTCCCGCACAACCTCACGTTCTCCGAGAGATGCGACGCTGTTGGACAGAGGGGTTTGCTCGGGAAAGCTAAGGGGGCGCGTCCAGCATCGCGTCACATCGCACCCTCCCCTTTCCCACTCTCTTGGCCCATCGGTTCTGGCGATCGGTTTCCGAAGCCAGAGTAAGCGCTGTTTCGAAACACGCACGAACTGAGGAAATCAAAGAGGACCTCGGGAAAAAAATGGGGAGCTGTATTCTAATGACAGTCTTACGCGAGAACAATGCGACTGCGTTTCAGTTGATAAGGTGGCGGCTGTCGGGATGTGGCCGTCTCGTAGCGTTGAGGCGGGAGCTTAACTCATTTTCCAAGTTTGACGATAGAAAGGAGAGCGCGCAAACCCGTTACACTGCTTGTTGCTCTGTCTTGTGATTTTGTTTGGTTTTCGCTTTGAAAACTTGTCTCGAGAAGTTTGCCATAGAGCGCAAGCTTTTATCTCGTCGGGAGGCAGGTTCGTGCGCAATTTCGAGACGCCCGTGAGCTGTCACGAGGACGTGTACGCGCAAATCTTGAGAAGATCTTTCGACAATGAGTACTCGTTCCAAACTTTGAAGAATAAAGAACAAAAGGAAGATTCAACGAAGAGAAAACTTGAAATAAGGCTAGGAGGACTTGCCTCGTTAAATCGGAAGCTCGGAGCGAGCCATCGGTCCAGTTTGTGAAATGTATCGGTTTTGAAGCCTTCGCCGAAAGTTAAAGAGGAAGTCTGAGGGACTGACGTGGACAATAAACGCACTTTAAGGCGTAAAGTCTTACCACAGCACGTTTCGTATCGACTACTCGTCGGTAAAGGAGATAACGTAAGCAGACTGAACCACATATATACTCGCCAATGGCGGCGCTAGCTGCAAGAACCAACTTTACGGCGTAATGTGCGGATTTCGAAGCCATGACATTTCACTCTACCAGAGTCCAGTTTTGTTGTTCTTATCCTCGGTTTTGGCAGATACCTAGAAGGTTTACATAAAGGCTTACACAGGAAAGCGGAAGTTAGATTTTGACCGGGGAGTGTAGTTGTACACAAAAGGTTCACGAGCGTCTATACTTTCCACCTTTGTTTTTCGACTGCACATTTCTCTACTACGTGTCCATCCATCTCTTTCGCAGTTAGGATTTGTTGTCACGTCTTTACTTCAGCTGTGCCTTATCCAGCTCGGTCACTGAACGTTAAGACATCGCTCAGGCGCCGGCGATAAGCCAGTTCGGCATAGGAAAGCGGAAGTACGCACTTGGCCACTTGTCGTGCTGTTAGTTATGTCACATTTAATTCTTCCACAACACTCTGAACGTTTTTAAAATGTTCTCTGGAGTACACCGGGTTCTTCGCGCATCTCTCCTCTTGTTCATTCACTGTTCTTCGAGCTATTTCTTTCGTTGTTATTACCACCTAGCTCGTTTACTCCTTAAAATAAACGAATGAAAGGTTTGAGCGGGGGCGTGTTTCTCTTTACCCCTTGCAATAGAAATAGGTCTTGGACTCGCTTTATTTGTGGCTTCCGCTGGTGACAACTAAATCGACCTCCGGTCCATCATGTTCGCCAAGAATTCAAAACTGTTTCGTTTGTCTCTTATTACATTATTGGTTCTGTGCTTATTCGTAACGGAGTGTTTTTGCATTATCATTCTATTTTGCATAGCTTGCATATTCTGTATATGTGCGCAATTTGACCTAAGCGCAAAATATTCACGACCCACTGGTATGTTACTCTTACTTCTATGCCTTGTTTGCAAGTATTTTTCGCAACTGCTCAGCTTTCTAACAACTGTACGTAAACTCCCTTTCACAAATCTGAGTTCAGGGCTTCTGCCTAAACGATTGTACTGAATTAGTGAAAAATGTTTCAAAATAAATTCGACATTTCGCCCTGCAGTCAGTGCTGCGAGTATCGCTGTCTCGAACGGTTCCGATGAAAGTGCCTCTTAATGCGCACTTCCGCGCAGAGCGTATAGTACCCGATGCTCAATGCCCGTGTGAATGCGCAATTGTGCTATACATGCGCGACAATGCCTCATTTCGCAGATCCGGGCCGAGGAGGAGGAGGGTGCGAATTCCCCCAGCGCTGGCATGGCATGTGGTTCCAAAAGGGCACGCACCCGGCCATAAGCATCGAGCGCACCCAGATCACCTTCAAGGGAACCTGCGTGCAGACAGACGGGGACATGTTCCTCATCGAAGACAGGTAACGCCTTCCTGTACAGTGGTCATTGAGAGCAGTTCAAGTTCCGCTTTATCTGGCGACGAAGCTTATAGTTTGACTGTAAAGAGAGTTTTTGCGAGCAAGACAATGTCGACGAAATCAGCCCAAATATGTCACTACCACTGACTGACCGTTTTCCCGAGCAAAGTGCGTCTACGTCGAGAAAGTTTCGTACTTCAGATATCTGAGGCCAGCCTACAATGCCATTCACTTTCACAAACGGTGATCTTTTCAGTCTTGACGTCATAAGTGCGCACCGAGTGGCAGGATAAGAAGTGCGCCGTTTGTAAACGCAGTTTTCTCAGCAATTGATGTGCATCTTTTTATGCCGAGTAAAAATTGAAATAACCGTGGACGGCAAGAAAATAAAATCGATTTTGACTGAAAAAAAAAAATGTTTTGTGCGAAATGTATGGTTTTGAGATGAAAACTTTTGTATAGCCATCTCAGTAGGTTGTTTTGCATAAGTTATAGGAACTGTTCATGTGTATTCATATCAGTTTTATTTTCCTAAATTGTTCCATATAGATGAAAATGTTTTGTGCGAAATGTATGATTGTGAGATAAAAATTTTTCTTGTGCAATTAGTATATGGTAGAAGTAATTGTAACCATTTTTCACTGTCGGTATTATGTGCGTTTTTATCCTAACAGTGTGTGAAATGACAAACTGCTACTGATACATGTTTTTCATTTTTAATGCCAGAATCTGTGTGGGGGACAGGGACCTCTGTCAGGCTTTCACATAGCCTTTAGTCCCTGCCTCCTCTCGCTTGTGCGAGGAATCAATAAACCAATTCCAACTCAATTTGGATGGAACTGTCCTTGCTCCTAAACGCTTCCACATTAGCAGGCAGAATGCTCGGCGATTTCCTGACGGATGTCCGTTTTCCAATATAAACTCGATGGAGATTTCTAGACGTCACAATTAAAGAGAAGTCGCGGTGATGCAGGGATTCCGACGCCATAACTTCCGGTTTGGGACGGCAACTTTTGACTATCGCTCAAACAAAAAGTGACAGAACACGGGAGGGCTTCGCTCCAGGTTTCGCGGTATTCCAAGACGCGCAATTCATGTGCCTGACAGTAAGATTTGAAGTACGCTTGTTAATTGGTTCTGATGGTTGTTCGTGAGAAGGCTTGCAAACGTGGCCTGGCTCGCAGGACTGTAAAATTTCAGCAGTGATTGATACGATGCCCAGTTTCCGATGTGAAATCACTGTGTTGTCGCTCTCACCACACCGATATTCGCTGATCTTCGTGCATTACGCAGTCTCCACCTTGTTCCATCATCTATACTGCGATCTGTTACATCTGTGATCAGTTTACAGTTATTCTTAATTATGTGATCAATCCAATTGGGAAGATCAGACTGATCAGAAACTTGATAAGTTTTTCCCTCGGCGAATTCCCAGGCTACTAAACGACCGCAGCGGACCTGGCTCGAGGGGTTCAAAGGTGGGCTGTAATAATAGCTGTTTCAGGACGCTGGTAATAAATGTGATCACTTGAGAGAAAAAGCCGTTATGTCCGGGTGAAGCCTCTGAGCAACCGTATCAAGGCAGAAGCTGTGTTCAAACGCAGAAGTTCCGCTATGGCTGCCTATCTGTGCTGTTGCCGTTTTTCTGCTGCGTAGGTCCAATCTATAACAACTATGAACTGTCACTCGAGAAAAAAAAAAGACATTATGAAGCAGCAGGTACGGCGGAGTGGGTGATGAGGATGAGCCAACGCCCTCGCGCCGGCTACTGCCCACAGGCGCAAAGTTAGCTGCGACCAATGACAGTCAGTTGAAGTCGCGCCAGCTGCAGCGAGTAGACAAAGAGGATGTGGTGCTCATTCCCTAGCTCAAAGCTAAACGAACGAAACTAATGTAAACTAAGCTAAACAATTAAGGTAAACCGCTGTAATGCGCCTAATTAGGTCGTATTTCGCTTAGACAAGAAAATCGGGAGCCATTTATCTTTCGAATTAAGCTGCAAAGATGGCTGAGAGTCGAAGTCGACGTCCGTATGACACGGTCAATCAATATATCTAAACAACAAATACATTGCGTGTTGTGCCATGTCATAATCGGCTCGCTACGCAACCCCCCAGTTCGAAACCCCGAGTTCGATCGATCGCATTCCAGGCATTGTTTAAAGCGACACTGACAGAGTGCACACCCAATTCGCCACCATCGCAGTTGCTTTTGCTGTCCTTGCTTCGGCGGAAGCAGTCGTCATCTCCGTCGGCCGGCGACCCTTCCTGCTCCGCTTCAACGAGTTCTACGGGAAGGGGGGGCTGGGGGGGGGGGGGGGGGGGGGGGTTAAGAGCGGCGGTTGTTGTCAGCTCCATTCCAGAGGCGGTGACCGAAGGCACAAAGTGTGACGCCCATGCGCCAGGTGCTGCCCTCTGAGCGTCATCGGCGGCCAAACGGCTCGGAACAATGAGCAGGCGCGCAAGCCGCGTCGGCATCTCGATCCGTTCGACGACCCCGGATGCTACTATGGCTTCGCTGCCGACGTATATGTGCTGTATACACATTCACAGCAGTTGTCCGCAGTGCTGCCAGTGCTACGAAACGTACCGTTGCTGTTCAGTTCAGTTCCGTTTAGTCGTTCAGTCGCGTCCGACTCTTCGTGACCCTATGGACCACATCACGCCACGCTTTCCGGTCTCTCACTATCTTCCTAACATCACATAACTTCATCTGCAGCGCCTCGAGGATGCCATCTAACCATCGCGTTCGCTGCCTAACCCTTCTCCGGTGACCCTCAACCTTTCCCAAAATCAAATCTTTCTCCAGCGACTCCTGTCTTCTCAACAGATGACCAAAGTAGCTGAGCTTTAACCGTTGCTGTGCACAGTACTAAATGCACCACTGAGACAAACTGCGCCTAATATCCCTCTGCGTTGGTCTTTGAGAAAATGGTGGTTGTTCATTGAGAGACAAAGAGCTTGACGGCGCCAGTTAGTCCTCTTTTCCGGCTGATGCAAGTCAGATGGGCACTTGCATGGTGTGTTACAGTGCCTTTCACCATGTAGTCGATAAGATAACAGTCAGGCTTCTAGTTATTTGCTGTATTTCTTGACAACAGAAGGATACAAGCCTGGTCCCTTATCATATAAATTCAAGCATTAGTCGTGCAAGGAGACGACACGACGTTGGAATGCACACGTCGACGACGCGGATACGAACAAACTCTTGCGGCCAGTCGAGCTCCCAGTTGGCTCACACAGGCTGCTTATACCTTTCAGAACGCTGCGGGGAACCGCTGAGCTGAAAGAGTGCGGGAGGTAGAACCCCGGTGTCGAAGAACAGTGCCGATGGCGAAAATCGAAGTGCCCTGGAAAGGCGCCAGCAAAGCGACAGCCAGCATCGCCGCTGGAGGGCGTTGATTTGTTTCGGGAAATTTGGGGCCAGCCGAGCGATCGCAGCGGCTGCGGAGAAGGCGGCTGAAATATGTGCGCCGTGAAGCTTCACGCCGTTAGCCATCCATTGATTGGTGCCCCCCCCCCCCCCCCCCTTCCTCTCGGTGGGGTGTCTCGTCTCCGTTGTCTTCTTTCCTCCACACTTCCTCTCCTACTTCCGCCTCTGTTGCCCCGCGGTTCCGCTCTTCACGGAAGAGGGCGACGGGCCGGCCGGGATTGATTCCGCCGTTTGAGTGACGTGCGCTGCTCCGCGCGCCGCAAGTGTGGACGCGATGGGTGCGAACTCCCCTCCCCCCCCCTCCCCCCTCCAGTCTGAACAATGCCGTAGCTGTCATACTGTCTTTTTGGAAGTTGCGCTCCCTTTTTCTATATCTACCTTTTTCCTGCTACGTTTCCGCTTCCGACTCCTCCGCATAAAACGTTGAATCGCATTCCTGTCGTCACTCGTCCGCCTCCTCCCGTGTTCCACGAAAGCACTCGCCAGTGTGGAAATTGTTTCGCCTGAAATTGCAGGAGCTGTTATGGCACTCAGGCCATGTGACCGGCTTTGTCCTCACTTAGCTCGCGGTTACCACCTTCTAAAAGTTCGGAAAGCTGATTCGAGTCATCCAGAGAACCAGAACGTTCTTTACCCAAATATGCGCCCGTCAGTCTTGCTTGCCTGAGCTCGCGGTTACCACCTTCTAAGAGTTCGGAAAGCTTATTCGAGTCATCCAGAGAACCAGGACGTTCTTTACCCAAATATGCGCCCGTCAGTCTTGCTTGCCTGAGCTCGCGGTTACCACCTTCTAAAAGTTCGGAAAGCTGATTCGAGTCATCGAGAGAACCAGGATGTTCTTTACCCAAATATGCGCCCGTCAGTCTTGTTTGCCTGCAGACCGAGGGCGCTGTAAGCGTGTTTTTTTTTTTCCGCCGCCGACCACCAGGAGTTATAAGGATTTCATTCGGACCTTTATCAGGAGTCGCGAACCGTCACATGGTTGGCAGAGAGGACAGGAGCAATGCCACTGGGAACGTTTCCTTGACCTCAGTTACGCTTGTATATCTGCGGGAGGGGTAAGATGAGCTTTCGATGAGGGAAGAGGCGACTACGTTCATGCAGTACTTTCGCCTTAGGATGCAAAACGTTCGCTCACTAAGCGTTATATACACATCAAGTGCACAAAAGATATAGTGTAATGAACACCGCGACTCAGTTGCCGGCATATTTCATTCCTTCCCACGTATACACGGTGACGTTCATTATCAATTTACCTGTGCTAGCTAATGGCACCCGCCATCCAGTTCTTTACCGAGCGGAGTATAGCTGGAAAATTGAGTTGTGGTAACCGCATTAAATCCGTCGAAGCTCTCCCGGCCATCTGACAATGCAGACTTGCACTCGTAGTCAGCTTAAAGTATTTCGTTTGAGTGCTCTAAGCTATAATGATCCAAGAGAAGTCACTGATGCGCTGATCTTTGTTCATGAACATGATTAGAGCAGAATTCAAACATATTAAACGCGCAATTATTCATTTAGGTATCATGGACATTAAAAAATACACCTTTGATTAGTGCAGAATATTAAAAAATGAACAAGTAAATATAGATATTCAATGCCTAATAGAAAACTTATATGAAAACAAACTGGACTCTTGCCCTTCTACTCAAACCTTGGTTTGGAAGTCCCGGCTCACGACCAAGTCAGGATGTTGAATCGACGGTTCAGAACCATTGTGGGTTAACAACATAGAGTCAAATGAGAACAAGCGTCATCAAAAGGGTAAAAGGAAGCATGAAGCCTACCAGCTTTGCCGAAATAGAACCAGCCATGTTTCTTAAACGTCGATAACTTGCAGACATGGTCAGTGACTGCATTTTTAATGGTCACTATCTCGTGCGTGACCATACGAATGTGGAACCTTTGATGCGGAACGAGCTGATTATCTTTCCAAAATGTTTTTAAAGAACTTGGTACTGCAGGGCGAGTCACAACGACAGCCTGTTTTTTTTTTCTTTTTTTTTTCGTCCTATGTAGTGCTTCAGTACGTGGACGAAGGGTTGCCAGATTTACTTCCCTGTAACCGAACTGCAGCCCCGGTCAGGTGTAGTTAATGTCTCACGAGATGTATACTGATAGAGGTGGTTTCTCATTTATGTTTTGTTTCTTTTGTGAGCATTATGTCACGCGGCTATCCGTGTCTCTAGGCTCACCGGCATGCCTACCGACTCGTGACAGTTACAGACAACATCGATGTGTGAGATAAGCAAGCTGGGATGGCGCTGCTGTCTTCGAGTAGAGGGGAAGGTATCGGCCATAAATCAATATGATTGTTAAAGGAAATACACCAGGCTAACAAACTTGAGATTGCCATCGAATGCATAAGATCTGTAACAACAGTCGAGGTACATAACAGCCTAAAGCAGGACTATACCTCACTGTCACCTCAGCTGTTCATCATTTATGTGATTAGTACAGAAAGCAGGTTAGAAGAAAAAACAACAAACAACAACAATGTAGGTTATAACTTTGTATACCGATTAGGGGTAATGGTCGTAGAGTAGAAGCTTCCGGATATAATGTGTGCGGACGATAGTGTGCCATTAGCGAATAATTAGGATGATTTACAAAGTAGTAAATAGTTAATGAAAAAGAAGCATCACAAAGTCAGGTATAGTTATAATAAATGGTTCTGCTCATCAGGTGCCAACAACACAACAGATACAGGTTGGCGGAACACAAATATAACGAGGTTAGGATATGAGAAGGGCAGATACACATGAAAACGCACGAGAAGACTATAAAAAATTCACCGAACATACGCCACGATAATGAAACATATGACATTAGGGGATACAGCAGTTATGACCTACTCAGAGGTATTTGGAAGGAACTAATAATATCAGGGCTTAGTTTCAGGAACGCGAGATTGTGCCTTAGTTCAATTGTGGCTAGAAATAAACTTCGAAGCCGATGGCGGCCTAGCTGTAGGTGCCCACGCGAAAACCAAAAAATAGGTAATAATACAGGGTGGCCCTGGCTGCGTAATTTCGAAGCATGGCGAGATTAGAGCAAAATGCTATATGAGGATCGCCTGAGGGAATAGGACGAGAACGGGTGGGCAACTAAGGTAGTTAAACATTTACACAGAAAGAGCGTTGAATCCAATGGCAGAAAAGCTATAGGATTTAGCTAGTAAGCATGCTGGAAACCAGGACGGACGAATAAAGAGCTCTAAGCTATTGTTTAACAATGCATGCTGTTAGAACTGTATTAACCAGACAAAATAAAAGCAGCTAGATTGTATGCCTGCATAGAAAATGGTAAAGATTAACCAAGAAGGTAATCTATATACGATAACATGATGCAGTGTTATACTCTTTAAAGCACGACCAGGGTAGGGTGTCTTGGAACGCGAAGCTATAAAATAACTTAACCAAGAAGGTGTAACACGTGCACTACGCAGTAAATCCGTGAAATAGATGGTACGTATCTTCTCAGATTTTGTTATTATTCCTCCACATGTCGCTATAAGGTTAGTCACTCTCCATTAATTAGCTCCTTGGGTTTAGAGACAGCGAAGGTAACGAAAGTGATTCTGCGTTAGCAAAAAGCGACTGCAATATTGATGACTAAAAAGCAGGGCAGTAATTTAAGAATACAAGTACAAGATCAAAATTTGTCAAGCGTAAATGTCAACTTACCTATGGGGCTGAAACGTGGAGGATAACGAAAAAGGTTCTACTTAAGTTGTAGACAACGCAAATAGCTATGAAACGGAAAATGATAGGCGTAACGTTGAGATAGGAAACGTGCAGAGTGGGTCAGAGAAATAACTACAGTTAATGACACTCTAGTGAAAATCAGCGAAGAAATGGACATGGACACAGTGTGTAGTGCAAATTGATAACCGGTGGTCGCTGAGGGTAGCAAATTGAATTCCAAGGGAAGGAAAGCGCAGTAGGAAGCTGCCGAAAGTTAGGTAGGCGGATGAGGTTAAGAAGTTCGCGGGGTTCGAGTGGATACATCTAGCACAGGACAGCATTAATTGGAGCAATAAGGAAGAAGCATTCGCCCTGCAGTGGGTATAGTTGAACTGACGATGATGATGAAGTACGAAATATCAATAAATTTTATGCGTGAACAAAAATGAAGGAACTGTTGATCTTGCCTTTGGTTTGGACAGATTGGATAGACAGAATGAAATAGATTGCCGAGCTTGGTGGCAGATTTTGCCACCCTGTCTGAAAGTGAAAGCTCCTAACACCCTTTCATCCACGCAGATGTTGCATCTAGGGAAGTATAATGGGGACGCAAGCAAGCGAAGATGTTCGAAGTAGTCGTTTGATCTCGCAGTGTATCTAGTAAGTCGTTCCTTCGTTGAAAAAAGGGTGTACAATCTAGAATAAAATACAAAATTACTCAACGGTCGCGAATAAACTTGTCGAATAAAAAAAAAAATAGTGAGGTCCATAAAACGTATAGGAACAAAGTTCACCAATATGCTCGTACATTACCGATCAGCTATATACGAAGGTGGTCAATTATCAGTTGCTTTGGTTGTTCTGTGGGGTTTAATTTACCAGTGCGACTCAGGCTATGAGGGAATCCTTAATGGAGGGTTCCGAGTAGGTTCGACATACCTGGTTGTCTTTAACGAGCACTGACATCGCACAATACACGCACGCTTTTCGTTTCGTCTCTATCGAACGCGACCGTTGCAGGTGGTATCGAATCTGGGTCGCCCGGCATAGTGGAGCGCCCAGCAGTTTGCGAGTAGTTTTCAAAGGACTAGGGAAAAGTGCGCAACGTCATTTCGAAGTTGATATACCTACTTATAAAACGTCACGATAAATGCATCCTATGAAGCCTCATATGCCCCCCCCCCCCCCCCCCTTTGACTACACAACGCAAGGCTAAGCTCCGAATGAACCTAGCGTTTGTCTAAATCAATGGAGCTCGATCATGCCGAGATAGTACAGTCGAGTGCACTACATTAGTTCGCGAACAAAGTCTCTCTAGTTAGACAGGACAGACGTAGAAAGCAGTTCTCGAACGGCACGGTAAGCGAATCGAGTACCGTAGCAGACGACGGCGCGGACTTTTCCGGCTGCCCGAAGCGTCCGCGCTACGTACAGTACTTTTGTAAGCAGTGTTGATCTAATATCTGTGAAGACACTCATGCAGAGGTTTTATAACTTAAGCACTGGTGCTGACGCCGAAGGAAAAGAACAGTATAGAAAGGTTGGGACAGAATGCCGTGCTGTTCATGTTCAACGTTGTGTGTCCCGGAAACCGTACGCGTCTTCTTCAAAAGTACCGTTACTCCGTTACTTCGATCCGGAATCACTGAAGCTGAAGCCGTTACTGCTTGCTTTTGCTTAAAAATGACAAACTGCTGTCGTTCAGTGTTCAACCTGACCATTAAGAAACTCTGGTTTTAGAAGCCCCAGAGTCTGCTCTCCGATGTCCGTAAGCTAGGTATAGTACACCGCGGCGGGAGCGTTTCCTACGATGAACCGTGACGAAGCCTTCTTTTCCTTCGACCGGCACCGCAGACTTGGAGAACCACCTGAGAGCGTCTCGCTCTGTTGCGCGCGCCCAATGCCGAAACCATTCCATCCGAGTGCCGCGGAAAACATAAATTTAAGCTTTCTTTCTTTTTTTTTCTCGCCGATCGTTCTTTCCTTAGAGCGCACCGAGCGTTTCCTCGGCTACAAATTAGTAAATACAGCGGCGAAACGCGCATCGGGCCCCGGCGCGACGCCGACTCGTCGTCAGAGGCTAATGGCCCAAGAACTCGGGGAGCCCGGGTAAGATTAGTTCCCTAAGGCCGAGCCTGAGACCGCGCCGCGCGCTGCTCTTATACCTCGAGCCGACGGTGGCGTGCACGGATCCGAAGACGGATCAATAGCGGTTGCTTTTGCCCTCCCCTGCGCTTCTTCTTCCTTTTTGTCTTCTTTCTTTCTGCTGGCCTCCTTCACCTTCTTCTTCTCCTCCTCGGAGGCCGGCTTTCGATCTTTTGGGCTCTCGAGACGCGCCGCTGCGGCCAAGGCCATTCCGGCTTCTGCCGCTGCCGTCGCTGTGAACAGCGCTCGCATGGGGCCGGCTATTTGTAAACCGGGTGACGTTATTGGTATTGATTGTGAACATACGTGACCGAACCTGCGCCACAGTCCTACCCCCGTCCCCTCCCTGCTTCCTTAGCGACGGCAAAGACGTCGGGAGTACAGCAGGGAGCAGTTCTTCGTCTCGGAAAGCAGTTGCTCTGTCTTTCTGCCCATATATACAAGTTACACGACCCGAGCAGCGCTTTGACCATCTATAGTCAGAGTGGCACCGACAGTTCCTGATCCCTTAGGGGCCGAGTAAAAAAGAATGGAATAGTCAGAGCACCGACACAGATGCAACGAGTAGGTAGTATATTTGCACCCGGTTGCCTAACACCAGCGTACAGTGTATCAGGCATACGAGAGAGATGGTGCACATGCAAGGGTACGGTAAAAAGTGTTGACAACACTGCAGCGAGGTTGCGCATAAATGCCAGCGCCCGAAGCGGTCGTGATTACATTCTAAATGTAATTATTACTCACAGAGAAATAAATTCAGAGGGTAGTGAGGGAGAACAGTAACGGCAAGTATGATGAAATAAGAAGACGAAGGAGGAGGAGGAGGAGGAGGAGGAGGAGGAGGAGGAGGAGGAGGAGGCACGAAAGAAAGCTGAGGGCGGTTGCTTTCATCGCGTGCAGTTCTCTTGGCGTGCGCTGCTTTGTTGGACGCTTCGCCACACGTGTACTCCCGAGACAATTTATGCGGTACGCGTGGATGCCCCGTACCGATCCAACGCTGCCGCAAACAGGTGCGCGCCGTCGATCGTTGAGAATGTGAACGGCTGCGGGGTGATGATTGCACGTGAATGCAGATGCATGCACGCTATAGATATTCGCGGTAAACAGTTTGCGCCTGCACTGCTAGTCGCGTAAAGGCTTGGGTGGTCCGCTTCTAAGCTTAGCTGGGCAAGAATATGTAACACCCAAGTCAATCGTGCTGTATACAAGGCCGCTTAAGTACGAGTTTATGTTCTTCGTGTCTCATGATGACATCTCGTCCACAGCAAGCATTTCACCAGGGTTTCGTGCATACACAAACATCCTTGTATACGTCGTAATTTAGGCTGTACCTTGCTTAAATAATTTGTAATCAATCTAGGTGAGAAATGTTTGGGAGTAAATATTAAGGTGATGAAGGCGGAAATCAAGGAAGTCGAAGTTATTCGGGCTGTATAGATGGAAAAAAGCAAATCGTAGGCGATTGTGAAGGAAAATAATTGAGACGCGACTGAATACGGAATGGCGACTTCTGTATAAGCTCCATAAAAAAAGGGAGGGAGAGCGGGTGCAGCAGTTGGAGTGTTTCCCATTTACCCGGAAGAAGTGCTGATCGCGCCATTTCATCCACCGCGAAAATGTCGCACGGTAAGGGAATGCTCCATATTCGGCTTGGCTCATGTCAGGTTTAAAATTCGGTTTAAGTCGGAACAATATACGACTGTTATGAGAGAAACCTCGAATAACTATTTTTTTTCCCTTAAATATCTTACGAGCCTTCTACCAAACACTCATGTTCAGTAGGTTGAAGTTGTGAGAAACGTTCTATCAAGAAATTTCACTCCCCGCACAATGGAGGACACCGCGTATATGGTGGATCTATCACTTCTCCGCTCATAGATTCATTTATTGCGAGCACCGATTCCAGTGTGATTAATTCCAGAATACAGTCATGTATCATATCAGCGGTCATCGCCAGCAATCGTGTCATACAAGCGAGTTTCAAAGGTAGCGTAGTCGCGCATACTCCTTCCAACTTCTAGCTAAAAACGAAATATCAACTCAAAGAACATTTGAAAAGTCTGTCGTAAAAAATAAAGAAAAAAAAATAGAAGCTTGTTCTTTTTGAAAGTTACGCCAACGATGCGATGCGTACGAGATTTTTCTAAACATGCGCAAGGAATTTCGCAAAACCTGATTTTATAAGATAACCAAGAAAGCGAAGCCGTTACATTCGCAAACCATAGATTGAAAAGAATTAGGGGCTAAGGTAAACACAAATAATAATTTACTAAATATAAAACACAATACGCTTTGAGAGGTTTTATAATATATCAAAACAGCTTAGGTAAAGAGCTTAAGAAATCCGAAAACGCGTACAGCAAATATCAGTTTGCTTCAGCTTGAGGTAGTGTCGACACTTAGAGTCACAGTCGTGGAACTAGTAGGTTAAATATGTCCAACGTTAGCGGAGTACATGTAGCTGAAAAAGAATTAGCAGATGTTTTGCTCTCAGAAATGTACTTCCCCCTAACGACCTCAGTGATGTTCGCATCAACGACCCTTTATTTCCGAACCAGTCGAAGAACCAGACAGCAAGCCTGGAAGTGATAAATAACAGATAAACTAAGATTAATTAGCTCCAGTTTAAGCCTAGTAAGTGCAGTTGTATCTTAATTTACGAGGTATTACGCGTACGTTAAACCTTTGTATTACCACTACCATGTATTTCCACATGAAATGCAAATTACTCTTGTCTGTGTTTTAGATGAGGTCTTGAAAATCAGCTTGGCAGTTACAGAAAACTATCTATCTTGCCCGTGCTTTTCCGACTACCCGAAAAAGTAATGCTACGAAACGTCCTGCGATTTCAAGGAAAACACAATATCACCAGAGCGGCTCAGGTTGTCTTTCGTAAGCGTCGTCTGATTGCGCTTTCGCTGTCAGATCAAAGGGAATAGATATTTAAAAAGCTCGAACACTGCGGGATATTCATTGGCATATTCGTTTATTTCTCAAAGGAGTCGAACCTGTGAGATCACAAGCTACTTCTTTATATGCTCGAGCGCTGCGGTTTTCCGTGGCAGTGCAGCTTGCCCTATTCCATGCACCGCAACAAGCAGTGATAATGAATGGCTTAACTTCACAACAGTCATACAATCCCTGTATTGTGGTTTCCCACAGGGTAGCATTACAGGCCATTTTAGTTTTGGCATATATATATATCATGCACCTGCGATTCATCAATCAAGCGCATCATCTGCTTTGATGACAGTAACGCATTTCTCGCCGTACACGTGACAGGTTACTTGGTCCTTGTCGCAAACTATACGCCGAAGAATATAGAAAACTGTACTAATAAGAACGCTTTGCGGATTATTTTATACAAGGCTAAAGCCATTTTCGTACGTAAAAACTGCGCGCCTATTTCATCAAAAATATTGTAAGGTAACGCGAAGGTCGGACTTGGGGAATCAGGCTTTATTGCAGACCTGAAGCCTTGGTCGCACACTGCAGCCAAACACACTCCGCGATGACGATGGGTATCTACAAGAGGGAGCAGGATGAAGATGAAGCAGCACTACGGTGGCTGCAGCACGTTCAGCCGTGTGGAAGAAGAAGCGCCACACAGTGCTCACACTATTTCGCCCGCGCAGTTGAAGCGGCCAGCCTGGCCGCAGTTAGTCCGCAGGATTGCGCCGAATAAAAGGTTTCATACGTGAAACGTGGACAACTTCAGTGCCACGGTAACGACTGTCCGGAGGAGGGTGAAGAGGAGAGACGCGATAGTTGACCGGGGAGGTTTTTGCAAGAACTGTGTAAGGACCAATGTAACGGTGCTGTAACTTGTCAGAAAGACCAGGAGTGCGTAATGGGGTCCAAAGTAACACCTCGTCGCCGGGACGGAACGAAACTTGGCGATGGGTTGCATCATAGCGGCATTTGCGGTCTTCCTGGCTGGCTTCCGTGTTGACGCGAGCAAGCCGGCGAGATTTGGCCACTCGGGAAAGGAACTGGTCAGGAAGAGAGGGCGAGGAACTGGCATGTGTAGAAAGGAAAGAGGCCTTACACGTGGTGGAGGTGCGCCTTGATTTCCCCGCTGCTTCGTCACCTACATCCACCTGGAGCTTCGTTCTGGCCGCCGTTTGACCCCGACCACCATCGTCATGACTCAAGAGGGCCACTCCGCTACTTCGGCTTCTACCAACTCGACTCCAGCTCCCCTTGCCACTTGGACTGTCAGCAGCCGTCAGCGCGACCCGCAAATGTTCGCCGGTCTCCGAGGCGACGACGCTGATGACTGGCTCGACAGCTACGACCGGGTCAGTGCTTTCAACCGGTGGGACGATTCGCTTAAACTAATTAATGTGTCCTTTTATTTGACGGATGTGGCCAAAACGTGGTTCCTAAATCATGAATCGACGATTCCTGACTGGGCTACCTTTAAACAAAAGTTACGCCAGATTTTCTGCGCTCCTACTGTTCGCACGGAGTCCGCCAAGAAGAAGCTAGAAGCCCGACTTCAGCGGTCCAATGAGACCTATACCTCTTATATCGAAGATGTTCTAGCACTTTGTCGGCGCATAAATGACACCATGCCAGAGGCCGAGCGGGTTCGGCACGTCCTTAAAGGTATTGGGCCACTCGCCTATAACGCCCTGGCCGTGCAGAACCCTACCACAATTGACGCCATCATATCGACCTGTCAACGCCTTGACGAACTACAGTCAATACGCCTGCAGCCTGATCCCACTTCATTTGGTTTCACTGCTGAAGCTGACCTCCGTGCTCTTATTCGCGGATTAATTCGTGAAGAGCTCTCGGCTCAAGGTAATTTGTGCCGCCCTGCATCTGAGCCACATCCTTCAAGTGCCGGCCTGCGTAGCATTGTCAAAGAAGAGCTGGCCTCAATGACCTATTGCCCGCCAACATCGGTCGCTCCTACCATCTGTCAGGCGCCAACGTACGCCCAGGTCACATCCTTGCCGCCTGCAGTTGGAGCGCCTACGCCACCGGCGCCTACCACTGCTCATGTCGCTGCATTGGCACCACCTGCCGCGGCGCCGACATACTACCCTAACTGGCGCCCAGCCCGCCCTGTTTGTTATTACTGCGGGTACCGAGGCCATATTTCCCGCTTCTGTCGTCGCAGGCTCCAGAATGAACGCCGCGGCTACGAATCATTTGAAGCAGACTACCCTCCTCGCTTTTCCGGCTCTAACCACCGTTCATTCCCTGATTATCCCCGACGTTCATCACCCCCGCCAGAAAGCCCCGCTCCGCCTGCTGGTTACAGGCCTTCAAGACGCCGTTCTACTTCGCCTTTTCGCCGCTCAACCTCGCCTCTCCGTCAAGCTTCTCTGACGACCCCCCGCTTGTCGGAAAACTGACCACTGCAGTTTTAGGAGGGAAAACTGCACTCTTCGACCATCCCAAAAATCCTCCGGAACGTCCCTGGAATATTATTTTAGTGCGGGTTGAAGGTTTGTCTGTTGAGGCTTTGGTTGACACGGGCGCCGCTGTTTCTGTGATACACACTGACTTGTACCCTGCACCTCCACCACGTGTAAGGTAACGCGAAGGTCGGACTTGGGGAATCAGGCTTTATTGCAGACCTGAAGCCTTGGTCGCACACTGCAGCCAAACACACTCCGCGATGACGATGGGTATCTACAAGAGGGAGCAGGATGAAGATGAAGCAGCACTACGGTGGCTGCAGCACGTTCAGCCGTGTGGAAGAAGAAGCGCCACACAGTGCTCACAATATATATTTCTTCAGTCTAACCTCTTAAAGTGTTCCCTTCGTTTAAACCACTGTCTGAAATATTTAAAAAAAATCGTTGTGGTTTAGCTCTGGTTAATTCTAGCTGCATTGCGAAAGCAACGGCGGACGCTTCTTTTGCCTGCTACATTATTCCCTTGTCTCGCCCTATCTGTGTAAGGTGCTACAATATTGGGGATACTTAAGCTCATCCTTTAAGGGTATGATCACACGAGAACGTAAGTTACCAGTCCACATATAAAGTCACGCTTCAACCAAGCCGTATGAACATGCCTGCGTGTCGTAGGGGTAACGAGAATGCAAGCGGTTCTAGCATGCGGATTCTAATATCACCCTCCCATACGAAAGGAGCGACCCGAGTTGACAGCTCCTGCCTGTGGCATACGTGTAACGTGAATTCGAATGTCATGGCAGGCTGATTTTTTTTTTTTTTTTTTTTTTTTTTTTTTATGAGGAGGTCGTAGCTACGCCTCTTCACGGCGTAGCTGCGGCCATCCGAGGTCTCGCTTTGGCTGCTGTAGTATTGCTTTCGCAATAAAATTCATTTTGTATGCTATAATAGCTTCCCAGTGGCCGAATGGTGACACGTTATCGGTCTTCTTTGCAGCATCATGAGATACTACCCCAAAATGTAATGCTAAGCTATATCATTATCTGCTAAGGTTGCTGCCATTTATTTGATTGTTTTAGTATAGCAAGGAATGTAGGAATATTCACAAACTGCATGTGCAATAGAAGAAAAAATTAGTGCCCTTGTAAACGTCCCGCAATCGTATCACACGAGAACGCTTTTTCTAAAATGTAACGTATACTTCAAATTACTTAGATTATGCTCGAAAGAGGCACGCACGACACAGAAGCGCTTACGGCAAGCACAAACGCACTCTTTAACCTTTCTTGCCTGTATCGTACGCGCTTTTTCAGAGCCCTCATTTCTCTCAGGCAGCGGCTTCTTCGTATTTGACAAGAAACAAACTCTACCCGGTGAAAGTTTCATTGTTACGACTACCTTTTGTGTGTATAAAACATTCAGCTGCTAGCGACACATCTCTCCTTTAAAGATTAGCAGTGGGAGAAAAACGAGAATTTATAAAGCTCGGAAAAATACCCTCCGGTTGAGGTTTAAAACTTCGTATGGTGATAAGCATTATTAAAAAGGCTATCCCGCTCTTTTAACCGCCGCGGCAAGCAAAAGAGTGTTAATTTCGTAACACGCCAGAACTTGAATGAATATGCTCTGCCTCTAACACGAACACATTGGCTTTACTCTAAAGCTTTTTGGCTATGTGAATTGCTCTATTATCTAGTTTCGACCATCTGCGGTTCTTAACGTGCACTGACGTCGCACAGCACAGCAGGCATCTCTCATAGCTTGAGTTGCTTTGGGACGTTAAACCCCCCCAAACCACCACCACCATTATTTATTTTTTTTTCTTCCTAGTTATCATTGTAAGCGACTTGTTGCCTGTTTTCTTTCCAGTATTTTTGCGCGCTGGTTACTTTCGAACCGAGAAGAGGCCCCTTTCCTCACGTTTTACTTGTTTTTGGGTGCAAATGTGACGTCATTGTCAACCTAAGCGCGCCAACACCTTCATAATGCCGTTTTAAAAAGTTTAGGACACTAACACCAACAAAAACGTTCATTATGACCAGATGCTTCGGGACCAGCTTTGTCCCGTCCTCAAGGGCGAGCCCGCAGCAGCAGGCAGCGACCAACACTTGCCCTTTCCCAACGTATCGAAGGCTACGTTGGATGCTCTCTCCTACTGCGGGCTCGCACTTCAGTCGTCCCAGAAAAAGGGACCGAGCTGGTCCCAAAACGTTGGGTTGTAATGAACGTTTTATTGTGAAAGAAATACTGCTCTAGGTTTCGAGCCTTCAGCGTGGCGCGGCCGCACTCAGGTGATGTGACGTCACACCCCACGTGACACTAGGGTGAGAGCTGGGCTACCAACTCAAGCGGTCGGCGTAGCGCGGCCGCACCCACTAACGCTGTGACGTCACACCCCACGCGACACTAGGGTGAGAGCTGGGCTACCAGCTCAAGTGGTCGGCGTAGCGCGGTCGCAGCCACGGCGCAGTGCGTGACGTCACACCCCCCGTGACACAAAAGCGAGAGATGGGCTGGCAGGAGCTGCCAACTTGGGTCTCTCGTTTCACATAGGACGGTTATGTCAGAACTAGCCTGCTAGGACCCTGGCATACACGTTACCTCTATAGGCCACTAAGGCACGTTCATACGGCTCGGTTAAAGCGGGGCTTTATATTTGGGCTGAGGAAGAAGAAAAAGAGAAGAAGAACGCTCGGTCACCCGCAGCTAATGCTTTCGCTCAATATTTGGTTCAGCAGCGTTGAACTCTTGTAATTTTATTTTGTTTGTGTTATCGTTTTCTCAACTTTTTTTTTCAAGAACCCAACTAGGCGGATATCAGCTAAAGATGATCTCGTTCAATGACGCTTTGATATCCCAAGTCGGAGCCGGCTGCTTGCCACGCCTTCAGGAGACCGTTTTAACGCCTGAGCTAGTTTAGGTCCCTACAGCCCCATATATAGACCTAGTATAGGCCCATAAAGAACATATTTTTCTTATATGCCCCTTCTATCTATATATGAAAAAATATGACCGGTGGCGTGGGCTGCTTTGTCGACCGTTGCAGCCTCGTAACCCGGAAAAAACACCGGCATGCCTTGAACAGGTGGTAGTTGGTAGGAGACATGACACGGCAGTGATTGGTCGTAGGGATGAGTGACATAGCTAAGGACATGACATCGTCGAGTTGGTAGCTACTGCCTACTCAGGAAGCTCATTTTATACGGAATGTTGAGATCGGAGTCAAACCCACGGCGATCATGGTATCCTGGGTCACTAGTCCGCGTATGCATATTCATATGACTTGGTTAAAAGGGGCCTTTAAATTGATGTCAGGTTGGCTTTAACATAATGTCAGAGGAGGCGCAGGGTGCTGCGGCCGCTTTAGTGCACCGATATTGCACATCATCGATGATTCTTATCATTTTTGGAGCGCAACTAAAGATGAGTAATAAAGTTATAAAATGTTGATTCTGATGCTGCATCTACTTGGCGCGCACACGACCCCACATTATCAGAGTGGCGTGCCGCTTTCGTCATACACTGCACGCCAATGAAAGGAAACTAGGTCAGCTAAGTGCACTGACAACTAACTAGAAACGATCCGTAAACGAATGTTAACACTTCTGATATTTTTTTCTTTTTTCACTGCAGAAAAATAATGTTCTTGTGTATAGGCCGTGTCAATCTCATTCAACACCGGTGTATTCTACAATCTTGTCATCTGGTCCCACTGTGGCGTTTGAAAATTTTGAAATAGCCGCTGTATCGCCGCGCAGCTCTGATTCCGCGGCAGTTTCACGTTTCTGATATTAGAGCATCTAGCCAAAGATGCTCTACCGCTACCTGGTATTCTCGCGATAGATGAAGGGCTCTTCAAGAAACTCCAACAAATGACGGCCCTCTTTTCCCCCTCTGTATAAGGAATTTTGAGAAACTCCGCGGTCGGAAATCCACAGATCCGAGGCTTTATGTCCGAGCACACTGAAGTCAGAATAGTGCGTTACACACGCAAACTAAAATGAAGGAGTGGCTGAGAACGGAGAAGTACAAGGTGACTGGCAATCGCAAATCGGTTTCAAACTACTAACAATGCACTTCGGCAACACTACCCTGGGACACACTGAGTCGCAGCGGTCGCGTTTAGATGGAGGCTGAACGCAATAGGCTCCTCTGAACGGCATGCTGTACAATGTCAGTGTGATAGGTCACAGAATCCCAGATGGTATAAATGAATTCGAAGCCCTCCATTACGACTTCCACCGCAGCCTGAGTCACCTCGGGACATTAGATCCCGAATACCATGCAACCTACCGTATACCATTACGTGCGCTTCGCATTAGCTCTTTCCTGGACAAAACGTCCGCCTTGCGAGGCGAAGTACTTCGTTACGAGGTTATATACCAACACCGTGTTTACAAACAAAGGGGGCGGGACGCTCGCGGCGCCGCAGCTGACTGGGGGTGAAAAATAGGGTTAGCGTCCATAGGAATACATGGAATCGAAATATTCCAAAGCAGTTTTTTCATTTCACGGGGTACCTGTGATGCCGGTATTCGGTACAAAGCAACTATGAACATCCTAGAACAGATCGTCAAAATATAAAATCTCATTGCTGAGTCGAAGTATTTTTAAAATACCGCGAAACATTTAGGGTGCGAGTTTGGAGGGCGACCCGTAGAAATACTTGTAAACGCAACTTACCGGAACATTTTTCTCATTTCGCAGAGCATCAGAAGTGGTGGCTGGTCGTTAAATGTTGACCAGCGCCTTGAAGAAGAGTGTGATAAAGTATGGTGCGTCGTTACGGAGTCAGTCTACTTTTAAAACTCCCCGAATAACCTGTGTTATGAATCCAGACACCGCCAAAAGGCAAACTGTGTGTAGCGAATCGCACAGTTTTGCTTACAGTCTGATATGCTGCCGTGTAGGGCAAATAAGCTTGATAATACTGTCGACGCTCCAGAGATACGTCCTAGACAGAATTGCATTTAAAAAGCAGTTGTAAAACGCCATACGACAATATGGACCGAATGAGATTCGCGCATTGCAGCAGACGACAGCGCAGCTGGCGATACCCACCGCGGCCTCCTGCAGCTCCGCAGCGTCTGCTAGCGACAGCGCCGGTGGTTCATGGTCGTCTGCAACTGTGCGCGGCCAGTTTATCGTGCTGTGAATGATCCCGCAAGTCGTCCTTGCATTACTTGCAAGAGAATGTAGTGTGTCATGAAACATGACGTCGGGACGTCGTACAAGACGTTCACCAAAAAATGAGAAGGGTTCAATGCTGCTGAACCGTCAAAATGTTGCGGTAATTGTGTTTACATGTATTTTTATGGGTCGCCCTTTCAACTCACACCCCCCATACGTTTTGCGGTGTTTTAAAAATACTTCGCCTCGGTAATGAGATTTGATACCTTCGTGATCTGTTCTAGGATGTTCATGGTTGCTCTGCGCTAAATAACGACATCATATGTGCCCTGTAAAATGAGAAACCTGCTGTGAAATCTTTCGGTTTCATGCATTTCTATAGGCGCTAACACTACTTTTCACCCCCCGTCGGCCCAGTCTGGCAACAGAAGCGCCACCGCATCGTGCTTACGTCACAGATCGGTGTTGGTCTATTAGGCGGTGTATGAAATCATGTTTTCTGGTTAAGACGAGCAACCTTTGCGCCTGTAATTGGTGCTAATGGCCGTCGTTTTCTGTTTTTTTTTTTTTTTTTTTTTTTTTGCAGAAGGGAACGGTGCTTTCGTTGCGTCGCCATCTACGAGAAGCACGAGAACGTTCTCCAGTACCGAGAAAGTAAGTGCGCTCGTGTGTGTATCCCTCATTTTGTCCTTGTCTTCTTTGCGCTACGTTTCCTAAAATGCAAATGCACCAACTCGCCCAATTCAGCATTCCCGAGAAAGTACGCATGCAAATCTTTCTTCTGCACTTTGCACGGGCCGTACTTCTACTGGTTGAAAACTCGTGACATCATACACCGAAAAAGAGTGGAAAGTCTCGTTATGTCTAACCGTTCTCATCTGACACTTTCTGTCCGCAGCCTACTGCGATGAATTCGACAACCTGAAAGAGGCCTGCCACCTGCTTAACGTGGACGCCCATCTTCATTCCTTGTTCAGGGGTAAGCCACGACGTTTCTCGAGTGCTTTAGTTTCTCCTAATATCTGTCTCACATTCTGCAGGCACTGAACAAAGGTGCTGCTGTTGAAAGGAAGTCTGGAACAGGATAATGTGAATGTACAGTCGACATCACCCTTGTGTACAGCGCTCGAGCAAGACATATCGGGATACAAAAGCCGAAAATAGACTCCAGCTCTAGACTTCTGGACTAGGTGCTAGTGTCTACCTTGGTTGCGGCTATCTGAGGAACCACTATCACACGAGTGTTGCCGTAAGAACCTATCAACTGGGGCAATATCTAACCTTATTTGCAGTGACGTGTGTCTCCCGGGCGCTCTACGCAAGGGTGACGTCGACTGTACTGTCTACCTATAGCTGTGGGTTCTTCCAGGCCAGAACGTTCTCAGGCCTAAAACCCAGTCAGTTTGGTCTCCGTTTTCATCTAAGGAAGAATTGGAGAGGTGGACTCCGCGGAATGTTCAACTGTGGCATCCCCAAAACTGTGAACCTTATATTATTGGTGTTCCCAGTGTATGCGCGTGAATTGAAAGTGCTAGCCATTTCCTTGAAACGTTTCGACAAGAGGCGTCTGTCGGAGGAGTTGCTGCTGGGCGCTTGGCAGGACAAGGTGAAGGGTGTCCAGGCCGTGCGGGCTCTTTGCCCTTCTGTTGTGCGCAGCCGGACTTGACTCGCGCCTGTAAAGCAAGTTGCCGTGCTTGTATATATTTTCATATACCTTCTCCCACATCACCACCCATCATGGTCCTCTTTCTTCTCACTTTCCCCTTCCCCAGTGCAGAGTAGCAGGTCAGATTTTAATCATTCCGGCCAACCTCTCTGCCTTTCCTTTCATAAACCTATCGATATAATTCTTCCCGTCTTGCATTCGCCCCAGGAGTTTTTCTGCTTTTGACCCTCTTTTTTTTTTTTCGATATTTGTTGGAACCATCTAGGTTCCCTGTTTCTTGGCTTGACGAGTTCGGGGTCTCATTCGCTTTTTTTCTCCCGTATGGCGGCGTCGATTTCCCTCCCACCACGTTACATATCCCCCAGGCCACAGTTGGCGCCCTCTCACTCCTCCCTACTTGACCCTTTCGTGTCCCCTACTCACTGCAGTGGAGGCTTCCCCCGTGGCGTGCCCTTTCCGTGGCCCGCTGACGTTCACCTACAACCGGGGACACGGCGAGTGCCGGCACCCGGTGTCCACGGTGGACTCATGTTCCGCGGACTGGCGCATTCTCTTCCGCTTCCAGGCCTGCGCTGATGTTCAGGGCACAGAGAGCAGCGGTGAGGACCTGCCTACTGCTTCGACGCACACGTCCCCTTCACGCACTCACAGCTCCCGCTTTTACAGTAACAGTAAAAGCATCGCAGTGGTATCTGAAGTAAATAGCGGCCAGCGATAAAAGCTTAGTTTTAATTTCAAGCGTTGAATGTATAATTTGTGCCTTCTAATTCGTCGGAAGAAATCATAGGGAGTTGAAGCAAATTGAAACTTGTGTGACAATAAATAACTGCTGGAGAAATTGGTTGGTCTGGTTAGTTTGTGGGGTTTAACGTCCCAAAGCGGCTCAGGCTATGAGAGACGCCGTAGTGGAGGACTTCGGAAATTTCGACCACCTGGGGTTCTTTAACGTGCACTGACATCGCACAGCACACGGGCGCCTTGCTTTTCGCCTCCATCGAAAAGCGGCTGCCGAGGCCGGAATTCGATCCCGCATCCTTGGGAACAGTAGTCGAGCGTCGTAACCACTGCGCCACCCCGGCGGGTTTGTTGGAGAAATTAGGCGCATTGTTATTATTAGTAATAATTAATACTGTTTTCAAATACTGCAGACTATTTTCAAGCACAAGCATGAAGTGGTTACATTGAACTGCACAAGAACTGAACAGACCTAAAGGCTTTTTGGGAAACATAAGCGCGAGAATTTGCGGAACAATATTATGAAGGTCGAAAAAAAAAACACATTTAAAGAGGTCTACAACCGAAACCCCTATCAAGTCACTTCAATTGTCTCACCCGCCGGGGTGGCGCAGTGGTTACGGCGCTCGACTACTGTTCCCAAGGACGCGGGATTGAATCCCGGCCTCGGCGGCAGCTTTTCGATGGAGGCGAAAAGCAAGGCGCCCATGTGCTGTGTGATGTCAGTGCACGTTAAAGAACCCCAGGTGGTCGAAATTTCCGGAGTCCTCCACTACGGCGTCTCTCATAGCCTGAGTTGCTTTGGGACGTTAAACCCCACAAACCAACCAACCAACCATCAATTGTCTGAGGTTTTTACACACTCTACAAAATAGTCAGTGTCGCTTTTGCCAAGTGCGCAGAAAGGGCTCATAACAAGGGTACACATGAATGGTGCAAAACAATGTCGCGTGGATTCACTATACGCCTATCTTTACCACACGTATACGATATGGTACATGTACCTTACCGGCGAAAGAAGGGCAAAATTCGGTTCGCCGTCATGTGAGCACGGTGAGGTCTTGCATGAAGTGCGCACGAAGCCGCGACAAGCGTTCGGAGATTGCGCGTTACCTGGTGCGCAGTGGAGGAGCTGACGTGCCTGGCGACGTGGAAGGAAGGCTCGGCCTACTACCTCGTCGGCAAGATGGTGCAGAGGAAACTGCACGCCCTGCCGTACTCGGACGGCGACAGCTACCGTTGCTTTGTGAGTGTCTTTGTCTCGTTTCAGAGCTCGCGGTTTTTCTGAGCCTTGCCCGTTTTCACGCGAAAGCCTTTCTTGACTTGTCGAGAATGTCGCCTGAAATAGTAGTAGGAAATTTTCGCACTAAATAACACTGAAGAGAAAAAAAATCTGTTGCCACCGGTAATCTAACCACTGTCCAACCGATCCCCAACTGAGAGTGCAAACCACATGCCTGTCTCATGAGAAGCAGATCGTAATCTCGTTATCTAGCGTGAGGATGACAGTAGCGATGTAACATGACGATCTAATTAAGGATAACGATAATGATGATAGTAGTGATGATAATGATGCTGCAGTTATGGTAGAATAGTTTGGTTTGTGGGGTTTAGCGTTCCAAAGCGACTTAGGCTATGAGAGACATCGCAGTGGAGGGCTCTGGAAATTTCGACCACCTGAGGTTCCTCAACATGAACTGACATCACACAGCACACGGGCGCCTTGTTTTTCGCCTCCGTGGAAAAGCAGCCGCCGCGGCCGGGATTCGATCCCGCATCCCCAACAGTGGAGCGCCCTAACCTCTGCATCACCGAGGAGGGGCGAATTAGTAATGATGACAATGAAATTGCATTTGGGTGGTGATTATTATAGTAGCGATAGTGATGATGATTACGATGATAGTAGATATGACGAATACGATACAGTCAGTTAAAATAGTCATGTAATGTGGTCTCCAATTCCGCTCTTAAGCAGACATAAGCGCGCTCCTGTAATTTCTGTGTGTTTCCCGCCTTTCGATCTTCAAATAATCATAATTTTGCATCCAGATGCTACAGTGCCGACGCAGGTGGCGAACATAGTGTTAAGCGTTGCTTGCGAATAGCATGGCGTTAGAAACCTAGTTCTCTGAAAAAAAAAGAAGTCATCACCGCCAGAGCACTGTGTGCTTGTACTTCGGTTGTTACTCCATGCAGAGTATGTCCTCTCGTTATTTTTTTTGCGAGTTTTATTATATCAAGATCTATTGTTTAAGTGACTGAAAAAATTAATGGAAACACTGTCATGATTTCTGGCCTGAATACTCCAAGGCTGGTTCCTAAATGCAACTTGTTGTTCCAACCTCGAAAAACTAAACACGCGCAAGGTTCCATTGGCAGCGATAATGTACCACGGGTAGTCTTGTTCTTCTGCCTTGCTACTTATAAATGTAGCGCTACTCATTAATACGCCCCCCCCCCTCTCTCTTGGTCCTCTTCGTACGGCTTTTCTCTCTCTAAACTGCTAACCTATTGTATAGAGGCATGTCAGAAGTTCCTACGTCGGCTCTCTTCTCTTAATTAAAAAAAAAAAAAAAAAACATTAATCTTTCTTTGTGGTTTCTCAAGGGTTCATTCTTCACGTTACCAGAGCAGCACAAAAAGTGGGAAACGTACATAGCCACGACGGGAAAATTGTACCCCGCTCGAAGCCAGAAGACTGTGCCAAGAAAAGACGGAGCAAGCCGGGAATCAAAGCCTCGTTCGAGTCGCACGTAACAGATTGCCTGTTTAGCGTAGCGCGCCGAGCATAAAAGAAGTGGCCGCGAATCGCCCACTTCCGCCGCCACCAGGGCGGCGCTGTCGTCAAGAAACCACTCCGGCGTGAAACGCGCTTGGAGCGCAAAAAAAAAAAACAAAAAGAGAGAGAACAGAGAGCCAGTGTGCCGCCGACTCGGCTGAGGTAATTCGGGAAAAGCGGAATGAAATGAGAAGAGTATAGAGAGGTGAGGGAGAGAGAACGGCACGCTGGCAAAGGGAAATCCTATAGAGAATAAAATGAAACAACGATAGGCGAGGTTTCAAATTTCCCGCCGCGCGTGGCTGGCTGTCCTGCCGCTCCGAGAGCGGGTTTCAAAAGAAATCTTGGTCGTGCAGAGGCGTAGCCGGGTGAGAGGAGCGGGGGCGTAGCTGAGGGAGGTGGGGAGGGCGGGCGGCGGCGGCATCTACTTCCGATACGACGCCAGCTGATGGAGATCTGATGCGAAGCTGATTGCTTTCATTTCTTTGGTGGCTCTCTCCGAAGCCCAAACCCAAGCGGAAAGAGAGACAGGCTCTCGGTTTTAAATTGAAATGGCAATCGGATAGTCCGCCCTCCCATTCGTATATCCCGCAGCGAACGGGGCTCGGTTTTCAGAGTCGCGCCGACCGTTCGCAGAGCGCCTCACATGAACAGTATAGCGGCATTGTATCCGTAGCCGTAACCACAGCCGCAGCCATTGGACTGCAGCATTCCAACTTCGCGAGCACTTCCGGCGCTGTGCTCTTTCCCTACATCTGTTCCTTTTTACTCAGGGCCGAGGCTGCGCAGAAGCTTCAAAACAGAACCGAGGAATCATAGCGACCCCCTACGGACAGAGCTGTGGCGGCCTCCCACTAGTATCAATTTACGCGGCTTGCGGCTTTCTACGAATGGTTCGTGAAAAGCCCATTCATTCTGCAATGTGCGCGGGAAATGTTGCAAAATAATTGGAGAAATGCATGCGAGCTAGGAATGCTTTAAGGTGCACAATCCCCCGCAGTCGAAATCCGATGCGCGGAGGCAAGGGAACGACCGAGATATCTTTGAGTGAGCGAGCACGAGGGTGCAAGTTCGGTCCCTGGCTTCAACTGGTTGAATGTCTTTCGGAAGAGGCGGCAGAATGTGCGCAAAGACGTGGATCCCGTATCGTAGGAAAACATCGAAAATAGTTACGAAGTGCTCGCTACGTGACGCTGAAAACTGACCACTACTGTAATTGCAACTATTGCAACTATCACAAGGTAAATATATCCCAAGCAGCCGACGTCGAAAAGTATACAATCATGTGATGGTCAAAATGTCTCGAGATGCAAAAAGGAAGGTGAACGCAAAATATGTTGAACGATGTGTCAGTCAACAGTGAGCCCTAAACTAGGGGCACCGACCACCCAGCTCCTGCGAATTCTTACTGATTATTATGCTCATTAAAAGTTTTCTCTCTCTCTCTCTCTCTCTCTCTCTCTCTCTCTCTCTCTCTCTCTCTCTCTCTCTCTCTCTGTCTCTCTCTCACCTTGGGTGAATTATTCACTATGTAATTTACATAAGAGGCATAAAAAAATTACTTTACTGTTCATAATTGCCCTAATACAATAGCGAAAGTAACGAAGTAAGATGTGACATCTCTGTGCAACCACAGAACAATGCAATATTGAAAACGACATTCAGAAAAATACTTGCGCCCGGTTATTATTATTATTAATTTCAGAGCCCACTCTGAAACCACGTAGTCACGAACCGCACCGCAGGCTCTCGTGTATCCTCAATGCTTTTTGAGAAGGTTGCGTACCTTCCTTGCGTACCTTTAACGCGCGCAGCGCCCGCCTTCAGAAAAATTCGTGACCTTTGAAAAATAAAGGCTGCGTATAGATGTCTGGTCTCATCGATATGCGCACTGATTGACCTTGGTCCCCCCGTAACTTGGCGGCGGTGCTCGTAGCGTAGAGGCGGTTTTGTCCTACAGAGTGGCCTACAGCGTTTGCGCCGCCTGCTTGAAGTAACTATTTGAATGAATGTGTGGCTACCTTTGGTTTTTTAGTGTGTTCTAAATGTGTATTTGCTAGGCCTCTACGTTCACTTAGAGAGCACCCTGGGTAAATGGTGAGAGAGACTGCATGGGAAAGACGTTCATTTTCCTCAGACGTTCATTCCCTGGACTGTGCGTCACAAAAGCATCTCGTGGACCCACACTAAAAAGAATGATTCACTTTTCCTACAACAGCACAGCTGACGCACGGATACAATGCGGCCCTGCGAATCTTGTGCATCTCACTTGATAAGCCTCGTGTATCGCAACGGAGAAACTGAGGCTCTCCACGAGAACTCTGCCCCGTGTGGTAGGCGCTTCAGCGCCTGCTTTGCAGGCTTAGAGAATCGTGTCACTCTGTGATTCTCCGAGTACCCTGTGTATCGGTATCCGCTATAACTGTACGACGCACGCCATCCAGTCTGGCAACATGCTCGGGCACTTCCGGTACGGCGCTAATAAACATTAGTCGTTCCTGAGTCACTGAACGTGTCGGTCTCGTTTAATAAACCTTTATTCGCCTCTTTTCAACGTCATTATCAGAAATAATAGATGCTGATACCGAAAACATCTGCCTGAGAATCAGTATTTCTTCTTTCCTGTTCAAGCCGCTCAGCTGCTTTGCTTTTCTTTTTTTTTCGTTTTCAGCAGATTTTTTTAAGCCCGCGTATAATCTTTCCTCGACATTCTGCCTTCATTTGTAAGGTGATCCCGAGGAAATGTCTGCGTAGATAATCCGTCCTCATAAATGGCGCCATAAGTACATTCCATAGTTCAGAGATACAATTACGATAGAAGCTGCAGCTTGGCCGCGTACTTCATTCCTTGCGTTTTCAAGAGTCTGCCCTCCTTTCAAAAGAATGCCTATTTCAGGCGAGTTCAAATTCGACCTCTTGGGAGAGGGCGACTTGAAACGCAGATGGTGGAAGTACTCTCGACTAAAATAGTAACTAACCTACCGGCGCGCCGTTCATGCATTCCGTTAATGCCAGTAGACGGCGTGCACATCGCGCGACCTTCGTGCTCGGCGCGGTCAAGGATACTCGCCTGCTGTCGAGAAAACAGCAGGTTAGAAATCAGCGAAACGTTCGGAGTATTCCCTCGGAGACGTCACACTTTTGTGCACAAATTGGTCGATCTGCGAGCTATTAGTAAATTTTAAAAAGGCATGAATCATTGGCACGGGCCATTTTTGCATAGTTGTCCGAGTTTAGCTAACAGTGTTTTTAGCGGTGATGACAAAAAGGGACTGGTGGGGAGGGGGAGAGGCTGCTCAAATAGTATTGTATTGCACTGCAACGCGAGTAGTCTAGTTCTCTTGTAAGTACACGCAGTATGTGCAGCATAGTTTTCGACAGTTTCGGAGCACGTTAAACGAAGTGAAGGAGCTGCAAGTCAGGCCGATCTGGTTGACGGCGGTTGACGGGGGAGTTTTGCCCGTTGCGTGTTTTGGCGTGTTCCACCCACGGAGACAAGTTCAAGAAATATCAACATGCGCTTCTAGCTTGTGCTGCACGTGGGGGAAGGCGGTTCGAGCGGCAATCAGAAATTACCGCTCCGTTTTCGGATGTTTGGCGAGCCTCACTGGTTTTCTATGGGGCGTCAAAACTCTACGGTGAGGGCGCAGGGAACACTTTGGAAGATTCCGCAGCATGCAGGGGACTAAGCCATCATTGTCAACGTCGCCGCGTACCATCTAGCAGGAATATTTAGTTTTTCTATTGATTGCAAAGGAAAACATTCGCGCTCTCTTACACGCTGTTCGCCATTGAAGGCCGATAGATGACGGCAGTTGGTGACGTTCGGGAAATCTGTGGCAAACTGCTGTTGCATATGAGTACTCTGGATTTCCTACTAGTCGATAAAAGGAAAAAGAAAAATCTTGTCTTCCTTTTCCTAAGTATCGATCCGAAAGGATAATGATAAACCTCTCAAAGCTGAGGCTCTCAGCAGTTTCGTAATGGCGTATCATCCCTGCCATTAGCCTGGGGTCATTTATAATGTGCGCGAAAATTTTACCGCAGGGGCGTAGTTTGGATTTTCCACGTCCGCCGATTGTGCGACCACAACGACCGAACGGCAAACACACTTTACACCGCGAAGTCTGAGCCGCCGGTGCCGTTTTTCGTTCTTTGCTTAATATTGATTTTTTTTTTTCATTACGCAGCACGCGCGACGTAAACTTTCGAAATCACGACCACCAAAGGGGCACATCTCATTTGCATGGGCCGCTGATGTGCATCAAGCAGCAAACAAATAGAAAGAAATCAGAGACGGTACGAACAGAAACGCGGGCGGGAGCAGAACTTTAATGCGTCAAAGTGAATTGCGACACAAGTCCCGGGGAGAGATTAGCTTGACCGCTCTCTCTCTCTGGTGGCTGTACGCGGTCTGCGTCGTTCGCTTTTCTTTCACAACTCGACTAAAATCCTGCGCTCCCGGCTTTTAGCCAGGTTGTGAAAGGAAATAGCTTTTCAGCGGCCGCCTAGTAACAGTGGCACTTTTTGAAAAACCCCTAGCCGGCTCTATACGACTAAAGCGAGTTCTTGTGCACGTGTTTGTGGGAAGAAATAGACTTTCATGTTGGACTGCGCTATATTCCGCTGAATATCTCAGTGCATATATGGAAGCGGCGATCTCGCAGATGTCAATCAATCAATCAATCAATCAATCAATCAATCAATCAATCAATCAATCAATCAATCAATCAATCAATCAATCAATCAATCAATCAATCAATCAATCAATCAATCAATTTTATTTCAACCTCTTGACAGCATCACGCTCACAGCAGATGTAGTTTTTTTTTTTTTTCATTACTGTACCTTATTCTCCATCTCATTACTAGCCCGCTTTAGACAGAAGTGCATGCGAATTTATACCTTACAATATGTCTGAATAAATGGCATCTATAGTATGCTAGTATATCTTTGTGTTAAGCAAAGACTTCAGCAGGACTTCGATTTTCCTAGGGGTGTCGTGTACCAAGAAAGTTTTCAGTGAACTTCGTGTATCGGGTTTACTGTCCTGTTTCAAAATGGCACGCATCATTTATAAGGAACTTTTTAAAAAAAAACACCGGGGCCACGTAAGCTTGAAAAATGCTATGCATCTGATAATAATAATAATAATAATAATAATAATAATAATAATAATAATAATAATAATAATAATAATAATAATAATAATAATAATAATAATAATAATAATAATAATAATAGGTTCACAGGAAGGGAAAGGCGCAGTATCTGTCACACTTGTAGCTGTGGGCACCTGAACCGCGCCGTAAAGGAAGGGAGGAAGGTGGGAGTGAAGGTGGATAGAGAGAAAGGGAGCCGTAGTGGAGGGCTGCAGAGTAATTTCGACCACCTGGGGATCTTTAACGTGCGCTGACATCGCACAGCACACGTACACCTCTTCGTTTCGCCTCCATCGAAACACAGCCGCCGAGGTCGGGTTCGAACCCGGGTGCTCCGGCACAGTAGTCGGGCGTGTTACCACTGCACTACACCGGCGGGGCCTATGCATCTGATAAATGGATATACCGACTCTTGCCGAGAGGGATTGATGCAGATGGACAAGGAAGAAAACCTCTAAAAAGCATTGCCCAGAGTGGCCCAATTCAGTATCTTTCACCCAACGTTACTAGATAGTAACGTTGCTTTCACCAAAAACGCTCAGCAACTTTGCGCTGCTAGGGCGAACCGACCTGGTTCAAGGCGGGCTTAATTAGAGGTATTTGTGGGGCACGCCTTCGCCATGCGGTGAACGCGGCTGGGGTTGTGGTAATTATCATTTCAGCGCCTTTTCCTTCGGATCCAGTCATTTGCCCGGTTTGATAAGTCTTACTTTGAGGGGCCTCCGCAGTTAAAAAAAGAAACATATATGAACAGCTGTTATTTTAAGTGTTGTAATTTGCGGCCCGAACGATGAATGCTACATTATAAATGTTTCGCCTTGCAATGTCTCAAAATTTTCAGCCGACATTGGTCTTTCATAAAGTTGGGAGTGTTGACGCTATATGGAGGACAACTTGCTGTAATGCGGCAGTACAGCCTACAGGCCGGGAAGGAGGCGGGCATCTGTCCCATGCCTTGGGGAATGTGCTGCTTCGGCTTCGGTGACCCCGTACCGTATCTCAAACTTACCCACCTCATCCTTCCGCATCCTTAGCCTGAGTAACGAATAACTCTTCCCCCGCGACAGATAAAAATGTCCACTTCCTCACCTCTGCTGCCAAGCCTCCACAGAAAGTTGGTGGGCAAAATAACGACCTTTCTTTTTAAGGCGAAAGCCCTTAATGGCTCATCGTTGTCGTCAGCAAAAGTTTCACGCTTTTGCGGCGGCTCTGATTGGCTGAGGTGGGGATGACATTATAGAGGTCTCGACCAATCACAGAGCACCACCACAGCATGCGCGAAGGCGTGGCTTGTATGACCATATGCCAATCAATTATCAATTATTAGTTAATGAATGATTAATTTATTTAACGACTATTGAAAGACTAATAATCAATTATCAATGCCTACCCTGCAGTGGCCACAGGATTGGAGGAGGTCAGTTTACATCCCCATTCCAAAGAAAGGCAGTGCCAAAGATTGTTCCAACTACCGCACGATCGCGCTTATTTCGCATGCTAGCAAGGTGATGTTAAAAATCCTGCAAGGTAGGCTGCAGTAGTATGTGGATCGGGAGCTTCCGGACGTGCAAGCTGGGTTTCGCAAGGGCAGAGGAACTAGAGACCAAGTTGACAACCTCCGCTGGATCATGGAAAAAGCAAGAGAGTTCCAGAAACCCATCTACTTCTGCTTTATTGATTATGCGAAAGCGTTTGACTGCGTAGATCACAGCAGATTGTGGCAAGCTCTCCAAGAGATGGGAGTTCCAATTCACCTCATCTGTCTCCTCAGGAACCTGTATGAAGGACAAGAGGCCACAGTCAGAACTGGGCATGGTCTTACCGATTGGTTTCTTATTGAGAAAGGAGTGAGGCAAGGCTGCATACTGTCGCCCTGCCTATTTAACCTATATGCAGAGTGCATCATGAGGAAGACCGGTCTGGACGAGTCTTCATATGGAGTGAAGATTGCTGGAAAACGTATCAACAACCTTAGATATGCGGATGATACCACTTTAATGGCAGAAAGTGAAGTGGAACTCAAGAGACTTCTGATGCGCGTACAAGAAGAGAGTGAGAAGTTTGGACTTAAACTGAACATCAAAAAAACAAAGATCATGGCGTCTTGCCCTATCAAGTCCTGGAGCATCAATGGACAAGAAGTGGAAGCTGTGACAGATTTTCTGTTCTTGGGCTCCAAGATTACCTCGGAAGGAGACTGCAGCCATGAAATTAGGAGACGCCTGCTTCTGGGAAAGAGAGCAATGGTTAGCCTTGACCGCCTAGTAAAGAGCAGAGACATTAGTCTGCCAACCAAGATCCGTATAACTCGTGCTATGGTCTTTCCAGTTGTGATGTATGGATGCGAGAGTTGGACTGTGAAAAAGACTGACCGCCGAAGAATTGACGCGTTTGAATTGTGGTGCTGGCGAACACTCTTGAGAGTTCCTTGGACTGCCAGAAGATCAAATCAGTCGATATTGTCGATCATAAACCCTGACTGCTCATTGGAGGGTCAAATTCTAAAGTCAGATACTTTGGTCATCTGTTGAGAAGAGAGGAGTCGCTGGAGAAAGATTTGATCTTGGGAAAGGTTGACGGTCGCCGGAGAAGGGGTAGGCAGCGAACGCGGTGGTTAGATGGCATCCTCGAGGCACTGCAGATGAAGTTATGTAATGTTAGGAAGATAGTGAGAGACCGGAAAGCGTGGCGTGAAATGGTCCATAGGGTCACGAAGAGTCGGACACGACTGAACGACTGAACTGAACTGAACTAATTAATGCTTTAATTATCAACTATCAATGCCTAATGATTTATTACTAATTAATGATCTAATATTAGACGTTTCTAGAGGTTGTGTAGACAATGCTTGGAACATTTTCGAAACTCGTCACCGCTTGACAGCTCAATGCACTAGCAGAATGTGAAACAGTAGTCGCTCACTTTACTCGCAGCAGCATACATCGCTACATGCGCAACAGTTGCGTAGCAGAATGCGGCACTCAGGCTTTTGCCTTTCACTACTTTAGTCGCTAAAGTCCCTCGTAATTTTTCCCCTTGAGCTGCGTCGTAAGGACACGTCTGGCGACAACTGTGCAGGTGTACGAGCACGTGGGCCACCAGAATGCCTTCCGGGTGTCTCAATCGCCGGACGCCACCTGCGACGGCCTCGTCTCCGCGTCAGAAGGCTCGCGCATCATGACCCTCACCAAGAGTAAGTGAATCTTTCTCAATCGCTCACCCTTTGCATTAAAACACTGCGGGTTTTTGCTATCACTGTGGGAGAAGAAGAACAGAAAAAACAATATGGGAGGTGGATTCAGCCTTGAGGAAATTGGTGACAAATGTATAGTCAAAGTCAGACGGCGCATATAAATGCCACCAAACTAAAAAGACAGCGCGAAACACAGAGGACAACAACAACAAAAAAATAATAGCTGGTGGTTTTACTTTGGTTAACCCTGGGGGGAAGCAAAACCTTCACGTACATGGCTGCGCTCACTGCAAGCTTGGATTAAACACATTGTGCGTTTCTCCAATCGTAAAGCCCGTTTTTCATCGGCCTCTTCGGCACGCCGCCTTTTCAGGGTGTCATTCCGGTGTGCCTTCGCGTTCCGCGCCTGTAGCAGGGTGTTCGTCCTCCTTCATCTCGCGCAGTGTTGTAACCTAGACAGGAGCCTATTTCTAAACATATCGCCCCTCTAACGCCCTCTACTTCCAAGCCACACTGACGTCACCTCCCATGACCTTGACCTTGACAGTGGTCACGGGCCACTTGGTGGCCTACGTGACTATGCCCTGAAGTCACATGGCGACCACCAGGTCACATGACCTTGACAGTGGTCACACGTGACTATGGCCAAAAGTCGCATGGCGACCACCAGGTCACGTGACTTTGATCATGACAGCGGTCACGGGTCACTTAATTGGTGGCCTAATTGACTATTCCCCAAAGTCATATTGCGATAACCAGGCTTAACACAGAAGTTTGACCTCTGAATATCCCTCAAGGTGAAAACCGTGCATACCCGATGGCTCGAACTACCTGGCGTAGTAAAGCTTTCGCTTCAAAAAAAAAAAAAAAAAAACTGAACGAGCGTGAATATTTCCAAAGCGCACCGCTCCCTGACTGTGAACGTGTCCTTCCTTCTTTTTGTGCAAGAAAGAAAGAACTTCATGAAAGGCAATAACGGTCTGTCGACATCCCCTCATAATAAAAAGCGGGAACGGCCTGCTACTCCATTTATCGGGGCGTTTGTCTAACGTTGACTCGCGCGTTGTCATAATTCTGCTCGATGTTGTGTCACGCATTCTGATCTTGTTTACTCGCACCTGTGAGGCGAAAGGAATCGTATCAACTCCAGGACAAAACGGCGGACGTGTGTAATGTATCGACGTAGAGCTACAGAGAGATATGGCCGCTGAGTTTAGAGATGCTATCACCGAAGTGGGAAATGCGAGGTCATTGTCATAACGACTGCGCAGCTGGTGCTAAATGATAGTTTCGATCGACGTCTCCCGTTTCGCGATACCCTTTTGACTTGCTGTGGAAGTCCGCAGTATTTGCTCTTGCTTGCAGATAGCGCCTGGCCACGGCTGCATTGATGCTCGCAAGCTATGAGACGCCCGGTGTCCGATCTATTATGTCACGTTCCGTTCTATATAAAAAAAAAAAAAAAAAAAAACACGCCTACCCGATGAATTGTTATAGAGCTAATGTTCCCACTTGTACCACTTCTACTGCTCTAGCACTTCGTACTACGTGCAATTAACCTTGACATAGAATGCTGAAAGACAGGAAATGTCCGATACGGCCAGTATTGTTAACCTTACATCGCGATAAAGCTAAA
Organism: Amblyomma maculatum; assembly: GCF_055883805.1. NCBI lineage: Eukaryota > Metazoa > Arthropoda > Arachnida > Ixodida > Ixodidae > Amblyomma > Amblyomma maculatum. The sequence goes on along the minus strand of NC_139351.1, from coordinate 121,832,721 downwards.
GACTGGCGCTCCCGTCCAGACTTCTGCAGAAGTGAAAGCGAAACGCAAGCACTTGCAATTCTTCATTAAGCCGCTTTAAAATCGCTGCGTCAATTGCCGGATTCACGCGGGGGGAATACTCACAAGCATTTTTTTAGGCACTCTATAGACTTTTGTCAATAAGGTATATTTATAAATTTTTATTCGTAGACTTCTTTTAGGCGTTTGTCTATAGCCTGCGTATAGAAAAATATATGACTGTCTATAAATGACCTGTAGTTGAAGTGAAGGCTTTTAATAGTCTACAGATTATCTATAGATAAACATAAATAAATAAGACTATAGATTTTAGTTTAATATAATCTGTAGATAAAATCTATAGGTCTAAAGAATAGCAACTAGAGATTATATATAATGTCCGTGGTCTATAGACCATGTTTATAACGCTGATTGACATTCCTCGAATCATGCCTTTTAAAGTCGAGGAAGTCTCTGGCGCTGCGACACCCGCTAGTATTTAAGGCGTTCGAAAAACCTGTGCGCGTGTGTGGGGACTGCATGAATCCGAAGCCGGAAATTATTTTTATTAAAGCAGCTTACCCGCATTCTTAGCAAAAGCAGATTTATGTGTGACACCTTCAGACTTGTGAAGCAACGACGCTAGTGGTTTCCCCTAGTAGTGTGACTATCGTGACAAGCCCTCATGTCATGACCGAAATAGCAGGAGCAGCGAACTTGGGCAGCACTTTTGAAATGTGAACCGAACCAACCGGCAACCACACATCCCGATGTAGACACGCAGCTCCTAGGTCGTGCGGGCACGTTCGCATGGCTTGCTAAAAGCGAGGCCATGAATCAATATTGGAAGGTCTTTCACTTAATTTGGATCGATTATGAATGTGTGCAAATGAGCACTTTCGGTTATAGATTATAGAATAGGTGCACGTCCCGCGTCAAAGCGCAGCCTGTGCTTGTTTAACAGGTGATTCCTGCTTTCTTCGGTTACGATGGGTGCCAACCAGGCCTCTTTCGGAGTGTCGGCAGAATATTAAAATGCTGAGTGCTGAAAGAAGAGGGCTAGACGCGGGCGGTAATGGGAGTCTGCGGATCCAAATGTGGTTGCTTAGTTGAGCACAGCAATTCTAAACCAGTGCGGCAGGTGGTACTGCACGATATTTCGCGCTATCTATGTTAAACAGTCTGTAATTTTTCATTATTCTTGTCAGTGGTAGTTTGGAACTTTTCTCCCCTATCTTATCGAATCTTTCGCAGTGGGTTTCGCAAAAATCATAACACGCTTTCAAGAACCAGAGACGGAGAAAAATAATTTAATTGATATTACACAATGGCTGGAACTGGTGCATACTGAGCAAGCCCTGTTCGCACCGTGTTAAGTCACTGATTGAGCGATGGTTGACTAAGCGAATTATATATGCCTGTATGATGTTTTTAAACAATAAATAATTGAGAGGCTGCAGTGTGCTTGTCGTCTGTCGGAAGTACCAACCTTGTTCTTCTGGTATATTTTTTTTTAGTTTTCGTTTCGTTCACTTGCGAAGCGATTTCACTGTTTATTACTCCCCCCCCCCTCCCCCATTTATTGAGTTTATACGATTTAAAGTTAACTTAAAACTCGCGCGTCTTCTGTAGATTTAAGTTCTGCGCGCCAGCTAGCCGAGACTATTCAAAACGCCGCCTTTGCCCTCGATGTTAGGAGTACAATATTTTAAAGGTTTGACCAATAATAATACATACGCTACAATTGCTGATGCTTCGCTTCATTGTGAGCCCTTTTATGTGATATACTCCGGCACACTGGCAAAACTCAGGGATCACTTTTTCCGATCTGTATCATAAACTGAGCGAAGAACTTTCAAAAGATAAAAACACAAGTTGAGAAAGTCAACCTTCTGGTGATTCTGGACATTTTCTGATGTTTCATGATAAGTCGTAGTCTAAAAAGACACCTTTCTGTTTTAGTGCATAGCACTACTTGCCGCAATCACGAACTTCGCGGATGTCTGTCCGAAGCCGCTCACTCTCTCTCTTTTCGTGAACTTGAAGGGAAGAAAGAGAACGATGCGACGCATGCGTTGCGCGGCTCAGCATTAAGGAGGCGGAGCCGTCGCACAGCTGCAGCAGAAGCCGCCCTCTCTCTCTCTCTCTGTCCACCCGTCTCTCCTCGAACTCGAAGAGGAGGAAGGGGAAGTGGCGACACCCGCATCACGCGACTTAACACTGACGGGGCGGCGCGGCCGCATAGGTGCACCCAGTGAGAGTAGAGGGTCGTGTCAGTTGTGGACGTGGCGGCCGTCACTGGGCAGTGTTGCACAAGCCTGTGTTACTCCGGAGTGAGCAGTCATGTGTCGCTCGCGTCCTCAACTTCGGCATCTCTCCTCTCGCATCAGTCACTCCCCAGCCTTCACGGACAGCAGACGTGCACGCGCGATGCTCCCTAGACCTCGGACCCGAGCTGCTCGCCGCTTTGTGAAGCAGCTTGTGCTTACCTCCGCGTCTAAGCAGTGCTACGCACCTACTTCGCATTTGATTAACTGTGCAAATCGGCCGTAATTTTTTCTCTTTTCCTGCGCAACGAAGGCCGGCAGCCCAGCGCGGGTTGTCATTTCCCCCCGTGGAGCGCTTCGGGCCCGCGTCGCTGGCACAGTCTGGACGGCCGGCGAAGCTTCGTGTTCGGGTCCCGGCAGCTGCGCGTCCACCGGGCCCAGCACGGAGAACCCCAGCAGCCCGAGTTACGCGTCACGTGCATCCAGGAGCTGGCGCAGGGCACAAATGCCAGCACCATCGTGGGATACAGCACCTCCGGATGGTGCGTGCGTGCTTATTTCTAACGCAGCACTGTTAGACTAGAACCTCGAGCCTTAAGGTCCCGCGTGATTCGAAATGCCACGTGGCGCTACAGGGTTGACTGATGTCGGACCACACACACACACACACACACACACATATATATATATATATATATATATATATATATATATATATATATATATATATATATATATATATATATATATAGGATGCGAGAACATTTAACGTACTTGGCCGCTTAAAAAGTTATAGAGCGAAGTGTATGCTTCATTTAAAGAAACATTTTTTTGTTGGACTCGACGTTTCGACCAGAAGCTGGCCTTCATCAGGAGTGCGAATGCAAACCCACCTCTACAACACCATTGTACGCCTCTCTGCCACCTGTTTCCTTTTCCTCTATTTGCCTATGAACCTACCCGCATCGTTTGCATTCGCACTCCTGATGATTTTCTCTCTCTCTCTCTCTCTGTATATATATATATATATATATATATATATATATATATATATATATATATATATATATATATATATATATATATATATATATATATATATATATATATATGATAACGTGCTGCGTGACGCTTGCGGTGTTCCACATACGCCGCTATGGATGAGCGTGGCGCTGGTGAACACTCATGTTTCGGTTACAGTACAGTACAAAATGGACCTATTATAAGCAAGAAGACAAAAATTCCAAGGGAGCGTGTAGTCTTTCATACGTGGTAGCGCGTAAGCCACATTTCTGGCATTTGGTGGGCCAAATTTTGAAGCTGGCCCACCTGAATTTGAAGGGCACCACAGAGCTGGCTATAGTGAAATTATGTCTGACACCAACCTTGGTCATCTTCGGGTGAAGTAAACTTTTGAGGGTCCGGTCGGTCAATTTCGGAAGTGGTCTACCTAGTTTAGAAGGCACAACTAAAATGAAGTTTTATGCACCTGATCGCATATGTGCGGGCTTGAATTCTTACGCCTCTTTTGTCTATTACTTTCAGCAATAACGGTTACGTTTGTGTGGCCATACACCGGAGAGACTCCCACGTGCTGGAAGTTCAAATGGGTGAGTGGTGTGTATGAACCAAAGCCTCTTTTTTTTTTTTTTATCCGATTTCGCTCCTTCCTTCCTGAACAATACTTCTTTTACACTCGCTGCAAGATGTAGAGATGCTGTAGGCACGGCAATAAAAATCTATTGAGTGGTGCAGAATACTTAGTAAGTAGAGATTTCGAGGCATGGATAATTAGCAATGTGTTGGCTGCTTTCCTGCGTTATTATAAGAAGCCCTGGTACAAAGAAATATTCACATATGAATGCTGTGGCGCGTTTACATCGACGTCGACTTCAGGGCGCTGAACCGAAGAAACAGCGTTCACTTTGAGTGACGTTAGGTGCGGAAGAGCGCCTTATATCACAGGTCGCTCAGAGGCTTCCTTATTGGCTAACTCGAGGAGCAGCGAAGCCTGCTAGCGGAACTCCCGGCGTCAGCTGGCCGAGTAGCAATTTTCCGCGTTGTAGCTGTCCGCGCAGTAGAAGCTGTCCGAGCGGCTGTTGGCCGAGCAGCCATTGGCCGAGCGGCATTTGCTCAAGCGGCAGTTGGCCGAGCAGCAATTGACCAAGCGCCAGTTGTCAGAACAGCAATTGGCTGAGCGGCAATTGAGCGAGCAACAATTCGCTGAGCGGCTGTTGGCCGATAAGCAATTGGCCGAGCAACTGGCCCAGCAGCCGTTGGCCGAGCGGTTGATGGCGGAAAAGCATTGGCCCAGCAGCATTTGGGCAAGCGGCAGTTGGCCGAGCAGCAGTTGGCCAAGCAGTAATCGGCCGAGCGTCAGTTGGCCGAGCAGCAATTCCCTGAGCGGCTATTGGCCGATCAGCCATTGGCCGAGCAACAACTGGCCCAGCAGCCGTTGGCCGAGTGGCAGTTAGTTGGCCGAGCTATAGCTGTGGTCACAGTCTTTCTGCTCCATATGCCGACAGCGGCGTCAGAAGTAAAGTGCGGCATAGCTTCGCCCTTTAGTAGTTTTTATAGGTTTCCAGTTGCGACTGTTATTCGTCACACCGTTTGCGCTGTGACTTTGCTGGGCTGAAATTAAAGGGATTCCGCCCGGTGTGAAAAGCAACCGTGGTTCTGAGTGAAAGGGAATTAGCATGATGAATTTGAGCACGCGATCGATAGTCATCTTCGTGCTACATTCCAATCAGTGTGATATTTAAAGGTGCGGACATAACTAAACGGAACACGTTTTTCCGTTAAATTTAAAATAGCGCATCCTGTATTCGAGATAACAAGATATTATTTGTCCATGTGAATGCGCGCTGGCGTCTATTACCATCCTGCACATACCATAAGTTCCAGTTTCAATTATGCAACGCGTGAAAAATTTTTAGATAGATTTAGCGTGATCAGTTTACTTTTGTCCGCGCCGGTATACATTTGCGACTGTGAGTGTAACTTAATTTGTTTTCGCATTTGCTTGGTACTTAAAGCGTCACTTAAGAAGGACAACCCAGTGTGAAAAGCATATAGAGGTCGTGTGTGAAACAAAGAATTCTAGTACGCGATGTATATCATCTTCGTGTTACGTTCCTATTAATGTCTTTGTATCAATCCTACCAATGTATTTGAAATTGCGACTGAGTCTGACAATCTTTATCCGCATTTGTTTGGTTTTTTAAGGTACAACTTAAAGAGAACGTTGTTGAAGATGCTTCAGATTAAAACAGGAACGCTATACTGATGAGCTAACACGCCAGCAAGAACGGATCACTACAAAGAGAGGGGGTGGGGGAGGGGGGGGGGGACTTTTTACCTTCGATCAGAATTCTTACAGGGAGCCATCGCCACACTATTCGTGTTAACTGACCTCGCTATCATTGGGCCCAACAGCATGTATAAAGCTACTATCTTTAACCTGAGTGTTGCCTGTGGCCTTGCGGTGTCAGCGCCCTTAATCTCATTTTCACCCGCCACGCATGATGAACGCGGTGCTCAAGAATTGTCTTGCAAGTAGCATTTTAAACGAAAATGATCTTTGTTCTGTTTTGTTAGGCGAGCTGAGCCGCACGGCGCGGGACGCCTGCCTGCCGCCAGCATTTGACCCCGAGTCCCAGGACTTCATTACTTTGCTCGGTAATGGACTCATCTTGTGCACAGAAGAGCCCTGTGGTGCCCTTTGTTTCTTATTCTATTCATCTCACGGTTATTGAATTAGGAACTAGAAATCTTAACCAGTAATTTACCAGTGGGAACATAGTGACATACTTCTTGACTATGACAAAGTATAAAATTCTTTCGGGGAATCGGCTGACCGGAACATGTAATAGCCACCCCGTCTGGTCTTTCCGCTTCTAGTCCCTTTTGGGAGAAAAAAAGATAGTGGCTTTTCTCGTCGAAATAAACCAATCAGCTTAGATAATCAGAAGAAAATCCGCTTTACGGAGACCATGCAAAATCTAATTTTCTGTGCTAAACCGATGACATCTTGTTCTTTCAGAAAGATTACACGAGGGAACGAGGCGGAAAAGATATCATGTGCATTGCGGCGAAAACGACATGCTCTTTTTAAACCCACTCACTCACTTTTCCTTTTTTGCGTATGCCGTTGAAAAAAAAAAGTACTGTATTAAGAGAGTAACGCAATTTATTAATAGGCTGTTAAAACGTTCAGAATAAAGCTGAAACCACTGCAATTTGTCCGATGCTACGGACGGGCTTGGACGCGGAGGGCGCCGGTAATGCATGAAATGACATTTTCTGCTAGCGTTCCTTACCGATCACAATTATTTCGCATAAAGGTTTCGAAAGATCAGCTGAAACCGGGGAATCTTCCCTAGCGACTAGCCATTGTGCCCACTGTTCAATCTAAAGTATTCGGCATACATAAGAAATATATGAAACATATCACATGTCAGTATTGCCACATTAAGGGTTCTGATTTGACACCGTATAATTTAAAGGGAGTTTCCTAGCGGCAAACGCGATTTAAAAGCTTCGCTTACTATAGCCCTCTTTCCTCCCATTGTATGTCGTTGTTCGCCCAGTCACTAAGTCGTATTTAGGAGCAAGCTGTTCAAGAGCAATTGATGAACACTTTTCCCTCCGTTTGGCGCAGCGCTGTCGGCACCCTTCGGCAGCGATGGTTCGGCGCTGTCGCACCCGTGCCCGGCGCTGGCGCTCACCGATGGTCTGCGCGCCACGGGCCGCGCCTCGTGGAAGCCGGACGGCTGCCGCGACGTGCTCGGGTGCCGGCGCCACAGCCACCTCGAGTTCCGCGCCGCAGGCTGTGCGGCCGACGACGACCAGCCGCAGCAAGCGCTGACGGCCGCTTCGACGTCACCAGCAGCAGCCGCCACGCCACGAGCTCTCGTCGCCAGCAGGAGTGAGTGGCGGTGTTTTATTAGGCATGAAATGAATGCTAAACTCCCATGTGTCGGTGACTTTGAGATGACGTCGATACAAAACCTAGAGCGATCATCCGGACACCGATTCTCCTACATCAAGACCCCAATTTCCTTTCATCCGGGTACCGAAATGCGAACATCCGAGCACCGAACAAGACAACGAGAGCTCTCCGCTCTCTCACGATACCACGCCCACCCCAAAGATGGCGCCATAGTGCCCCACACTCGCGCGTAGAACACCGCCCGACGTCGGCGGTCGGTTCGAAGCGCGTTCGGGCATGTGGAATCGTCTGTGAGTGTATTGCGTCGAGAACTCATGGGGCTTCCCTCTTTAACGGTCGATTTTGTACACGCTCGGGGAGAAATCGAACGCACTGCTTCTCCTATATTCTCGTCAGGCCAGCATATATTCGTGGCTGCGTACGCTTCTGCATCGTTCTGCATTTTAATGTCTACAGCGCCACAGAAGCCGAGCAATGGAGCCGAATGAAAGGAGGGGGAGGAAGCGTTCTGCTGAAAGCAATTTCTTCGCTATGTATTACAGCTGAAGGCTTCTCGCGCTGCCGACAACGTGATATGACAGTAACCATTTCATGCTTATATATCTACTCTCAATTGTGGGAGAGGCAATAGTTTTCTAGTTCCAAAGCGACAGCTGATAGGCAGCCTTTTCGGCTTATGCGTTTCTCGGTGGCGCTGGCGTAACGCACTGGACACAACGCGTCACGATCATTAGTTAGAACGGAGGGCAGTCTCTCATGAAGCCGTAATAACGCGTAACGCTGGTTGGGCGAATCGCTTGCCACTTACTGGTTCGAATATAATGACGTCACTGTTTACATCACGAGGCAGCAACTGTAGAGCTTACGAACGAAGTACGAATGCTTGGAGTATAGTAACAGTGTGCGAGTGCTACAGCCAGTACGAGGAAAGGTGCGTAACATGCATCTCCTGCCCAGTATTAACGTACATTCCGAGTCGCAGGAGCATTCACAGTTGTTGCTACAATTTGCATTGGCCGATAGTCCGGTCAAGCTTTTAACGAATACGCCCACAATAGTTCGATAGGGGGCATCTAAGTTTAGTTTTGCCATATCTACGAAGGAAGTTTAAACTCTGAAACAGCTTTTTCACTACTTCCTTAAATAGCCCCATAATCATCTTCACCTAAATGCATGCGAAGTAACGATGAACTCTCTCATCGCCGAGGTAAACTTTTGCCTCGCAGAAGAAAATGCACTGGCAGGAGACGGATGAGCTGCTTATAAATATGTGAACTTAAGTCGCCGTTCGGCTTTCTGTCCGCACTTTCCAGCGTTCCAGTGTCACGGTGGTTGGCAGGAGAACGGCCGGAACTACCTCATAACTGGCCTCAAGGGTTCCAAGGACAAATTCTGTTTCGTAAGTAGATTGATCAAGCTTTGTCACCACTTGTCTTACTGCTAAAGGGTGGACTGTCGTGTTGTTGTCAAAATGATTTTCGATATGCTGTGGCAACTACATCCAGACATCGGAGGCCATATTCCATAATCTTTAGTGTTCTATTTGGGATTTACTCGGTCTTCTGGCATTGGTCAGCATCGGCTGGATGACGTGGCCAATGGTTAGTAGATCTGTGTGGCGAGCGGCGATGGCGACGCGCCCACGAGAAAATCCGCTATATTGTGCTTTGTGTGACTAGCTGGTTGCTGCGTTTGTTTTGTGCTGCTGTCTCACATCTGACCGAATTTAATAGAAAACGGAAGCTTATGGAATACTGCCTTTGAAAGTTATGGCCGCTAGGTACAAAGAGGCGGGAGGCGAAAACGAAATAATAGGCTCAGATAAGAGGAATAGGTGAGCTCATGATTGGAAGCACGTTGAGAAGTGTTTCTCGTTGCATGCACGTATGATGTATTCCTGGAACCGTTCCATCTTTCCATACGCTGTTAGTAATGTTACACGTAAGTTCCAGTTATAGATAGAACCTAATTGGAGCTCGTTAATTTTTGTTTGCAACTGGGAGCTATGAACCAAGTGTGAGTTTATCGTTCCTCTCTTCCGTTTCTAGACTGTCGTTAGGAAACTTCTTGCGTTATAAGCATTTGCCGAGTTGCTGGAGACTGAGGACATACCTCTGTGAGCAGGTGTTCTCCGAGGGGGACAAGGTGACCCAGCTGTCGGGGCTTCACGACACCTGCCGTCGTACAGTGCTACCTGGCGTCACCGGAAATATCACCTTCAACATCAGCGCCGCAGGTGAGCGGCTGCAATACTATGCTAACTACTAAGGCCGATAAGTCACTTTCGCCCTGCTGTCAATACGGGTTGTATGGTTTTCAAATAACATCTGCTATTTGATTCAATTCAAACAGCACTTACAATATTGGACCTATTCAACTCTTCAAAATATTTCGGAACCCAGAATTTCCTGTTCACCTAAACTGGCTGCGAAGCATCGCGAGATTTCTGAACGGCAGCATCTTTCACTTCTAACGCGAGGAAACACGCCCTCTCTTCGCTTGGGACCTGACTGCCAGTAATCGGCAGAAGACCGGGACTTTTTTGCATAAACGAATGCGTTGTATAAAAGGAATACCATGCATGATAGGAGTGTCATGATGCCGTTAGGATTAACCGCAGAGCGTCCGCTGAGGCACTCGCGGGTCAGACAATGAAATGCAGCACAATGCTGCCCGTCACTGCTTCGGTATGCGATCTCTACGGCAACTGGCCGCAAACCTCCAGTTTAAGTTTAGATCACTATCATAAGAGGTGTGGCGCGCCCGGAGGCGGCTCACAATTGTGCATGATAGCGGAATGGGAGGTGTTGTGGCTCGCCGCGGTGACCTATGGTGAAGACGTTTGGCTGCTGACCGGGAGTACCCGGTTTCGAACCCGACCGCCGGGGCGGCAGCGTTTTGATGAAGAGAACCCAGCCGTGGCGGTGCAGTGGTTAGGGCGCTTGACTACTGCGCCCAAAAATGCGGGATCGAATAAAAAACCCCAGGTGGTCTAGATTTCCGGAGCCCTCCACCACGGTGTCTGTCAGCTTGAGTCGCTTTGGGCCATTAAACCCCATAAACCAGCCAGCCAATCAACCGGATGCGAAACGCAAATGCCTCCATGTGCCGTACGATGTCAGTGCACGTTAAAGATCCTCCCCAAGTGGTCAAAATCATTCCGGAGCCCTTCACTACGGCAACCCTTTGTCTCTGTTCTTTCACTCTTATATTTCTCCCTTTCTTTACAGCGCGGTTTAGGTGTCCACGGAGGTGTGTGACAGATATATTGCGCGATTTTTTTGGCTATAAAAGACAATTTGTATTTTACAGGTTGCAGCCCGTGCGCGCTGCCACGGTGCTCTCGCAACGCCGTTTTTTATAGTTTTCTATTTTTATCGGTTCCAACCTAGGAACTGCGTGTCTTGGGCCGCAGGAGATCAGAAAGAAAGCGTACCGCAGTAACACCGGCCCGCACGCGGGCGCACCTAACGACGGTAGCTCCTCGGGCCTTCAGTTCGCGGAAACGTTTGGATCCATCGAGGAGCTTGAAATCCGGCGAAACCGATACGCGGGAGCTAAGCGGGCTAGTACGTGTCATTGTAAAATTCGCAAGCGCTGTATTTCGGGTGACACTGCGCAAGAAGCGCTTTGGTTTCAGCCATTGAGATTCCTCCAGACGTAAGCACAGAGGCAAGGGATCCGCTGCATTTGCAGCTCAAGCTACTGCTTTTGTGTGCGTTTCGAGTACCGCCTTGTAACGTTCAGCTAAGGCTGCCCAATTCCTTGTCGATAACTGACCTTCAGTAAAGAGAAATATGCAGGTAGCTCAAGGCCGTCCTGGAACAAGACTTCCTTTAACATGGTCGAGCATTCATTCGAACTTTGCTATATCACTTGTCCACTGAATGCTTTGTTGACAAAACTGTGAACAGTTATTTATTACTCTAAGATTTATTGCATTGTTTGCAGAAGGCAATGTCAGGTACGTGAGCCTCACGGCTATAATATGTTTGTTATGACTGGAAAGAAAATTAAATCCTTCTTTTACATTTAATAGCTGTGTTTTGTGGAAAAGCCCCTGCTTTTAAAGTTAACTAAATGTACCGATAATCGAAACTGACAGAAGTATTCGCAGCTATTCAAGTCGCCCCAAATTTTATTGTTCATTTTCGCTTGGCATCAAAGATATTGAAATTTGTGCACATCTAGTTGCCTTATAAGGGGGGACTGAAAAATAACTGAAGTATCCTGGTAATGAGGATGGGCTTTATTTTTGTATCGATACTCAAACACAACTTTACTGTAATCTCCCTCGATTTAATGTACTCCATATTAGTATTATACGTGTCCAAATATTTCTGCGATCAACTTGCAAACTCGGCCTCTTTTACACCTGTTATCGTCGTCGTAACACTGCATTTACTTCGTAGACGTCGGCAGAAAGGCTTGACTTTCAAGTCCCTTTTCATCCGACGGAACAACCGGCGAACACAGATCCGTGTACGACTCCGGTTATTTTTTATTTTCTGCTATTGCCGACATTCCAGTATAACTAACATTAAGGCGTCGTTATCCCTTCCATCCTTAGAATCTCGCAGAACAATAGCACTTATCTGTCTTTTCCATAAAATTGTTTATAGCCATCATTCCTTCACACTACCTTTCACAAAACCAGCCCGCACATCTCACCGATTGCATAATCACCTCAGTTTTAAACGCCTTTCGTGAAGAACCACTGCATTCAACTCATCAGCCCTGCCCCGTGCCATCATTTATTGGAATAGTCTTCCTGACAACATTGTTCACACTTCAGATTATGTTATTTTCAAAGAAAAAATAAGCAACATTTTGTTCTGAAGTGTGCTGTTACTGAAGTGTGTTCTATAGTGTGCTTTTCAAATTTTGTTCTCTTTTCTAGTGTTTGCCATTGTATAACGTTAACGTTTTGAAAATAACGATGTTAAAATAACCATCTTCTACCTGCTTCTGTTTCGCACCCCAGTTATGTAACCCCCCTCACATAATACTCCAATCGGAGCCCGTGGGGTATTTAAATAAATAAATAAATAAATAAATAAATAAATAAATAAATAAATAAATAAATAAATAAATAAATAAATAAATAAATAAATAAATAAATAAATAAATAAATAAATAAATAAATAAATAAAGCGGGAAACCAAAAATAACCGGAGTGACCTATAGGTGAGGCGCAAAAAAAGTTGCGAAAGGAACCCCATAAGTACGGACAGTTGTTCCTGGAATTATGTCTGTAGAGTAAACCAAGATACAGCTGTTGCAAAGATCAACGAAAGATGATAGCGTTCAAAACCAACGTCGTGTTAATCTGGAAACACCCTTGAGAGAACATACTGGTATTGCTATAGCAAAGGTGAACACACTGTAGATAGTTATGCCCGAGACATCAAACCTGACGCTCTTGTTTGCCGAAACTAGAGGTTTCGCTAGCCTCTGATCATCTTCATCAATGAATGATAACAATATTCAGCCCAATTGCGTTCTTGCAGGGACAAATGTCTTGCCAATTTTCTTTCAGCTAACCCTGCCTCTGGCCGACTGCAGTCAAATCACCTCCAAATTTTCAATCTCATCTACCCACCTGACCTATTGCCGCCCGCTGTTACGCTTGCCTTATCATGTAACGCAGTACGTTACCCTTAGCGACCATCGGTTGCGGTGCCTCCGCATCACATACCCTGCTTAAATCCATTTCTTCGTCCTGATGTGAGCAAGGACAGTATTAACTCCCGTTTGTTTCCTCATCCGCTTTTCTCTCTTCTCGTCTCTTAACAGATGCGCCTATCATTTTCTTTTCATAGGTCGCTGCGCTGTCCCCAGGTTAATTTCAAACCTTTTCATTAAAGCCCAAGTTTCTATTCATAGGCCCTATTATAGACAGGGTCTATCAAGCAAGCAAAAAAGCAGCTATTTAGCACTTATGAGTTGTCCAAAATCAGAGGATTTGCTCACTTTTCATGGCTTCGAAAAGGCCTATGAAAACAAAAATGCTGTTTTCGACCTTTTTGAAGGAAGCCAAGTGATTTATGTGCTATTCGTCCCCGGGTGAAGTGCAGCCTCATATGTATATTAGATGAGATCGTCGACTTTAGCCAAAGGCGCCGCGGTGGCCCAGTGGTTATATATTGAAAGAGGTTGGCGACTAGAGGCAAGCCCGCCGCGATGACACGATGGCTCAGTCGTTATGCTGTTCAGCTGCTGCTGCGTGGTCAAAGGATCGAGTTCCAACTTTTGAGTCAAGTGGGCAGTGGCCCGTACTCTATTCGGTCCTGTGTGAAGTGCAGAACAGCAGCATATATTACATGAGATGGGCGGCTAGAGCCAAACCTGCCACGATAGATCAGTGGTTATAGGATTCGGATGCTGACTGTGAGATGAGGCGATCGAATCCAAACCACAGTCCATGCGGGTCGTATGCCATTTGGTCCTGTGTGAAGGCTGGTTTTGCTTATAGGGTTTAACTTCCCAAAGCAACACAGGCTATAAATCGTGTGAAGTGCAGCCCCAGTCGTATATAGCATTAGTCTAGACTGGCGACTCGAGACAAACCCGAAACAATAATTCATGTGTTTCAGGGTTTTGCTGCTGAGTGTGAGGTCAAGGCTATCGAATCCAGACAATCGTGGCGGTCGCATGTCGGTGGAAATTAAATGCGAAAACTCCCCGTGCGCCAGCAATGAATGCTGGCTCACGTTAAGAAAAACCAGGTGGACTAAGGATGGTAGCGAAGTGGTTACGGCGCTCGACCACTGTTCCCAAAGACGCGGGATCGAATCCCGGCCTCGGCGGCCGCTTTTCGATGGAGGCAAAAAGCAAGGCGCCCGTGTGCTGTGCGATGTCAGTGAACGTTAAAAAACCCCAGGTGGTCGAAATTTCCGGAGTCCTCCACTACGGAGTCTCTCATAGCCTGAGTCGCTTTAGGACGTTAAACCCCACAAACCAAACCATTAGATGAAACCCTCTGTCTCCTCCAGTTTTCACTTTCTCCTTCGTCCTTCCTGATCGCATGACTTAGGTGGACACCCAGGGTGGGGGAGGGGGACACTATTTCCCATCTCTCGCATGCACCTGACCCACCGCTCACCATTCGTGACAGCAAACCATTGCCTTTTTGTTTCTGTGCAGGTGAATGTGACTTCCAGCCGAGCGGGGCTCAGCCTTTTTGTTTCTGTGCAGGTGAATGTGACTTCCAGCCGAGCGGGGCTCCCTGTCTGTTGACGCACGCGTTCTCGCTGCTGGCCGCATTGCTCTGCCTGTGGCGGTGGACGCAGCCGCGGTGACGTCGCGGCCCCCAGCGCCTGCTGACCGCTCCGCCGCCGCCGTGCCTGCCCCGACCAGCCGCCTGCCGGACCACAAACACCAGCCGAGAAAATGGCGACCACCCAAAGAACGCCACGTGACTTCGCTGCTGCAGTTTCTGTGTGCGTGCGCCAAGTGACGATCACAAGTGGTCCACCATAACACCGTTCCCCCTCTGTTGGCACGCTGCGCTAGAAGGCGCTTAAGGAAAGCGTCATGCGCAGTCGACGTGTCTCGAGGATGCCGGAGAAAGCTGCGACTGGGAGACGCCGCCACGTTCAAGACTGCATCACCGCTCTGGTGGAGACACCATCGCGTCCGACCCTTTGTGTATGGCAGCCCTGTCTCTGGTCTTTCCTGTGTGCGAACGCCTGGCACGCGAGGGTGACAGCCTGAGGTGACCTGTGGGTGACCTGTGCGTGAACGTCACGAGCGGTCCGTGACGAGGTGATCTCTCGCTCCATTGTGGAAAAAAGGAGAGGTGGGGTTAGTTGCGTAGTTGTGTTTGCCCTTCCCATTTTGCGACACTCGAAAGGAGCTTCGCCGGTAGACAGCCCTGACTCAAGCGTGTGCAAGATGTTGTTAGTGAAACGGCAACTGAACAGGTGGCAGTTGGAACTATTGATAATTGCTGCGAGCGTTGTGCAAACATGACAGAGCTTGACAGCAGTTCAGTTTTTTTAGTTCGCTTGTCAAGCTTATGGGCGTCAGTGGGTCCTGAACCTTCCCCGGTTACAGCTGCGTACAAGAAGCTCTCATTGCAAGGAGGGCTTTAGAAAAAGGCTCTATTTTGCGATTTTCATTCTCATATCAGGTTAACAAAACACAATCAGATCCGGCCATGCGAAGTCGCAATATTAATGCGGAGAGGCTTTTAGTGCATTATATTATTTTGACTAGGCAAGAGAAGGGAAATTGAATATTTTCTTAGCTACACTGCGTCGGCAATCTTTGTATTGTGTTGGGTGTTATCTTATTTTTCACCGTGGGTGGACTTCAATCAAGAATGCTCAGACAGTAAGGAGCATATCAAAAATAATTTCGTTCAGATTTCAATTACAGGTGTCAGAGTGTCCCAAAAATAGGCAGTTCACCGTTTGCATTTTTCGCTGCTTTGTTATCAGGAGGTTGTGTAATAGACTATGATGGCTTGCCCCCTTCCCACCTATATTAAAGAAACCTAAAGCGGGCTGGCGCTCTAAGACTCCAGCGGACGAGAATGACATCGTGTAAGGGACGCATTATAAATACGGGACGACAACTATGACGCCGCCAACACCGAGTCGGTTGGAAGCTTCACTTTCTCTGTGAGGACGTGACAGCTTGCTCTCAAGTTTTGGATGTGTAAAGCCTTGTGCGCCGGAAGAAATGGGCTCCGAATGATTCCTTTAGGCGAGTACTAGCGACGCCAGTTGTCCAGGCTCACTCTGCGTCAGTATGCTAGTGGTCTGATTTAAGATATCACCGGTGCAGGTTTTCACGCTTCGACCATGTAGCCTGGGAGAGCAAAGCAGCTCGGGTCGCAAACACTCTAAGGGAAGGACAATGGCTGTGAGAGTATTGCATTGGCGTTGATTTCTGCCTTATTTAAAGGCCTACAAAAAAACATTGGCGATTAAATTCTATGGACTGAAAATTCTAGGTACTTCGAATAGACAGCTCAACATTGTAGCGGCAATCGTCAACAGGTGTGGCTGTCTTACATAGCGAACACAAAGCTCGCTATGTTCGCTATCACCAACTAGCGCATAAGAATGGAGCGTATAATGTATCGTTGTTATCATAACGCTGTTATCTCATAACGAAGCCCCTCATCCTTCCTGCATTTATTTGCTCATTAACTAGAGCACGCCCGCACTTGTATTTGTTCACCGAGTACGAACCGGACCCATACAGTGGAAATGGTACTTCATTGCTCCTTCTCTCCCTCTTTCTATCATCTCTCCCTCACACACCCACGCAAGCCTCCAACGATTTCCTCCCCGTCTTCTTTGAGGCATCAAGGATGGCCTCAAACTGACGCAATGAATGGACTAAAACACCTATGTAATGAAGTCACCGTCCGCTGATAAATTCAAATTTCCCTCGAGCTCTCTTATTTGGGCACTTCACGTGGTTGGGCCTCTTTATATTCGTGTCGACTGCATGTGCAATGTTTGCTCTTCATTTTAGCACATCTAGTTTTAGAGATCGAAAATAATTTCATCCATGAGCAATAACTGCGCCGCACCGATCTGCGCAGTCAGTGCTGGCTGTCGTGCATTATGGCCTAATTTTCCGCGTCAGGCCGATTAAGTGTGTCAAAAAAGAATATAAGCCACTATCCCGGAAACGTTTACACTGCGATAACTTTTCGTATGTGGTCGAAGCCGCGCTCCTACCCCCTTCTCCCCCTCCGCCCCCCCCCCCCCCCCCGCCTGCCATTACCCTCTTCTTCCTATATATCCTCTTTCCCTCTGACACTAACGGTTACATCACCGCCACACCTCCAAATAATTCCACATGCGTTCTTTCTTTATCCCCCGAAATAAATGCGCCTTGCTACCAGTCAGAACTTTCAACCATTCGCTATCCTCCTCCGTTTTCTCGCCTGTACTCTAACGTTTACAACATCATCGCCGGACGACGCTTGATCCACAGACGACCGCCTAATTTCTAAGTTGTAAAACAGAATGTTATCCCCGATCGCGGTCTGTTGAACCACTGGCAAAACTGAGAAATGCATAAGGCCTGGAACTCTCGTTGGTGACGCTTCATGAACCTTCAGAGCACTGAGTTACCATGACCTCGCCCTGACGGTCAGTCACTGGCACTAGTGCGCTTTTACTCGCCACTTTTTCATTATGTAAGTACCTCCATCAGCACGTTTAACGCGACCGCGCGACCGGGACAGACGCCAGCTCCTCCAAGCTTTGGTCGCCAGAACAGAGATAGTGGCAACAAGTTCGTCCTCAAAGATCAAAAAGCAAGACCTTCATTCCCAAGAACCTGAACAATCCTAAATGGAAGAATTGATTTCCCATCCTACCTTCCAAACACCACGAACTCGCGTTTGCTCTGCCTTTCCTAGATTCTATTTCAAGCAGCAGCTTTGAGGAAAAGCTTGAAAGGCACTCGAGCAGTCGCCCGTAATGTCCGAAGCAACGAGCGAAACGCAGTGACACGGGCCCGTCAAAGCGCGCTAGCTGCAACGGCGAAAGACGAGTCATATCAAACGGAGCTCCAAACTATAGTCAGCCGCTGCAAACATACTCATTACTGAAATAGTGTCTCAGCTCCAGCGCTCAACGCTTCGCGGCGCTGGTGTCAGTCCATGTCACGCTGTCGAGCTTTCCGGTTAAGCGTACTGACGGCTGTGTTACTGTGGCGTCGCGAACAGTTATAGAATGACGGTTCCATTCTCATCTTACGACGGAGATGGATAACTGCAGCTGCAGTACTCGCAAAATGCTACGAAAGCCATATTCTTCACAGAACATTTTTTTTTCTTTTTTTTTTTGAGCTGTCTGTTTCAACATCGCTCCTCAATCCTGAAGTTTCCCTAGTAAACTCGTTGGCTTCCGTCTCATATAGGCTGCGCAACCAACCAGAAAGCGATAGTGCACGGCATGTGGGGTCACACCTGATCAATGCGCCCCCTATCACCGCGTTGCAAGGCCCTGTCGTTGGCTTCCGTCGCATATAGGCTGCGCAACCAACCAGAAAGCAATAGTCCACGGCTTGCGGTGTCATACCCGATCAATGCGCCCCCTATCACTGCATTGCAAGGCCCTGTCACGTGACTTTTCGCCGTCCTCTATCAAGGGCCGCCCGCAATGTGATCCGATCGCTCTATGCAGAACCCCCGATGTTAGATAACGCGGGCCTCTCTCGATGGGTCCCTGCAAACGGCGTCCAGCTTACATTCCAAGCTTTTCGTCCGCTGCGAGAATAGTGATGCCCTTGACACACCGCAGTTCGGGACATTATCACACTGTGACGTTTCAAACACACCGAAACTTTGATCTAAGGCGCACATTTACGTTCGCGTCAAACAATTCGTGACGGTGTACTTTTTCTAGTGGCTTAAACGGGTGGCATACGAAAGAAGCTGATGTCAGAATCACCTGGAATCTGCTGGTCAGAACGATCATTGTAGCATGAAACAGCTTATGCGATATTACGAAATGAGCGCTACAGTACGAGCAGAGCCTACCGAAAGGAGCCTTGCTACTTCATCTTGCTGTTTGTGTTTCGCTTGTTCTTTGTGCCCGCTACATGGTGATATGTCGCGACCGCATAGCATACGCCACTGCAGAATTGGTGAGTTCGGACTGAAGCATAGAGTTTCTTGCTCTTACCTAGAGGGAAAGCTGTGCCGCCATATATGGGAGTTTACATGGAGTTTCCTGACGACCAATTCAGCCACCATGGGCGCCCAAAGCATCATGGGCCGGAGAACTACAGAGTTCGGAAATAAAACTTTTGGCCTAGATTAACACAAAGATAAACGCTGTTCTACAATAAAAATAAATATTCCAAAATTCAATATTGTGACTATAAATCACAAAAAGAGAGTGAAACAGCAGGTCAGTGTGCAATCTGTCCAATATAAGCGACGGCTCTTTCTCTTATTGGCTAAGTATTGAGCTGCACAGATACCAATATTTCGCACTTAATAGGCACACTTTGAAAGAAAAAAAAATCAATTTGAAAATATTTATCGTTGCCCAATCACTTTAGGAATTTTTTTAGACCTTTTGTTGGCGTCTTCCTGCTTTTGCGCCTTCACTACTATGGCTTTTACGGTCTACGTTAGCCCCTCGAGATGATGATGATGATGATGATGATGGAAAGGCGACTTCGTAGTAACGCCACTCTGCGTCCCGAAACAAATGCGACCGTCGCGCACCAAGTAGCACACCGCGTGTGTGTGTGTGTGTGTGTGTGTGTGTGTGTGTGTGTGTGTGTGTGTGTGTGTGTGTGTGTGTGTGTGTGTGTGTGTGTGTGTGTGTGTGTGTGTGTGTGTGTGTGTGTGTGTGTGTGTGTGTGTGTGTGTGTGTGTGTGTGTGTGTGTGTGTGTGTGTGTGTGTGTGTGTGTGTGTGTGTGTGTGTGTGTGTGTGTGTGTGTGTGTGTGTGTGTGTGTGTGTGTGTGTGTGTGTGTGTGTGTGTGTGTGTGTGTGTGTGTGTGTGTGTGTGTGTGTGTGTGTGTGTGTGTGTGTGTGTGTGTGTGAAAAACTTTATTTGGAGGAAGCTTGAGGTAGCCGGAGCAACCCGCCGCGGCTCGGGCTCGGTGGAACAGGGCCTTCTGGCTTGCCAGGTCGGAGCAGCCGAGCAGGGCTGCCTCCCCCAGTAGGACACCGGCCCATGATTCTCAGCGCGCCCATGGTGGCTGAAGTGCAGCGCCGTCAGCTTTCCCTCTAGTTAAGAGTATAAGAAACTGTATAGACTGAAGGTACCTTCACTGTGCAGTTTATGACATGCTGAAATACCGTCGATGCTGAGGTAACACACCGCGCCAGTCTAGTCCGCGTTTCCGATTAAGGCTTTCTAGTCCCGGGGTACATAAGGGAGTACGTAGATGCCAAGAGCTGTCACGCCCTTAGTCATTTTGAAATGTTTTGTTTTATATTGCGTAATAAAGAGATATAGTTGGTTATAGATGCTCTTATGTACTTGTTCTACGGTAATAGTTTGTTACCGGTCGTCTGGTCAACACTACAATCTTTTAACTTCGCAGTAGAGTGCAATAATGTCATACCCCCCTCAGTATAAGATTTCATGAAGCGATGTGGGTGTTAATTTGTGGCACATAGCCTCTGTACTTAAATCAAGCCGCTCTCCATGGCCGCATATTTGATAGTTTTATTTTTGATAATGTTCAAGAGCCAAGGCTGCATTCAGGAAATAAGATTAGCGCCTTTCTTTGCACCCTTAAAGCGGATGCCAAGTTCGCAGGGAAAAAAGGTATATAGTTAGGCTGTTCAATAGAAGGTTAATCGTGGTCCTGGCTCCCTTTACTACTCTGCGGCGAGGGCCTGGGAGTTAAGGAAGCTGGAGTAAAGGGAAGCGAACCATCGCGCACCTTATCACAAGAACCTAGTCTGAATTCGTCCGGATGATGATACCCGCTACGTTGAAGTGTCAATGTAAGTTCTTCACGTCTTGTCGTCGCGTTCCAACATTCATAACAACAAAAACAAACATTGCCTTGCTACTCGACAAACGCAACTACACGCTGTTCAAGAAACGAGCGTATACACCGAATTACTGCAGAGCCGGAAGTTTAGAGCTTGCATGTATAAGCAGTTGGTATGGGTCGTCCCTCTTCAGAGACCTTTTCGCTGGTTACACTAAGTTTTCCTGCAAAATAGCGACCAAACTCTGGGACACTTCCCCGACAGCAGAACTGAAAGGAGAATCCGTGGCCGAGCCGTAGCCACTTCGTTGGGCATATAGCTACGTGTAAATAGTGTACAGTGCTTGTTGTGTCATCGCGGACGATGTCCGTCCATCCACCAGCACCGTGTACAGCGTCACGTAGGGAAAAGCACAGCGCTCTATAGTTTTCCACGCTCTTTGCGTAACACCGCCTTGAGGGGTGTTGGCGCCCCTCTCGGAGAGACGGTATACTCCAATACTCCGCGAATGTCGTGCTGCGGATGCTGCTACAAAAGGAATTCTACGCACTCGTCGTACGCCTCTCCTCGGGACATGAAACTTCGCCACGTAACATGATGAGTCCAGTTAGAGGTTGAATCGAATGTCGTTGTAGCACTCGATGGTATCTAGTACCAGGCACCTCATAGTGCCCGAAAATAGTGCGTTCGGAACTGCACGAACGTGCCATTTAGTCTAATATCTCTTTTCTCAGCATGGCTGGTTAGGTTGGTTTCACAGCCTGGACAGCGGCAGTATCATAGAAAGGATGTGGCATCTCAGGGCTGTGACGTAACAGCTTCCCGTGGTCATGTGACTCAACCAGCCAGAGGCATGTGTCTCGAAGGCCAGATGATATGGTTACAGCTACAGCTACACGGCATTGTCATGTTAGAGGCCTGTCAGCACCGCGCAAAGAAAGCAGAATAAGTGGCGACTTTTTGCTAAGGCAAAAGCCTGTTTTACAGGTTCATGAGTGTGAACAGGACTTGCGCGTCCGCGGAGGATGTCACATCTTCACTGTCGAGAAAAGAATGGATGAGTATAAGAACGGTTTATGGGTAGAAAATAAAAAATCATGTCTGTGTGCAAATTTTCTTTCACGAGGAGTAGTTAGAGACAAAAAGTCAATTAGACGTAAAACTGGCCAAGGACGTCGGTATAGCGTGCAGACGTTAAAATTGCGGGGAAAAAAAGCGCGAGAAAAAAAAAGGGAGAAAATAAAGTAGAAAGACCAAAAGGATAAGCAAAAAATAAAAAAAAAATAAAGAAGCAAATGAGAGAAAAGCGACAAATGAATGCAGAGTCGCAGGAAATTTGGTTTTTGCACAAAACCTGCAGGTTTTGTGCAACTATTACACCTGCAACTGCCACTATTACACCTGCACCTGCAAAACCTGCAACTATTACAAAAACCTGCAGGACGCAGGTTTTTGTAATAGTTGTAGTATATAGTATGTACAAATTATCCCGCAGCAACAGCTCGATTTCTAGGATGAAATTTATCCCAGGAACGAATCATCTGCTTATTCATACATTTAATTTTTCATGGAAACGCCCTTCAGCCGCACCTACTATCACCAAACGGAAGATTGCCCAGCGGAAAAGAGTGTAAAATGAATAGGAGGAAAAAAGTCGTTACGAAATACTGCGACGTGAATAGGGTTTTTAAGTTCCATTTCTTTCCTATTTTGAAAAGTGTGTTCACTGCATAAAAATGGGCTGAATATTGACGAAATATTACAATTCAACTGAAAAAACGGGAGCCTGAAGTCGAACGTTGTCTGTTGTCGCAGTTACGATTTCTTTAACTTTAACCCTGGAGATGTGCGTACATGCACGAGTGAGCTTTTTCGCCTTAGTTTTCCAAGCTCGCCCACGTCCATGTTCCGTATTCCGATGGTGGGCGTACCGAGTGCCAGATGTCTTTTGGCCTGGCATTCACAGGACGACATGCACGGCATATTTGGTGCCTTACTGTTTCTTCCAGTAGAAAATGAATGTGTTCTCTGTGAATTCGCAATCGCCAGACCGTGCGCGTCGGCCTGAGGGGTCACCTGGATGGGCCCCTTTCTGGTTGGGCGTCTGTTGAACTTCTGTCCCGCACTGTGAAGACCCTTTCATGGAGCAACTCCACGAATTAAAGGGCCGTGCATAAGACTTCCTGTGTGTGTGCTTGTTTCTTGCTCTGTGGCTGCTTCCCCTTGGAAGCAGCCCCTGACTTTGTCACCGACGACGAAGCCGGCGAACATATGAACCACTGTCACTTTTTTGTTATGCATTTACTCACGGGGTGGGCAGCGCAGCATGAGAGGGGATGAAGGGGTTAGAAGTTGCACTGTGGCTTTCACAAACGATAAATGTCACATTGGACGAGAACTTTGAAAGGTTGTCATTCTGTGCTCCAAAAAAGCAGCCGTCTCATCATTTAGCCCTTGCAGATTGGGGGGGGGGGGGGGGGTCACTGGTTAGGGCGCTCGACTGATGGTTCCCAAGACGCGGGATCGAATCCCGTCGCGGTGGAAGCTTTTCGATGGAGGCAAAAAGCAAGACGATCGTGTGCTGTGCGATGTCAGCGCACGATAACAGAACCGCAGGAGGTCGAAATTTCCGGAGCCCTCCACTACGGCATCCCTTAAAGCCTGAGTCGCTTTTGAACGTTAAAGCCCACAAAGCAAACAAAATCAACCAGTTTTGGGTTATAATGATGGCGAGCCCATTTCGACTACAGCTGTTACGCTTCCAAGTAATAATAAACGTAATTAGTCACTAAACGTAATTAACTGCTTTGTAAATATTAATGGCCAAGTATACTCAGAAATTGCCGGAAACAATGGTAATTTACATTATTGTCGTAACTGCCGATGTAAATTATCATTAATCGCTAAAATCAGTGAAATAAATGACTGTCACATCAAAAGCGCTTTTGCGTTACTGCACGTAAGTCCCTCAAGTACTTTAAGTATTTGCATTGTAAATCGGAGAGCGGTATATAAAAACAGGCCAATTGCAAGATATATAAGGGCATGTTGATCCTAGCCTCAAATCATGCGTGGCAATCGGCAAATCGACTTTTGAGATCGCATTTAATCCAACTCAGTGAGAAAGCCTAAGACGGCTTTAACACCAACACCTAAGCTATCATCTCTGCATGGATGATTTTGCACGTCAGGGTGATTGATTGATTAAAACACGTTTATTGACAGCCCTAAGTCATACACTTTTGTTTCCAGCTGCGAGTTCGCGCAATGCTATATTCGCAAGTGCTTGTGGTGACGATGATGCATTCTTAATAGATTAGATCATTCTGCACTTGACAGCCGCATTCAGCTTTGCGCTTGGGTCGACACAAGGTTATGCATTTGGATCTGCACTGGATTGAGTGCCGATATACGAGTCAAGACACCTGTGCGTAATTTCATTTCAGGCTTATCTACAAAGAGTACACCTTAGACACCACAAGCAAGTGCCAAGCTAAATTATAGAAGCGATGATGACAGCTCTTTCCAGTGATACTCGTGCTTGAAAGTCGCTTACCGCTCTATCTCGAAAGGAGCTGCAATATTTGCGATGTCACAAGATTTCTTTGGCTGCGCATTCGTAATGTCCGGTCATGGTATGCATTTACATTAAGCATGAAATGTTTTTAGCTCAACTTACTGGCACGCTGTGGGTGACCTTGACGCTGGAACGTGGGGGAACGTGGGAACCGAACCCGCATGAACACTGGAGAAAACTTCCACCTACCACCGGAGCATACATGTTGTGCTGCCGCCAGAATTTCGCATGCATTATAAAGTAGAGGTACTTAATACCCCTTAAGAGCGATAAGGCCAAAGCCTTTAGGGCTAGTTCTACTGTAGTGTAGTTCTACTGTAGTGTAGAGAACGGCTTCTCCCTTTCCGGATTCGAGGTGAGTAGCTCCACTCTGTGGCGGTGGCGTACGCCATGTTCTCTCCTGGAGGCGGCGGTGAAGTTCTCGTCGTCGCGCCCCCTATGTTGCCATGGAAATGGAAAGAATTCTAGTCATAGGGAATTAAGATCTGTTTCACGTGCCTGGCGTGGCGTAGTTGACTAAAAACATACAATAATTACACAAGAACCCTCAGCCGCATTTATTGAGGTTTCTGACTAAAATTATTTCAATGCCTTTAATGTTTCAATGTGCGGGAGCCACTCAGGTGCTGGATCCACAAGTTTGTTAACTTCACAATACTTTGCAATGGCTTCCTTTAGGCCTCACTGGCTTTGTTTCAACATCTGCGTGACGCACCGCCATCCTATTTTTTCCATATACTATGTAAGCTCAACACCATTGTAAGATCGTTAGGAATACCATCCTATTTTTCAATCGGGAGATACTTGATAACGCGATGGTTAAACGGAAAATCTTTCTTAAGAGTCCTTTGGAGTCCCAGAAGAAAATTGCCTCCCAGCCGTCCAAGAAAATATGCTGCATGGTTTCATCCTCTTTACACATCAGACAGTGGATTCACCAAGCCACATAAATTCCTTTATCTGGCAACCACGCTTTAATCGGCAAAGTCCCGCTATGTAGTCTGAGAAAGAATGTTTTGGCTGCAGAAGTAATGCTCATTTCCATAAAGTGTTTTAAATTGTTTTAGAACACCCACCGGGGTGGCGCAGTGGTTACGGCGCTCGACTACTGTTCCCAAGGATGCGGGATCGAATCCCGGCCTCGGCGGCAGCTTTTCAGTGCAGGCGAAAAGCAAGGTGCCCGTGTGCTGTGCGATGTCAGTGCACGTTAAAGAGCCCCAGGTGGTCGAAGTTTCCGGAGTCCTCCACTACGGCGTCTCTCATAGCCTGAGTTGCTGTGGGACGTTAAACCCCACAAACCAAACCAAATTGTTTTAGAACATCGTGACCAGGGCCTGCATGGTCCTATACAATGGCGGAAGGAGCAGTGAGTCACACATATCGCTTCTAAGTTTTTCCCGTGTCCCTGGACTAAGGTAAACCAATTAAAATTGTCTATGAGAAAAACGACAAGCTTGTGCAACTTCTCTCAAATACTCACGAATAGCTCCTTAAATACAGTGTGATGTAAAAAAAAAAAATGTGGCGTAGCTGGTTAGCGCGCTCGGTAGGTGATGGGAGGGGTAGGAAATCGATTCGCGTAGGAGGGTATGATTGATTTTCTATACAGTGAGACAGGTGAGGCGGACAGTTCTTGCGGACATACCTTGTGCACACTCATAAGGCAAAAACGGCTCTCACTTTAAACCGACATCTTCATAACACCATAATAGGCGAAGCCAATGCGCGCTACGCGAAGAAGGGCAAGTTTTAGAGCGTAGTTCTACTCTTTAACCAACTGCCAAGGTCACTCGGCTCCGGAAACGACCTTCGTAGGTGGCAGAGTGGGGGCATTTTGTGACGTCATACCACGTGACGCGCCGTGAAAAGGAGCCTCTGGGCGCGCTCGTCGCCATACCACGCGTCTAGGAGTAGTAACTAGCAACGCTGACGCGAAGTGCGCCGCTGATTAGCTTAGTTAAACCTAGGAGGCTCGTTCAATCTCGCCACGGCGAGGTGCACTGCGCTCGGAGCACAACAACGCTCTGGCGAAAACGCCAAAAACTACAGAAAATTTTCTGATGTTACGACGAAATTTCTGTGCGGTTTTTGACGGGAAACCTGTTGTGACAACAGAACATTCTGTAGTAACATCAGAAAATTTTGTAGTTACAACAGAAAAGTGCTATAGAACTACAGACAACAGAAATATACCACAGAAAAACTACCGAACTACAGAAAAGTACTACAGAACTACAGAAAAATCTGATGGTTACGACAGAACTACAGGATATTTTGTCGTAATTTTGACAAAGTTCTGTAGATTTTTTCGACTGGACAGGCTGCATCAAAGCGCCCCGCAGATGTAGCTCGTCGAGGAAAAGCAACGAAGAACGAGCGCGCTAGGAAACATATATGCTGCCAGTAAAACAACTGCATGCACGGCCATGATTAACGGAGCTTTGCTACACTCATACAAAACCTCAGTAATTTTTGCCCTTCAGCTTGTAAGGAGCAAGCGCACTGCTGGTGGTGCCCCATAATGCGACAGCGCTGCACGAGTTGCCGTCACTGCGAAATACCCACAGCGGCGAACAAATCGGGAGTCTTTGGGCACCAGCTCCTGTGGCGCCATCGATCGGCATGGCCTATAAGCAACTCTAATTTGTGCAGCCTATCAGCTATCAACGCTTGGCTTTCACGCAGGGCGCTGACTACGCCCGCTGACAAGATCGATTCACTGAAACGAAGTAGTTTGCTCTCACTACGCTTTCAGCAAACGCTGCTTTCAACCCTCTGTCGAGACGTGGGCGCATTTGCTTTTGCACCATTCTTCGTTTCAATGACATCACCATCAGAGCTCTTTAAGCCGAGCAGTGCGCTTAATGACAGGAGATCAAGGGAGCATCTTGGGCAATTCGCCTTTGCGAATTATACTCATGTCGAGGCCGCTCACGAAGGTGGCAAGGCCGTCGCGAGGCAAGCGCTTCAGGGCGGGGAGCAGGAAATGTAAACATTCTCGATTCCTGTACAGGCAGTCTTTTTCCCCCTCTGCGGTTCCAGATAAACCTTTGCAAGTTTGGCTCATGTGCTTCCGGCCTCCCTTCGCTGCCCTCGTATTATGGTCGCGCCATGTCGAGGCCGCTCACGAAAGTGGCAAGGCCGTCGCGAGGCAAGCGCTTCAGGGCGGGAAGCAGGAAATGTAAACATTCTCGATTCCTGTACAAGCAGTCTTTTTCCCCCTCTGCGGTTCCAGATAAACCTTTGCAAGTTTGGCTCATGTCCTCCCGGCCTCCCTTCGCTGCCCTCGTATTATGGTCGCGCCATATCTTCATGCCATGTCATACCAACAAGTCAAACTTACCACGTTAGTCCGTCTAGTGAAGTACTTACACTACTTATTTACTTACACTTAAGCTTTACATGTGTGTTAGGTAAGAACAGTGCCTTCCACTTTTTGAGGCCATCGGGTCTAACGGCTGCCACAATTCTTCAAGACCAGTCTAAGAAACAAATACCACTACCTGGCTACTTTCGACACAGAGGGTGGTGAGCCGGCATGACCGTTAGGTGCCGTAAAATTCGCTGAAGGAGTACAAAACGCTCGCAAATAGATAACAGGACAAGGGGCGATCTGGAAGGAATATCGAGGGGAATTAATAGTCGGCTTTTAAACAAGAATTGTTTGCGTTGTTGTTATTTGGATATAAATTTAAAATATCCGATCATCAGTTCCAGTATTGATCGATTATTTAGCAAGAACAGAGAGAGAAAAGAGAAGAAAAAGCACGGAAACTTAAAGCTGCAAATGAGCCTATAGCTGGTTCCCGATGCTTGACTATCTAGGTGTATTATCCTGCGTACTAAACGATCAGGGATCAAGAAACCCCTTGCAGACAGGTAGAGGCGCTTTGACCGTCTGTTGTTGTTTAGTACTCGGAGTAACACCCTAGGGAAATTAATAGGGAACTATTTGGGCTAGTTGTTGCATTTCTTGAGATCTTAGCCTTTCGCAGCTCTAGGCGTGCGCAATGAAGACACGCGGGGAAAGTGTTTTGTCCCGCATCTTCCTTCTTCTCTTGCGAAGTGGCTTATTATCAAGAGCGAAGTATGTGTGTCACTCTTGCTCATATCTAGAGCACTGATTATATTTGAATACGCGTAAAATTGTGCCACTGCTAAGTATATAAGTAACAAACTCCTACACAGCAAGCAGTTTCCACGTTCAAGTCTTCTACATTTCTACATACAAATCTTCTTGTGCCTTTTGTCGTGTGTGTGTGCGTGCGTGCGTGTGTGTGCGTGTGTGTGTGTGTGTGTGTGTGTGTGTGTGTGTGTGTGTGTGTGTGTGTGTGTGTGTGTGTGTGTGTGTGTGTGTGTGTGTGTGTGTGTGTGTGTGTGTGTGTGTGTGTGTGTGTGTGTGTGTGTGTGTGTGTGTGTGTGTGTGTGTGTGTGTGTTTGTGTGTGTGTGTGCGTGCGTGCGTGCGTGCGTGCGTCATTGCAACGTCGTTTCCTAGAAGGTACACCACAAACTATACAGCTTCTTTCACATAAACTCGCCTTGTTTTGTCTTTTCCATTCCTTGAATTCAACCTCCACACATATTTACTTTGTAAAGCTCAAAATTGAGAAGTCACGTGCGTCTGGACGTTTCGTACAGTCTGCTTCTCTACTTAACTACGCGCCCGGACTCCGAAAGGCGATTATCCCGGACCGGCCCGGAAAAATCATGCTCAGACTCCTACTTACTCCTCTAACACAGGAATGTCCCTAATTACTTCGCAGTCGCCGCCGCGAACGAGTAAGAAAAAGCGAACGTGTCCGCTCCGAGACAATCGCGCAGGGAGTGTTTTTGTCATCTCTGAAGCAGACGGGGAAACACGACCGATCTTCACCTCGGCCCGTTGGTGGCTGTCCAAAAAAAGAAAACAGTAGCGGCGCCAAGCGACAGCCCCGGGGCTGCCGACACCGTGGTCCGGAAATTTGGCGTTCTTATCTGCCCCGCGGGCTTGTCATTCGCCGGCAGCCACTGCGTCGCTCGACGCCCCGCCCGCAGCGACCAGACGCTGACCCATTACGGCACGGAAATTAAACTGCCAGTTAGGGGCGCGAACTAGGCGGCCGCGCTCTCTCGCTGCTTTGGCGGTTAAGGACAAGTGTCTGCGCGACTTCACTGGGCTGCCACTGTTCGGAGCGCGTGCACTCGCGCAAATGAGCGTCGACAAAGACGTCGCAGCAGTGCCCGCCCCGCCAAGAATATCCAGAAACTGCGAGCTGGAGCAGTCGGATCTGTGTCTGCCAGGGATTCACGCGGAACAAAGAGCGGGAAATACGAAACGAGAGAGAGAGAGATGGAGGGGGAGAGAGAAAGAGGGAGGGAGGCCAGAAAGGAAAGAAGGTGTGTGCGAGGGAGGATGGGTTTAAGCAGCCAAATGTCCGATAGCTGGGGAACGAGTCAGGTCAACATACATGCGATTAGGAAATTATGACGGGGGCGTGGACAGCGGTTGACGGCGCAGTACAATTGGGAGAAGCCTTCACCTTTAGGTGACCGTAATTAGCATTGATAACAACGATGATAGTAAGCCATATTTTTAGTGATATTTAGCTTGCCAGAGACATATACCGGTCTACCGGACTCCTCCTACGCACGTGCAGTGGCTACACATTGCCCCTCCCCTGCCACTGCACTGCGCGTGCTCAGGAGACGTCTAATAAATTTCCAGCGCAACTTAGTACTGTGCCCCTTGGTCCGTGTACTCAGTGGGTTACGCCACTTCACTCCGCAACGACCGAAGCCGAAATTACGACCGGGGTCGTAATTCTCACCTTCATAAACACGAAACACGCAGCCGATTCGCCGCTGCGAGAATTTGGCTGAGTATACGGCCGGGGACTATGTGCAAACAATGAGTGCGACTTAGCAGATTGATGAATTTGCAAGGACCAGAACTGCCAGAACCACGCTGAAGAAAAAAAAATAAGTTAGCATACTGACAGGTCGGCGCATTAAAACCACAAAAAGACACCACTCACGCCGAAGAGAGGACTTAGTGAGTTGTATAAAAGGCCGGGAAAAGAAATATAATTTTCGCAACGACCGGCTGATTTCGCGAGTACAATTCGTCCGGCAATATTGATTTTTCATGCGCATACCCAGGAATTGTTGACAAGCACACTTATCAAATGTAAGAGGTTTCCTAACGCTATTTTAGTTTTTGCACATGTCTAAGTTCCCATCTAACAGTCAATGTACACGCAGATAGTCCACGGGGGGCTTGTAGTTTTCTGCTAATAAATTTTGCTGTCCCTTGGCTTTCGCACTCTTAACTGGTTGGGAACGAAGGTCAAACTTTATTAAAAGAAAAAAATATTCTGAGTACCGGAAGATCGGGGACCATTCTATTCAATATTTACATAGCAGCGTCTTACAATACTTCACAGCTACTTCAGAATTAAAAAATACTGGGATGCAATTAAGTATTTTTACTTGCTGAAATGTGAAAGAATTGCTAGGTCTGTAACGCTGCATTATGGATTCGCCAGTTCATTCATTCATTCATTCATTCATTCATTCATTCATGAGGAATCGAGGATGACCTGAGGCCTAGAGGAGAAGGGGGTTAGGTGAGGTTGAGTGCGCCAGACTCCAACATGAAGTCTAGCAGGACACTAAGTTTGCGCTTGGTGTCGGTTAGAGGCTAGAACATTCTAGCCTTTATAGCGTCGGTATTGGGGTCTGTCCAGTCTTCGTAAGTCCGAATGTGGTGAGAAAATGCATAGCGGGCGCGGAGGCTCGTCGTGACAGGACAGGTCGAGATGAAGTGCTGCTGGTCAACGGAGTGAGCAGGGCAGTGTGGGCAGCCGATCCTGGTTCAGTGCCATCGACTCAGGACGCTACGCTCACGGGCCTCGCCCGCACTCGCCGTATGTACGTGTATGCCGTATTTACCTGTAGTTAAATGAAGGAGTGACGCAGATGGAACTTTATGATCGCTGCACAGTGCGAGTGTGTGTTGCAGTTGGAAATTGGTGAAGACGATTAGAGGTAATGTTCAACAGCTTCGGGAAAAAACAGCAGTTTACATTAGGTAGCGAAGTACTGGAAGTAGTAGGCCAATATGTCTACTTAGGACAGGTAGTAACCGCAGATCCGGACCATGAAAAGGAAATAACAAGAAGAACAAGATTGGGATGGAGCGCATTTGGCAAGCACTCGTAGATTATGACTAGCAGCTTACTGGTATCGCTCAAGAGGAAAGTATACAATAGTTGCATCTTACCTGTACTCACCTACGGGGCTGAAACGTGGAGGCTAACCAAGAGAGTTCTGCTTAAGTTGAGGAGAACCCAGAGGGCTATGGACCGAAAAATGGTAGGAGTAACATTAAGAGATAGGAAGCGTGCAGAGTGGGTCAGAGAAATAACTCAAGTTACCGACATTCTAGTGGAAATTAAGAAGAAGAAATGGACATAGGCCGGACATGTAGTGCGAAGAGAGGATAACCGATGGTCGCTTAGGGTAACAAAATGGGTTCCAAGGGAAGGAAAGCGTAGCAGGGGGCGGCAGAAAGTTAGGTGGGCGGATGAGATTAAGAAGTTCGCAGGGGTCAAGTGGATGCAGCTAGCACAGAACCGGTTAAGTGGAGAAATATGGGAGAGGCCTTCGCCCTGCAGTAGGTATAGTCAGGCTGATGATGATGATGATCATCATCATCATGTTTACAGCACAGCGCGAGAGTGTGTTGCCGTTTTACACGAGGCGTTATCGGTGGCGGATATATCATGGCAAAATTCGCATTAAAGTACATGTCCGAGAAATCTGGACGTACAGTGCCAACAGGTTACGTTATGACGGCACACGTTTCGACTGTCTGTAGGGGAAAATGTTGAATGCAGTTTTCTCGACACACAATGTATGTTTTGCTTCCAGGATGCACAGTCAGTACGGGCCAGATGGTGAATTCTGACCGAGAACAATAACTGGATGGAGGTGGTCTCAGAGTCGTTTTAGTTATCCCGATGTCCAGGTTGTAGGGAACCTAAGGATCAGTTCGTAAGGCCTATCGAATGGAACGGTTTAAAGGCTGTGAAATAAACAGACGACCGACGTCTGTGTTTACCCACGTTGTTGTTGACTGGCGTCCGGCCTTAGCTAGCAAACGAAGCCGCCCTATGCGAGCATTACAAGTTTCGTTTACAAACATTCTATTTTTGCTGGAGTGGCGCTGTGGGCAGGGCATCAGGCCTTGGCCGCGAGAGAGCACGGTCCGCGTGCGTGCCCGAGCAGCTCGTTCCCGCCGACAGCCAGCAGAGAAGGCGAACGGCCATCGCGGTTTTTCCCGACACCGTCGCCTACGAGATTGCCTTGACCAGAACGGTTTTCAGCGGCGTCACCGGCTTCGTTTGCAACTCGTTGTCTTCCTCTACCACTCAAGACCAGAGTCAAAGAGTGAGTGCATTGACTTCCGCAGCCTCGCTGCCCACATGCGGTCGTGCGGGCCGGGGATTTCGGCTTCAGCTAGTGTTCCCTAGGAGCATTATAGGGCCAGGGCATAGCGCCAAGTTCCGATCGGTAGTTTATTGTTCAGGGCACCTACAAAGAAGCGCACTGTTTCGGATGATTCTGGCGCCACGGCATCTTTCTTCTGCAGCCATCGTAAAAATTATTCTCTCTTAAAGATGAGCAATGAAGCAGCGGCACCTTTGCTTGCACGTGAGCGTTGTCCAATTTGAAACACGCCTGTGGCAGACAGCTAGCTGCCAACACCGACCCGTTTGCTGTGGAATGTTCAGATATTCCAGCAGCCAGTAGTGCAGCGAAACTGCCTTAACCCCTCTAAAAAAAAGTAGGTAAAGCAAGGGTCGGGTCCTTAGCGGAGCAGGTATGAAAATATGTGACCCTCGTGAAGCGACTCGTTTTTCTTTAGCTCCCAGAAAGGCGCCCTAGGCATAGCTGCGATCGATGAGGTGTTTATTCAATTGGAGTGGTGTGGACCATGCTAGCTCATCGTGACACTTCAGTGGAAAAAGCCGGTGGAGTTTCTCTGCTCAGAAAAACAACGTTTTAACCTCGTACTTCGGGCAAGTTTGCATTACTCAAACACGACCAAAAGCCAATCTCACATAGCGTGGCTACAGTGGACTAGAATATTTGTAGTTCACTGTAGCGTAGCTAAGCCTTTGCCGGCGGAGAAGCAAGTTAAATATTTACACAAGAAAACGCTGTTAGAGTGCACTAATGCTCTCATTGGTTTCCTCTGTAGAATAACGCGTCAACTGCACTCTAATGCGCACCGCAAAATTTGGCATCTGAACAGTCATCAGTTTACTTGACCTATTAACTCCCACTTTTTTATTTTGCTAATCTCGCTCTAGTTTACATATGGATTCTTCACTTAGTATTTGGATGAATGACAGTAGCCGCAATTATCATGCTACGAGATTAATTTAAGCTTTTTTTATATAGTCGCTGCTATGTTCATCTTAGCTCTAGTACAAACAGGATGTTGCGTTGAATACCAGCCGCAAATCTATCGCCGCTTACGCTCACTGGTATATTCAAAAACAAAGACGCGAGGCCGCTTCACATGCATCTGTCATTCCTTTTTGAGAGCACGTCCTG
Source organism: Amblyomma maculatum (assembly GCF_055883805.1). Classification (NCBI taxonomy): domain Eukaryota; kingdom Metazoa; phylum Arthropoda; class Arachnida; order Ixodida; family Ixodidae; genus Amblyomma; species Amblyomma maculatum. Next base: position 121,798,885 of record NC_139351.1, on the reverse strand, counting down.
AATACCGGCCAGATAAAAAAAATTGCGGAGGCATTTAAACTCCGCCTTTTAGGGTATGTGTAATGAACTACGAGATGATATCACGAAGACGAGGAAGAAAGCGACGAAGTGCTGCTGCGCTGTTCGAGCTCTTTTGTGTGTGCTTAGACTGGCTGTGTTCTTTATGTTGTTCGCCGTGGAGCTAACAGAGGGCTATATTCCCTGGTAAAACACTCGGTAAAACTTCTTTCATATGAAATGATATCGTTAATGGCTTCCTTCCTTGCTATTAATCGTTAACGTGCAAACAGTTTGCTGTTCGCTTATCACTAATTCCTGAATTAGTGCTGCTACTGCTTCGCCTACATTTATGATCATACAGTCGTCAGTTAGCACATGCGCGCGACATAGGCAAATGTAGAGCCCCACTTGCAACATATATTGTCCGGACGTGCCTCCGTCGCCGTCTTATCATCCAGGGGTCCTGGAAGATTAGATTTATATATCACCCTTACATCTCATAGAAGGTCGAGAAGGCAGTTCCTGTCATGTCCCATGGTGTTTCGACATCACGCAACCCGCCGACCAATCAGTACCATGGTCATGTGACCAGCGAAACGTGGCTGACATAGCCGACTCTGCCAAGCACGCCGAAAATGTTGTAGCACTTAAATGAAGAACTTATGCTTTGAAACGAAAGCTTCATTTCGCTAGGTAAAGGTCGCCATGGCCAGTTTTCAAGTGTGCCAGAGGTCAAGTGTGACTGTTATACAGTTACACTTGTCCTCTGGCACACTTGAAAACCTTGAAAGCCTTACCATATGTGGCCCACCATGGTGTCGCACCACCTTACATTTGACCTTGACCTTCACCTTGGACCTTATAACCGCCGTTAGGCTGTGTTAAGCCACGTGGTATGGCGTGATGGAAATTGCCGATGTGACGTCAGACGATGGTTATAAACAGCCGAGTAGTGAAGCTGCATATCAGCGTTCAGACATGGTTCTACAACGTGCAACACCAAGTTCAAGTCTCGTCGTACACCAACAATAAAACCAAAGAAAATCGCTTTACGGACCACAGAACCGTCTTATAGTAATAGCAAAGCTCTGTGACAAAAAAAGAGCTTTACTAAATGTAACCATGGAATGAAGCTTTCGCTTCACGCTATGTTGTGTCATACTAAAAATAGCCAATTTTTCCCAAATGTTTCTAAAGTTTCCACTGAAGGTGAAACGTTTTAAATAATACGGTAATAGAAATGTTGTAGCCCCGGAGGTGATTTATTTTGAACGCAATATTCAGAAGTTATGTTAGCAGAGAAAATATATCGCCCCTCTGTTAGCGTTCTCACCTTCTTCCAGTATGTAAATCCCTTCTAAGGCGAAAGCTTTAATGGGATATGCTGGTGAGGCTAAACGGGAACGCTGAGTGGACACAAAATATGAGGCCACGAGGCGCGGTTTCAGGTGTCCATATAGAAAGTCTGACAGCGCCTTTCCTTTCTCGTAGTCAATGCGAAAGCATTAGTAAGCTATGTAAAAAAATAATGTTAATTAGTGTTGGTGGTGATAATAGCAGTGGTAAATGAAAACAGTAAAATAAAAAGTAAAAACAATACAATAAGAAAAATATGCCTACAAATACTAAAATATTCATTAGTATAAAATAAAAATTAGCTTTAAACTTAAAAAAAAAAGTCAATTTTGCAGAAGAGTTGTGGCAGCGGTAATGATTTCGCCTTCTCCTAATGTAATTTTTACAGTGATCTCTAATTTTTTCTATTTTTCTATTTTTCTAGTGTCCTTAGGGATCCTTTTTTGCTGAACACGAATATGGCTGCTTAAGCGCAAGTGTGACGGCACTCATGTATATGTCTGGATATGGTTGTTTTCGTTGGGCGAAAGTGCGATATGACGAAAGCCTCGTCGACAGGTGGCTCACCGTAGCTGCATTCTTCGTGGCTGCTTCCTTGGTGTTAACCTCGTAGCGCACCATTTATCGGCGCCACATTCTCGGCAGTGGAGAAAAGACGATGACTCGGTGCTATGGTCGACGTTGGTACCGATGCTATGCTAACTACGAGCTCATGCTGCATTCTAATTTGAAATTTAAAAAAAAATTGCTGCAGTGGAGCGTTCGGAGGCGGCTTCAAAGTCAGATGACGCAGCGGCTCCGCAGAATAAGCCTGCAGCCTTGACTGTTGCCAGCGCTCAGCCGGCAGCGGATAAGGAAGCATCGGTCACTTCGCCTCCTCACGCGACACTGTCGGAAGCGGAGGCAGGTACAGCGCCGGCAATTGATGGATTCCCGGCGATGGGAGGGTAAGTGTAGCTTAAGGGAACTTCTTGTTGGGCTAGTTGGTGTCTATTCATTATAAGTTAAAGGCGCCAAAACAACACGCACACACACAAGAAAAGACGAACTTCTTTTCTTGTGTGTGTGCGTGTTGTTTTGGCGCCTTTAACTTATAAGGGCAAGTGTGCACTGCGGAAACTAGTAGACCTCGAAAAGAGCGAGCAGCCCGTCGAGCAACGTTCGCATTCATGTGATGCATAGTTACGCAGACCTGTGGAGGTGATATGCACTGGTGGAGCTCAAGAACGACCTTTTAGCGGTTACGGGTTATGACGTTCAAAAATTGGTATACCACATTTTCGGCCGAAGGAAATGCCGGCCCTAGCTCTGGAATATTGTTTTCAGTGTGTTGTTTAAAGCGACCAAAGCGACCAATCTTTACTGTAGTCCAATTTCCGTCAAAAAAGGAACTGTTGTTGAACATGTGACTGGAGCGAAGGATTGTGAGAGGGAAATGTGGAAGTGAGGATGTTGAGAGGCAAGACGGAGTGGCAGTGTGAGGCAAATAGAGGAAGCGCGAGCAATCGCACTTAGCGGAAGCAAGAAGAGCATCTTCTACTGCTTCTCCCTGGCATTGCCTCTCCAGATCCGCCTTTTCCAGAGCAGCCTCCGAAAGAGCCCACACCTTCCAAACGCGAGGCGGACCACCAGAAATGCGATGTAGGGGCTTTATTGGTTAGAGCGTCAACCCAATATGTTAACTCCAATACGTATCCCATTTTTGTGTATTCACAAATCAGCTAAAGACAGATCATTCCCGCTAGGTATGGACAACGGTTCTGTGATTTTTTTTTCATTACAAACGCCCTGACGTGTTTAAATGTTATAATTTCTTCGTTCAACACACATTCGCTAGAATTATACGCGCAAAATTTAGGATGATGAAGCTTCTGCAGAAATTAGACCCAGAAATAGCTTTTGCAATTTGCGACGCAAGAACAATGACCATTGCTCCAGTATTTGGAATTCGTGAATAATGTCCGGCCCTACTCAGAACCAGTGCGATACCAGCACATTGCAATTATGGGCGGGTGATTTGTGCCGCCAGGGACGGATTAACGCGCCTCTAGGCTTTTACTGAAGCTAGATCCCTACCCCCCCCCCCTCCCCCCGCTGTGCTTCCCCTTGTTCTATAAGCTCTCTTGAATAACAAGGATCAACCATGCCGTTCGCGTAGTTAGTGTGATTTACAAAGACGCAGGCGCTCTTTATCCCATACCGGCGCGGGCTTGGACCTAGACAGTTGCTCAGGCGTGCTCTCTAGTGCGCATGAAAAAGTTTTGAGCCACAAATATGGCGTGCAAGTTCTAATATAATCCCGCATAAAGCATTACTTAACCTCGTTCTGGAAACACGCAGCGCTGAGAAGCATCCTCGGAAAACTGACAGTGGCGTATTCTTCCAAAAGGGTGCCGGCGCACGCGGAAGCGTCAGGGGCGGAGACACCACCGGAATCCCCGAGCTCCAGACATCGGAGGCTCAGCTCCAAGGTCGTCGTGGTGGCACCTTCGAGCGAAACGAAGTTGCTGCCATCCACCTCGGCGGCCACAAGGAGGCAAAGCCTGTCCCGACGCATGTCGCGGGTCTCCGTCGAGCGACTGCACGAGGCCTCGCAGCAGGCGCTGGCCACCAGCGGCGCCGAGCGCTACCTCAACCTGTGGCTGTTCATCGGCGTCTCGAGCGGCATTATCCTGGGCGTGGTGCTGCGCAACTCGCTCAGCAAGCCGCTTACCAAGAGGCAGGCAAGCATCGCCTTCTGCTGTCCGTTGCTTTTGCCTCAAGGCAATAACATTTGTCTACCGGCCCTCAGGTAGCGCCAGAGCTTTAGCTGACAAAGTCCTGACTGTCCGACAGTGTTACTTTTTATAGTGCTTCTTTTTTTGCTCGCGGCCAGCCACTAAAAAAAGGAGACGTCACAGATCATCATCATCATCTTCTTCTTCTTCTTCTTTTTCTTCATCATCATCATCATCATCATCATCACTCCGAGTTATTCAGAACATTGCGGTGTAGTGCCAAATGTCGCTTTTCGTTCTCTGCTGATTCTTCGTTGTATATATATATAAAAAAAAAGTATACCCGATTTTTTTCCTTGATTCCAAATGAGGGTAGAGAGCGCTCATGTTCGAATTGGCTCATCTCCCGGTCGAAGCAGAGTACCCATGTCCCCACCGAAGCAAGCCAAACAGCAAATCAGTATTATTTTTCATTAAGAATCATTTCATGAACCATTATATTCTGCTATACGTATTACGGGTAATGAAATAAAGCTTTTTTTTTCTTGCTACGCACTATTTGTACTGTTTTTCTGACTCTCCTCAAATTGGTGTAGATTTGTATTGAGGGTAATTGCTGATTAGTACCGTTACGCAGTAGGTATGAGTTCAAGCACAGCCACATGGATACAAAAAATAGCTACACAACTTTGTTCACTATTCACTACCTTGTCCAGGGCCTTGCTTTGAACCTCGGGCCAGGACAAAATATTTTAACTATGAACTTTCAATGGATACGGTTATACGGCTTTTGTTTGTTGCCGTATGGTTGTGATTTGGAGGATGCTAATGAGTAATTATTTCCTCTTACGACCTTACATGCAAAATAAATGAATTAGTACACTTTTACCACAGTATAAGAGCTACCAACAAATCACCCGGAGGCGCCAGCTAATATCGCCCTCACGCCTCTTTTGAGCGGGGACAGAGAGCGCCATGACAAAGGGAGTCTGTCAAGCCACGGAGTTGCGGTGGTCGTATTGCTCTTGTCGGGAGATTGTTTGGTACAGCGACGTGCACGTGCGCTTCTGTATGTCCTGTAAGGCTCAGAGGAATTGCAATTGCTCTTTACGCCCGTTTGTACGGTTTGGTTTTGTTTACGGGGTAAAATGTCCCAAAGCAACCTCAGACTTTGAGGTAGGCCGTATCGGAGAGCTCTAGAAATTTCGGTCATTTTGGGTTCAGATAACGCTCCCCAGGTCGTGCATTTGGTAAAGGGGACATTGTCGACACGCTCATTCATAAAAGATTTCAGCTAGTTTCACGGCTTGAATAGGGCTCAAGGTGAATAGCTACTGAGGTTTGCAGCATCTTAGAGGCTAACTTTTATAGTGTACAGCAGACCTAAAACATCTTATATTGCAACACGCATCCTTTTCACGAGGAAGAAACAAAATTACACATATTCCACACGATAACATGCCCACCCTAGCACATCAGATACTATTAAGCACTGCAATACAACATGTCATTGCCACCTATGGCAGAGAGAGCGGCCTTCTTCCAGTAGTGTGAGAGAGGCTGACTTACAGCGCGTAGATCGGCATCATGGCAAGCAACTAGAAACAGCTTGAAGAACCGTGAAGAAGTGAGAAGCTACACTTCCATCCCTCCTAACTCCCTAATTACCCAAACAGCGGCCGAGAGCTATTACTACAATCAAAGGCTTCATTCATTCATTCATGTCGCGTTATCTGCAGCTGATGTACGTGGCGTTCCCGGGCGACCTGTTGCTGCGGCTCCTACAACTGAGCGTTCTCCCGCTCATCACGGCCTCCATCGTGGCCGCCATCGGTGGAGTGGACCTGCGACTGGCGGGCAGGCTAGGGCGGCGGGCCTTCACCTACTACATGATCACTACGGTGGTCGCCGAGATCGAGGGCCTTGCGCTCGTCTTCCTCATCAGACCCGGCATGTCCGCCAACGTGGACCCCGCGGCCAAGTCGGCGGTACAGCCAAAGCGGGTCTTCTACCTTTCCGACGCCATCATGGACATCATGAGGTTATAGCTTTCTCCGTGAAGGCAGCTGCCGCATTATATTGCCGCCTTACATTGCTCCGGAGAAAATACCGAGGGTGGCATGAAACCCAAAGATGTTTATTAACTTGACAGCGTTGAAGAGCCGCTACTCAACAATATCCGGCGTTCCCGTCGGCATTGAGGTGACGATAATGACAAGCATGCCTCTGGCATATGAGAGTTGACAGATAGCATGGCCTGGCATTGACTGACCAGCGGGTTGTGAGACTTTACGAGACTACGTGGCATTGCAGGGATGGCAAGAACCTTACAGCGGGTGATATGGTTATCGACCGAGGGCACTTGTGTCCCGAGTCGGATGTACACGCTACTCCAAGACCAGGCTTGCGCGTTTTCACGGCTTGGTTAAAGCGGTGTTCTGTGAGCGGGGAAGGAGTGAGCGGGGTCATGTGGCTTAACGGGGATTCAGAGAGTACAACTGCGTGTCTCATGTTAAAAGGAAAAATATTAGGAACAGCCATTATAGCACATTTTTAAAGCCGGAAGTGATGGCTTCGCCCCACCAGTTGGCTTGTCACTGCAGCCGCTTTCATGGCTCGTATGTGCGCGAATTCTCTGCGTGCTTCGTGACGGCAGGCGAGCAAATGATCTCGCATAGCGGCCGGGCTGCCGGCAGCTTACAGGCGCGTCTGATTAGCACGTAAGACGCCGTTGCACAATGAAGCAACCAATCCCAGCACTCTCTGTGAAAACACGTGACTGCCCGAACACTTATTGTCATGCCCATTGGATAGTGAGGGTCTACTTTCATTTATCCATGGTGTCCTCCCGTGTGTACAGCCGGGTACACCACAAATCTGCAACGACTGCTGTACAGTATGCAACCGTAAGGAAAAACAGTTTGCTTTCAAAGTTTGTCTTGCTCTCTAAGCAATAAGCTAACCACTAGATTAAATTGTAGGCTCAACGTCTTTGAGTAACTGCTGTTTTAATACAATAGTGTTAACTGCCTCGTTACCCAGAAACTTCAGCACGTCGACGTTGCCGCCATTGTCTTTTTAAACTGTGCCATATTATGACAAGATCAATGGTTATGCTCGCGTTCTGAGCAATTCTGCAGCTTCTTACGCATGGTGTGTAGCATTGATAGTGCTTACTTCGTGCCAGGGAGAGCTCTGCGTTGGTGTCCGCTGTGGTAAATACAGGCTATCGAGAACGACGCGAAGAGCACCTCCTCGTCCCAAAAATTTAGAGAACCCCGTCGGAAATACCTTCAAAAAATTTCATTAAGGGACCGATCGGCAAAAAGATCGGTACGGCTTACGACGTGAGCAATCTCTAGATAATTCGGGCGAATCAGAAATCTGGTTGCGTGCTCTAATAGTCATCACCCAGGTAGCCCCGAACATTAGAATAATGTTATAAATGTGTTATCTAAGTTGCCTGAATGTTGCTCAATATTCTGTGACATAAAAATAGCATTAGTAGAACATTCAAAAGAAACATTTACTAATATTGACTTTTTAATGTTTTGATAATGGTATTTAAAGCTATGTTGCATTGTAAACATTATCCTAACGTTACAAACAAATATTATTCTAATATTGTCTCCTAAATGTTAAAGTAATATTTGGATCATAACTATAAAACAGCATAGCATATATATTTCTAACACTGAGTCCCAGCACTTTTGCCCTTTTTCTTACAGTAACCATGTTTTTCAATAACAATTCTTTGCAACTAGAGCTTTGAGATGATGCCCACCATAGAAGGCAAGCCCAGCCCTAAAATTTTGCAAGAAAGTATTGCTTATTATTCATTCGCCATTATCATTCATGAAACACCCGTCGGCGAAGGATATAAAAGGTTGACTCTATGCTATTCGTTCAGAGGCGAGTGTAGGAATGCTGCTGTATTATGGAGTTGTGCTGTATTGTGGTCTTTGTAAAGCGTGAGCTGTGCACCATCCCGAGCAGTGGACCTCGTGCAAGGTTGCTCTACTTTTTCATGAATGTTACATTTATGTTGCATAAATATTAGATTTATGTTGTTTAAATGTTTGTTGAAACATTATACCAATATTTATATGTAACATTGCTAAAACATTAGAAAAAGGGCATTAACAACATCAAAATAACCATCGACTGAAACAAAAATGTAACATTGCTCTAATGTTTCGGTAGCACTGGTTTCTGCGCAAATATTTTTCTATTGCGATGCATAGGCCAGCTTAACTTGGTCCTGTGCATTGTTGCGCTTACGTAGGAACTGGGACACAATCAGAGACGACACAGAACAGATGTGCGCACATCTGTTCTGTGTCGTCTCTGATTGTGTCCCAGTTCCTACGTAAGCGCAACAATGCACAGGAATAACAACCACCAACTAGCCCAATTTGAAACTCTCTTAACTTGGTCGCTCCTTTTTACTTCTTTTATTCCCAGGAACATGGTGCCGCCAAATCTCCTGGAAGCGGCACTTTATTCGGTAAGATCTGTATTTACTGCCAAACTCGACGCCAGGTACTCATTCTCATTCCTCAATTGCAGTGGTCCACCAGGATGATAATTCCTATTCCCGACAATTCGACCAGTAAGTACACTATTACCTTGTAGGAATGCTTATACGACTATCCAAGTGCCTACAGGAATAGGGGTACTCCGCATGCATGTCGTGGACAGCCCACCTATCCAATCTCAAGAACAAATAAATCTCGAGATAACATGCTTCGCTCTGGTTACCCGGATTAAGAGCGTAGCACTAAAGCTGGTGCGGAGTTAAACTGCCTCGATATATTTCTAACCTGCGTTAATGTTTTTCTACACAATTTCAACTTTCGTATTTTGCATCAACTTCAGTTTTCCTTCACTTACTGAGAAATAGCTTACTCTTTCGTTACCATGACAGTTTAAGTTTTTCATCTGACCGAATGATGTCACTGAAAAAAAAAAAGGGGGGGGGGGGCTATGGTCTACCTTTATGACGCTATAGCGTTACTGGCACCAATTGTTTGATTCTCATCTCGGAGGAGCTACCCGGGTAAATTAATTCACGCGGTATTCATGTCACTCGAAGGAAGCATTGCACTGCTACAACAGACTAGGGCCAAGAAAATCAGCGCAATAATTTCAAGGTTTTGTGCGTATGCTTGAAGAGACTATCAACCAAACTAATCAGGTTGTCAACAAACGTATGATATGGAGTTTTGAGGCGGAAGCCTTTCTAGGTCATGAAATGAAATACCGTGTGCGAGATTTGTGCGCGAGATCTGTCATCCGCGAGATTCCGTGGTGTTCTTCTCTAGCGTTCCTGCCATCTGCAATCTCGCACTTGAACGCGCGCCAAGGAACGCCACGAGACTGGAGCAATCGTGTACCGTCCGATCTCAAACTTGCCGGAGAGAGTGCGACATATACTGCGCCTTTCTTTTCCTGTAAACCAATTATAATTACATGTAGCACTGGAACGAACGCCAATAAGAGGCAAACAATGAGAGGCAAATGACAGGAGAGGAAGAGACGCTCTAATTTTAAGGCGAAAGCCTTTAATGAGGCTCATGCTGTCGGGGACAAAGTGTGTCCCGTTTTACGAGTGAACTGCAAGTTCCGCGCCTATAGTTCCGTTATGAGCTCGTTTTCTGCTGCTTTTCCGACGTCTACAACTTTACTTCGACTTTACTTAACATTATTCTTTTCTCATTGTTCTAATTTTGCCTTAATGTTCGTTTTGCTTTTCCCATACATTTTGTTTTTGTTCTTATTTAGTTCCCCAGTCAAACGAAAAATCTACAAAAGAATTTGTTGTCACAACAGAATTTCTGCACGATTTTTGACAGGGAACCTGTTGTGCCAACAGAAATGTCAATAGTAACGTTATAAATTTCAGCTGTTATGACACAAAAGTACTAAAGAACCACAGATTACAGAAAAGTACGACAGAAGGACTGCAGAAAGAATTAAAAACTACAAAGAAGTCTGACCTTTACGATAGAACTACAGAATATTTTGTCGTTTCTTTTTGCATAGTTTTGTAGCTTTTCAATTGTGTAGTACATGTTTTACTTTTGTTTTGTTTATTTTGTTTTAGTTACGTGCTTTGTTTTTATTATCTATCACGTTTGTTTTCCTTTCTCTCAACACCCAACAGCCTCTTTACGTTAGACAAGGAGAATTATGGAGACTTTCGCATGAAGTCGGTGTGAAGCACTTGGTTATTGTGCTTGTAATTCCGAGTCCTGGCGTGGAGGCGATTTTTTTTTTATTTTTGATTGATGGCAGAATGCGGGCGCGTTCTGTCCGTACATCCTGTCCATTGCTCGTGGTGGCACGCTTCGATGACGCTATTCGAGAGGAAAAGAAATTGGTTGATTGAACGTCCTTTATTTAATAGGAAGGCTCATAGCCATGGATGGGGGCCAAAGGGAGTAGGCAGAATCCACTGTTTGCACAGGTCGTGCACTCAAATCATATTGCTCTGACCAGGCCACTAAGCGAGCCATACTTGGCAAATATCATCTGTGTATTAGCATCAGTTTCTAGAAGGAAACGGTAGTTCAGGCGGTAGGGTTCGATCTCGGAGCGTCCAGTAGAAAAAGCAGGGCAATCCCAGAGTAGATGGGATATGCCGCCAGCGTTAGAGTCGTACAGTGGGAGCACGTAATGGCTTCGTATGAATAACGTTGCAATACCCGCCGCGCCTGCGCATAATGAGATCTATACTGGGCGAATAAACAGCGCCGAGCTTGACTCTTTTCGACGCTTGGTGCAGACTCGACCGAAGAAGAGCTCGAGCCGAGCTTCGTGGTGGAGCGCACGTACGGCACCAACGTACTCGGTCTGCTCGTGTTCGCCGCGGTCGTGGGTGCCATCATCGCCGCCACCGGAGAACGCAACCGACCCGTCCACGACCTGGTCGTCAGCATCACGGACATCATGATGAGCTTCATTCGCCTAATCATGTGGTCAGCAAGAGGTTTTTTTCTCTGTCACAAAAAGGGCAACCAAATTTAAACGCTTCCAGTGAAAGGGAGTGGTAAGAGGAAGGGGGGGAGGGGGGAGGGTTGCCACTTTTACTTGTGCGACCTCTCTTTCGAAGCCTGGACACACCCACTTATCAGCACTCGGGGATTATAAGTACTATGGGTATATGTGTAATGCTTCAATTACGATAACTATTTATGCTAAAGGTTTTCGCATTTTTATCGCGAAAGCACTACGACAGCCAAATGGAGACCTCGGGCGGCGGCAGTTACGCTGTGAAGAGGCGTAGGTACGGTCTCCTTATAAAAGTCTGCCATGACATTTGCAATAACGTAACCCCTATGCCACGAGCGGGAGCTGCCAACTCGGGTCGCTCCTTTCATGTGGGAGGGTGATATCAGAATCAGGCCACCAGAACGGTTTGCATTCTCGTTATCCCTACCAGACGCAAGCATGTCCACACGACTTGGTTGAAGCGTGACTTTATACGTGGGCTGGTGGCTTACGCTCTCGCGTCATACTCTTAAAGGATAGGCTTAAGTGTCGCCAAGAATGTAGCACCTTACACTGATAAGGCGTGATAGGGGAATAATGTAGCAGGCAAAAGAAGCTTCCACCGTTGCTTTCGAAATTCAACTATAGGGTTAACCAGAGCTAAACCACAACTAATTTTTTGTGCGCCGCCTGATGAGATTACGGGGAAGGGAACGTTCCCACTCATGAAAGCCCGCGAGCTCGTTGGCAAGGTTCAAGAAACAAAAGACGCAAAGAATTTGGTCTTTCATGCCAAACCTGCAATGCTCGGATTTTCACAAGAATTGAAAGTCGCCTAGCAAATCTCGTCAATAAAGAATAGCTGTGGTTTAACTTGTGGTTAAACTTGAAGTTACGCGAGAGCAATCAGCATTGCTACACTTAGGTTAGGCTTGGAATTAAAGGCATGGCCTTTGCACATAGTAGTTTACTCCATGGTTTCAGCTTTATGCCAAAGGGGGACCACTTCATATATGAGCACCCCTTGCCTCTCGTCGCTGACAATTGTCGCTGACAGGAACGGATAGTCACGGCGATATGGTGAGGCTGTGGTCAATGAGCTCTCGCTAAAAAAGCATCTTTAGCTGCTAAGTAAATGTGATAGCTGCACTGCCGTCCCCACAGTTCAGTTCAGTTCAGTCGTTCAGTCGTGTCCAACTCTTCGTGACCCTATGGACCATATCACGCCTCGCTTTCCGGTCTCTCACTATCTTCCTAACATCATATAACTTCATATGCAGCGCCTCGAAGATGCCATCTAACAATCGCGTTCGCTGCCTACCCCTTCTCCGGTGACCCTCAACCTTTCCAAACATCAAAGCTTTCTCCAGCGAGTCCTCTCTTCTCATCAGATGACCAAAGTGCCGTCCCCACAGCAATGTCCCTTCTTTGAAATCACGGCACAATACCTGACATGCTTCGTGTATCTATAGTACCCATCGGAGGCTTTTTATACGGTGTCACTTCCGCCAGAACCACTGAGCCACACGAGATAGATTCGTGATAGCCCTCGATTGTCGCTTAAACTCAGTTTTGATCAGCATACGGGCCTGGGGGTTTTCGGCAACGACATACTACACAGATGACGACGGCGTTTATTCACAACTGTCAAAAGCCGCTTCCCACTGCAAAGGGCGTCGGTTGGAAGCAATCTCCGACAGTACGTGCTTTTGTGCTTGCAGGTACTGTCCAGCGGGCGTGGGCTTCCTGATCATGCATCGCATCCTAGCCACGCAGGATCTCGGTCGCGTGATTTCGCAGATTGGCCTGTACGTAGTCACGGTGCTGCTGGGACTCTCCATCCACCTGTTCGTCGTGCTGGCTGGCATCTACTTGCTACTAGTGCGCCGCCGCCCCGGAAACTTCGCGCTCTCCATGATCACGCCGGCTCTCATGGCCATCAGCACCTCGTCCAGGTAGGCATATATGTATATTCACTGCGCACCACGTTTCGTCCGAGAAATATGTACAGTAGGCATCGTACTAAGAGCCAACACCAATGCGTAAACGCGGCGCTTCACTCGCTGTCGCGAAGACGCGGCAAAAGGCAGCGCCAGGCGCACGCACGGAAAGAATAGCCATGCTTACTGCGCATGCGCCATCACCGCCGACTCTCGACAGCTGGCAGCAGCAGCACTTCGTCCACACGCTGCCGTGTTTCCTTCAAGTATGGCATGTACTGCACAGTTGACATCTCTTCGCCGTGGCCGTCACGTGGCCGCTTGTGCGGGCTTATTGAAATAACAATGCTTGGTTTCACAGCGAAAGTTTCAGGAACCCAGAATCTGAGTAGCAGTCTTTATAGGCTCTATTCATGCAAGGAATTTGATGCTCTTCTTCTTTGACGGTGGCAGCTCGGCGACGGTGCCGGTGACCATCGCGACGCTGGAGGAGCAAGTCCATTTGGATCCGCGCGTGGTGCGGTTCATGGTGCCCGTCGGCGCCACTGTCAACATGGACGGAGCGGCTCTTTACGAGGCCGTCTCAGCCGTCTTCCTCGCACAGCTCCATGGCATTGAAATGGACATCGGACGCGTGTTAGCTGTCAGGTAAGATGACAAACCCAATTGCTTTAGCTAAAGCGCGTAGACATTGTCAGACTATAATCCCCGTGACGCACCATTATTTGCCTCAGTGCAATCACCTGAATAGTTTGTGGTTTACCCAAATGCTCCCCCCCTACACACACACGCGCGCGCGCACGCACGCACGCAAAACACACACACACACACACACATACACACACACACACACACACACACACACACACACACACACACACACACACACACACACACACACACACACACACACACACACACACACACACACACACACACACACACACACACACACACACACACACACACACACACACACACACACACACACACACACACACACACAACATGAAAGAGGCACAACTTCAAGAGCACTGAGACCTGTTTAAGTGGAAGTTTTTTGTGCTTTGGAGCTCCGCGATATCTCGAATAATATTAAGAAACCTTTGCAGGAGTTTTGTCATATGTAGACTTCCGTGGCAATAGCGATCATCACGGTAGTCGCTTGAAAAACGTGATCTAAAGATTCTTGTCGCCTGGTTAGTGTGACGCGATTTTGGTCCGGCATGAAACGCAAGCTAGAAAAGGGTTACGGTAATGCCATACATAGATGAGTTACCCAAATATCAGCCACCGCGGTTAGCGAGAATACAAAGAGAGTCTTCATATACGAGCGAGACATCCGCTTTCGCTTCAGGATCAGTATATTGTCTCACTATGCTGTATACAATCCGCACCCGGTGTACAGTACACACACCATAAATTAAACTAAATTGGGAATATGGTACTGTATTGAGCAGTAGTAAAAAAAAAAACGGCATTGTGCGTACCTACAGTAGATCCGCAAAGTCTAAATACTTTAACTGCTAAACATGTATAACACTCGGGCTATCCATCGGGAGCCAGCAGGGACATCGCAGAAACACGCGCAGACAACGTTCACACACTCCAGAAAAGTCCAACTCCGAAAACGAGCGATGTAGGGCGCCCTGACAGATAGATCAACCTTATACGGTCTGTCTCTTGACGAAGGTGGGAAAGCGAGAAATTCCTCTTAACCCCGATGATGGACGAGCAGTTTATTTTCCGCACCGAATGCGAACAGCTGCTTGTTCGTTATATGGGCACGATGTCCATCGGCACTTGTACAACCGTGTAGGCTAAAAGCGGTTGTTGTTTAGATTATTTTCCCGCTAACTATAGCCGCCAAATCAGATACGTGTGAGTCAGTTGTTAAACAGTTTGGATGTCGCGAGATGTGAAGATGCTTCCAAGGTTTCAGTTTTACCTAAATACATGAAACACGGAGTGAAATAATGACCACGTGGGGAAAAGGGTGAGCCTCCACCAGATCCGACACCTTTATTGTGTGTGAAACACGCCTGTTGCGTATCCAGCCAGGGCCCTTACTTACGACGTCTTCATACATAAAGCGGAACTTCAAAAAGTAAAAAAAAGATTCCGCTCTCTTACGGCCCACCAGCGTTAGGAATTGGATATGTGAAAGACGATTCACTGCGTTACACGAAAGGCACTTTTTAAGCCAACTGATTTTCATCCTGCATCGACGCCCTTTCATTTTGCTCCTTCCGCTGTGTTGCCTCAATAAACGCGACTCTCTACACTGGCAGTTGGTAATGGCAGTTCCGTGTTGCGCATACGTCACCTCTACGGAATACGGCCTATTAACGAAGTCGGAGCAATTTGAACGCTCGAAGAATCGCTCCCTTCTCGCCGTAAAGCGAAAAGCGATCGCTCGAAACGGCGCCGGCGAGCGGAGTTGAAGCGGCGCGTCGCGACGCCGGGTCGAAAGGCGATGCGCACACATCTCTCCCTGGAGGTTGCAAGCATGGAGGAAGTTTTTCCTACCTCCATGGTTGCAATGCTCAACTACCTCACCGCGCCTTCTTTCCTGCTTCTTTTTTTTTTCTTGCGCTGCCTGTCTTCAACAGAGAAAGAGTCGCTCGATGAAGACCGAAGGCCATCACCTCATTGCACAGACACGGAACGTCGCTTCGTCGTAGAATTTCTCGCCGAAAAGCAGAGGACGCCGCACTGCGAACGCTGCGCAATTTCCGTGCATTCTCTGTCTCTCTTTTTTACGCTCCCGCGGAGTGATATAAAGAGCACAGCCACCGCACTGCACGCGTGTAGAAGAACGGGCGTCGAAGAATAAAAGGGGTTCCTTTCGCTAACCCTGTGTGCTCGCTCTCGAGTGGTTTCGAGCAGTTTCAGCGGAATAGAGTTTCCTATTCCGACCTACCGCTCGAAATGGAAGGTTTTTTTTTTTGTTTGTTTTTTTTTTTTTTTTTGCACCTGTTTACGTGTAGCCTATTGGGGGCGCCGGGGCCGGGATCTCGGTATTATTTAACGCGTCTAAATGCAGAGTTCAGACGGGAGCTATTTATTGATTGTACGGGCGACAAAGAATGGTTTGTCCGAAGTTGCAGAGCGCTTAATCGAATGCGAAAGCGCGCGCAGCAGCAAGCGCAAGACGAGAGTGCGCGCACAGAAGGTGTGAACCAAATTGGGGAGGAATAATCGAGATGCAGTTGCTGCGGAGGTCTCCTGCTTGTGCTTGAGATAATATCGTATGCTCCGAGTGCGCTGTGGTCTGTATACCTTTCGGTGGTGCAAATGGTTTTGCTCGCCGTTGCCTGAACTCATTTCATGCGAACGTCGGTAACATTCCCCGATACGGCAGCTGGGGCTTCTATGCCAAGATGGAATAAGCTTAATTGTCTAACAAATACAGCCACTACAGCCACTGGCTGAGAGCAGACAGCTCACGCTTACTGAATTAGCACCATTAGACACGCCTGTATGCTCATGGGGGCTGTTTTTGGCACAGTTCAGCACTCAAATATTTAGGTTTGATTTTGGTTTTTAGTGCTTAACGTCCCAAAGCGGATCAGGCTATGAGAGGGGCTGTAGGGGAGGGCTTCGGAAATTTCGATCACATGAAGTTATTTAACGTGCACTGACATCGGCACGGCACACGGCCGCCTTGCTTTTCGCCTCCATCGAAAAGCGACCACCGCGGCCGGGATTAGATCCCGCATCCATGTATATAGCATTCGAGCGTCTTAATCACTGCGCCACCGCGGCGATACCAAACTATTTTGATACTATCGAATGTCTCATAGAATTTCATGCCGCTCTCTCGGCGTTTCGTCGCAGATAGATCACTCAGTAATCTATTTTACTAATACCCGGGCTACCGCGCTAAATACCGCTGACTTATGTAACGCCTCTCTCACGAACACAGCGGTAAAATTTTAATAGCGAGGTTCTGAGTATTCATTCTTACTTGCCGCTAACTTGACAGCCTGTGGTTCTAAGCAGAAGCGAGGGGGACATATATGTTGTCTGGAAGTAATGCCATTTGGGACCAATTTTTACATGTCTCTACCAAATTAGGCGAATAAATATGATTGGCAGTGCGACAGCTGGAGTGAGGCAGGCACAAATTGTTCTCGTGTACGGAGAGCTTTGACTCGGTGACTCAGTGAATGTGATTGTGTGTTTATTGTATCGACTGATCGAAAGCTGTACACCCGCGGAAAAAAATAAACGGAGCACGGTATTTGCTTCTAGTATCTTTCACGCGTTGCGTAATTGAAACTGGCAGTCGTGGTATGTGCGAACCGGTAGTAGGCACCAGTGCCCTTTTACTTGGACAATTTTTTTTTATCTCCAGTGTAAAAAGCGTGATTTTAATTTGAACGGAAAAACGTCCTCCGTTTACTTCTGTCCGCACCTGTCCCTGTCTTCGTCATCAGTTATGTTCCCCGCCTTTATTTCACTCTTAATGGGCTGTAAAACCGAAAGCGCAAATTATATCAAACGAAATTTCCGGAGTCCTCCACTACGGCGTCTCTCATATCCTGAGTCGCTTTGGGACGTTAAACCCCACAAGCCAAACCAAACCAAGAGATAGACTGTATGTATTTCTTTTGGACGCCTGTAGCCACAAGCAAACTAGCATAACGAACTTCTCATTAAAAAAAAAAAGCTGGTGGCGGGAATACCCGGTCAAGTATGTCTGCTATTGATGTTACGGACAAGGAGGAAGCGGCCCGGGCTGTGGCGCGAATAGAAGCACTCGCGCTAAGGCCCGCCGACAATGATCAAGCTCTTCGCCCTCCGTCATTGTATATATTCACGGTCTTGCCGCCCCGTAACATTTGGTGGAGCGTGCGGAGTACGTTCATTCCTCATCATCCTTGCGTTGGAGTTTCGGCCTCTGCGTCTGCTTTGATCTACAGCAGCAGTTTTCTGGCGCTAATCGCCCGGCTGTTCCCTAGCCTGCCAGACCCGAACCAACCTCGCCGTTCTCTCTGCCCCATCCTCTTCTGACCACACAACACACGATAAGCGAGAGACCCGAAAAGAGGACCCAAATGACCCAAGACGTCACCTACACACAAGGGCACGGACACAAGACACGGCCACTGAGATATCGACCGGACGTGCCTGAGACGCCGCCACACATGAGCACATCGCCCCTGCCCATGCCGTGCGATGCGTGCCTGGACCTCGGCCGTCGGATCATGGCGACCTGTGGCCTGAAATCTTCCTAGGCCAGGCTTCCCCCGTCATTATCATGGCAGTAAGCCATTTCTTCTGAATTCTGTCCCAATCCATCCAGTTAGGCCCCATATCCTGTCACACGCCTGATTCACAACGGCCTTCTTCTTTGACCGCGATCGGGACGATTGTTTGGTAGCCCCGGGTAGTGTTATGGTTGAGAAAGAAGCGGCCAGTGGCGTGAGCAGGCCCGCCGGAACTGATTAAAGCATTTCATCGCCGTCTGTCATGCTGTCTTCACTGGCTTTCCGCCGCATAACATTATTTTATGAGATGTCTTTCTCAGCTTTATTCCGTACAGTCGTAATTCTCTATTCTTTCCCAATAGATTTAAATACCTTGTAGGTGATAGCGACTGTGGGTAGTGCAATCTGCTTTTAACGTTACTCTGTAAATTTTCAGGTATACAATTCCTGCAAAAGAGTTCTCCCCGAAACATATTGAGATTTGTCTTCTAAATACAAAGATGCTTCGGCTTCTGGTCTGCTGCTCTCCCAGACACCAAAATTACGCTCTCTTATAGCATGCACAAGCGCTAAAAGCGCTGCTCTAAGCGAATGGATACTACCAAGGAACCATCGATCGCTTCGTTACGAACGACACGAAGACTGCTCTCATCCCGAAAATAGGAAATGGAGCGTTTGTGTCCGGGTTACAGATGTTTCTCTAAAATGGGCAGGATATGGGCACCTGGTAGAGCAAGGTATCACAATGGCGTGTCGGTCGTTTCTCACTGAGACCCCCCAGGAACGTTCGAGTCAGCAAATAAACGTATAGCCCGTGGCCTACTTTCATCGACAGCGTGGGAGCAAGTTATAGGTGCTCTCCGCATCTATACTCACCGCTCGAGACCGACCTTGAGCGACTCTATATGTCCTCTGAATCAGAAGTGAGCACCCCTCCATACTCGAGGAGCTGTGATAAAGATCGCGCCTTGCTTCCAAGCTTGGCCGTCTCATTGTTATGTTTTATTTTATATTTGACCGTGACGTCGTGAAACGTTTCGTGCGTTCTTCAGAAGATTCGGCTTCAACATTAAGCAAAAAATTAATGGCATGTCTCTGGCAGGCGATGTCTGGTGGCTGGCATGGCCGGGAACTGGTTGGACGTGGGTTGACCTGACGTCACGTGATCACATTATATGGCTGATTTGGCAGGAGCTACCAACTCTGGTCTCTCCTTTAAAATGGGATGGTAGTGGCAGAATCAGCCTTTCATTGCCCTTGCATTCTCAGAAGCATTACCCTTATATGACACAGCCACGTTGGTACAGCTTGGTTAACCAGGCCGTTATGGGTGGCCTTTCACATACGACTGTACGGGAATGAGTACGTAGAAGACATGCCTGATTACTAATAGAGTGAGTATGAGGGTCCATATACGCGAACAAGTATCCCCTAGGATACTTGGCGAATACTAGGGGATACTTGTTCGCGTACATGGACTCTCATACTCACTCGATTAGTAATCAGGTATGTATCCCCTAGGAGCCTTGGCAAACGAGAGAAATTACCGCTGTCACGTCATAGCCTTAAAGGCGAATTGCTTAGGTGTCTATTTTTTTGGGTGAAGGGGGCTTTTTGGGCTAGCCCTTACCAGATGTTGTTGTTGTAGCTGTAGGAAAAAGGAAAAGAAAATACACGGGCCTGCTACTGGCTCTGTAGCCGAGCCACCTCCGCTGCCTCGTGCGGACAGAAGAAAAAAATAGAGATTTATAGGAAGGGAAAGGCGCGGTAATTGTCTCACTTGTTTTCTGCGGACACCTGAACCGCGTCGTAAGGGATGGGAAGGTGGGTGTGAAAGTGAAGAGAAAGAGGAGCCGTAGTGGAGGGCTACGGAGCAATTTCGACCACCCGGGGATCTTTAACGTGCGCTGACATCGCACAGCACGCGGACGCCTCTTCGTTTCGCCTCCATCGAAACGCAGCCGCCGAGGTCACGGACAGAAGAAAAAAATAGGGAAGAAAAAGAAGAGGGAGAGAAAGACGCGGGCCGCAACAACAACCGTCGTCCACCACCGAAGCTATTGCCCCGCCGGGGTGGTGCGGTGGTAAGATGCTCGACTACTGCCCGGAGTTCCCGGGTTCGAACCCGACCACGGCGGCTGCGTTTCGATGGAGGCGAAACGAAGTGGCGTCCGTGTGCTGTGCGATGTCAGCGCACGTTAGAGATCCCCAGGTGGTCGAAATTACTCCGTAGCCCTCCACTACGGCTCCCCTTTCTCTCTATCCACTTTCACTCCCATCTTCCTCCCTTCCCTTACGACGCGGTTCAGGTGTCCACAGACTAAGTGTGACAGATACTGCGCATTTCCCTTCCTGTGAACCAATCATCATCACCAATCACCACCGAAGCTGTGGCGCGTGCAATGACGACCTGCAACAGATAAAAATTGGGTGGCTGGCTAGCCTCCGCCGCAGGCGGCGTTGACTAACCGTCCCAGCCATGTAGGGCCAGGAACTGCCACCCTTCACCGCCACTCACATGGCTTTAAGAACAAGTCTAACTGACTAAAGGAAATGTATAAGGTAGAGCGAGTTATGTTATAGCCAAACGTGTTTTATGACGAGGACATTGTTGAGTAAGGTTTAACGGGACGAGTTTCATTTGAATTGGTTATAAAGCAGAAAAATGTACTTCAAAAGCCACTACAGCTGCAGTTTGATGCACAGCAAGCATTAATTAAAGGGCCACTGTCCAGGGAAGGCCCTTTTAAGCAAAGGAGCGCAGTGTTTCGATCAGGTACTGGAGATAGTCTGTGCAAAATGCTACAGTGACACGCGCGCCGCAAAGCATCGAAAATACAATTCAAAGCTCTCTCATGCTCTCCTTAGGGAAGCCAGCTTCCCCGTTTCCTGCGCTGGCCCGACCGGCCACAGTAATGACGTACGTACCGCGAACGACGTCCATTGGTCCGTCTCGCTGACTGACGGGAGAAGGTTGAGTGTCTACCGCTCGCTGCGCGCTTTTCCCTCGCCACGGCCAGACTGAATCCAGCGACGCGCGCTCCCTCGGCCGTTTTTTTTTTTTTCTTTTTTTTTCCCGTGCTCGCGGAGTGCCACGCCCCACCTCCCGCCAAACGCGGAGGAGGAAGGGGAATTTGTCTTGCGGAGGCTAGACGACCTCGGGAAGGAGAGTGAAAAACCTTTGGGAGGGAACGGAAGGAGAGAAGCATGACAGAATCGGGTGATTGCGGTGGCTGTAACTGCGTTATTAGTTACTCTTTTCAAAAACATTTTGCGGCCTTGCGTTTTAGGGGCGAAGTCTCACAGTC
This sequence comes from Amblyomma maculatum, assembly GCF_055883805.1. NCBI lineage: Eukaryota > Metazoa > Arthropoda > Arachnida > Ixodida > Ixodidae > Amblyomma > Amblyomma maculatum. The sequence goes on along the minus strand of NC_139351.1, from coordinate 121,777,355 downwards.
ACCGGGGAAGAAAATATTTTCGACCGGAGGGTGGACAGTGGGCCTTTAAGCACAAAACATTCTAGGGGTACTTTGGACTACTAAAGTGCGATGAGGCGAAAGCGTCTATGGCGAAGTGGTCCGAAGCCTTCCACTACGGCACTTTTTTCACTGCCACCTTCCTTCTTTTCTTTACAGCTCGGTTAATGTGTCCGCGGAGAATTGTGACAGATACTGCACCGTTTCTTTTCTGTAAACCATTTTGTTTTAAACCATTTTGAAAAGCGCTGATGCCTATTGTACTGCGTCTATTTCTATATGCTCTGTGGTGAGCATTCGAGGAAGGGTGCCGCACGGACGCCTGGGTCGAACGCCCGGCAGAGTCAGCTTCGTATATGCGTGAACCATCTGGTGACGACATCACTAATCGTGACTTCATTATCACTTTCGGTTATTAGACATAGCCGGATGTGATGTCATGATGGTGTCACACCCGGTCATGACGTCACGGCCGATGACGTCACCATGTGATGGCGTCACTAATTAGAAATAGTTATCAGGCATGTGACACAGTTGGCGAAGCGAGTGAAGGCGAGCGCAACGATGAGGCAAGCGGTGTGACGTCATACCAAACGGCGGCGACGGCGGCTCCGAGGCGAGCGCCGGCGTCCGCCTGCTGCTCTGGTTGCTAGGCAACGGCTTAAGGCCATTCTGTGCCTCCTCTGAGTACAGCCACAGCGAAATCGCAAGTTCGTGGCCAGTGTAGCTTTCGCTACAAAAGTAAGGAGTGCATTGCATTCCATTATGCAGTGTGGTGTAGTCTAGCGTATAGTATTACGAGTGGTAGTGTATTGCAAACTGCAGTGTGCTGCGAAGCGTTGGGTATTGCAAAGTGCAATGTACAGTCGTGTGTGTAGTGTATAGTGTATGATGCATATGTTTTATTTTCCCAAAGCGACTCGGGTTATGAGGAATCCCGCAGTGGAGGGCTCAGGAAAAGTAGATCACCCGATGTTCCTTAAAGGGCCCATGAAAAGTATTCAAAAATTTTAAAACGCGCACTAGCAATAAGTATTCCATCAACCTGTTCCGCAACGCAATAATGTTTAAGCTAGCTTCATTAGCCCTGAACATATGGGCGATCATAAATGATACTTCTCCTATCCCCCCTTAACTCAACCCACGCCGATGCGCAAGGAAAAAAGTAAAGTCGCGACGACGGCTCCCGCCCCCCTCCACCCCCCCCCCCCCCATGCCTCGTCCCGCCCACATAGCTTAGGAGCGTCCAATGAGTGGGCGTGCCCAGCAGGCCCACTGACGTCGGAGGTTTGCGCGCGGGGATGTGTCGCCCAAATCGGCTGCGAGCAGTCGCAAGGAGCACTTTTTGAAAATAATTTGCAAATTATTGGCTCCACGCAGACCTTTATAACTTGACTCGAATACTCACAAAGACCACCTCTATGAACTTCTTGCATTAGAATTTTACCGCAAGTAGAATTTCAGGGGCCATTGATCGTGGTAAGATGCCCGACTACTGTGCCGGAGTACCCTGGTTCGAACCCGATCTCGGCGGCTGCGTATCGATGGAAGCGAAATGAAGAGGCGCCCGTGTGCTGTGCGATATCAGCGCACGTTAAAGATCCCCAGGTGGTCGAAATTACTCCGTAGCCCTCCACTACAGCTCCTCTTTCTCTCTTTCAATTTTCGCTCCCACCTTTCTCCCTTCCCTTACGGCGCGGTTGAGGTGTCCACCGAAAACAAGTGAGACTTTCCATTCCTATGAATCAATCAGGGGCCATTGATCACGCACTGACATCGCAATGAACACGGGCGCCTCGCTTTTGCCTCCATCGAGCCGCGGCCGAGACTGAACCCTCGTCCTTAGGACCAGCAGTTAAACAACCTAACCGCTGAGCCCCTATGGTGGGCTGTATCGCGTTTAAAAGTAGTTAGATTGCAGTATAGTGAAGTGCACTGCAGTGCAGTGCCACGCTGTGCGGTGTTCATATCTCACACGTCGTTCCACTTTGCGCTTTCGCGTCTACGTGCAGCGTTACCGCTACGGTGGCTAGCGTGGGGGCGGCGGGAATTCCTGGGGGTGGCCTCGTCACCATGGTCATCGTCCTGCAAGCCGTTGGACTGCCCGCCGAGGGCATCGGCCTCATCGCCACCGTCGACTGGTTCCTGTGCGTACTATTTTAATTTGTTATAACTGATGATGAAGCTGCGAAACTCGGAAGGGTCATGGGCATCTATGTGCAAGTTTCAACATAGCCATTAATCACTTAACGCCTAATAGCGGTTCTATAACCTTACACTGGGGAAGTAAATATTGGTACCTCTTGATGTTGTCATTGCTTTCAAAAGTTGCACACACGCAAATACCGTCAGAAACAAGCAGACGGCATGGATTTTGAAGGTATAATCCTATTGAGATAGCAAACTAGATTTCATAATTACCATTTATGTGAATAGGCTGTTGGAACAAACTAAATTTAATGATTACCAATTATGTGAATATGATGGGGGTCATTTCTACTGTTGAGTTCGTAGACACACAAAAAAGGTGCCGCAGCAGTTTCAGAAACAAGAGAGAAATTATCTCCTGGTGAAAGAAACGGGAACTGAGCAGTACATAAGGCCCACAGAAAGTTCAGTGCAAACAGCACTTCTGCAGGTGACCGGTTCAAATGCTTACGGAGCCCATCTTTCTGTGCCATTGTATACCACGGCATGCCCTTTCTATGGCCTCGCATCTCAAATGATAACAGCCACGTAGTTTGCGATGATTATTTTCAACGAAAGCTGTGATTTGGAGCTCTCTCTGACAGCAGCTTCAGAGAGAGCCAATGTTACAGATGGTTACCACTGTAACCATCCGCAGGGTGCTATCCGAATCAGCCTGAGCGAGAACAGTGAAAGCGCACAAAGCGCCATTGGACCATTGGACAGGGTGTGATGCAGAGCGTGTACGGTAAACAAAATCGCAGCCACAAAAGTGTATTTTCATGATTCACAACCTCCTGAAAGGGTGCTTTGAAGTGCATATTCACTCTTTGAAGAGGTGCAGTACAGCACTGCAATAATTTAGACAGTGCATCATTAGCACAATTCAACCTTTCAGGAGGGTGTGAATTATAGACTCGGAAAAGGGTGGTATTTTGTTTAGTTCGCTGTGAGCCCATCTCTATGGCCGATTTACAACAGAAGGAAGCTCTCGCCTGCCTGTGCGCTACCATGTTTGAAGAGCACCGCCGAGCGCGTTCCAGAACAGACAGCCGCTTGACTCAGGGCCCACACCGAGCGCCACCGGATACGAACTCTGCGTACGACCGCGAACGGCATTGGCAGCAGGAGGCGGTGCCTTCGGCCATATCTCGGTGGGACGAAAAAGCGACGGCGAAATAGAATTCAAAGGCGCAGCTGGAATGTCGCCTACCCTCCAGGAGCACGACCCACCTGCCACCTTCGTAGGTTCCTGGGCTGGGCTACTCATTCGCATACTGCCACCCTAGTAAAGCAATTATCCTGAGTAAAGTGATCATAGAGGACAAATCAGACTCCACGCGCAGGACGTCCGATCAGATGCCTGATCAATCATCAGGACAGAGCTCACCATCAGATGTATGACCGTCCCCCTTTTTTCTTCTTCGTTGCATAAACTGATATGACACCGTCTTGTACGCGGCTGCCAAATCAATGCTTGCAGTGGTAATTTCGATAAGTGTATTGAGATAAATAACTAAGTAATTATCATAATTTCGAAAATAATAGACATTGTTCACGGCAGACAAGCTCTTCCAGGCAAGATATTTTTCTTCTTCTTTCGACTACTCCATTTTCAGGAATTTTCGGTTGGGCTAGCTGAAACGTCCGTTATAAGCATCGCGGCGTCAGAGACAGGGCACTGAAGGCTAAGGAAAGCTAGAATATCAAGCGACAGTCCTCCATTTTCTCTTCCGTTTCTTATTCCCTTCTAATTTCTCCCTTTCGTACTATCACACGTTTGCGGAACCCACGAAAACATCAACTGAACCTCACTGCGCATTTCCTGTACACCTCAACAACGAAAGAGGGCCCCACCAAGAAGTCGTTGCATCCCTCCAAGATCTAAGCAACCTGCTCACGTCAGATGGTCTTCCTCTCCCTTAATAAACGAAGCAGATTTTTTTTTCTCTGGCCACCTCAAACGTGACACTGCCAACTTGGCACGACTACTAACATTATTTCTACAAAATGCCCGTAAAGGCCCTCAGAGCTGAGGGAGAGGGGTTACAGGCAAGTTATAAAAAATCGAAAAACCCACGAAGATAAAAAAAAAAAAAACGTGGTATATGACATTGCAAGGAAAATTTTAATTGGTCATAATTGGTCATAGCAGGGGGCGGCAGAAAGTTAGGTGGGCGGATGAGATTAAGAAGTTCGCAGGGGTCAAGTGGATGCAGCTAGCACAGAACCCGGTTAAGTGGAGAAATATGGGAGAGGCCTTCGCCCTGCAGTGGGTATAATCAGGCTGATGATGATGATGATGAACTAAAATTAGAGCAGAAAGAATAAACAAAGCAAAATAAATATTTCTCTTGCCACTCGCGCAAGTTATTGCCGTATGGGCACAGCAGCAGTTCCCTTGTGGAGGCCGCTACATTTATTCACCACATCCATCACCGCACAAAAACAGCGAATCGCCAAAGCCTTCTGGTCATCCATGGACTTTCCACGTCCACTTGAAGCCTAAGGAGTCGGTTTAATATGCACGAATCAAAAGGCGTTCTACGTGTGTTCTAGGTTCAGCCAGAGTGCTTCAATGCCCGACTCTGATTAAATGTAATGAGCATCCCTTGCCACCTCCAGGAATGCACATTAAGAAGGAGCAGTGAGGTCCACTTCTGACCTTCCGGTTCCAGCAGGAGGAGACAGCCAGGCCTTCATCAACGCGCTTTATCCTTGATCCTTAAGGACCCCCACGTACTACATTCCATATCCCCAGGAAAAATCCAGCACCGCCGCCAAAAGTGCACATCACCAAATAGCAGAAAGCTCCACCTTCCATTGAGCACATCATAACTCGTTGGCGTCAGCCCTCCTGCACATGGTGTCACGCAGACGGAGAATTTACTCCATCCTCGCCAGAGCACATCAAGCAAGCCACGGCTACACCACTCGAAAGCGTCATGCAGTAACCGAATATGCTCGCATAGCTTTGGCTCATTAAGAAACCACAATGAGCTCACAACCATAAAAATGAAGCTTAGCCCTATGCTGTCTTCACGATGCCAACAGTCCAACTGCATCGAAATAGTCAAGCGCCCATTACAGACAAGAGATGCCGAAGCTTCCAGGGAACTCCAAATTTGTGCTTCGATTACACCAAACACTGTCACCTGTGCTCTGATACAATGCGCAGGTGGGTGGAGAAGAGCGAAAATATATTGATATTCGATTAATACTTCCACTACAATGCCAAAGATGAACGCGTTTCGAGAGAGTGCCTCAGGCTCTCAAAACGTGAAGCTCATCAGCATAAAGTTCCGGTTTGCTATCACACAACACGCAGTGCGTATGCTTTGGTATTACTGCAGAATCGACAGCTTGTTTCTGTGCCAAAGCGAAATGCCGACTACATCGTCAGATTCGGTGCAATCTGCAGACCGGGAGAGCTATGTGAATCCACTAAGAAGCAAGATATATAGGGAGTCTGGGTACTATGCCGCTGCCATCCAAGGGGAACCCAGGTTTCGGACCCTATTCGCCAGTTTAAACAGTTATTCAGTGTAGGGAAAGAAGTCTTGATCAAGCCCGTCATCCAAAGCTTATAGTAGCAGATTTTCAATAGATTTCGACTGTATAGACGAGTTATCTCGCTGCCACCCATGCAGCCGGTTAGAGCGCCGTGTTCCAGCACAGACAGTATGCATATCAACAGCCGCCGATCGCGTTGACCCACTGAGCTTTGCGCGACCGCATCTGAGAGCTCTGCCTGACAGCCAAGGAAGTCCGCCAGAAGTACTTACATGGCTGCTATCAACTGTTTTGTGCGTGTTGAAATGGATCTCACCCGGAGATCATTTGGCGGATGGGGATCTGTTCGTGCAACCTGCTTCAGGCCCAAAATTCGCATCACATTTCATCAAAGCGGTTGCGTCATGTGTAGGAGCGCGGACGAGAATCTGCCGACGAGTGAGGCGCGGTTGGAGGACTTGCAATTTCACACAATTCACGCGAAGTGCACGCACTGAGGACGCACCATTTAGTTGGCAAAATTAGGCGGCTGAAAATGTGCAATATATGTCCCTCGAGTGTGGATTACATTGAGCGCGGTAGTCAAGAAGTGCCGTGAGAACGACGATGCTCCCGATTTTTGATGGTTGTGCGATAGTAGACCTATGAAGAAAGTAGTCGAAAAAAAAAGCGTATCGAGCCCAGAAAGTAAACCCGCAGTTGAAGTTCCAGTTGTGACTGGCTTCTAATATTGCTACGCAGTTTTTGCACTGTAACTCCACAGTTGGGAACCACCTGCCATAAATGCAAAATATATTACAATACTAATAATTAAGGAAAAATTGGATGCAAAGTACACTGTCAAAAGCTGGAGCGAGAACGTCGAAACTATTACAGTTGTTTCACTCGAAAATCCCAGCGTAGCGCAGCAACTCATTACACCCTGTTGCATGAAGCAACTACTACACTGTCAAGAAGCTAACATGCTTCTTATGCAAGACACTATGCACCGTAACTACAGCGCTACAAATATCACACAGAAAACGGGGCACAAAACAGCACAGCATTTTGGGTTTTCTTCTTTGCTACGTCTGTCGCGCTGCAGTTATAAAATACTATCAGCATCTTGCACGACGGCTATTTTCGCACCTCTACACAAGGCACTAAAACAGCCGTCAATGCTAACCACGACTGTATCTTCGAAATACGAACCCACAACTCAGCGAGTACTTACCCGAGTCGGTGATTCTTGCATGTTGTCGAATCAGATGCGGTTCAAAACATGCCCTGAATCGCCAACAGTCGAAGGTCGTCTTGACCAAAGTCCGGACACAGCGCAGCACAACATTCATGTCCTTCTATTTCACTACTAGCAAGCACGTTGAATGCGTTAAAGCAGACCCACGCCTTGCGAAATACCTCCCCACCCAAATTGTATAGCGCCAGTCGAAGAAGACGCGGTAATGCCGAATGCTCTTGGCGACAGACGTAACCAAGGGAGGCGCGCTTATCGATTCTTTTATCTAAGAAGCGCCCGCTCCAAACAGCGACGCACTGTCATCGTCTTCGATGCCTTTCCCACTGTGAAAGAGATAAGCCAGCGCCTAACTGGCTGCAACATTAGCGCATTGCCTTCGCGAAGAAAAGGCCGTATTCCCACTGCTACGCTCGGTGTCACTTTCCAATATCGTGCGTTTAAAACTTTTATGCTGGTTTTATAACAGCACAACAAGGGTCACCGAGCTGTTTTAAGTCAAGAGTAGTTAATAGCGTGGAAATTCGCGCACGTATTTAAAACTGAATACACTTTCACATGCTTGCGCAGAAGTTTGGTTTGGTTTGTAGGTCTTAATGTCCCTAAGCGACTCAGGCTATGAGACACGCCGTAGTGGAGAAAAGTTTGACCACCTGGGGTTCCTTAATGTGCACTGACATCGCACAGCACACGGAAGTCCCTCCGTTTTGCATCTATCGAAACGCGCAGCCGCCTACGCTCGGGATCGAACCGAGTACTCCGCACAGTAGTCGGACGCCTTACCACTGCACCACCGTGGCGGGGCACTTGCACATAAGTGTGCTCTGTCCTTGAGTTGACACTAACGACAAAGTCGCTCAGTAGAGGGATCTGTTTACTTACAACTAGTCTTGCATGGGTCATAAATGACCAGAAGTCAAATTTAATTATTGATGGGCCCAATATCCTTCGTGCATCAAAAAGAAGAAGGCGCAATTGCTTTGCATTGCAGGGTTCAAGTCCAGGTTCATAAATTGCAGCTTTCCAGGTAGGAATTCTGTGCAAATTTACAAGCACAGTGCCAATGCCTGCCAATGAAATGTTGTGTTGAGTGGTTGAAATTCAAATGCGGTCCGCAAAAGTTTCCTCTTCGCTGACTGCCTCTTGATTCCTTTGACGCATTCAAGCTAAACTGGACCCACTTCGCTGTCATTGAAGCGCGACCGGAAGATGAAAACTGTACAAATCAACATTTGACGCAGCATAAATCTGGGTCAATTCCTAGGTTTTTTTACTCATTGTATTGTACCTGTTTGTTCTTGTTGCCGTAGAAATCAGTTTGCATTTAAGCTGGAATCACTAATTTTTCACGAGTACTGAAACTCTATAGCTTTTCCATGCACCTTAGAGTCTGAAATATAGATAGGTATCATTTCTTTCCACAAATGGTTTTCCCGAGAGAAAGACCCTAGTTGTCAAAGCTGGACTTTACACCTTCGCGTTCGTATTTCTCATGCCTGCAGGGCTCATATATATTCCTTAACCTCATTGGAAAGTTACGGTACCAATACACAAGTGAACAAAGATCATTCAAGGCCGTCAAGATTCTCTTGTTTGAGCTGCTCATCTGATTCGTGGTGACATCCACCGTGAAACTTGCAATTTCTTCCACATATTCGTTAGGAGCAAAATATTGCGCTGATATCTTATTCTGGAGGCGCAGAGCACTGTGTAGATGTCGCCTCATACAGGAAAAATACTCTAAGTAAGCAATAAAAATTACAGGGGACACCTAAGCTCCGTTTTTAAGGGTAACGTAGGCTACCAGTCCACATATAGAGCCCTATTTTAACCAATCAGTTTATGCATGCCTAAGTGGACTAGAGGTAACGTGAATGCAATGGTCCTGTCAGGCTGATCTTGATATCATCCTCTCACATAAAAGAAGGGCCTAAAGTTGGCAGCTCCTGCCAAACGTCTGGCAACCCTATGTTCAGTCAGGGCTCGGCCATGTGAGTTGCCAGCTACCGCTTGCCAGCGACATGTTCGTGATTTTTCATTCGCAACGCCAACAGCGACGTCGGATTTTCTGTGAATGGGCCTCTAACGCTATTGCGTTGATAGAAAAAGCTACGTACGGAAGCTTCATGCCGTCACTGGAGTGGATGTAAAGTCTTCAAGGGCACAGTGCAACTTGTTCGGTAGCTTTCACTCCCCGTCGTCTCTGTCCACCGTGTTAACGCATCTGGATGTCACGCTCACTTTCTCACGCACACAAAAGCATGCCCTCATGCGAAGTAGTCGGTTTATTGCGCGTATATGGGTATAAGTTAAGAAACACTTTGTATATGGAGGATTGGAGAAGGCAACGGAGCGAGGGAAGAAAGTGATAGCTGAGGGCTTCGGCCGTCGATCATCATGAACACTATGAACACTACGAAGCACGCAGGCGCGTTTGCAGTTCTCCTTTGAAATGTTTGATTTGGTTTTGGGGTTTAACGTCCCAAAGTGACTCAGGCTATGAGAGACGCCGTAGTGAAGGACTCCGGAAATTTAGACCACCTGGGGTTCTTTAACATGCACTGACATCGCACAGTACACGGGCGCCTTGCTTTTCGCCTCCATAGAAAAGCGGCCGCCGAGGCCGGGATTAGATCCCGCGCCCTTGGGAACAGTAGACGAGCGCCGTAACCACTGCGCCACCCCGGCGGGGCATAGGTAGCAGCGGTGGTGGTTCGGTGACTATGACACCCTACTACAGACCACTAAAGGCCAAAGGTGCCTTTTACTACGGTGTCACGTGTTATTTTATTTTACGATACCTTCACCGAAAGATGGTTTCCGCGGCCAGGAATCTATCCGGCGACCTTGGAATCTGCAGCTAAACGCATATAAAGCGAGCCATCGCGGCCCTTTCAAGGAGTATACACAGAGAAGCCGGTTTAAAAATGTAATCATTGAACCACCTGTCTATTGACGACAGGGACCGGTTCCGGACGGTGGTGAACGTGATGGGCGACTGCGTGGGCGCGGCAGTGGTGGACCATCTGAGCCAGGAGGACCTCAAGGGGAGCGTCTACACAGAGGACAATGCCCTGTCTCCAGCCATCCGTCCCAAGGCGTTCGCGTGACTCGGCTCGGTGCCATCTCCCACGGCCCTCATTCAACGTGCCTTGGAATAAAGCGCACGAACTAAGAATTTCCTCGAGAGTATAGACAGTCGCGGTAACCGTGCTCTGATGAGCCAAGGAGGAGACGCGTAGCTCGAGTCAACGAACTCTTAATGGCTTGATTACATTCGCTCAAAGGTACGACGCCACAACTCTTAGTTGGTCATCGTAGCTTTCTGCGTGGTAATTTTGGCTCTAAAGCATCTAAGCGGAAACCGCATATCCGATTTAAATCGGAAGTAGTTTGCATGTATTTAATTTCCACCATAAAAGTAGGAAAAGAAGCTAATTAAAGCGATGACATTGGAAATACTTTCTAGCCCATAAACGTTTCGTTTACTGACTGTGCCTGAATCAACACAAATATCAACATCAATGGTGTCACTACAAAATCTCTAAATGGCTGCTTTACCAGCTCACCACCATCGCCAACGCCATTGTTGTGGCCGTTGGTTGTGGCTCTAGCTTTGAGCGAATATAATAGCGCCTCGATAGAAGGCCAAGAAGTGAGAGGGGTAAGTTCAAAAGTCAACAAACTCGAAAAGGACTACCAGCTTTTAACAAAACCTTAAATTCTTTAGTCTCCTCTCTCCCCACAAGTTCCTCACCTGATTGATTGATTTATAGGAAGGGAAAGGCGCGGTAACTGTCTCACTTCTATTTATGTGGACACCTCAACCGCGCCGTAAGGGAAGGAAGGAAGGTGGGAGTGAAATTAAAAAGAGAGAAAGAGGAGCCGTAGTGGAGGGCTACGGAGTAATTTCGACCACCTGGGGATCTTTAACGTGCGCTGACATCGCACAGCACACGGACGCCTCTTCGTTTCGCCTCCATCGAAACGCAGCCGCCGAGGTCGGGTTCGAACCCGGGTACTCCGGCACAGTAGTCGGGCGTCTTACCACTGCACCATCCGGCGGGGACAATGATATCAATTTCTGCGTTTTTCGCTAATTGACAATAAATTCCCATCGATTCCAATTATCATGAAAGCGATACAAAGTAACCCTCAGGTACCATAGGGCTTTGGAATCCTACGAAAGATTTATCTGGCTTCATGTCTCATGTTTTGTGACTCTGCCAAAAGGCATAGCGAAAGCCAAAATAGGCAAAAATAAAGGCGGGAACTAAAAGCCTACACCTGAAAAATAATATAGGCTGAAACCCACCTAAGAAAATTTAACAGGACCAAGAAGGCCAAAGCAGAAAACGTTTGCGTAAATATCAATCGATTGCAGAGGGCTCAGCTGAGAAGAATAAAAAGTTCTCGAGCAGCAAGGAAATTTGGCACAAATAGTGTCCGGAGAAAGGGATAGAGAAAAATGGAGTGAATAGAGTATGAACTTAGCTTGAGCGGGAACTGCAAGCAGCGAAAGTGGGAATGCAGTGCACATCAAATACAAACCATTCCAAATCCAAATGAAAGGCAGTGGGAGGCTTTGATGGCCAGCTGTGATCCGGAGGCTCAGCTCTACCTTGTCACAAGAGCTCGCAAGCTGGCGAAAGCCAGTGGTGCCCTGGACTGGGGGGCGCCAACCGCTCGTCAACCTCGGCTGAAGAGGTCAAGATAAAAGATCCCCAAGCATTTAATAAAGTTTACTCATTCAATCACTCCACTCACTCATCAAACTACAAATGGTCGAAGTCGCCACCAAAAGACGGCGTCTTAATTTCACTCTTAGATGAAGTAAGGTGAGGTAAACTTTTAATCAGAAAAAAAGAAGGATGTGAAATGACAAGGACGTTAATCGGAACCGACGGCTCAGGCTTCCGCTGGCTTTCGTGTCTAACGGATTGGATGGACGATCGTTTGCTAGACGGCCAAAGCGTCGCTGGGACAATTCCCATTGGTCGTATATGTGTTCTGTAAAAGTTCTGCCCTGTTGCTCAACACCCCCCCTTAAAAGGTGAAAGAATAACTGTACAGTTCAAAAGTCAGGTGCAAAAGGATTCAAGATGTCAACTGAATAACAAGGGTGCTAGCGGGAAGACATTACACAAATACGTAATACAATGAACAATATGGAGCCCTTCCCAGCGGACTCTGAGCGAATATTTTGACATTTAATCAGATGACCAATGACGTGTCCAGTGGCACTCCCTTGAGATCGTGCTCCCGTAGCAATTGTCGTGGCAGCCACAGAGGCAGCCTTCACTGAGTCTATCACATCGCGCTGTGAAGCGCAACACAATCATCATTTTTATTTCTTTTAACATTCAATGCGAAACCTGACCATAATTAAGGTCTAGATTTCACTGTACTCTCTGTGGCCAAAACTAGGGGGGTACACGTGCTCGGGATGGCCCGAAAGCCTGTACTCGGCCCGGCCCGAGGTTCTGGCTCGGCGAAAGTAAGTTCAGCGCTACTGAATTCATGATCCAGAAGAGCCGAAAATGCCTCAAATGATCATTGTATGACTTGCTGTTTTTGTATAACTTAGAATAATAATCTATGTCTGTGCTTTGCCTCTGTGTATTCTACAATACTGTAATTTTCAAATCAAGATCTTAAACTCATGAACAAGAAATTATTTCTGTCTTACTGTCGCATCAACTCCAATGATAGAAGGTCGGACCGGGCCGGCCTTAAGTTTCAGCACCGGGCCGGCCCAGGCTAAGAGTGCCGGGCTCTGGTCCATCGCAGAGCGCCCGGGCCGAGTTGTGGCTGCAAATTTCGGCCCGTGCACGCCTCTAACCAAAGGTCATCGTGGCTACGAGCTATATTCTCAAGGACCTAAGGAAGGCATATGCCTCAGAGATAAGACAGATAACGCTCTCTCTCTCTCTCTCTCTCTACGTTATATTATTCTCGAACTAGTTTCAACTCCAGGCACCATGGCCCGAGTTTGCGTTGTTATCGAAGTGTCGTTATCTCACGTGAACTCGAGTCATCTGATTGGTCTAAATGCCGGAACATGATGTTGCCACCTCTTCCGATTCAGTAGTGGACACACCCAGTTCTGGCGTTTCAATCAATCAGATGACTCGTGGTCACATGAGATAGCGACACTTCGATAACGACGCAAACTCGGACGACCTCATGTCTGGTTGTGTCCACTCAGTGACCTTTGCGAGCTACGTCTAGGAAGCACTTATTGCAACGTAACTCGTCTCATCCACAGCCTAAAGATGGATGATGACATTTTAATACAAACCCTAAAAGCCAAGTACCTCACAACTACGCCACGAACTATACTCCCTTCATACACGGGCAAGCCCAACCCCGATCTCGATGCAGACATAACAACATGGAAGGTTCGAGCAGCGATGCATGAACTCCGCACTATGACCGCCCCGGGAGTAGATGGGATAACAAAGCTCTGCGCAACCTCGATGACCATTCTGCCCAAGCCATGAACGGCTTGTTCAACAAGCACTGGAAGGCAGATACTCTCCCCCCGAAATGGACACATGCAAGAGTCACCTTCATTCCCAAACCAGGCAAACCAGGCAAACCACTAGACATAACCAACCTCCGACCAATCTCCCTCACATCATGCATGGGCAAACTTTTCGAGCATGTAATCCTTAACAGATTACACAACCACATGTTTACTCGCAATCTCTTCCCACACACGTGCTAGGATTCAAAAGTCACTTATCCTCACAAGACATCATGCTTCAAATTTCTGAAGAAATTCCACATCCACGCCATCGAAACTACAAGAGAGCATTACTGCCTCTGGACCTCACAAAAGTATTCGACAATACAAAACATGCCTCAATCCTTGACGCCCTCTCCAGTCTATACTCCGTTTCATACATCAGGTGCAACGCAGCGAAAGCTACGCAAGTAGTCCGCAAGAAAAAAAAAGGGAGGCGTATCACTACGCGCTCGTTCTGTAGGCGAGTGGTTCCTGCCGAAACGGGCTCTACTCCGAGCATACACGTTTGCAATAACATGCTTCGCATGCTTAGACATCTCCACAGAGCGGATCTTATAGAAAAAATGCGCACCAAAGAACCATTTTCTCAAAAAAAAAAAAAAAAAAAGATGCGCAGCGCGGAAGGCACAGCCAGCGCCATCTGGTGGCACAGCTGGCAAGGTTGCGAGGCAGCAAAACGCGGCACGAACAAAAACGACATAAACAAACATACAAATTAGCCGAATCCGACCTTTTCTCCTTTAAAAAGGTGCTTTTTATGAAGTTGATGGCAAATGTAAAATGTATTAAGCTTGCAGACAAAGCAACTATTATTTTCTCTCGTCAAGAGCAAGCACTATTTTTTATCGCGGATGCGGAGAGCGCAAACAAGAGCTGTAGCTTTGGTAGTGTTACACTTAATGTATGAAACGGAGTATAGGGGTAGGAGAACGCACCCACTCATATATCGCAGCCTTTCTCGGCAACCGCACCGCGGAACTCAAACTCGGTCCTATAGAATCTCCCACCTTCTCTGTAGGGAATCGCGGAACACCCCAGGGATCAGTCCTCTCTCCGCTACTATTTAACACCACCCTCATCCCGATGGCCCACAAACTAACTCAGATCCCAAACTTCACCCACACCCTCTATGCGGATGATATTACCCGTCGGACAACCACGGGAAATATAGAAAACATAGAGGACGCCCTTCAAACAGGAGCGGATGTAGTGGCAACGCACGCAGCATCCATCGGCCTAGTGTGCTCCCCCACTAAATCCGAACTCCTGTTACTCCACCCAAACCGCCGCTTTACGAAGCAAAAACATGCCTCCATACACATCACCATAGATGGGCTCCAAGTTGCCGAGGTCAGCAAACTTATAGTTCTGGGAATGTTCCTGCAAAACAACGGAATCAACACAGGAACTATCTGAAACTGACTATTACCACCTACAAACTATCACTCATTAAACTAATAGCGAACAGGCACAGAGGCATGCGAGAGCACGATCTCCGGCGCCTTGTACAGGCATTAGTCATCAGCCAAATGGTGCATTCACTCCCGTATCTCTATCTTACAAAGGCAGAAACGGAGAAAGTGGACGCACTCATTCGTCAAGCGTACATAACAGCACTTCACCTGCCGAAACATACTCCTACCACACGTCTCCTACACATGGGAATACACAACACAATCCAAGAACTAGTGGAAGCTCATCGTACTGCCCAGATCAACAGACTTTCCTCCACAGAGACGGGCAGGTTCATTCTCGCAGCGCTAAAACTCCAACCAATTGGTCCACTCACTGAAAACAGCCACCTAGTCCCCCCAACACATCCTTGACAACCTTACCGTACAGCCCCTACCTAAAAATATGCACCCTGCTCACCACAAGGCACGACGAGAAGCTCGAGCCAAGGCGTTACACAAAGCACACGTGACTGACACCGAAGCGGCCTACGTAGACGCGGCAGAATACAGTAACCCCATGGCATATGTCATCAGTGTGATTTCTTATAACTTCAACCACATAGTTTCTGCCTCTGTGAAAGCAAAAACGTCTACAGCAGCCGAAGAGGCAGCCATAGCGCTAGCCATCTCCTCTTCTACGGCCACACTCATTTTCAGCGATTCTAAAACGGCCATTCAAAATTTCGCAGGAGGGAAAATACACCCAGTCGGCCATCAAATCTTAACCTCTGGTTCCACAGCTCTCCGACCCATTCACATCGTCTGGGTACCAGGCCATGCAGGCAACCCGGTAACGAGGCAGCCCATTCAACTGGGTCTTGTCTGGTCTTGGGGTTTAATGTCCCAAAGCGACTCAGGCTATGAGAGACGCCGTAGTGGAGGACTACGGAAATTTCGACCTCCTACAACTGTTCGAGCGCACGTCAATCGAGAGGGGCATACCGAAGACTGGGGAAGCACGCGGGACAGACTTCTCACCTATCATGACATTACACTTCACTACCGAGAACAACGACTCTTATATCCTCCGCCTCATACCTCTCTCTCAAAAACCCCTCAAATAATCTGGCGACAGCTACAAGCCAAAACTTTTCCCTCCCCAGCTTGGTTGGCCTTGGCACAACCAAGCACAACCCCACATGCTCTCTATGTGGCGCACCTAGAGCCACCTTCAATCACATAATGTTTCTATGCGAAGATTTCAAGCCACCACCCTAATGGGGCCTCACGGACCAAGAAGGTTGGAAGATCGCGGTCTCCAGCTCGGACCCAGCAGCGCAAAAGATGCTGGTTGACTGGGCTGAAGCGGTCGCTGCCAGGCACGGCCTAACAGACACCAGCCGGGATCAGGAACCACCTCAATCCTTATAATGTGTCCTGGTTCCCACAATAAATATTTTACCACCACCTTGCAGGGGTTTATTCTCAGTGCGAGAGCGCTCGTACGATCGTCAGAGCCGGGTGAAAGGATATATTGTGCCTCGCAGGCTGTGATAGCTATTGTGAAACATATACTAAGCCTAACCTAGCCATGGGTTGAAGATCCCCAGCGGCTCGAAGGTATCATGCTGCCCTCCACTCTAACACTTCTCAGTTCCTTCTTTCAATCCTGCCTTCTGCCCTTCCTTTACGATGCAGGTGAAGTATCGACCGAGGAAATGAGAATACGCCTTTCCCGTTCTCAAAGCCAATAATAATAATAATAATAATAATAATAATAATAATAATAATAATAATAATAATAATAATAATAATAATAATAATAATAATAATAATAATTGGTTCACAGGAAAGGAAAGACACAGTATCGGTCACACTTGCACTGTGGACACCTGAACCGCGCCGCGAGGGAAGAGAGGAAGGTGGGAGTTAAAGTGGAAAGAGAAGAGGAGCATGAACTTAAGTGTCCCCAATAATGTAGCACTTTACACTGATAGGGCGTGATAGGGGAATAATGTAGCAAGCAAAAGAAGCTGCCGCCGTTGCTATCGCAATCCAACCAGGGTTAACCAGAATTAAACCACAACTTTTTATTTTCTCATTGCGTTGCAGTTCTTGGAAATCCTGCTTCAACAAATACGCCTTAGTTCCATCGTTTAGCTAGGTTCTTTTTTTTTTTCTTTTGCTCTAAGCATCCTGTTTACAGCTGTGGAAGCGTCTAGTCCCCTGCAAAAGGTTTGTTTTTTGTTCTATAATAGCAATGTTAAATTTTTACTCCATACGCTTGCTTTCTCCAAGTTTTGATTTGCTTCTTCCTGCCTAATGTATGTTCCCCTCGAATACCACTGTAATTGCTGATTCGTACCTATTACGAAGCACCCACCGCGGTGGCTCAAAGGTTAAGACGCCAAGTTTGAACCCCACTATGGCGGTCATGTTTTGATAGAGGCGAAACGCAAATGCGACCGTGTACTGCGCGATGCCAGTGTATGTTAAAGAACTCCAGGCAGTCGAAATTTCCGGAGTACTCCACCACGGCGTCGCTCATAGCCTGAGTCGCTTTGGGAAGTTAAATCCTATAAACGAAAGCAAACTTTTATAGTTTTTGCTTTCTTCCATCCGACTTACTACTAAGATAATGGAGGGGTATGTGGGTGGGGCCAGCCCGACACTCAAGCGACTGCCGCGGCTATCCGCCCGCGTGTCGAGGGCTTTTTGGGCTTCGATTCCGGAACTGGATAGAGCAGCCTCCCATCCCTCAATAGCTGGCACTGCGTTTGGGTCATCAGGTGGATTGTTTGAGCAGGTTCGTACCATGTGGTGCAGGCCTGCCTTCAACCCGCTAAATTTCCGTATGGAGCCACAGGATCCAGGATGTATTGTATTTAAGCGGGTCGGTGAGTTGTATGTACCCGTCTGGATGCATTAAGGGAAGTTTGCTCTCGTTTGTAGGATTTAACTTCCTCAGCTCCAACGTTCTCTGTTCTGAGCCCCGACTTACCACTCAATGAGTGTCCATCCGTCCCATGTACTTACCTTTACAAATATGAGGTCCTGTAGTGACGAAGACGGTTCGCGCTCATCTTCCGAGGCCTCACTTGCACTGTCCTACACACGGTGTCTCTAGAGTAACGAATATGTTTGCTTCGTGGCCACTTTTTGGCAACGCGAACACTAATCACTGCAAAGATGAGTAGTAAACCTCGATCGTTTGCCTTGTTACTTATGGTGAACACGGTGTGTAATCGCCCGTACGTAATCTCTCCGTACTTCTCGCGAGTCTATGGGTCAGTGAATATGGGTAACTACTAGCAAAACTTTGACTTGAGGTAACTGGTTGTACTGAAACATGCTTTGCATATAAGCGACTGTCGCGAAGAAAGGAGAAACACACAAGGCAGGACTGTAGCCACCTACTATATCAGTTTATTTTTTAGGAAAAAACGATTTTTATCATCTACAAGGAAAGCAACACAAGCAAAAAAAATATCACAGGTGACTCAAAGATAATATAAAGTGGCAGTGTGACGTAAACAAAGAATGAAACATGGCTATGTGTCCGTGTACAAAACAATGTTTTTCGCCCGAAAGTGACACCGGGGGAATGCTCACGTGACGTAAGTACTTTATTATATATAACTGAATTACTACTAGTTTTATCTTTTCTTTCTACCTGTCTATGAAATATGTACTTGTTTTCAAACATAGGCAACATTTAAAATTTGCAAATGTGAGGCTATGCGGCTGCCATTGTCTTTTTTTTTTATCAAAGCTTTAAGTATGCTGCTTTGCTCCATTTTTAAACCGTTGACTTGTCTGGCCTATGTATTTACGGCCCCAGCTTAGGTGCACTAGATGCGCGCTATCAGCGGTGCACTCCGGCCATTTGATGATTTTGTGGCATGCTATAACCGGCTTTCCTTTGTTAATGATACTTGTGCAAGAGGGCAGATAGCACAGTGTTGACTTTGTGCTTTTTAGCCATCTTATTAAGCAAGTGTGAAATTCGGCTAATTTAAGGTAAAAATAGCTATTTCTTGTGGTTCAGAACCACGTTGTACTCCCACAGGACTTGAACATAAAACCGAGAGGACGAAGCGAAATTCGTGCCGAATACGCAGACACAGAAGAAACGCTCTGCTCAACGTACCTGGCTTCCCAATAGCCGTTTCTACGTTCTCGTCGAATACGAACAAAATTGAAAACGGATAATTTTTACGACCAATGCAAAATAAAATGAGAATTACGGCGCCTCCCTTGGTAGCGGTCGCAAAATAATCGAAGGCTCCCACGAGTAATGATATTGTTGATGAAATATTTGGTTGCACCACTACGTAGTACACCGTCTAAATTTAAAAGTGAAATATTAAAACCACGTCTTACTATAGCTCTTCGAAAACATTCTCTTCATAAAAATAAACTTCACCGGGCCTTCACTTCCTAGCTGCATCGTATCCGAATTTTTCTCTACAAGTCTTTTATAAAAGAAAGGACTTTTTGCGCGTTTTCGAGTCTGAACCACTGTCACATTGGCATCCTGTGTCTGCCTTCAGGACGCGTCAGGAGGAATACAAAAAGGGATTCAGTAATGGCGCTTGTTCGTAACATTGGCGCAAGTCCTGGCACGTCTTCCGCTTGTAAACAGAAAGCGCCGGCGACCGGCATGCAGAGGTCAGGGTTCCCACAGTTTTTCCCAATCTTGGCGACGCTCAAAGTCACGTTGTGCCGTGCGGCAGCAGCTCTTCAGGGGTCCCGGGCGTTCCAGTAGTCGCAGTAGGTGGATCGTTCGTCCTTGCGCACGCCGGCCTTGTGCGGATGCAAGTGCATGGCCAGCGAGGATCCGCCTTGCAGCGGCGCCCACGACTGATTCAAGAACGGGCCCGGGATCCTGGAAGCAGCAACAAGACCGCCTTGTCCATGAAGGTCTGAGAGCCCGCGTCGCTTCACAGAGACAGCAGCTCATTGATCTATGGATCGAGTGACTGATTTATTGATTGTCTGACCGACCGACCGACCGACTGGCTACACGTTAATAAAGCTTACATTGAACGAAACCGAGGAATACTAGAGGTAATGTTTCAAAAAAGATATACTTTTTTAATTTGTGATTTTGAGCAATGAGAACTTTGTAGTGGAAAAAAAAATAACGACTATACTCCACTAGCGCATTACAATACCACGACTCCTAGGTGTTTGTCGCATGCGGCTTCCTTTCGTTTTTTAGAAACTGGGCAATACGTCGGCAAGTGTCCATATTTTTTTATATCCAGGGCGTTTTAAGTTAATCCGAGAGTTTTCACCAGCTCCATTCTTGTGCCAAGCGGTGGACAAATAATGTTCCATATATTACCGCGACTGCCATGTAGAACGTGGTCGAAAAGGGAGGGCACGATATCTGGCAAAACACTTTGATACTGCTTGTCACGTCAAGACTTCGAAAACCGAATTCCTTATTAAAGCTATTCAGCAGAGAGATTGATCAATCAGCCAAGTGAAACGCTGGTGAAATTAATAATGATGCACGACTTAGTGACTGCCTGACTCATTGGCAGATCGACTGAACGACTTTCTGAGTAACTGCTGAATTGATCGATTGACTGCGTGAAAGACTGACCCTCTGACTAATCCAGTAATGCGACATTAACAGGGCGAACAAATCATCTACTGCTTATTAGACTCAGAGATGAATGAACTTACATATTATTTAACGAGGGAATGATTAGCGAGTGACTAAATGAATGCCGACTTCAATTTGTCGGCTTCCCGAAACGCCATCACATTGGCCACTGAAAAGAGGTAGTAGTGGAAGGTTAGTAACACTATGGGTCCAGACGCCATTTTTTTTTCTAGGATCCTTAGGAGCAATGCCGTAAGAGAAAAAACACCCGTACTTTTATGTTTGTTTGTTCCACATAAAACATCTTGGGTTCTTTCCCATCGCCAGTACGTGGCGAAGCACCAGACACTCCGCGTTGAATCAGGCGCTGCATAAACAACGGCCCAGATGCGCCTATCTAATGACCTGGGCCTACCATCAAAGCGGGTGAACGCGAAAGCTCTAGCGCATGACATATTGCGACGCCAAAGTGTCTTGTACCGCACTACACCACTCCTGCACACCTCAAACATCTGCAGCTTTGAAGTGACATTATCTACGTCAACCCCACTAAGTGTGAGCACAGCGGCGAAAGGTTATGGAGCGCTCTATAACGAGGTCGTTCGTATGTCCTCGTTCTCGGCTGTGAACGCGCCCCGTGGAAACGTGCCGAGTGCTGTTGCCAACTGGCGACAGATGATGGGCGCCGGCGCGCGGCCCGAAATCTGCGCAGACGCCTGCAAGCGCTGCGAGCAGCATTCCTTTCAACGTGCAAAGGAGGCACCGAACGAGGCGACTCTCATAGGACCGGCGGGAGACCATTAAACCACCCGTGTTAAGCGAATACGAGAGCACGTCGGAGGGTTCGCGAGCAAGAGGCGCGAGAAATAGCGCGGAGGTTGTCGTCTAGGCAGTCTCCGAAGGGCGCGCGAGTGCACACGGGCATAGCCGAGCGCTCATTACCGGATAAACACATCGCTCTGTGAAAAGCGTGCAGCGCACAACAGAGGCTTCACATCGACAAACTTGAAAGGGTGGATAAACAGCGACGCGTGTATATTCTGCAAGTCAGCACGGGCGGTTTCTTAATAGCCTTCCTGACCGCATGCTTAACCAGTACAGTGACCAGCGATACAACAGCCGATCGATGAATCGTGCTCACGTATTTGAGACTTGTCCTGCCGGTTGGTTTTCCATGTGTTGCGGAACAGTGTAGAGCGAACGAGAGAAACCGAAAGGATCCTGTGTTTGTGTGTACGCTGCTCTTTAATCTATATAGCCAGTCCGACAATTAAGCGTTCATTCTAATCAAAATAATATATATTTCAGCATATCTGGGACTTTTCAGTGTGCTTCTCTTTAGCCATATAGAATACATTAGAAAAACTGTTCTTCAACTTTCGCATTCAATTTGTGTTTTTTATATTTTTGTATACTGCATGTGTGCCTATACGTTGCTTATTGTTTTTTGTTCTTTATCGATTCTTTAGCTTTCACATTTAATTTGCGCTTTCTCTATGCGTGTATATTGCATCTGTGCCTTTACACTTCCTATTGTTTGCATCGTGTGATTTGAATTTTCGCGTGCTGACGCTTTCATTTTGCTGTTTTCGGTATTTTCTTGCCTCTAACTGTTCGTTTAGTTCGTACTTCTTGTCATTACATTGCTGTACACATGTTTCTTTCCCAGTCCTGCTAAAATACAGAACACGGGACTGCAGTTTCAAATAATAAAATGCGGTGAGTTGCAAAAACGCTACACAAAACACTACAATATGTTCTTCTCGTCTTAGCGCTCAGGTTCACTTCGAGCAATGCGTTTGTTCCCAAGTTATCTGCCCTCATTTCGGGTAGGGCGCTACAAGCCCCGCTTGAGTTCGACCGTGCATGCATTGCCGCCCAGATCGGGCTATACCGCTAAGCTCTGCACGGTACTAGCTCCAGGGACGGAATATACTGCATGGCAAGCGTTCTGCGATACTGAGGCCGCCAAGTCTTTCCGCAAGCGTACGTGCGCTCTAGAGCCAGCGACATCAACATAGCTCGATGGCCTGTGGACAAACCTGCATAAAGGCACAGAAGAGTTTCTTACAGCCACGCTCTGGAGAGTATAACAAAAAGAAGAAAGGAGGGACCATAAAGGTCACCTTAGTTTCCCGCATACCCCATGTCACGCGCGCGCCGCGAGACTGAATTATGACAGCGTGTTTATGACAACCCCATGACGTGACGAGCACGTTGGGATCATTATATACGACCGGTGTTCTCGTCTTTCGGTGCTTATACGTCCAGCGAAAGTGCTTGCGTTGTGGACCATTGCACCTGGCGTAAACAGCACCCGACCAGATATACTCGTGCCGAATAACTTCCGCAAAGTTTGAGCTAAACAACGCATTAGTTTAGTTTAGGGTGTTTGCACCTGCCAAGGCGAGTCTCTAGTTTGAGTGCATCTGTGCTTCCGGCTTGGAAAACCATCTTTGAACTTAGGCCGCCACAGGGGATCGCTGAATGAGATACGGTTAACTATACATAACCACGACCTAACCCTAAGCGTCAAAAGTATAATCTACTTCCTAACGTATACGGTTGTGTTCCTACGACTTGAACTGTAAGAAATAACCTATCATAAAGACAGCTAATTCCATGGTGTGCGATTCCTCAAAAGTAGAGAGTCCAAGAAATTCGCTGCTGAGGCTGGCTGCAAAACTCATTTTCAGTCGTCAGCGTCCCAAATGTGCTGCAGGGGAATGGAACTCTTGTTCTGAGCCCTCCCGGAAACGTTGCGCACTTTGACTCTGACACATACTACAAGAGCTCCACCGTAACGCTTAGATGCAAACCTTTTGTCCTCTTAACTGTTGACAAAGGCTGGACTAACAGAACGAACTGCTCTGCAAAGCAGCGAAGCGCGCCTGCCGGCACGTAGATTAGTGCGCTAATTTTTTCACCGCGTCCACTGAAAATAGAGCTACACGGAGTAACCAGTACAATGCGCACAATATGGCATTGACTTTCAACTTTAGTGATAGTTCCTGTTCACCCGCTTGTGCACATTAAATCATTAACTTGACCAGCACTGCTCCTTAGCTCGATTTTTCTCGCATAAACAGCGCCGAGAACACATTCTCAAACCCGGCCTGGTTTGTTGCATGTGTGAAGTTCAACAAAGTTTTCATCATGGGCTGTCACCTTTTTTTATCAAAGAATTTCACAGTGCCTCACGAAATTCGAGATGAATAAAGCAGACGCTTGTTTTTGTAATATTGGCCACAGTCTCGCCATTTCGACATGCCTGTGCGTGCCTGTCCGAAGAGTGAAGAAAGAAGGAGGAAAAGAAAAGAAGAAGAAAATAAAGAAGAAAATGATGAAGAAGGACAAACAGAAGAAGACAGATAACTCTATAGTTGGTAGAGGCGAACGACAACAGCGAGTTGCTAGGACAAAACGTTCGTTCGAACGTTGTGACGGCGGTGTGCCCCGGAGTTCGATGTAAAGACGATGTCATACCACTAAAGTCTTCTACACACGAATGAGAATGGTCAACGATGAGAGGCAAAGGGTGCTTATACGCGAAGTGATTCCCCTATGGCATAAATAAAGATGAAAGCTTAGAGTAACCTAGTATGTGCAAAAGTCATGTCTACTTTCAAGCCGAACCTAAACGTAGTCATGCAGATTGCTCTCACGTAACTCCAGGTTTAACCAGAAGCTAAACCACACCTAATTTTGTTGTTTTTAAAGCTGTACTTAAGACGGAGAATCAGAGTAAGACATTTACAATTAGTACGAGGGGTGGTTTGGATAAAGGAATGCGCGGCGGTTTCGAAATCTTCCAGCCTCCTATATAGGATGTAATTTTAAAAACAAATAAGCAATTGCTAACTATAGATAATGGTAAACATCGTATCTCTCCGCTGAAATGTAAATAATATCAATTTTTGATATTTTACTATACAAAATAACTAAAGGAGTAGAAATTCTCGAGTATATAATTTCATCCGATGGTTAGCTTTTTATTTAGATAACTGGAAAACAGTAAGAGCGGACTGCTTAAATTTCTGTCGAGAAGAAATTGTGCGTGGCGGTTACTGCCGACCTAAGTTGTACACGACTATAGCATTCTGAACTAGCCTCAGTAGATGGTTTTTGTATAGCGCCACCGCTTACCTCTACAGTCTGCTGCTTCCGCGCACCGTCATTGCGCATGTGCAGATTGCCTTGAAGGCGCGAGATGGCGCCAATCGTCCGATACATACCAACGTGCCGTGTCCAATTTTATTGTTTCTTTGGAAATACGCACGTATTGCCTGCTAGGCAGGACTAAAGGAGAGCAAACGTCGCCAGACTAGGTTCCGAGCCCGCGGAGCACAGGAGCAGTGATGAGTGCCAGCAAGCGCCAGCAGATGGCACACGGTAGCGCTAGATGGTAGCGGTAAGCAGTAAAGAAATTCTAAAAGTCAATATTGTTGGTCACGTTTCTGAAGTTATTTCTTCTATTAAGCGCAAAACACCGGCGCAATAAATGACTGAAATTGCGCAGTTCAAAACTCCCAAATCTCACGCGTACCGCAGGAGATTTGAACAGAGTGGACACTTCCGCCCACCTCGGGAGTGTCCCATCTTTTGCCCGTCCCATCATGCAGTCTAGCGTGCCGACCATAGAGTTCCTTAGCTGAGGGCGCTGCACTTCAGCCAACATGGGCGCGCTAGGAATCATGGGCTGGTGTGCTACTTGTTGCGGGACAGTCGGTTTTTCTCGGGTACGTGGAGTGGCATTACTGCGATGTTTCTTTTTCGTCATCATCATCATCTGAAGGTGCGCACATAGACCGCGAAAGCCATAGTAGCGAAGGCGCAAAAGCAGACGTCGCCAATAAATGGTTTCTGTTTCCCGAAATGCCCCTAAAAACTTCCTTAAGTGATTACACAACGATGAATATTTGCATAACATTTTTTTTTTTATTTCAAAGTTTGCCAATTAGGTGCGAAATATTGGTATTTGTGCTGCTCAAAACTAAGCCAATAGGAGAAAGGGCCATCGCTTATATTGGATAAATCTCACACTGGCATTCTGTTTATCTCTCTCTTTGTAATTTATAGTCACAATATTCAATCTTAGGACATTATTTACGGTAGAACAAGGTTTATCTTTGCATTAGTTTTGGCCAAAAGTTGTAATTCTGCACTCGGTAGCTCTCCGGCCCATGATGCTTTGAGCGCCCATGGTGGCTGAACTGGTCGTCTGGAAACTCCATGTAAACTCCCATAGACGGCAGCACAGCTTTCCCTCTAGGTAAGAGTAAGAAACTCTATGGTGCCGACAGTCCCAGATAGGAGGCCCCTCACCTGTGAGTCGCAAAGTGGGTGACCACTCGTATCAGCTCGCGACTCAGGGTCTTGTCGAGCTCGTGGAAGCGCTCGGGCATGCGCAGCGGCACGCCACTCATGTACCAGAAGGTGGAGCTGTGCGGCACGCCCATCCATTCAGGAACGTGCAGGGACGCCGTGGCGTAGCAGAACTTGTAGACGAACACCGGCTGGCCGCCTCGGGCATGCCACTCGGCGAACCTCCTGCACGCAAGCGCAGCTGCTAGGTTTTCATCGCAGCAGACAAGCATCACCAATTATCTTGTCTCGACACAAAGTTCAAGTGAGTAACTACAGTATCGTGTCGTGTGGTTAGAATGTTACAGCGTCTGCTTGGGCATATCTGCACCAAACTTTTGCTACTCGCTCGACGGTAGCTTAGTATACGATCAAAATGATGATGATGCAGCACAGATGATCGAACCCTTCACCTGGCCAAGCTAAAGTATTTCTTTCAGCCTTCTTACAAAATTACACCTTGTTAGAGCAGCTATAGTCCGAGTAGGTTAAGCATCAAGTGATCAACTTCATATTGTACACACAAAACGTGGAGCGGAAGTACGGTGGCTTTTGTCCAGGTCTGTGCACAAAGTTCCCGAGGATACTAGCCGCACCAGCATGCCCATCGCAGTATCATCGCCTACTTTTGGTCCGCTGAGTTAGGAAGCAACGGCGGCATCTGTACACGCTCTGTCGCACAGAGGACTGTTTAATGGTACGACTAATTCTGCTAGTGATACATTTTGACGCAGAAGAATTCTCGAGCTAAAACTCGTCGTTCAAAAGACTCGTATTTACTATTACTATACTTTTTTTCCATTTCCGACGTTCTTAAAATGAATTCCGGTTTCCCCGCTCTTCCATTTCCCCTGCGAGGCTTAGAAATAATTTCTTACATGGGGAAATGAGCAATGTCGCAGTTTTCTGCTCAGCGAAGACTGCGTCCAGCGCATGTCTAAAGCAACGGTCGCCACGGCAGGAAGAGCTCGGCAAGCATACGCACCTGCAAGGGCAGTGAAGAGCCGCATCACCGAACACGTCCGCGACGAGACGCCTCAGGTCTTGCCCGTCTAAGGAGTCCCTGGACCCGGCTTCTTCAGCCAGGTAAGGTTGCATCGGCGGCCGGCCTGCGGGCAGCGGGATTTTGTAGGTCTCCAGGAGGCCTCCCACTAGTTTCAGAGCCTCCGTCCGGTTGCACAGCCTGCGCGTGTTACGCGGAGCTGCTGATTGCGGTCTTCACGAAGACGACCGTTATTGAAAGTAGTTTCCGACTAGCAGCTATATCAATGATTCACGACTAGCTCACATTCAAATAAACATCTACCTTTAATGTCCATCGGTATTCTGGAAATGTTTCATTTCAGTTATGGCAACCATCTAGTCGTTTTGTACTGTAAAATCACTCTCAAAACGCAAGGCCTTTGAACTCCGAGCGTTTACGGGGACTTGGTACTTCAACCCTCTTTGCTCTACGAACAGGTACCTCCTCCAGGTTAGTTGAACGCCCTTCAATCTCTGTGGCATAATCAGCCAATACGACGACCAACCTAAAGAGAATCTTACCTGGGCGGCTGCTCAAATCTTCGGCGTCCGACGAACGGGCTACCCTCGTTGCTCGAGGTGCCGATGAGAAGCGGCATAGAGAGGTACTTGACCTTCCAAGGAGACTTCGGCAGGAACGTGTTTCCGTACGTGGCCACGAACGACCTCAGAGAACTGGGTGAGACCCGCTCCTGCGCCCACAGCAGGTCTTCGGGAGGACGGCTGCGCAGGCAGGCGAGTACCTGAGCACGAACGCCGTCAAAGCCATGCAGTCAGAATTAACAGAGCGACCGTCCGATCATCGTTTTCTAATGCAAACCTCCACGTGAATGGGTTCTGTACTTTCCTCGTGAGACACGTATCTGTCCCGAGAGAAACTCCAAATGCGTGCACGCTGTCATGGCCGCGAAAGCTTCGTCTATCGACACCACCTACAAGTGCTCGAACCGCAACATTGCGGGAGACGTGCAAACAATACTTCAATGCAGAAGCACTACTACCTGCATTCTTGGATTTTGCTGAGTTGACGGTGAAGCCTCGTTCGAGCTCGGGAAAAAAGATTCGCCGCCAAAGAGTTTCAAACCCAGCCGAGAAAAGGCGATCTGTTTGGTCGACCACTGCATTAGCCAGTTTCTTCACATGATAGCTTTGAGTTTTTCGCGCTGCGTTTCGGATGCCAAAGTGTCCATAAAGCGCACCGAAACAATTCATTTCACGATCCAGACGCTGTGCCAAATAATGAGGGGTTAGAGGCAGCCCCTTCCAGCTCTGGTCTAGAGGTCCATGTAACAAGAGCACAGACAGCAGCGCCAGTCCCTGCAGTTCCCCGACTAGGGTCCCCACCCACACATCTGCCTCAATTGTTTCCCAATAGTTGTTAATGCGAAAGCATTTCTTGCCTCATGACTGGCGTCACCGGAGTGTGTGAACAGTATGTGGACAGCTGTAGTCATCAGAGCTAGTCCGCATGAACTGTGAATCATCCATTGCATGGTTAATTAATATAGTCGTTGAATAAGCTTGAACAAGCAATTAGGCAAATAATAGAA
Source organism: Amblyomma maculatum (assembly GCF_055883805.1). Taxonomy (NCBI): domain Eukaryota; kingdom Metazoa; phylum Arthropoda; class Arachnida; order Ixodida; family Ixodidae; genus Amblyomma; species Amblyomma maculatum. The sequence goes on along the minus strand of NC_139351.1, from coordinate 121,748,923 downwards.
AAATTTACCTCAGCAAAATATTTAAATACTTAGTTAATAATTGTTGAACGAATTATTTATTAATTGACTTAGTCAAATCTTAAGGAAATTATCAGTTATTCCGTTATTTAGGTGAATTCTTTAATTACTCACATAGCTATATGATCAATTTATTTGCTTGGTTGGTAAATAATTTACTGAACGAATAAAACGCATACTTAGTCAATTATGGAGTGCAAACTGCTGGGCTAGTTGGTTCATATTGCATAGCAAGGGAACCAGCGAATACAGACACAAGACAAGAACAACGAAGGCACACACCACAATGCTTCACTTACAACTGATTTACTAAGATAAAGAATTGCTCATTTTAAAACAACTTCCTGCCTGCGCACACACCCTACAGACAATACACATTGCGCACCACATGGTGAAATGGCTACTATAATGATAAAAACATGCGCTTCTTTTCGGTGATAATCACGGACGGCTCACTGACGCATTTCTGTTTATTCTTTCTGATCAGGAAAGCTTCCAATAGCTCATGCTTACATTTAGATTTCCCCCGAGCGATAATGCTGGCAGTGTGAGAACTAGGATAACATTTGCAGTCGTTGGCATTCAATTATTAACGGTTGGGTCGCTTCATGCTTTAGGTATTTTGTTAATTACCTACTCAGTCAATCATTCAATTACATTAATTGGTTAATCGGCAAAAACATGAGACGAATACGCAGCTACATAATCAGCAGTAGTAAAAGAAATGTTTTCGCTTTGCTGCGCCCAAGCAGACTTAAGTGCAGCCCTAATATTTTTAAACAGATTCATTCCATTCCCCGTTTAGACGTTGCAGTGCAGCTGCTACTAGGGATGGTTGTGATAACGGTGCTGTACGTGAGGGAAGTTAAACGAAGCAAAACTTAGCTAAACGAGTGTTAACCATTGCTACTGCATGTACATGCATACAAGCTAAACCACCGCGTAAATTTTTCGGCTAAGGCGCGGTGGTTTTCTTTCGAGCGCGCCCTATTTCTCAGGAGGCTAAGGAGAATGAACGTGTCTCTGGATGGGTTCGTTAAAATACTTTTCGTGAAGGTGCTTAGTGATGCTCTGTGCTGAAATTCTTAGGGGACGCTGGTTTCTTGGAGTAGCAGCAGGTCATTTTTTTCCCTTTGTGCTGAAACCACGCCATTAAAGCTGTGCAATAGCCGACACCATCAATATAAGTTTAGCCCTTCTGCTCTTTGAAAATACTGCGAGCATGATCTGGACCTTATGACCCCATGTGAACGCGAGAAAATGTATGGAGAAGACTACGATACTGAAAGAAAAACTCCTCATACGGACATTTCCAATAAGAGCTCCCTGCGTGTCGCTGTAATGCTGGCAGGACTACTGAAGACCCCTGACACAAGCACAGTGAGGGTGGCTGCATCTGCATGGATTGGCAGGCAACAGTTCATGGAACAGGTGATATGTTTGATATCTATGTATTTGGTGCGAGCATTGTTAAAACACCCGTGCTCTTCGCGCTTTTGAGAAAGGTCGGCCTCAATGAGCTCCTAATGTCACTCTCACTGTTCTTGCGCCAGGGGCACTCAGCAGACTAGCAAGCACTATGTCGACGCTCAGGCAATGTTTACAGAATAGGTCCACGCGTACTGTCGCATATATGCACGTGTACAAAACCGTAGCTGTTTCCAACCAGTATAAACTTTACTATGACGTTTAATGGCTGTTGATGACCCATGAAGCACAACGTAATCCTTCCCGATAAAAATAGAGCCACTAAGGGCCCATCTACTATTGTGTTGTTTAAACGGCAGGCCAGTAAATGAAATCAGAAAAGCTTCGCATTTGAGGACACAATATTCTAGCATTCCTGCTGCTGAAAATCCCCCAAAGTGTACACACGGAAGCTCGCCTTTCCGGGCAGGTTGGTCAGCTCAGCGCCCATGCGCGCGCAGCCCAGCAGTCCGGCCAGGTGGTTGGCACGCTCCAGGCTGCGGCGAGAGGGCTCGACGAAAGCGTCGCACAGAGGTCCTCCCCCTTCCAAGATGGCAGCGCTGAAGAGGCCACGACTCTGGGGCGCCGCCATGTGGAGGCCGCACGACGTGGCACCGGAACCAAGACCCAACAACGTCACCTGTTACGCGACGTGTACGGACAGGAGCTGAGAGAAGCTGTGGCCTCAAAGGCAAGAACACTGGCGTAGGAAACTAAACTCCTAGTTTGTTAAATAATTAATTAGTTCAAGCCATTCCTGCTGCATTTATGATTGCTCGAGTCATCAGAGTTAGGTGTGGCAACTTTGCGTACACGTATGACGTCCCGCTTCGTAGTTATTGAGAACAGCTTTCCAATTAGCTTAATACCACGCACAGCCTGCTATGGTTGCTTCAGATAGTGTCTCTTGGTCGAACTGGTCTGCATTCATATTCACTGCGGTAACATAGAAAATAGGATACTGCGCATTTGTCTGATAAGGTGATGTATATTTCTAGATAAATTACCATATAACTTGATCCTACGGGCCGTCCTCGGGCATTTTTTTTCCTTTACGATATCGTACAAAAAGAATTCGTTATTTTGCAGAAATGGTTAGTTCAAATGAGCGGGTTGTGACAATCCTCAGAGCATACACGGTCCATAATGACACGGTAATGAGCAGGCCCTGATATTCAGTTACCATGGGCCCTGCCAAGAATGACTACTTGAACAACTCAGAACTTAGAGGGCTACAATGGCGAGGATAAAAACTTGGAGTACTGCGAAGTTGGCATGTACAACGACTACTGAAACCTGATACCAATGTTAAACACAGCTAACTTTGGTATGTGTCAGCGAAGATAACATGAGTGTTTAAATGATTCCCGCTTCGGTCTACCCAAGTGTTAGATCGAGAATTTCGGTCCTAATTTCTTGTTTCATAGATTGGCTATGCATGTATATAGGCTTGACTGACTGACTGACCGACCGACCGACCGACCGACCGACCGACCGACCGACCGACCGACCGACCGACCGACCGACCGACCGACCGACCGACCGACCGACCGACCGACCGACCGACCGACCGACCGACCGACCGACCGACCGACCGACCGACCGACCGACCGACCGACCGACCGACCGACCGACCGACCGACCGACCGACCGACCGACCGACCGACCGACCGACCGACCGACCGACCGACCGACCGACCGACCGACCGACCGACCGACCGACCGACCGACCGACCGACCGACCGACCGACCGACCGACCGACCGACCGACCGACCGACCGACCGACCGACCGACCGACCGACCGACCGACCGACCGACCGACCGACCGACCGACCGACCGACCGACCGACCGACCGACCGACCGACCGACCGACCGACCGACCGACCGACCGACCGACCGACCGACCGACCGACCGACCGACCGACCGACCGACCGACCGACCGACCGACCGACCGACCGACCGACCGACCGACCGACCGACCGACCGACCGACCGACCGACCGACCGACCGACCGACCGACCGACCGACCGACCGACTGACTGACTGACTGACTGACTGACTGACTGACTGACTGATTGATTGATTGATTGATTGATTGATTGATTGATTGATTGTGTGCCCCGTTGCGTATGTATTTTGTTTCAAATCTATAGGGTGAGTGTTTTTCTGATATGCAAAGTCTCTTTTGTCCTTCGTGCTTCTCAAATTTACGTAATCAGGTTGTGTTCTATGTTAGATAAAATTTACATGTTCCGTGTTAGACGAAATTTGAATGTTACTTTGCTTCATTTAATTTAAATAATTTATCTGTTATTCTTATTTTCCCCCAAGGGTGCGAGTATGTTCTACAAGTTTTGTTCCTCGTGTCGGTTTCATATATTAGCGTGCCGTCAACTGTGAATCCTGTATGTTTGTCTATTGGCTGCTTGTGTGTGTGCTTTTTTTTTTTCAATAAACGTGAGTCTCAGTCTGCATCTGAGTTTGGTCATGATGATGTTCAAGTGAATCTCGGCTCCCTTCGGTACGGCCGCCCCGGGCTGATTGAGCACCAATCTCTCAAACTGGAGTACACAAGCAGTGCCACTTAACGACATGAGTATCGGAACTGAAAAGCAAGCATTGATAGAACACATTGCTCACCTTTTCTGGATCTCCCCCGAACGCTTGCATGTTTCGGCGGACCCAGAGCAGCGCCAGGCGCTGATCCAGAAGCCCCGCATTGCCGGGAGCCTGCCGGTTCATAGCGTCCAAAAATCCAAACACGCCGAGCCGGTAGTTCATCGAGACCACAGTTAGATTTCCAAGTGCCGCCAGTGCAGAGCCATCGTAGAGAAGGGAGCCGGTGTTTCCAAAGCTGAACCCTCCACCGTGCAAGATGACCACGACGGGCTTCAGGTCCTCGCCTCTGGCCTTGTGCCTGTCGAGGACTGGCGTCCACACATTCAGGTAGAGGCAGTCTTCGGACGCGTTCTGCAGCATCTTCAGATGCACCGGATAGTGGACTTCGTCCAGACGCTGCATGCATGGTCCCTTGAACCGACGCGCACTCCAGATATGGCGCCATGGGTTGGCTGGCAGTGGCGGCAGGAACCGTAGGCGCCCCACGGGAGGACGCGCATAGGGCACTCCGTAGAAAGCGTGCAAAGGTCGGCCTTCGAAAGACGTGCGCACGCCCAGCAGTCGCCCGTCCTTGGTGAGCACCAACGGCTGTGGCGGTCGGGTAGTCGCCTTGCCCCCTGGGCCTGGGGTGGCCGCGGTGGCCAGCGACAGGACGGCCCAGCCCACCAGGGCAGCTGCCGTCCAGCTGGGCCGCATGGCCAGTCGCTGGTGCCACACCAGCGCCGCGTGGTAATGGATGAGTGTAAGCCGGTCTGTTGAACATTCCTGCATGAGTCAGGGGCGAAGGGTTCTTTGCTGTCCTCCTGCTCCATACTCCACATACACGTTTTTTTCTGCACTAGCCAGGAATCAAAAGCCTAGTAAAAAATGTCCACTAGGGAAAGTACCGAACGCAAAGGATAAAGACGATGAATTAGCCACTGGGGGATTTTCATTTTCTTCTTTTCTTAGTAGGCATTTTTTTCTTTTATCATAACTTTCACGCTTCTACATCTATTAGCTTCTGTTCATGGTTAAACACCATATATAATTATTGCAGTTAATTAAGAAAGTTCTGTACTTTCTTTTGTACGCAAGCTTGCCATAAGGCATATTAAGTTCTGTACTTGTAGACTGATAATTGATAGCCTCCCATTTATATTGGAGTAATGATAATTGTCACCTAATGGCTAACGTTTACACACTAAATTTCTGAGCATTGTATAGCTGCTCCTTCACCGCACTCCATCCCTTATTTCAATGATCGCCCCACGCACTGATGTTGGAGGGTCATGATAATATCATCTTGAATGCAGCAATACCAAAACCGTGAGTGGTGCTAAATTTTTGCCGGAGCATGCAGTTCAACCTCAAGCACCCAGACTCGAAAAGTCAAGAACATTGCAATTTTATTTCTCGATCGACGTAGAAGGCCGGCTTTGAGTACCCTTTCCTTTTTGCTGTATTATGTGCCACTGCCACACTCACCAGAAATTTCGATATCGCGAAAGCGGCGACCCCTGATCACAACTGTCGACTTTCACATTCTGTATTTTTACCGAGAGCTTCAAAACAAATAGCGATAATATATTTTCGGTTTCTATTCAACTTCAGCGATCACATAGCGACCCGCAGCTATTGATCTATTTTGGAAGTCTTATTCTTATAGGATAATTTTATGATGCTTGCTCTAGCATCTTTGTTGTTTGGCTGGCTCGGGCAGCGGGGTTTGTAAAGCCAGCAATTGATTTATTACATTAATCCAGTATCAGCAATACATTTGGTTGTCCACGCTGAACCTGGGCTAATCCGCCTTCGTGGGTATGTGCCATTTACTAAGGAAGAAGAAGAATGAGAAAGGGCGCACGTGGCGAGGAGGAGAAAGAGTAGCTTCGACGGCAGCCAGCGGAAGCGGCGGCGGCGCAAGTAGCAGCACCCTGGGGGCCACCATGTCGTCGTCGACCTCCAGCGAGACGTACCTGCACTCGCACAGCATCACGCACACGTGGACGGTGCACAACTGCGGCAAGCTGCGACTGCGCAACAAGGTCTCCCTCTGCAGCTCTCCCTTCCCGGCCCAGTGGGACGAACCGCGCTTCCAGATATGGCTCACCACTGACGTCGACTACTACGGCTACGAGACGGCCTCGTGCTTCGTGGAGACTAAGAGCACGCTACAGGTACGCATACCACTGTACGCTGGCACGTACTACTTGTACCAGGGTCGTTCATCTCAATGCAGAGACCAGGGTTCAACATGGCTCGCAAGTCTTTGTGTTTGTAACCTAGGAAGTAGAATCCAACTCGCGGGCAATACGCCTTCCTCCCCCAAGGTGGCTCAGGAGCTGTGATGTCCTGTTGCGCAGTTCTTTCCGGTTTTGATAATGAACAATATGACCGCATTTATATGGGGCGTGAAAAGAAATAAGTTATAATAATAATTGGTTCCCAGGAAGGGAAATGCGCTGTAGTCACATTTGTTTCTGTGGACACCTCAACCACGCCGCAAGTATACTGTGCACACTATACCGTAAGGGAAGGGAGGAAAATGGGAGTGAAAGTCGAAAAGAGAGAGGAGCCGTAGTGAAGGGGTACGGAGTATTTTTGACCAACTCGCACAGCACAGCACACGAACACCTTTTCGTTTCGCCTCCATCGAAACGCAGCCGCCAACGGTTGAGTTCGAACCCAGGTGCTCCGGCCCAGTAATCGGGCATCTTAACCATTGCGCCACCGCGATGGGGCGAATGTGAAGTGCAAGAACTGTTTTGTAGCGAAAGCTTAGCATAGCTAGAAGCTGAGCTACACTGGGCTACGTTTGCGCATTTTGCCAGTGCCTCCAAAAGGCCGCTACTGCGAATGCGCCATTGCTATGGCAACAGGTTCAGCCGGAGTCGAGCGCGACGGCCGTCCGACCCACGGTATAGTCCGACCACAGGCTCCTCCGAAGCGCGGCACGTGACGTGGCACAAGCCGCCACTGTATAGTTTCTTTAATGTGCACTATAGTGAACTAGAATACTCATATTCTAGTTCACTATAACGTGCACTGACACCGCGGGGGCAGGAGGGTGAAGGGTGGCTGTTCCTGGCCCTACGGGGTTGGGACTGGTAGTTCAACGCCGCTTGCGGCAGTGGCTAGCCTTCCACCGAAATTTTAGCCACTGCACACGCGCCGCAACCATGGTAGCCAGCTGCGCCGTTCCACAGGTATTCCGCCGCTGCGCTCGCTAGGAGGAGCAGGGTAACGGCATCCCAGCAGATGCGCGCGCCGACGCGGAGTGGAGCATAAGGGTAGTTTCCGCATGCCGCGCCGCCACGGAGTGCTGTCCGAATTGAGCAGGAAAGCGTCTGCCCTCATCACATGCGCTGAGAATAAGTGGATTCCACCTACTACGGAGTAATTTGGACCACCTGGGGAACTTAAACGTGTACTGACATCGCACAGTACATGGATGCCTCTAGTTTTCACCTCCATCGAACGCAGCTGCCGGCGGTCGGCTTCACAGAGACGGGTATTTCCCCAGCTGTTTTAACTCCACATTCATAAGTTCAGTAGCGTTGAACCCCTTATCTTTTTGCATGTCGTATGCATTGTAAAGCTTGTTTCTTAGCTTTGAAAGCGTGTGGCCTGTTCAAAATATCTATTTATATACATATTACATTAATTTCTTTCCTATTCAAAAAGAACACCCAGTTTACTTGAAACTCCCGATTTGCGAGGTCGTGCGAAAGACCATTTTTGACCATCTACAAATATATCATAAGTGCCTTGTGCGCCCTTACTTTTTCGTAAAGCCGCAAGTTGTGAAAGGCTTCATCGGGTTGTCAGCCCTCCGCATTGGTTCTTCGTGTCCGTCTGGAGTAACCTGCGCTACCACTCGGCCGTGATAGAACTGGTCAGAGCAGGACAACAAACTGCCGTGTCTCTGCCATCTTTTACGTCATCAGTCTGTATTACATTTACTTTGCATCATGATGGAAAATGCGAGCACGACAATGTGGGTTCCAGCGAGTTAGCGAGTTTTGCGCTCTCCGACACTCTCAAGCATACTTTACCTTGCAAAGCTTATCGCCACCTCCTAGAGCTTATTTATTGCTCATCCGCTGATAACACGTTGCGATTCCTCAGAAGGCAGTTCTTGGAATCTTGTAAACGCGTGAATCCGTTACGTCAACTCCCATTTCTGAGAGCGCGTACACCGCAGTCCAGCGTCTAACATCAAATAGACTAGTAAGCTATGTTAAGCGCTCTACAGTCCATCAGTACTGTTGTGTACTGTCTCCAGTTGTCGAAAGAGGCAGACCTTCATTAGCCACGCACGCGTGCTAGTGGCATATAGTAAACAAAGAACAGCTCTAACGTCAATAGCACAACAGAATTCAAAATGAAATATAGCGCTCATATTACGTGCTATAGTTGCCTAATTACAAACACATTTGAATAATAACCGAGGCACCTCGTGCAGACAATCACTCTGGGTTAGGAGATGCACGCGCCGACAAGAATTTGGAAGTCAGTATTGATGCTGAGAATGTGATGCTATTAGATTTCTTGTTTTGAGCAGCCCTAAATACTACCTGTAAATATTGGCATTATAATTAGGAGCCTTCGCACTATTGGTCTTTCCAGAGTTCAGGATTATCAAACATAGGAACGTTGGCCAATTTCTAACTGACATATGTGAAAGAGCATCTCAGAACGCACTGTTCGCTCTAGCACCATTCGCTCCAGCACTGTTCGCGGACATGCCGCTTACTGCGAGGAAGGCTCATAGCCCGCTCTAAAGTATCCGAGCCTCATGCCCTTCTTTTCGCTTCTACATCGGGACAGCCATCTGCTAATACGACGCAGCAAAACAGCGCATGCCCCCTGACAGGTGCCCCCTCTATTACATGTCACAGGGCTCCTACTCCTTGGCACTGAAGGATCCGACTGGCCGGGACATCGCGCAGGTCACCTGCAACACAAAGACGGCGGCACGCATCACGTGCGAGAAGAAGGCGCTGGTGGGCTTCGGCGGGAGCACGGGCAGCGCGCCATCGGTCACGTCGGCCGCCGCCTGCGGCGGGGATGACAGCGACCGCTTCGCACTGGTCGTCCTCTTCAGGTGCGTCGGTCCCGCGGACAGAATGATGGCCGAGGTTTAACCCTGCAAAACGTAAAGGAAAGAAGCGAACAGTCGGCGAGGCCAAGGAAAGCGTTGGGGATGGTACTTTACGTCTATATTTTTTTTAATGTTTACTTGGATAATCACAGAAATTAGTAATGTAATCTGTTAGGGGAAAGATAATTAAACACAAAGTAGAAGAAAAAATAACGTGCCGATGGTGGGAACCGAACCCACGACCTCCGAATAACGCGTCCGGTGCTCTTCCAACTGAGCTACATCGGCCGCTGTCCCCCCTGCTACTTGCTTGGGTATTTATGTTGTCTGTATATGAACCTTGAGAGTGTTCACCTTGCTTGTCGCTTGTCGCATTTACGATACACCAGTATGTACCCATAATGATTGGTCTATAATGTCAAGGTACGTTAAAGGCCTTAGGTGGACGAAATTACTCCGTAACCCTCCCATTACGGATCTTTCAGTCTTTACGCTTTCACTCAACTTCTTCCCTTCCCTCATCGCACGGTTCAGGTGTCTGCCAGGAGTCTGACAGATATCACGTCTTTTCTTTCCTATAAACCAATTTAAAAATTACATGAAAACACGACCTTGACCTGATAGGTGTAAGTGACCACCATTCCCAAAGCTATAAGTCACCCTCGTTTCCCATAAAACTTAGTTATCACCTCGCTGCGGTGGCGCAGAGGTTAAGATGCCCGACTACAGTACCGGAGAACCCAGGCTCGAACCCGACCGCCACCGGCTGCATTTCGATGGAGGCTAAACGGATAGGCGTCCGTGTGCTGTGCGATGTTAGTGCACGTTAAAGGTCCCCAGGTGGTCTAAATTAATACGTAGCCCTCCACTACGGCTCCTCTTTTGTTGCGAAAGCAATACTACTTTCACTTTCAAGCCTTTGCGGTGCGACGGCGGTGCACATGAAATGACCTTTCGCACGACCTCTGTGTGGCGTCACGCCTCAAAGCTGGGCGACCAACTCGCGCCGTTCGTGAGAGACGGCGGCCTAACTCCCGCTCTCTCCGACAGGAGCGCCATAGGTGTTATGACGTCAGGCCTCAAAGCTGGGCGACCAACTCGCGCCGTCCGTGAGAGACGGCGGTGCGCATGAACGGCGGCCTAACTCTCGCTCTCTCCGCCTTTCCCATGTAGTAGTAACAGTGCGTCTGTGCTCAGGTAGATGCTAGTGCGCCTTAAAAGGTTCCTCTAAAACGCTGGACTATTAGCCGTTTTTAATCAGTCCTCTAAAATATATCAATATGCCTTCATTGACAAGGCCAGCAACCAAACATCGCTCTCATCTGCCTAGTACGTTTTAAGCGCGCGGTGTGCACGTATGCAAGTGTGGGCTCATTCAGGTTCGAGTACATGACGGACCGCAACGGAGGCCAGGAAGAGTGCCCGGGCAGCCCCCTGCTGGGCCAGCTTCCGGGCCTGCTGGAGAGCGCCTCCTTCGGCGACGTTGAGATCCGCGTAGGCCAGAAGAAGCTGCGCGCCCACGGTGATCTGCTGGGCCGCCTTTCGCCCGTGTTCGCCGCCATGCTGACGGGCCCCACGGCCGAGGCCACCAACCGCGTGGTCGTCATCGAGGACCTCTCCTACGAGGCTGTGCGCCAGCTGCTGGAGTTTCTCTACGCCGGAACACTCAGCGGCATCAGCCAGGTGACCAACCACGGCGCTTTACGGTTATACCTTCGTCCATCCATATTTAAAGCGCGAGCGACTGGACAAAAAAGAAGGACGCAACAGTGCTGTGCTGCGTCCTTTCCTCTTGCACCGCCTGCCACGCTTAGCTATAGTTCACTAAAAAATAGGGGCTTTGGAGCTATTTGTGTTGCTTTGGGGCCAAATGCAATTAACCTGAACAGTCTAATGCACTTGCTTGTACTAATTTCAAAAATGCAATATCTTTTTTTTTTCAGGGTCTCATGTATTTATGAAGATGCTAGAAGTTTGCGTTCGTAATGAAATTAGAAAACAAAATGCTCGTCAGAAAACTATTGCTAACATGTGGTTCGATAATATACAGCACAATGAGTGCTCTGTTGGAAGTACTGTTCAGGTTAATTCAGGTTACGCCAACGCTAGTTACTTTGCGCCGCGTTGAATTTCAGTATTCAGAGTATCTGCTTAACAAGCAGTCTAAATTAAAGTGCACAAAAACATGTTTAGCACTAATTAAAAAATCTGCCGCCGGTGATGCACGCTTTCACCATTTAGCAAGATGCTGCAAGGAAAAATATTGCCCAACGTGCTTTAAATGCTAAAATATCATTGTTAAAGTAAACAAAAATAATGTTCCGGGAAAATTGGGGAAAGCGAGCAAAATGAAGTATGAATTCGAATTACAGCTAATATGTGATCCAGCAAATGAAGAACATCATAAATATTATAAACTGGTTTTAATAGTTGACTTTTTTCGCGATTCCTCGGCCCCAAAGACACCGGTCCACCAGTTCACAACTATTTTGTCACAAGATGCTGCAACTGAGGGTTGCTCTTTTCGCACCCCAAGCGGTCTTGGACTGTTCGGCATGTTACTGGCAGAATACCGAAAATTAAACCTTAGATCTAGGCCAGGAGGTATCTTGCGCATGCACAGTGGTATTCGACATTGAGGAGCTTTCAAGGTCACGCTAAAAAGCCACAAGCGAAAAACTTTGGGTGGCGCCGACCCCTTCATGGTGGCGGCTACCGGAACTAACCTTAACTTTTTTCCCAGGACAGATAGCGCTGGTGCATGCTGCGCGTCTGCTTCATGTACACCCTACTCCAAGGACGAGTCGAAAACATGCCGCAAAATGAGGATCACCTTTTTGGAGTGCATATATGTTATATGTAGTGTTCGTTCATTGATTGGTTGACTGATTGGTTAGCTAATGGTGACTGGTGATTATTGAATGAAGCCAGCGTGGTGTAGACGAATAATCTCGCGCATGTGCCGCTGAGTTCGAACACATGTGATGGAAGTTGTGGCTGGTATTAATGCGACATCGTCGTCTGGCACTGTACCAGATGCGCATAATATTGTAGGGACTTCGTTTGAGGATGTCTCCCCTCGTGATGGTGGTACTCAACAACCAGGGAGATCTCGTAACACGGATGCTGAGAATTTTGGCAGAGAAGAACGCTCGGTATGAGGCAACTCGACAGATGAAGCGAAAGCGGTATGCTGAGGTACGAGCATTAAACGTGAGCCAGTGATTGTGCACGTTTCAAGTCTTAAGGCGATGTGTAAGCACCCTCCCAATTATTTTATTTGTAAAAGAGGCATTTGTATATAGATACTTAGTCTATACATACATAACCCTTCCACATCTTTATGCTCAATATAAATGATCACCTATCCACGGGCTTATGCGCCCCGAGCTCAAAGCGCTGCTCAGGACAGAATGGTATAGCAAACAGTAGTGGAGGAACAGTCGAAGGGACACGAATTGTGGTACGATGTTTACAAAATTTTCGACCCACGTTAGAGCAAAAGAGAACAAAGACATATTTCAGAACCCATAGGTAGACCGTAGACCGGTAACGTTCAAAACAAGGAAGTTGGCCACATATATCGTATCCACTCCCATCCACAGCTCGAGACCGCCCACCCCAACGGCAACGTATCCACATAGATCACATGACCAATTGCAGCGCATTCGTGAGGGCAACCAGCATGATATTTTTAAAAACCTCGATAATTTCAGTCATTACACAATATAGCCAGCTCTTTCAATTCAAAAGTTCCTTGTGAAACGGCAGCTGATGCGTCGGTGCCTTGTCACAGTCCATAACCGCACGCAGGGCGCCGTGGACTTGTATGTGGCGGCCGACAAATACGGCGTGGCCTCAGTGAAGGCAGCTTGCGCCCGTCAGCTGTCCAACGCGCTGGCGCCAGACAACGCGGTGCGCGTGTTTGAACTGGCCGTGCGACACAGCGACAAGGAGCTGAGCCGAGACGCGGCACGTTTCATCGACGCACACCTGCCCGAGGTGCAGGCGTCGGACTCCTGGGACGCCCTGCTGCACGACGACCTGATGGCGCTGGCGCTGTTCAAGTCAGCCTCCCGATACCAGCCCAAAGGGGGAGTCTCCTCCGCATCTTCTTCCACGACGGCCATCTGAAGAGAAGCGGGCGCTCAATGGAAAGGGGAATAAACGCTGCTTCTGAAAGCTGCACTGTTGGTCGGTATTGCGGGGAGAATAACGGAAATAAAATTCTTAATAGGGGAGAGTACAAGAAAACTTTTTTGAATGACAAGGTTCGAAACTCGGAATAGCTATCGGCGGGCTCAAGTCACCATTGATATTCCCCATAAGATGACTTAAGTGACTGTGTTGGGCGCAATGCATCAGGGCCAAGGACAGTCCATAAATGAGTATAAAAGAGGCAGGGGAAAGTGCAAGCTGCCTAAACGCTGTGACGTAGGATGCAAGTTCCGGTAACGACGGAAACTTTAATAACTGAAATAACAAGGATTACACGTAGACAGTTCAGAAAGTATGTGAGGGAGCAATGGATTGCAATCCTTGGTCCACGAGTCCGTTGCTCTCAGCTGTGGCCACGGAGCAAGAAATCTTCCTCCGCGGCTGTGGCTCTGACTCGCTGCACCAGCATGAACTGTTGATGCGCGTCCAAGTCGGCTAGACGGTCCTCCCACTGCTCAGGACTAGAGCTATCTTATGCATCGTGGGGATAACCCTTCATTTTCATGTTGTGTGGTATAATGTAGCGATGTCTCCGCACCAGGCACATTCGCATGTGTATCGTGTGGGCCATATCTTGCGGTATAGTGCTCTGAAAACGTATATGTAGGCGCCTATAGTGGCTTATTCTCGGGTTAGTATGTCATGAACTTCGTACCTTCTACGAGTTTTTCTATATGCCTGGATTGTTTCCCCGTGTGTTTCTGGCGTTGTGAAAGGTTCTACGATGGCCCCGCTGCCCGGCTAGTGAAACCTTGGACGAAGCAAATAAACCCTTGCAATTCAAAGTGGGAAAACGGCCATGACGGTTACGTACAGTCGAGCGCGTTTTGAAGGATATCGCGCGAGCGTCGACTTGGAACATGAACAGCGCCATGGCCCAGAATTCTCTGCCGAGGCGAGGGAGGTATGAGGCCAGCTTTCCTCACCCTTTTTTGCTGTTCCTTCAGCAGCTGTCACTCCCTGTTGGGCTATCAGTTTCTTTCCTTTTTTTTTTTTTTTTTTTAGTTCTGCCAACAGGCAGTGATCGTAGTGCGCACGACGTATTTTTTGGTATTATCTGAAATTGGACAGTTTACCGCAATAAATGAAAAGCTTAGAATAGAGAGAAAGGGCGATGAATTTGTCGCCGGGGTGAATATTGTTGTTCTGAACAGCGAACGAGGGAGAGAAGATTGTGAAATCATGATTTTTTTTCTGTTCCAAACCTGGCCGCCAGGTGCCTGGAGTGCTAGGCTGGTCGACGCTCGCGCGATAACCTTCAAATCTCCCTCGACTGTACAGAAATGATGAACGACTACAAGGAGATCATAAAAACACCAAAATTAGCTTTTTTTTTTCGCAAGAAAGGAGATTTCAGGAGCTTCGGCTTGCTATCCATTACCAAAAAGGCATTTACTAAGGTAATCGCTAATGGAATTATGCCAAACTTAAACTTCATTTAGCTAAAGGACCGGGAGAACTTGACGACATAGCAGCCATACTCCTCAATAAAAAAAAAATAATAATAATGGTTAGGGAGGGTGTCAGGCATGGATACACAATTCATCCTGCGTTTTAAATTCTGTGTATTTAAAGGAGATGTTTAGAGACGTGGAGATAATTGACAGAATTGTATTTCTCAGGGGAAGAAACGCAATAGCATGACCGATGGCCTAGCCAGGTAAAGAAGAATGGTGGGCGCAAAAATGAATATACAGTAGACTAAAGTAACGTTCGAGAATCTCAACTGGAAACAGGGGTTTACGGCAGGCAGAAAAGCATCGGATCGTACCGGTACTAACATTTGGAAGAGACAGGGGGTCTAATGACAATGACTGAATAATAATTGGAGACAGCGCAACGAGTTATGAAAAGAAAATGATATACACAAAACGTTAGAGGCCAGGAAGAGAGTATAATGTGTCAGATCAGGGAACAAACACGAAGTAATTAAATTCTGGGCGAAATCGAGAAGAAATAGGCATGGACAGGGCACGTAGTGCGATGCCAAGATAACCGATGGCCGCTAAGGGTGACAGAGTGTGTTTCTAGACGGTGCAAAAGTAACAGGGCGTGTCGATAATTAGGTGGGTGGATCAGCTTACCAGGTCTACACTGGGTCAGTTGATGGGATTTGGGAGAGGCATTTTACTTGAAGTGGACGGTTATGATTAAAGAGGAGGAGCTTATGGGTAAGAGAGATGTAAATGTTGATATGTTTTACGGGCAGAGAAATCTGGCTACAAGCAGATAGGCTCCATGTGCAACAAAGAAGTAATTGGTGATCACTAGAGAGATAGAAAGGGAGAAACAAGTTTCATTGACAAAAGAGTAATCATTAAGGCATTACGTGCTCCCTCAGTAAAACGACTCATCTGTCCTAAAAGAAAATTTTACTAACATTGAAGGCTTTATTGTACGGCTGCGGATAGATCGCATTCAAAGTCCCAAATGGACACAACACTTTGAGAGAAGAATATCCGATACTGTCGCAGGCCATGTTGCTACCTCAAACCGGTTATACAAGCGACGGACCCCTTATTACATACACACAGACAATATATGTCACATAAGGTCTCAGTTGAAACCGGTGTGCGAAGTTCCTCTTCGGCGTTGTCATGCACGGCTAAGCCTCAAAGGGCAGCTTTAAGGAGTGGGCCTCTTGGTAGCGCTTTCGATGAGCGGTTGCTCCTCGGCTTCCTCCCTGAGCCGTGACTCCACGCCACTGTGTTGATGCACCACCTGGGCGCCCACGACGCAAGCCAGCACGTCAACCATGGTCGCCAGTCGGCCACTGCGCCAACGCAGTCAAACAGAAACTTATGGGGGACGCGTAAAGCTCCACCTGTAAGGGTATAACGCCACAGTTCAGTTCAGTTCAGTCGTTCAGTCGTGTCCGACTCTTCGTGACCCTATGGACCATATCACGCCACGCTTTCCGATCTCTCACTATCTTCCTAACGTCACATAACTTCATCTGCAGCGCCTCGAGGATGCCATCTAACCATCGCGTTCGCTGCCTACCCCTTCTCCGGTGACCCTCAACCTTTCCCAACATCAAATCTTTCTCCAGCGACTCGGGGGGGATCTGGCGTTCCTGCGGAGCGAGCGGACGCGTTTCACCTGGGCTCCGTGTTTTTTTCATTGAACTGCCAGATTTTTTGAGTAGCACCTTAATGAAAGTGCGTCGACCGGATGCATGAAGTTGTGTGGACCACCGGGAACTCGAATTCCGAGGTAGGGGACCGCTTTTGCCAAATTTAAAGGACTTTTGTGTGCCGAGAGGAGCGCCCGCAGCTGGGCCTAACGTCGACTCCGGCCTTGGCCGGAGGAGCGGTAGGCCCAGCCCGAGCCTCGGTGAGGCCGCCAGCGGAACATCGAATCATCGGTGATTACGCAAGTGAGCATTGACCTAAGATAACTACAGCTATGCGAGTAGAGGTGGACGGCGTCGAAATTCCGCCGGACCAGTGCACAAGATCGCAAGGCTGGAAAACTGCCGGCGAGAGGGTCAGGCACAAAGGCATGGGCAAGTTAGGCCTAAATGCCGTACTTCAAACGAACCAAGATGGCGTCAAGGCCATGGCTGCCACTGGCAGCGATACACGTCACTCAAGGGCGAAACGTATAAACAAGGGCAAATTGTTGAAGGGCGCGCGCATGCCAGACTTGCCGCGCGGCGACATAAAGATCGTATTACGACCACGAGGCGGGCTCCACGTGAGCGACGTGACCCGCGTTGAACTAAGTCGTGCAATTGTGGCGGCGGCACAGATCCCCGGCAATGAAGCAAGTGAAGATGTCGTGTGCCCCAACCTCCAGCAGAATATCGTTGTGGTGAGCACCTCCAAGAGAGAGAACGCCGACCTATACACTGCAGTCGGAAGGATCGACATACGCGGCACGGCACACGAAGTAAGTACCTACGAAACGGCCCCCCACGGCACGGTGAAGGGCGTCATAAGGGGCATCCCGCTCGAGGATACAGCCCAGGATATTCAGGACAATGTTGTGCACAAGCATAACCCAACGGTGCTACAGGCAAACCGGATCGGTAAGACCCGATCAGTCGTCATTGCTTTCGAAGGGCATAAAGTACCCAAATACGTGAGATACGGCAACCTGCTCATGGAGTGCACGTTACATAGAAAACAAATCGACGTATGCTATGCGTGCGGAAGAGTGGGCCACAGAATGGACGTGTGCCCGGATCCTTCGAACACGATCTGCCGAGGGTGCGGAATCTCCAACCCCGCCGAAGATCACGAATGTGTCCCGAACTGTGGCCTGTGCGGAGGCAAACACCTGACAGCGGACAAGGCCTGCAAAGCCCGCTTCAAGACACCCTACGTCGTCCGCCGGAGGCGCTGGGAACGGCGCCGAGCAGAGGAAGAAGACATCGGGAGAAGGAACCAAGACAAGAGAGGTCCTGCAGGCGGACCCCACCGCAGCGCCTCCAAACAACGGGGCCGGTCACACACGCCGGGCCGCAACAGCAACAACAGTGGCTGTCAACAACAGTCGCCAGAGTCAACCGGACACCGAGGGATCGCCGAGAAAAAGGTGGGCCGGACCAACAGGTCTCCCGTCGCTCTAACCAGCGACACCGAATTCCCACCCCTCACCCCCTCCCAACCCCTTAACTCACAAGCGAATCCGCAAAAGGACAGTAGCGAAGTGATAGAGCTTAGGAGGATCATAGAGCGCCAAAACGCTCAGATCCAGGAACAGAACGCCCAAATACAGGCGCTTATGAATAAGATCGAAACGCTAGCGAGTAACGGCAGCCTGGCAAATTCAGGACCCCAAGACAACACGGCGACAAGTAACGCCGCAGGCTTGCGCAAGGTGCCGCGGAGGGCCCCCCCCCCCCTCGCCCCGCCAAGGGCGGACAGCTGGAGAGGCTGAGGCCATGCAACGTGCAGCAAATAACCTAGAGGCGATGGACGCCGAAGAGAGCCCCGCGAGCGGAGAGGAAACTGCGAACGCAGAGACCGCGACCACGGTAACGACACAGATCCCGCGAGAAGGAGAGCTTATGGCCATTTTGGCCGCAATTTCCCAAATTAACGAAAGGCTCAGCAAAATAGACGACCGACTTAAAGCTGTCGAGAGTCAGCCTCAGACGTCATCGGCGAAGCACAAACGTCAAGCGCTAAAAGTAGCCTCAACATCGGTGAGGAACCACTTCGCGTCCCTGAAAAAGGAGCGGGCCGAAAAAATAAAAAACGCGATCGCGAAAAGGCGCAATCGACTCGAGACAGCCGGAAAGGATGATGCAGAAGCCAAGTAAGAAGCACAAGAAGACCGGGGGGGGAAACCACCGTGATTTACCAATGGAACTGCCGTGGGATTCGCAACAAAGAAGCGGAACTAATGTTATACATTGACGGGCAAGACAACAAGCCTGATGTAATTGCTCTACAGGAGACGAACGGGAAACCAAGACTTCCGGGGTACGTCACTTACACGGACCCCACGGAGAACGGAACGGCGGTGCTCGTTCGCAGCAACGTGGCGGCAACTCAACATGTTACGGCGCAGGGCGGGTGCGAGCACACGCTGGTCGAAATTCATGCAAGAGAAATTGGCAGCGCGGGCAATTTATTTGTAATGAGCGCGTACTGTCGGCCGTCACAACGGCAGTACGAATTTGACCGCATCGTGAGTCAGGCGAAAGGGTTGGCGGGGACCAGGCCGCTCCTGATCCTCGGCGACTTTAACGCCCCTCACACAACATGGGGCTATAAGTTCCAGTCAAAAAGAGGAAAAGCATTGGCCAAAGCAATGGAGGATCACGAGATTGCCCTCCTGAACGAGCCTGACGTAACTACCAGAAGAGGCAACAGTGCCGCGAGGGACACTACGCCAGACCTTTCGTGGTTATCGGGAACGCTAGACGTCTCCTGGAGAAGCGAAGAAGTGGACCTGGGTTCTGACCACAGCGTGATCGGCATCACGATCCGAGGTTCCCGATATCGGGCTGTGTTGGGGACAGCGCGGATCACGGATTGGGACAAGATGAGAAAGTTCACCCAGGAACAAGAAGAGGCGTCTGAGGAAGAATCCGGACGAGCTGAAACACAACAGACCTACACCGAATGGTCGAGGGACCAGAAGAAGACCCTCCAAAAATTTACCCAAGAAATCGCAACGACTTCGCAGACACCGTACGTGGACGCCAGACTGACCCACATGTGGGCGGCCCGACACTCGTTAACACGGCGATGGAAACGTCAGCGGCACAACAGAAAGCTGGCCAAACGCATAGCAGCCTTGAACAAGCAGATCGCCGAGCACGCGGCCAAGCTATGCAGGGAGAATTGGCTGAAGACCTGCGACGGCCTGCAGGGCAAGCTCTCGACGTGGAAGACGTGGTGCCTCTTGAGGCATCTGATCGACCCGCTGAGTAGCAAAACTGCGACCAATCGCAACCTTACCAAAGTATTGAACATGTACAAGGGAGACGGCCGCAGGCTCCTGGAAGACCTGAAGGCGAAGTACCTAAAGACAGAGAAGGGACAGTACCCGGAGCCAGAGAGGTACGAAGGACCCGACAACGAAGACTTGGACCGGCCGTTTTCCATGACGGAATTGTGGACAGCGATAGATCAAAGTAACAAGAAAAGTGCACCCGGCAGGGATGCCATAACATACAAACTACTCAGTAACATGAGCAGTAAAGCGGCCCGCGGCCTCCTAGGGCACATCAACGAAGCCTGGGAGAGCTCGCGGTTGCCGAAGGAATGGAAGGACGCCGAGGTCTGCTTCATTCCAAAGCCCGGCAAGGCCCTCACGATAGACAACATGCGGCCCATCTCCCTCACGTCCTGCGCGGGGAAGGTGATGGAGCGTATGGTCCTTCGCCGGCTGCAGAAGTACCTCGAAGAAACAGATCAGATGCCGGAGACGATGTACGGCTTCAGGCAACATCTCAGCACCCAAGACGTGATGATCCAACTTCACGAACTGGTCGTCAAGCCGGCAACGAGGCACACGCCGCGCGGGATACTCGCCCTCGACCTGAAGGGAGCGTTTGATAACGTGTCCCACGCGAGCGTGTTGCGGAATCTGAATATGACCAGGTGTGGCCGAAAGACATTCTACTACATCAAAGAATTTCTGTCAAACCGAACAGCGACCATCAGAATAGGGGAGGAGAAGTCAGACCCTGTCGAGCTGGGTGATAGGGGCACCCCACAGGGATCGGTCTTGTCGCCCCTGCTCTTCAATCTGGCCCTCCTGCCCCTGCCCGGTCTACTCAAGCAAATCGAAGGCGTGGACCATGCGTTCTACGCCGACGATATTACGGTGTGGACAGCTCGAGCCGGTTCTGATGCCTGGATGGAGGAAGCCTTGCAGAAGGCGGCAACAACCGTGCACGAGTACGCAAAGTCATGCGGACTGAGCTGCGCTCCCCAGAAATCAGAGTTGCTTATTATCCAACCGGGAAAATCAAAGAAAGAGCTGCCGCCGAACGTGATCGTCACCATCGACGGAACGGCTATCAAGCCAACACAGCAGATTAGGATCCTCGGCCTACTACTTCAGGCCGACGGGAAGGCACACGCCGCCGTCACAAAGATCAAAACTACAGCCGAACAGATACTCAGTATGATCAGAAGGGTATCTAATAGAAACCGAGGCCTCAAAGAGGACGATGTCATGCGCCTGATACGCGCATTCGTCGTGTCACGGGTTACCTACTCCGCCCCCTATCTCCAGCTGACGAAGGCGAATAGGGACACCCTAAACACGATGCTTCGTAAGGCAACGAAGCAAGCACTGGGCATTCCCATATACTCGTCCACACAAAGACTGCTGGACATGGGCGCCCACAACACGGTGGAGCAGCTCATTGAAGCCCACCTCTCTAATCAGAGAATCCGGCTCAGTCATACGAAACACGGACGAGCCGTCTTACGCAAGATAGGATGGCAGATTGAGCCAGTACCCCTCAAGGAAGCCCTTCCGGAAGACTGGAAGACGGCCATTCAGACCAAACCCCTTCCCCGGAACATGACGCCGGGCAAGGACGACGAGAGGCGCACCGCGCGGGCCAAAGCCATAGCCCGGAAGCTGGAAGAGAACCCCAGGGTCCTCTACGCGGACGCCTCGCTCCGAAAACACACTGACCGTGCAGCAGTGGTGGTTACGTCAAAAGACAGGCTGATCGTCAGCGCGTCCATAAAGACAACAGACGCCGCAGTTGCAGAAGAAGCGGCCATGGCCCTCGCACTCGCACAACCGAGCGTGGACACCGTGGTCACTGACTCAAAGACAGCCTACAGAAGCTTCCGCAGAGGGGTAATATCTTCCGCGGCCCGAGCCATTCTATCCAAGTGCAAGCCTCCGGGAAGAGCTATAGAGCTCGTGTGGGTCCCGGCTCACTCGCAGGTAGCAGGCAACATCATCGCAGACTACCATGCCCGAGAAATGTCAATCCGGGGCGAGAACGAGCCGGAAGAGCTACCGCATCCGGTTACCAGCTTTCGGGAAATTACAAGTATGTACCGAGAGGAAAGGTGCAGACTGCCAGAACCGCACCCCAAGCTCACCAGGCAACAACAGACGATCCTGCGCCGAGCGCAGGCGGGATCGCTTGCGCATCCCGTATTGATGAGCCGCATGTACCCTGCGGAACACGACATGCTCTGTCCTTTTTGTAAAAAAGAAAAGGGCACCCTGCCGCACGTTTTGGCAGAATGCAAACAACTCAAAACCCCCCCTCCTCCCCTTCCCGCCAACACCCCCAATCCCCAACCCCTTGAGCGATGGGAGACCTTGTTGTCCAGCCCCGCCCTATCTATCCAGCTCGCACTGACAGACAGGGGCCAGGAGCTGCTGGAAACATATGGGTCCCGCAACTAGGGAACCACCCCGTCTGGTGCAAGCATGCACCACCGAATTATTTCGGGCTTAATAAATGTTGATTCCTCCTCCTCCAGCGACTCCTCTCTTCTCATCGGATGACCAAAGTAGCTGAGCTTCAACTTTAGAATTAAAGAAAATTCGGAGAGCACTGTGCAATCTACACTGCAGAAATGCGAAAGCCTGAGTGTTGCTGGCGCACACTGTGCATCACATTTGTTCTCATTATCAACTAAATGCACCGTCATTACAATTGCTAATGTAAATATTGTAATTATCACTAATTTCGGCGTCACTGTCATCGCTGCTGCCATCCTCACGGTAGACAAGGGGAATTATGGTGTGCGTTTCACGATCCCGGGCGTGGTGCAGTTGGTTAAAGCGCTCGGTTAGGGATATAAGGGATGGAGATTCGATTGCCGGTGACGACTGGCTTTTTATTTATCTGATGACGCCATCATGACGTTATTTCATTGACAGCTATAGTGGAACCGGAAGAACGAACGCCGACAGTATGAGCCATTAAAGACTTTCGCCTTAAAATAAATAAATCCTCTCTATATAAGAATCGAACCACCATCTCTTGCATCCCCAGCCGAGCGCTTTAACCAACTGCGTCACACCCGGGATTGCGAAACGCACATAATAATTCTCCGTAAGAATGATAGTATAGCGATGACAATGACGCTGTAATTAGTGATAACGACAATGATGACATTAGCAATGATAATGACGCTGCATTTAGTTGATAATGATAATGAGAGCAAACGCGGCCGCCTCGACCGCTTTTCGATTGAGGCGAAAAGCAAGGCCCCGTGTGCTGTGCGTTGTCAGTGCACATTCCGAGGTTCTCCACTACGGCGTCTATCAAGCTTGAGTCGCTTTGGGGCGTAAAACCCCATAAACTGAACCAAGCATGTATGTATGTATGTATGTATGTATGTAATGTATGTATGTATGTATGTATGTATGTATGTATGTATGTATGTATGTATGTATGTATGTATGTATGTATGTATGTATGTATGTATGTATGTATGTATGTATGTATGTATGTATGTATGTATGTATGTATGTATGTATGTATGTATGTATGTATGTATGTATGTACGTATGTATGTATGTATGTATGTATGTATGTATGTATGTATGTATGTATGTATGTATGTATGTATGTATGTATGTATGTATGTATGTATGTATGTATGTATGTATGTATGTATGTATGTATGTATGTATGTATGTGCTTTGGTTTGTGGGGTTTAACGTCCCAAAGCGACTCAGGCTATGAGAAACGCCGTAGTGGAGGGCTCCAGAAATTTCGACCACCTGAAATTCTTTAACGCGCACTGACATCGTACAGCACACTGGCGCCTTGCTTTTCGCCTCCATCGCAAAGCGGCCGCTGAGGCCGGGTTTTGACCCCGCGTCCTTGGGAACAACAGTCGAGCACCCTAACCCCTGCGCCACCCCGGCGGTGTGTGTGTGTGTGTGTGGGGGGGGGGGGGTATGTATGTGCAGTCATAAAGCACTAGCCCAAAATAATTTCTTAACGAGAAATAAGAGCCACGAGCGAGCAGCGCGCTGAGCTCGCGGCTCTTCTGAGAATTTCTCTGTCTCGTGACTGTCGTGGCTCGTTCCTCTCTTTAACTCGGTTACACCGACAAGAACGGCTACGTGGTCAAAGCATTTTATATTTTCCTCAGGAGCAAACTATAATTTCTTAGAAAAAATAAAGAAGGGCCACGGGAGAGCGGAACGGAGTTCGTGGCTCTGTAATTCTCTTTAGCACGTGACTTTCTCGTGCCTCGTGACTCTCTCGCTCGGTGACACAGACAACAAGTGCGACACACGGCTCAACCGCCGAGCAGGCCCCCAAGAGCTGCACTCTAAAATTCTGCAAATAGATATGATTCAAATACACTTTACAGAAGAAGCGCGAGTTCCAACTACACTTTATACATTAAGTGAGCCAAGTGTGGAAAAATCCGCAAGTGAACGAAACGAAAATTAACATTTCAGAACAGTGCGGTAAGCCTGTCTGTAGAAGGGTAGGTACAGTCTTCCCAACTGTTAAATACTACATACGAGAATCTACAATTCACTGGCGAAATCGGCGAGAAGTTGGCACGTGCGCGAAATACATCAGTAGTGTGACCGACTTTGTTGTTCTGCCCCACCTGAAATTCTCAAAATAGGTAATGATTGTTATACCAAACCTCACTGCGACATTTTCGAAATGATAAAATTTACAACCGCCACGTACAAGAATAAGAAATGGTTACCTACTTCGGATTGATGCAGTCCTTACAAGCGAGCGCGGGGGATCCAGACCACTTTCAAACATTGGTGGAGGTCTGACCGTCCGATACCCTTCTGACTTTGACATAGCTGAATTATTTGCTATAGGTTGCGGATTTCATCAAAACTGGGCCGTCCCCTTCGTGTTTGCAGGTAATGCTAGATGCAAATGCGCAAAGGCATCCTCTTTCACAACGTGGACAGTAGATATTTAGCTTTGGTAGGAGTTTCGACAAAAATTATTATCTTGGGACTTGAGTCTTTCGATTCGAAGTTTCATCAGCTAAGTAAAACGCCCGAATAGTATCCGCATCTGCGTCAGAGATCATCCGTACGTTTTCGTTCGCAGTGAGGCTTCAGAGATTTAAGAGCATGGGAGGCAAAAAATTCTAGAGGGCACTTTGGACCACTAAAGCGCGATGAGGCGAAAGCCATTATAGCGAGGTGGATCGTAGCCTTCCCCTACGGCACCTCTATCTCCCTCTCTTCTTTCCCCTCCACCCTCCTCCCTTCCTTCGCGGCGTGGTACATGTGTCCGCGGAGAATTGTAAAAGATACTGCGCCTTTTCTATCCTGTAAATGAATTTCAAACGCCGCTGATGCCTGCTGTACTAACGCCTCCTAAACATCAGGGTCTGCTTCTGTTTGCTGTGTGGTGCGCAGTTCGAGGATGCGGCAAATGAATGGCGCCGCATGGACGCCTGGATCGGACGTCCGGTGGGGCAGCTTCGTATATGCATGAATCGCCTGGTGGCGTCATCACCTCTCGTGACGGTACATCGCGCTCCCCTTGTCGAACACAACCAGCATTTCACTGAACGCATCAAGTTCACCGAACGCATCAAAGTTCACCGGCGTTCTATAATTCGTTTACAGGAAAGGAAAGGCGCAGCATCTGTCACTCGTGGAATCCCGCTATCATCCGCACGGTAGACGAGGGAATTATGATGAGCAAAGAGTGACACTTCTGCTGACAATATTCTACTAACAATCTTCTGTCGAAAACCTCCTGTTGACAACGACGAGGCATTAAAGGCTTCCGCCTTAAAAAAGTAAATGCATGCGATGGCTACCAGTCTGAGCTGCGCTGATCGCAGCGACTTGAGACCAGCGGATAACAATGTGTAGGTACTCACACGATCCAGTCGGAGACGAAGAGGATTCCCGCGTGTTTGGTCGGCATGCCCAAGGTCTCCAGGATCAGGCGGATCCTCAGGTAGCAGGGCCCGCCGCTTGTCGGTGTCGCCATGCTGCAGAGCACCGACAACAAGCTGCGAGGCCGGCGCGTAGCCTTGGATTAGAACAGTTAAAACGCGTGCGACCGTGACAGGAAGAAAAGAAAACTGAGTGTGGAGGTTGCAATGCTGCACTCCATGTCGCTGCGAACGTGTCAAGCAACACGAAATCTCGGGAAGTCAGGACAAGTGTTTCTAGTTTCCATGTCTACCACTACGTTCCTTACGGCGCAGAGCACACAAAATAACCGCGCGAATTTCAAATGTGCGTACATACCATGGTTTCCACGGCCATCCTAAATAAGTTTTGTAAGGGCAAAAGCATATTATGGTTATTAGAAGGAGAAGGAAGACTGATTCGTGATAATCAGATTCGCACGAAGCCTCTAGAGGCTCATTTGCTTTGTCAAAATGACAAGATTATTATATATACCCACTGAGTTACGCGGTGCTCGCTACAGGCCACCAAAAGGTGTCGCTAGTTGCCGTAGTGTCCACAACACCTAAGCGTGAATGACACACGGCACGAAATTTACAATGACCAGATTATTATATATACCCACTGAGTTACACGTGCTCGCTGCTGGCCTCCAAAAGATGTCGCTAGTTGCCATAGTGTCAACGACACCTAAGCGTGAATGACACAGGGCCCGAAATTCACCGCCCCGCCTTTTTGGAGCACAGTGAGCCCTAGGTGCCTAAAATCCTACAAGATGATAGGTCTAGATTAAAAGTGGCCCGAAATTCGCACGTAAGGGGCAGATAAGATATCCGAATATTCAGACCAGCGCGGAGATAAAATACCAAAGTTTGTGCCGACTTTTTACGATCCATCATGCATTAGCTCCCCCAGAAAATTGATATTTCTTTTTTTTTTCGAAGCACGCATATCATGACAGCGCCGCAAAAGCAAGCTTTAAAAGGTTTTTTTTGTTTGTTTGTTTGTTTTTAGCATATCGGAGACTTTCTACCGTAGACGTATAGCAGTTTATCGGACGCCTCCTATACTCACGCGCGGTGTCCGCACCTTGCCCCACACCTGTCAATACGTGTGCGCCGGATGCTTTCAGCAAGCCTATATACGTATGTGCTAAGCCAAAGGCCTCACATAACAAAACGCTCATTGTTGACATATGAAGGTCACGCGACAGCACGCAATAGTATTCTGATTTGCATCTCATTTCATTCAGCTTATTTGCCCTCAATCACATAAAAGCATTAATGAGGAGAGTGGGGGTATGAAATAAAGAAAGCATAAAAAGCAGCACATGTTTTACACGATCACCTTTGAACGAGCTCCACATAATACCGTCGCAAAATTTCCGCGGTACAATCCAACTTGATGGCGTTATGACAGCCGCAGCGGCGATCCTCGGTCAGCGCATGCGAGCGAGCATCAACACAGGTGCGCAGATCATCGTGCAACCATCAACAAAAGCACGCTAGTGACGCCAAGAATAAAAAATAATGGCCGAGGTTTAAACCTGCTAAACCTAGTTATGCGAAGATATGCGCAGACTCACGGTTAGATATGGGCAGACATGGTCCATGAAGCGATTAAAATGCCGAGACTATGAAGTCGAGGACGCCGTCGACAAGAGGGGACACGTGGCGCTGTATTTTCATTCAAATATCAAAGGTCAAGGTCAAAGATTAAGGCCAAAGAGGTGTTATTTTGGTTACGCTATACAGCCACACTGACCTCTGGCTCATTCAAGGTCAAGCGGCCGGACAAGTTGATCTTGGCTGAAACATTGCGTAGTGAAGCTTTCGCTTCAAAAATGGTCACATTTAAGGTCCGCCTTTAAGGACGTGGCGCGATAGGAGTAATGTCTTCCGTCTTCCCTTCTTTTCACGCACATGGAATTTGCTACTCACCTAATCAACAATTCTTTAATTACTGCCCCTACTATCTCACACATATTAATCAGCATACAGTTGTAAGCTCCACAATGTTTTGGAGGCCACTCTACATGGATGCCCATAGAGCCCCGCGTAAGCCAAGCCCTACGGACGTGCCTGCGCGGCCTAGAAGCAGCTTATCTTATTTATCTCCCAAGGATCATGGAAAGTTCAATGCTCATCTCAGCCCCCCCCCCCCCCCCCCCCCTTCTCAAAAGATAAATCCGGGGTGGCACCACCCAGCTTCTATTTCGTGTAATCTAGCGACGTCTTCGGACGTCTCTCAGCCAGCCAACCAACCATGTATCCGGACATGCGACCTTCGGGCCATGCACGTGACCTTTCACTCACCACGCCGAACGCATCATTTTTTTTTATTTTTGCAGAACCGCTATTGCGTTTAACACTCTCAACAGCGAGTAACGAAGGAAAATGATTGAGTAGATTATTCTGAGAGAATGAGAACCGCTATTCGTGCCCAAATCCTTAACCACGCAGCGAATCATTCGTAAAAACAGCTATACAGTGACGAAGGCGATGCTTTACAGCGAGCCAACGCTATCGCCGAATTGTGCGATTCATGAAACAAGCGCGGGAATGCCGATTATGTGGTTCAGTAGAACTTCGCAAAATCATCATTACCACCATCATCAGCCGAACAATACCCACTGTAGGGCGAAGGCCTCTCCCGCATTCCTCTAATTAACCCGGTCGCTAGCTTCATCCACTTCACCCCGGCAAACTTCTTAATCTCATTCGCCCACCTAATTTTCTGCCGCCACCTCCTACGGTTCCCTTCCCTTGGAATCCAATTTGCTACCCTACTACGCAAAATAATATGAAAAATATGTATTACGAAGACAAACGGTCGCCCTAGGCGTCGACTGCGACCTTCACGACGAGCAAGTAGCAGCCGCTTTAAACCGATATTAGAGAGCTATACGATGTCCTGTATAACAATTACGTAGCCTAAAGCTGCTAAGTAGGTGTAAGGAAGATATTTATAAAGATTATTTAAAAGTTAAGTATGTCACTGCTTAAGTGTCTCCTCCAAACCGCCCGTTCACTGACCGCTGCACGAAACGGCCTCTAGTGGTAAATGGCATCGGCACCTCTGTCATGTGTCCTGACCACTATGCCTAGTTTATCGGCAAGCAGATAACGTTATCAAAATTTCTTTCGTCCAGTAGGCCACATAACCTTCACTCGGGGACGACTTTCAATAGCGCTGCGGTGGATGGTACGAGCTCGAGCCGGAGGCAAGCCCGCAAAAGTGGCCGACTGTACATCACAGGATAAACTTGAGCCGGTAGAGGTTAGTCATGAGCGTGTCACATGTCAAGTGACCGTAGTAGCCTTTATTTCAACACCGAATTTACCACTCCATTCAAAGGTGTCCTTTGTTTCCACCACATCTGCAGCGGGCATGCGGAATCGCATTACAGAAGTATGTTGTGAATGAGTACTGCTTGCGGAAGTGCACACAAGGTTCGATTACAGCTCGCTTACCACACGTACAACACCGTGAGTGGCTCGATGTTGTCCGTCTTCATGTGGCCGAAGAACAGGGCGCTGACGGTAACCGATATGGACGTGCCGTCCACCGCAACGACGGACAGCGCAGGCACCAGGAACCGCACTGCAAATACGCATCCACGTCACACGTCTTCTCAGTTCGTGATCTCTACGAGTGCCGCGATAGTCCTGTTGTTTTAAGTTATACCATAGAACCGATGTTGTAACGTCCACAGGTAGTCTTATTCTATATATATATATGCCTGACAAGGTTGCAGGCACACTGTCTGCAACACTGGATAAAACTACATCGTCAAACACGCTGGACAGTCGCCCGAGTCAGTTATTCGAGCAAACGGACCATCCTGTCGTCGTCATCGGACTACGTGATCGCAGCTGGCCAATAAGCGGCGCAGCAATGAAAAAAATTAAGGGAACAGTCTTTTTAAGCACCGGCCGCCGATCGGTCGGTCGGTCGGTCGGTTAGTTAGTTATATGGTGTTTTATAGCGCGTAAGCAACAACGGCTATCATGTGCCAAACACAAGGTTAGATGTCGATTACTATAGCGGTCATTAAAAATGGATTTTTTTAGAAAAGTTAAAACTTGTGAAAAATGAACAAGTACATGTTCTCCTATAAGCAGTGCTGGATGAAATGGGATGCGTCGACTGTAGAGTAAAGCGAAATACCTTTTTTCTCAGGTCTTCAAGTTTTGTGCGTGTGATTAAAATGCCTTTTACAGTGAGCTAATCACCACAGAATTCACATACTGGTTTATATTTGTTAGTAAAAATTGTGCGTATGATGTGCGCGCCAGCTATTTGTAAACAACATTATACTATACTACATAAAGCGTTCATGCTGTTGACACGATTTCCACTCTCCTAATATTGGGTTTGTGGAGTGCAGCTTGTTTGTTTCATTTACTTAGCCAGCCTGCTACTTGGTTCCTTGTTTTCTGGGCACTAATTTCATGCAATACCAATGTGGCATGTGAGATAGCGTAGGCTACGCACCGCATTAACCGAGTCGTATAAATAACACGGTGTCCAAGAAAACTGGAAGGTTAATTCTTATTTTGCCTCCTCACTTCAAATAAGCAAGCTGAGTAGGCAGCTCCTCCTACATTTCTGATATAATGTGGTCTCTTCAAGTAGCAAAACCATTGAAGAATCCGTGCTCGACCACGTCAGCTGCCATCCGCCACGCCATGCCCGCGAGTTTTCATACAATCACAACGCTGTCACCGATGCTAACGCCGGATTATCTGCGTAACGTATCCTGTAACGCAATCGTGTCAAAGCAGCCGCGCTACACTCGAGTGTGCGTCTCTCTGAAATATGCCGCACCGATTCTGGGGTCGAGGCGCAGGCGTTCCTCCAGCGCCACGACAGTGGCCGGCATGGTGTCCCGGCTGGAGCCCGTGCTCAGCGACAGTAGCAGGGGCAGCGCCCCGTGGCATATGAGGGCGCGAAAGCTACGCCTGATACCTGCCATCGCCGTCAGGGGCAGCACTAGCAGTGCGTGTGCTGCCAGCGCCAACATAACTGTCAACAGGTACCAGCCCAGGTGCGACACCATCAGCTAGAAAGGAAGCGAGATGGTTGCTCGTGTGCACTTTTCACAACTGTACAGCAGTGCCAACATCCTGCGAGCACATGGATGGTACAAGTCGCCGCCATCATCGTCACCCTCAACACTATGGCCCGAAAGTATTTGATAGTCTTTGAGGATCGCACCTGGAGACTTCATATTATTGTACCCGAGTATGCTGAATGATAAAGGCCTCTTTAAATGTTCCACCGCCCTATATACTGCGCTGCCCGCGCTCTACAAGAGACAGGCAACAGGAGCACAGAGCTTGTCACTATATAGACAGCTTGATAGGTCCCTGTGCGCTTACAAATTGCAGACAGTGCAAAAGCGCCGTGATCACTGTGAAAATGAGCGAGATGTGACTACTCGATGTCATTATCACCAGTGATATCTCTGTAGGCTTCCTGGTGTATTACGCTTTAACTGTTCAAGCTTTTCCAACTTCTTGTTCTTTCCTATCCCGTGTTCTGTTTTTTTTTTTTTTTCTGTAGAGCCATGGCTTAAAGAATTATGATAATGTCGGTAGCATCGCCTCTGCATTAAAAGAAAATTCAAAGTAGCGAACAAATCTTCTATGAGGCCCCGGTTTGTCATCGCGACAGGTAAAATATGCCATTCATCTAACCAGGATAAAGCAGGTAGTGTTACCAACACGAACTGCCGGGCTAACTGAACAAGAAATGCATGATCGTGTTATTTAAGTGCATCCTTATTCAACGCTCTCTATATCTGCATCGTATTTCCTGATCGTGTTCGCGCTGCTGATATTTAGAGTACCCTTCGCCGTCCCTGTACCCGTCAAGCAATGCGCGAGTGGTAATGAATAAAGAAAGCGACCCGTAGTGCCAAACGTTGCATGATCATTGAGTCCACTACAACCAAGGGCAAAGGTATGATTGCGGTCGGAAAAGACGCGCGCGATCAGTACGGTGTTTCAACCTCAGAAACCAAACGTCAGATGGCGCTGCAACGTAGATTTATCTGTTTTTTTTTTTTTTTCGCTTGCCGCATGCACTGAGTCGCGACTAACTTTGCATCTAGTTGTAATTTTAAAAAATCTACTGGGATAAATACGCGAGATAAATACACCACCGCTGCCCACTTCCAGAGCATCAATTAATCCTGCTAGAGCGTTACGTGGGGAGCCCCGCATATGCAACCAACATGTACCTACCTGCACATCATGTGCCTGCACGAAGTACGTGACCGTCGTGAAGAATACCCCCAAGGGGGCGTACACCAGCACCAGGTGCGCGACCAGCATCATGGCGTTGCTGAGGCCGATGAAAAAGCCCAGCAAGGCGCCACCCCGGTCGCGCGCCAGCACGGCGCCCAGCATGGCGCAGAAGACCAGCGCGCCCGCCTGGTGCGACACTAGCCGGTGGGGGGATCGGAGCACGCTCGTGTTGTCTGCACCGCGAGAGTAGAAGACACTGTTCGGTGGTTGTCGACGTTGTCGTTGTGGCCACTCGGCATGCACTCTACACACGCACGTCACACACCCTTCCTCCTTTCCTGTCCCATTGTCATTCTATTTCCTTTGTATTTATACCTTCATTCAACAGTGTGGCTGGCCTGGCTAGCCTATAGGGGCCGCGGGGATAGTACTAGAGTAGGACATTACGGACATTTAACGCTACGTCGGAACAAAATCCTGTAGCGGAAGCTCCTTTTGGAGGGCAGTCGCCGCAGAACACTCGCAGCACGCCACAGAGTTGTGGGCAGTGCAGATTAACGAAGTGCCCGAGAGATAATGCCGGTGGCGCTCACGCAGTCGGGGAGTAGATTTACTATGGTCGAGTAGAGCTCAAGTACACAGTAACCGCCACACACGATTCCTCCCGAGAGAAAGCAGTCCACTGTTATAGCTTATCTGGTTGCCTAGATAAATATCTGAGCATTGGACGAGAATAGAATTAAGCTCTTCCGTAAGGCCAAATTTCAAGAACTTGATTCGTTTACTGTTCAGCGGAGTAATACACACACCGCGTATAATGGCTCATTGTTATACGTTGTATCCTAATATAATAATGCAGGCAATATCGCGCAGTGAAGACGGCAGGGGTGCCACGCAATCAGTTTCGGCACATACACCTCTGCGCAAGTACGGAGATGGCAGTTTCTGGGAGAGGGCTGCGGAAACCACGAGAAGAGAGTGTTTATCCAGTCAGCTACTTGACAGCGCGCTCAGACCATGAACGCCATGCATCCCCTATGGGAACGTCCAATGTGCGATCCTTCGAGCACTCAGCGGCAAAAATGCATATTTTCCACTATACACCCGCATCTCTCCCCCCCTCCCCCCCCCCCCCCCCTTGAATTTTCACTCTCAACAGTCTTCCACCCGCCAGGAGCCAACGGCGAAGTCAAGTTCAAGGACGGGATGGAAAGGCAATCAATGTAAAAGCGAAATGTAGAGCAAAGCTGCATCATGCACATGTGATCGGCAGTGCATTTTATTATCTCCCTTCTGACGCTCATCTAGTGCATTTGACGTCTGTAGAAGTACACAAAGAGGCTCGCTGCCGTTGCACTCCTGCAACGCTCCTGGTCCTTGTGACAGTAACTGCTGTTGCCGCGAGTGAACCCTTCGCAGAATTCACGCCTGCGTATTCCATTGATAATGAGCCCTTTATCGCGAGCAATATATTGGAAACTTACTCGAAAAGGACAGAACCGCCGACGTGTCCTGCAAAGCGAGAGAAAACGTCGAGGGAAGTTTGCACGCCTGATTTTAAGTGGACAAGCTATCAGGCTAGTTGGTTTTCCATCGCTTTTGCAGCGCGTAGCCGGACAAGGACAAAACACGGAGGAACAAGTAGGACACACAGGCGCTGAACTGCAACTTTATTTTGGTAATCCGCTAACAACGTCATATATACCACAAAAGGAACGCCCACGAGGGGAACCCCTCGTGGGCGTTTCAAAATATATGATGATCAACAATAAATATGATGTGGTTGGCGGATTACCAAAATAAAGTTTCAGTTCAGCGCCTGTGTGTCCTTCAAGTTTATTTTTTGTTCACGGGCACTTTCTCTTTGTTCTACGCTGAATCCTGTCATATTGTATCCCTGGTAGCAACTGCCTCTTACAAGACAAGCCTTATTCAACTCGACGCCTTGCTTTTGTTGCGCCGGTTTTTTCGCCACGTATTTAGATTTTGTTTCCCTCGTGGTCGTTTCTTTTGTGGTATATATGATATGGTTGGCGGATAACCAAAATAAAGTTGCAGTTCGGCGCCTGTGTTTCCTCCGACATATTTTTATTCACTAATGAAGACAAGAACTGCAAGTATCCGGAAAAACGCTGCCAAGATGTCAGAAAGCTCGAACCCCAAGCTAAATCAGCATTCCTGACCCTCGTGCGGATTTTTGTGAAAACTGCTCCAGAAGCTCGTCTTTGAGTATTTTAAGCACCTTTTACCCAGCAGAGCATTCTATGAGTCTATGAGTATATCTTACGATAACGGAAGAAAATATAGAAGATAACTTACAGTGTGTATAAACGCTTCGACAATGTTTTCCGGGAAGAGGCCCCTGTTCGGAATAGACAAAGCGACTAATTACCAAAACTATCAGGCCGTTTGAGGTTCATCAAGCTCTTCCGTGAAAGGCTATCAAACCCTATATCGAAAAAGCGACTGCGACAGCTGTATCATCCGAGCAGCGATCAAAGCGTCCAACCACCTCTCCCCCTCCCCAATTTCATTAGAAAAAACGAAACGCAGCATCCTGAGGAAATTAAAGCCAAGGAAATATACAAGCGCTGTCGTGACGCTGGGACTAAGTCGACCC
Organism: Amblyomma maculatum; assembly: GCF_055883805.1. Taxonomy (NCBI): domain Eukaryota; kingdom Metazoa; phylum Arthropoda; class Arachnida; order Ixodida; family Ixodidae; genus Amblyomma; species Amblyomma maculatum. The sequence goes on along the minus strand of NC_139351.1, from coordinate 121,714,314 downwards.
GGCCTTCACTTGGTAGCGTGCAGAGACTCGGGGTTGATGAAGGATTGAATCTTCGAAGTTGGTAAAATATATACAAGCAGGTTTAATGGCACTTTGAGAAAACTTATTTACATGATTATTTACATGAAAAAGAAGGATATATTAACAAAATGGCAAGCGTTAAGAGTTCATAGCGAGAAGCTTTTGGATGAGCCGTTTACCCAGGGCTCAGAGCGTCTTTGCGTGCTCTGCAATGTCCTTAAAACCCCCTATGTCCAGCCCCCCCTCTGAAGATGCTGACCAACCAGTTCCAGGGCACGCCCCTCAGATATCGGCATCCAATCGAACACATCACTGCACTGATGGTCTGAGGCACTGACTGGTCCGGCATTGATTCGTTGGGCGTGATCACTAGTTGGCGGGAAAAGCTTGGGAACGGCGAGGAGAGGAGGTACATTTCTATTCTTCAGCAAAGAAACGATAGGCTGGTTCCGGCAAGTGGATTTCCTTCTCAGAAACCCAAGCACGTGCGCGCCACATACTGCTCCCAGCATTGTCCCTTTTCGACAATTGCAAATCTTTCCTGCATTCCCGGGAAATCATTTAATGGCCGTATGCGTCATGCTCCTTTCTTGTCCTGCACGTCAGCGGACGTGTCACTCTGTCGTCTCCTTTGGACAGTAGGCATTCCTCACTGGACGATAGGGCTTCTCGACGGGAAGGGTGAACAATTGAACCAAAGCACTTCCGGCTATTTCCCGCAGGGGGACATTTCTTTGTGTTTTTCTAGACGTTCTCTTGACAGGGTCAATTTGGCATTTGCAGGGTGTCCACAAAGCAAAACAGGCTTACACAAAAGGATTCCTGGAAACAGGCTCACTTAGCGCCCTTGTACCAACAGCACATATCCACAGCACTTATCCATGCCCACAGGCGAACAATAGAGCGCGCAAGTGCGGATGATGCACGGTCGTAACAGCGCCTAAACGGTTTTCTCCCGTTCCGTCTTTGTCTCTAGACGCAGTTTTGCCTCGCGAAGATTGCTGATGGTCTAGTATTCTTTTGAAGCTGTTTGCATGAGTCCTGTGTTATCACTCTCCTTCGAGGGTGGTCGGAGAGGAAACTGCGGACATCAAAGTCTACCGCGCTATCCATCCTCTCTGCCTCCTTTTCAGCGCAGCCGCCAAGAAAATCCGCGTATTTTTCCTGCCAAGGCTACCTTTATCTATGGCATGTACTGAGTACTTCCCCTTTCCACAATCCAACTCGAAAACTCGGAACCTATCAGCAACACCAAAAGCAGGTTTGTGTATCCAGTGTGCGCTTATGAAAACACGGGTGATATTTATTGATCACTAAAGCGGCCTTTAGCAAAGCAGATACGGACAGGCGTGACGTATACTGGTTTAACGGACGCTTCCTACACACGCGTACTACCACATAGGCGCAGCAAGGTGCGGCGCTGTGAGTGCGCAGCCGGCGTCCGGTGAAGTATAGGTCTACTAGTCCGTCTCCGGTATCCTAAACCTATTTTTCCCAATAAGCTGAGACTTAATGTAACCATTGTTTGTGCGCTTTGCAGTGAGGAGGTAAAAGTTGGGGCCGCGAAAGTGCAAGGCGTCAAGCCTTAAAATGCATTTTTGCATTTAAAAAACGAGGAAGGTGCTCATTTCCCCCGCAGCTTTGGCTTTGCTCTCTACCGGCTTCTAGTAACCCCTTTCTCTCTCTTTCCTCCTTCGCTAACCTTAGCTGCTTTTACTTTGCCCTTCTCCTATTTGCCCGCCTATGGTACAATTCGTATTACGCGGCACGGACGCATATTGCTTGGAGCACTGTATATTTTTACACCTTTTTTAGGCGCAAAAAGGACGCTCGAGTGTCCCCAGGCTGCAACATGAAAAATGGCAAGGCAGGGGTAAGGCACGGCAGTTAACAATCAGAGCTTTTCGGTTGGCTGCCTTGCGTTGTGTAAAATGGAAGAGGGGCATATAAAAAAAAAGCGAGAGAAATGCCGTCTGAAAGCCAACCGCTGCAGAAGTGTCCCGAGCACTGTGAGGACTGCCGCGCGGTGGGGCCTCAGCAGAACAGAACATTCGATTTTCGACGCCAAAAAAATGGCATTTGCGCAAGTAAGGATGTCCCACGGTGTAGCAGTGCTGCTCTACTCATACATCGGGGACAGCGTTACACCTTTAAGGATGTAAAAAGGCTTACTGCGAGGGTTCCAGATTATCCAGCTGTCCCTGCATCGTCATCATCACCATCACCTCCATAAGCCTGACTATGCACTATAGTGACTACTATGCACACTGCATGGCAACGGCCCTTATCTCTCCAATTAAGCCCGCCTTGCGCCAGTTGCAGAAACCTTTAATGTTTTCAGCAGAAACCTCACTGCCGACCTGGCCATGTCGAAGAAGGCGTCGGACGTGCCGTTGACCGGAGGTGCAGGGTCAGCGAGGCGCGCTTGGTGAGGCACGGCGTCGAGCAAGCGTTCCAAGTCCTCGGACTGGACGGTGCGGCCGGGTTGCACAATGAAGGTGGCTAGCAAGGCGCATCCCTGCGAGGCTGCCTTGACCAGGAGCACGTAGGAGAGGCCATGGCGCGCCACACGCAACGCGAGCGGCCGCTCCATAGAGCCCGCGGCAGCGATCACGCTGGACGCGCTCAGAGGCAGAGCTGTCTCGCGTAGCATTAACGACAGAAGCTCGCCGGGGAAGGCCAGATACATTACCTGTCAGAACAGGAGTAGAAAGGCAGATATATTACGTGACAGGTATAGGATCAGAGCTTTTTGAGCACATCAGATGGGAAATTCCGCTTCGAAAAGTGGCTAGCCGCAGTATGCACTTTTCTGGTGCTGAGAGATTTTAACGCCATCTAGAAGCTGTCAATAAAAGTTTTCTGCTATGGTCATCATTACCTTCCAAAAATCTATTTTTTTTTTCCTCTTAACTATCTCTACGGTGTTACGCCTAGTAATTTTTACTACTATAACTCTTCAAATAATTTTATTTTTCTGGTGGTTGTGCATTTACAGACAATGACACTGTGCAACTTAGACGCAGTTTCCTTTATTGACCGTGGGCGTCGCCACTATCCGCAAACACCCGAATTTCGCCCGCTTAAAACCGTCGCTTTTTTATATATGCACCTCATGAGAAGTTTTACAACTGGTAATATTACAGAGCTGTGTATATGAGGTACGTGGGAAGCATAGGAGCTTTATCTAGTGCCTTGCATTCGCAATACGGAATAGGTTGCTTCTTCTGGCAACTGCTTGGAGCGGGAAGTTTGCAAGAAAGCGGAGACACACATATACGGACGAAGCGGCGTCAGTCTGCGTGCGTCTCCACCTTCTTAGCGCGAACTCTGGGCTACAGTTATGATAGAAGAGTGAAACTAACTTGACAAGTTATTTTTGGAAAAAAATAAACAATCTATGGAATGTCTCATATGTCAAAACATCCGAAGCGCACTGTGAGGGAAGGACGTACCGTGATAGTGGCCACAGAAATAATTTCAAAACATGTCTCATATGTGGGAATGTATATCGTAGTAGCCATGAAGGCGCATGAAAATGAGGAAGACCTAGTCATGACATCAAATTCACAGTGCAGTAGACAAAACAGCAACACGCGAGGATAGCAGAAACGCGGTAACTGTTTTTCCCTCGGTGATCAGTCAAACCACTCCATGAGGGAGGGAAAGAGGCGCGATCATTTCACCTTGACAGAAATGCGACTGCAACGGCCAAAATTTGATCCTACGAATTCATGCTCAGAAGCTAACGACATAGTCATTGTTTCCGCAGCGCGCCGAACTGCCCCTGGTGTTCATTGCAATGATGTCCAAATATAAGTGTCGTGTTGATTCCTTCAAAGCCGGCCTTTGAAAGCTCATTTTACGAATGCATGCTTCTGCCAGCTAGAGAGCATTCCACAAATGGGAAATGGGAATAACGGCTCCTGCTTGCCGCAGTACGAACCATCTGCCATAGCTAATTATACCGTGACTCAATGAGAATTCAGGTCAACATTGACAGCAATCATATGTAGTCATCAGATTAGATAGTGATAAGGTAGTGATAGTTATGATAGTAATAGTGATGACACCGTCAAATGGTCACGCGATACGAAAGTGTGTAGACAAGACGTCAACAGAGAGCTGACGTCGTAGCTATATGCGACAAACATGTCTACATAAGAAGTTCTAGATGTCGGAATAACGTCGGACGTCGGAAAACACAGAGCAATCTGATAACGAAACTATAGGTACGAAGCTTGTAACTTCCTTGCAACTTGTAACTGAAACCTGAAACTATAGGTACGAACTTGTAACGCACTTCCTAAGAAGTTCACCTCTACAATTTTTGCTAACAGTGCGATTTATATCTGCCACAGTCAAGTATCGTTACTGCCAACGAATGCAACACAAAAAACATTGTAGAAGGCAGTCTGTCGAATGAAAAGGGCCCACAGTGAGGCATGGGGCCCTGCTTATGCTTGATTACACGTATAGTATACGTACGTGTCGCGGCGACCAACTTTCCTTGAACATGAAGCGCAGCGTGATACCGACGCTGGTGCCGATGACGACTGAGACGAACATGACGATGCCGAACACGCTGTCGTAGAAGACAACGCCAGAGCTACGAACCTCTTTAGCAGGGTCGGTGGCCACCTCGTCGAAACCCGCGAATTGAGACAGCGACGGAGACACCACCTCTGTTTCTGACATTCCCACCACCGCAGAGTCCACCGCGGGAGACGAGAACGGCGCATCTAATAGTGGGTGCGTGGTGTCTTCCGAAGCCTGCGCGGTTCGATGCACCAATCTGGAGCTACATCTTCCGCCCACAAAACCCGGCCATTCATTCATTATAAATTTCAAGAAACCATTTGTACATGCTTCCATTTATCCAGTCTGTATACAAGACTGTCATTCTCTGCCATTCATTCACTCTGCCCTTATGTACGCCAGATTTACCCAATCTATCAAATTTGCCGGTCCTTGACAAATACTGCATATCAATTAATTCCTTCAACAAGGTCATTCAACCGTTCATTCTCTTCGTGTCGCCGCAGAACAAATTTGGTAAGCGTTGGAAGGTTCACTGTAAGATAAGGCATAAAAGTTTTCACAATCAACGCCCCCCTGAGATGCGCATATATTCGATAAGAAAACCCCGAATAACAATAAAATCAAATTAAATTACAGTCACAATTACAGCAAGCGTCACTCCGATGCCACACGGCTGCTGCTGATGCTGCACAGAATAGGTTAGCACACAAGTAGGGAGAGAGAGAGAGTTTACCATGCTCGGATAATCGGGCGGTGGTTTTATTTCTTTTTGATTGTGTCTAACTTTCTCAAGATCTTCATATGAGCGTAGGCTTCTTTGATGATGAGCTTGTGTCGCCAGTTAGTGTCTGCTTGCTTTCACCGGCGCTGAGCAAAAAACAGAGCACTGGGCGCACCTGCCGTGTGCCCAGTTGGAGCCTGAAGAATGGTAAGAATCTGTTTGCCTTTGTTCAGTGAGAATATAAGTGAACACAGACGGGATAGGAGCGACCGATGAAGCAGTCCCTGCGTCCAAGCATCATATGATGCAAAACTGTCCGCCGAAATACCCTCTGCTGCCAGGCGTCGGATCTTTGTAGGTTATGAAGAAGGGTAGGTCTACAGTATAGATTACATAGATTACGAATGCCGGCTTCCACTTCCCGAGTCGGTGTTGTTCGCCTATATCTATGCAAACAGAATTGTAAGCCATCGTATCTAGAATTTGAGGATGCAGCACTGAGGTCTAGTCAGGTCACCCCCCCCCCCCCACCCCCCCCCCCCTTCCAAAGAATATATCAAAGCCCTCTATAAAGGTGTCCCACTGCCGCAAGACTGCTTGATAAAGCTGCGGTGCGGTGTACTAAATTATTTACCTTGCTCTGCGTTAGGTAGCGCTAAGTCATCGAAAGAATCTTCGACGAGAACTAAGGCTTGCAAACATATTCATCGTTAGTTCCGCAAGCTACTGCAATGAACTTTTATACATCACTTACTAATGCATGCCACTTTGTACTCGCAACACCACGATTTGTCGATAGCCGTGTCAAGGGCGTGAATAAATAAATAAGACAACTATTTATTCTTAACGACCGCTAAAATTGCAGAACTTCCAGACGTGCACAACGCTTCTTGAGCTATACAGCCTAGTGCTGTAATATAGCCGTGTCCTAAGTCACTTTCTCACATGAGCAGACTACTAGCAGAAAAAAAAAAAAAAGGGGAAATACGGCAGCCTTACCATTTTATCTTTTATCTTGCGCTGTTAAAAAGAATCAAAATAATGCAAGGTCAACGGTACAAGTAAACGAAAACATAAGACTGACTAGAATGTGCCGAGTCGGTAACATTTACCTAGATAGGTTGAGCGGTGTCGCTCGCAGGAACTAATGTGAAATTGCAATGCAGATAGTGGCTTTTCTTGATACCAGCCCTCTAGTGGAGACGCAGTACCATGCCGACCGCGCATACACAAGCTCATTGCCCCTAGCAAGATAACCAACAAGGTAACCAACCTACTTTGCAACTCGTTTAATCGCTGCCTTATTTTCACTTGTCCCTCTAGTATCTCACAAACAATATTTAACGTACCGTCGTATAGGCTGCCACACTATGTGACTGGCTGCATGACACAGATATAAGACGAGCTTTAACCAGGCCGTACAAGCGGGCTTGCGTGGCCTTGTAGTAGAGTGTCTGAGATGGGATCCTAGTAATCCGATGGGTTCAGTTCCCAGCTCCAAGCACCAACCCGTGTTGGCATCTACTGTCGGGTCACGTGGCCTAATGACGTCACATGGAGAACAATCAATGCTCTACCATGCAACCTGCCAACTATCACGTTAAAAAGTAAAAGGAACAGGTAGTTACATTAAGTGATGGCAGAGCAATAGCATTAGAAACTGTCGATACCTTTACATCGAGTTTTGTGTCATTATTTCACCGGTTGTGTTTGGGGACTCGCGTATAAGCGCCTCTGCACACAATCAGACAGACCCCACTTCGAGTCAGTCACAGCTAGTGGTTAGATATTGCTCCGAAGGTGTGTGGAGGTGGCGACATGGACGCAGGGGCGATACACCGAAACGTATATAATTACGAAGGAAGCCATGAGCCACTGACAATTGTTTGCCGATGCGTATACTTGTCATTTCCGCACTGGTGACATCACTTCCTCATACGCAATGGGAATTTCGTGAACGGCGCCGCATTTCAACCAGATAGGATAGCGTTGAAGGTCATCAGGCGCTGTCGGCGTTAGCGTTGTGAGCGAAAAGATTAGGGGGAAATTTATGATGCACCTTTGAATACTGCCTTAATGGTTCATCTGCCAACTTCTTTGGAGAATTCTGGTAACCCTAGATGCACTACTCACTTCATGAGTGATCTTTTTTATTTATACTCTCTAACATATAGTCGTAAGACGCTACATTATATGAAAAACCAAACGACAAATATGAAGCTCCACTTTATAATTATAAACAAGCCGCGCAAACCTGTCTGCGTGACAAATGGGAAACATGTTGAACTCGGGATCAAAGGTATCTGATCGGCTGGGTTTCCATCTCCCCCACCAATCTCAGAGGCACTGATTGGTCGGTATGTTTCGTGACGTAACGAAACCATGTGGCATGGTGGAAGGAGCTGCAAACTCAGGCTTCCCCTTTCGGGTGTTTACGAATAGTGGCGGCGTCCGCGGCCAGTAAAGGAAACTGTGTGTTAGAATGCAAAGTTTCAAATTTTGATAAATGCACAGCTACCGGGAAAATAAAATAAGTTTAAGAGTTGCAGTTGAGAAAATTCTTCGGCATAACAGCCGTAGATATATGTTAAAGGGAAAAAGAAAAGTGATTTCCACAAGGTAATAACGGCAATGGCAGAAAGCTTCTATTGACCGTTTCTAGATGGCGTGGCATTTCATAGGGCCCAAAATCGTTACTAGAAAAAACTCAGTTTGACAGCTCCGCCCGGAGAGGTGTCTCCGGCGGCGGTCGCGTGAACTAACAGCGCTGCAGTTGACTCTTGCTTCTTGCCGGGCGCGTCGTCTGCTACACGCGGCGCCGAAGCATGGACCGGCCGGAATACACGTACCTCTTACGTGCTACCGTTGTACTCTACACGGCTGCAGTGCAGTTATGACTACATTATGACAGTTTTGGCTTCGAAGGCATGCATTACCTCAGTGAACGCGTTTGTATGACGCGAAATTTAATGCCGTGAAACAAGTGTGACAGCGTTGTCGACTTGCTCGCCAGAACCAGCGTTCCAGTAACGTTGTCTACGCTTCGGTTTAATTTTTTTGTATTACGCGATATCGTGACGCGCAAGTCATTTCGTATTAAATTATGACATAGCCGTTCATTGCGCAGCGGTCAGCGTGCTGTCATGCATTTTTTCGCATCTTATTTAGCATCCACCTTCTTTTGCAGTTTCAGTTCAATTTGTAGCAGGGATTCAAGCCGCCTATATGCGTACCTCCAATTTTATGCCGTTCACTGTAAACGTAGGGTGTGCGCCGAGAAGATGCTGCGTCTTTACCCTAAAATAAAAAAGAAATAGACGTACGCTTTGCCAACTACGTGCCAGTCTCTAGATGCTTAAAATTGGCGGAATGAAGAGACGGCGTTAAAGGCGCTATAGCGTCCTCTCTTAAGACGAAGCTTTCTGCTATATTTTTTTCTAACATCACACCTCTTCATGCTGGTCTGCATGCTTTTCACCGGGGGCAAAGAAGCCTATTGAAACGAAGTACGTACGTCATTTGTTCGTGTCACTGATAGACTTCTTCGAGATTAAAATGTGGGCACAAGCTCTGCACTTAAGAGATAACTTACTTTGATGTGAACAATTTCTGATCTTCATTTAGAAAAGGAACTATATTCAAGTACTCTCGTTATGTATATTTCGTGTAGCAAGGCTTTTTTTTTTTTTTTTTCTTGCTAGCACATATTTCGAACGCAAAAGGCATTATAGACCGAAGAGAACGCATCCTAGTAATCGCGCTGCCCCGTGTGTTTCGACAACAATGCTAGTAGAGAACATGCAAGATTCCAAGAGCCTTATCAGTGTACATAGCGCAAATCTGACAGCTGAGCTGCACAAACGGATTTTGATTTGGATCATTTTAAGGTCGTTGCAGTACCAGCAATTCGAAGGAAATTTGAGTATTTTCGCGACGAGGAAATAGACAAGCCATGAGGGCAAGGAATTTTGCTTGTTGAGAAGACTTTTGCCATTGAGCGGGTAATTGTCACAGCAATGAAATGTTGCGCATAAAGTTCCCATATCATGTGAATTGAACGTTCGTTGATTGCAGCTCTTCTGAAAATGTCAATGAAGCGAAATTGTGCACACGCTTCCAACTCAGAGCTAATGCGAAGAGAGGAGACATCATAAGAACTGCAGAAAAATTCAACAAGCAAGATGATAAAAAAAATAAAGCATCTTCAAAATAACTGAGCATGCAGCGTAGAAAACGCAGCGAGCTGCGGCAGCTAACAAAAAAAAGAAAAAAGATAATAAACGAATAAAGCCTTTATTTGATAGAAGGGATGACTCTCGGCCGCTCTTTGGGTTATTAGGGAGTTAGGAGGGATGGGAGTGTAGCTTATCGCTTCTTCACAACTCTTCAAGCTGTTTCTCTTTGTTAAAAGGTAAGCATCTAAAAAGCTCAGAAGAGGATCTAGATCGGCATCTACAAGCTAGGCCTTCCAGACTTGCAGTGACAGTACGTCAAGCTCCTGCCTGGACTGAGGTATGATATGTCGAACAGCTTCGTAGCTGTATTTTTGTGAGGCGGGCAAGCACAAAAGCTTATAAGCTTCTGAATGAGCTCAAAATATGCTACCAAGCATATGAGTTCCTTAATGCATGCATTGAAGTGAATTCGCTGCAAATATGGTTTCTACTGTTGAAGCAATACAAAATCACATGAAAAAAAATATATATATGGTCAGGGGAAGTTAGGGACGCTAACGCTCGTTTCCCATTAGACACACACGCAAAAAAAAAGAATTATGCTACCCGCTCAAATATATCCCCCCAAAGTATAATGTTCTCCTCTTAATTGCTTTTAACCTTGCAATGTTTGTCTATGTTGATGAAGTCAAATTCTGGTTGTTTAGTGCATTTCATTAACATTCGACATTAGTGTTGTTGACAATATTGCATTTTTACTCATTTTTTCTTGCTGCGCTAATAACTTCGCTTCATACAATTCACTTCTAACGCCCTTTCCGGCTCTGCATATGTATATATCGCGTTTTAAAACTGCACGCAGTCCAGTGCTGGTTTGAGATAACATTAATTTCTCCTACAAGCAATAAAATTATGTCGTGCTTCTTTTGTGTATGTGTGTGTAAAGGAGGAGGGGAATCTATCAAGGGCGAGACTTGATTACTCGCAATATAACCTTTTTAATAGACTCATGCGCTTGTTCAGTCATTTCCTTTCGCAGTGCACACGCCCATTCTAATACCTCTGTCACATGGTCACTTTCGATCGTCATTGAACTCGATCTGCATTAAGGTTTTCAAGAAGGATTCAAGCATCCCATGCTTCACGGGCGTTTCCAATCAGCACTGACAAACTTTCCTCACGTGCGCTACGAGGGTGTTGATGACCGCTTTCTAGTGTGCTTGAAATCTCAAGATCGATTGAGGAAGCAGCTTGAAGTCAAGCAGGCTCAAGCTCGATTGCACTTGAAAGTTGTCGTGTGACAACCTTGATCTGCATTGAGTTGAATGCAGATCGAGTCCAACGAGGATCGATATTGTCCGTGTGACAGGGGTATAAGTGATTCCTCTTGTAGTAAACTCATTAAATATCTCTTCACATCAGACGTTGTTTCAGACGACAAAGTAACACATATATATATATATATATATATATATATATATATATATATATATATATATATATATATATATATATATATATATATATATATATATATATATATATATATATATTACACTGCTATATACGTCATGTGACAACCTTGATCAGCATTGAGTTGAATGCAGATCGAGTTCAACGAGGATCGATATTGTCCGTGTGACAGGGGTATAAGTGATTCCTCTTGTAGTAAACTCATTAAATATCTCTTCACATCAGACGTTGTTTTAGACGATAAAGTAATATATATATATATATATATATATATATATATATATATATATATATATATATATATATATATATATTACAGAGTGCGAGGGTGCCGATCTGGAGCTATGTTCCACGCCATACCTCGAAAGTGAGATATTAAGAAAAGCGCTTCTGATTAGGCGACGACGGAGGCCGTTTATTCGTAATATGTGTTTACTATATCGTTTGACGCGAGTAGCCAGACTTCATGCACTGCATGAACAGGCTGCCCAGGCTAGATGGTTTCTGCGTGTAATTGAGGCAATCTGCGCAGCGCAGTAGTAAACGTGACATCCACTGCGTTACCTTCTAAAGTTCGAGTGCTCCTATGCACTAAGCATTTGAATAATTTGTTTCATTGACAGGATCTACTACCTGAAAGAACATACTATAAAACACAGGCTAAGAAGTAACGCAAGAAACAGTGCTTATGAGCAAGCCTTGCACACTTGCTTTACAGCATTAACAAGTGAATTTCGCATAACACAAACGCGTTCTCCAAGGTAATGCGTCCGTTCGAATCTAAAGCTAACGTAATGTAGTTATAATTATACTGCAGCCATGTACAGTGCAACGGCAGCACGCAAAAGTCCCGTGCGTGCTGGCCGCTCCATGCTTTTGAGCCTCGTGTAGCAGACGACGCGCCCGGCAAAGAGCAAGAGTTGACTGCAGCGCGGCTAGTTCTCGCGACCGCCACTTGGGACACACTCCTCCGCTGGTTGTTCTAGTAACGTTGATTACTAGTTAGTTATTACTAAGCAACCATGTAGGGTTGCCAACACGAACATCACCACCACCACCCGACAGCTGGTATTCAAACCACACACTTTTTGAAGCGATTTCCCTACTGGTATCGAAAAGATATGTTTCACACCATAACCAATCTAAAGCGTTAGTGTTAATAAATCGGTTCGCCAGAAAATCCCGCGTCGACTATGTGAGCGAAAAATCCGGAGCATACCTCTAGCAGGTGGTAATTGGAAGCTAACATGCTAATGCACCGATTGGTCGTAGGGCTGAGTAACGTCACGATACCACGTGGCACGTCTAGGTAGCCCTGCCAACAAGGACAGCTCCGCCGAGGTGGAAGGGGTGGGGGGCGAGATGGTAGCCGAACCCTCCGACAGCCTTGGACCTCGGCCCTCGCAAGCATGCTCGTTCGGTTTCATTGAAACAGTTTTTATATCTGTATTTTATTCCTGATATGTGGTGTTATGAATGAAATAAGAAGGGGAAGGCGAACGCACGTACCGATAAGGTGGAGTGGTCTTGCGGGAGCCCTTGACCAGCAACCCGAGCAAAAAACTGCGTCTTCTTCGCTGATAACTCTGCCACGTGGCCATATAGAATGGTAAGCGCAGCAAAGGAAGAAGTCAAGATGCTGAATGAAAAAAAAAAAAAAAAAACTGAAGAGCTTGCCAGCTTAGCTTTATAATCAGCGGGAGCTGTAACAGATTTGCTTTTAGCCATTTATCTGTATACATTCATCTTTTTTTTTTCATACACGACAAGAGCTTTGTGATCGCTAAAGTGAGTCGAAATTACGCCGCACGCTTTTTCGCTCTTCATTGTATTCCCTTAATCTGTCAAGACCTGTACGTTCGGCACCAGCGGACAAAAGTGCTGTATATTCTAGTCCACTGTATACCAGTGCAACTAGCCCATGGTTGCGTATTTCTCCACCCACGTCAGAACATTTTTCCGTCCACGGTGGCCTTGCTCTGGATTCTTCCCTTGGTATACCTTCAAACTGAAAGGCAATTTGTACCCCACAATTTTGCCGTCGGTCAACTATATAAGATATGGTTTATATATAATTTAGTGGCAATTTCAATTCAAGCCAACTGATTAAACTAACTTATTCCACAGAAGGGAGACTGAAGCGCTGCCTTCATATAAAATATATACAGAGGCTTAGCATAGTTAAACTATGGTAGTCAGCGAAAGCTTTACAGCATGATTACGCTTGGTAGAACTCTTTCCTAGCCCGATTTAACTGGCATCGGTACGACGCGCTAACCGCAGAATCATCGCCACTGGCGTCCACGGCTGGCTGCGTCGAGGCGCGGTTGCTGTATGGTGTCATCGATTGAAGTCGGGGCTCTTTCCACCGCGCGATGACGCGACTTGACGTCACCACGTGATTAATCACGTGCTCCACCCCTTCCATTCTCACCTTAGCTCAAAGTTTGAAAGGTCACGTAAAGGTCAAAGCGCCAAGGTGACCTTGTGTCGCACCACAAGATGATGACCTTGTGGTGAGACATCAATGTGGTCCACAAGGTTACACTTCAAGCGGTTGGATGTTTGGGGGAAAGGAACGTCAATGGCTAGCCCACACTGTGTGTTGGTTTTAGGAAAGGCACAGTGCCTGTGCCTTCTCGAAGGTCAATGTCTAGCCCACTGCTGACACAAGGGAGGAAGGTGGGGGTGAGAAATTAATGGATTAATTGATGAACTATACTCCGTTTCATACATCAGGCGCAACGCAGCGAAAGCTACGCAAATAGTCCACAAGAAAAAAAAAATGGAGGCGTATTACTACACTCTCGTTTTATGGCCGAGTGGTTCTTGCGGAAACGAACTCTATTCCAAGCATACACGCTTGCAATAACTTGCATCACGTGCCCAGACATCTTCGCAGGGCGGATCTTACAGAAAAAATGCGCAACGAAAAACCATTTTCTCAAAAAGAGATGCGCAGCGCGGAGGGCGCAGCCAGCGCCATCTAGTGGCACAGCTGGCAAGGTTGCGGGCAGCGAAAACGCGACACGAACGAAAACGACATAAAAACATACAAATTCACCGAATCCGGTCCTTTCTCCCTAAAAAAAGTGCTCTTTATGAAGTTGATGGCAAATGTAAGATGTATTAAGCTTGCAGACAAAATAACTATTATTTGCTCTCGTCAAGAGCAGGCACTATGTTTCATCGCGGATGCGGAGAGCGTAAACAAGAGTTGTAGCTTTGGCATTGTTGCACTTGATGTATGAAACGGAGTATAGAACAATGAAAGAATTAGGAAAACAAGGGTACAAAGGCATCAAATTGCTGACAATGAAAAAGTAATGCTGAATGATGCTGAGAAACTTTGTAGTGTGTATTTTATCAATTAGTAAATAATTGAAGAAATTAACTTTTAAAAAGGGCATTCAGAGGTGTCAGAACTTTCAGAAAAAATCAATTCTTTATGAATGTAATTAAGAAAGTTTAGATTGTGTAACTGATCAAATAACTGATTGAGAAAATGAGAAACTAAAATGGGGCTCAAAGGTGTCAAAACGCTCAGAATGAGAAACCAACGTTTGACGATTCTAATTATTTAAATTTAGAGGGGACATTTGATCAACTGAATAATAGAGAATTGAAAAAATAAAAATGCATTCCAATGTGCCAAACTGCATCGATACTTAGCACCAGCAAACACTGGCTTTCAATTTTGAGAACTGCAACACCTTTCAGCGCAATTTTTATTTTATTGAATTCATTCAAAACTTTTTGACACTTTTGAACCCTTTTTTATAACTAAGAATTTCATCACTTATACACTAAATGTTTTAATTAGCATCACGCATTGCCCTTTCATTGAGCATTTTTGAGACATTTGAAGCCCCATTTTCTACTTTTTATTTCCGTTATCGCAGATAATTAATTCACAACTTACACTCTTGATTAGCATCATCAAACATTACCTTTTCATTCTGAGCATTTTTGATGGCTTTGAACCTCTTTTCACCAATTATTTAAATTCTTTATTTCATCAATTAAAGTAATCAGTGATTTCTTGTCATCGTCTATCATACACCAATCAATCATTAATCACAGGAAACACGAATTACTATGAAACGATTTTTCTCATGCAGCACCCGCAGATAATTGCAGATGTCCACTACGCAGACGGCTTTGCAACGGAACAAGCTGCATAATCTATCGCTAAAAGAACAGGGCCCTTAGAACTTTTTCCTTGCATGTAATAGTGTAATTTTGTAAAAGAATGATGAATTTGTTCTTGGCTGTGAAGCACGAGAAATGTGCGGTGAGTCGTGTGAAGCGGAGATAGTAGTAGTGACGCATGTGTGCACGCTGACCAGTCGACTACAACAAACATGGCGGCGGGGCAACTTCTGGAAAATCGGCGCATGCGCAGATCGGTCTATTGGAATCGCTAGAACGTTTTAGACATCGATCCTTCCCCTGCACCCAAAAAAAATTGAGACCTATTTCCACTGTTCTGTCCCTTTAAGTTTTACGACAAGTGAAAAAATTAAAATGTACAAATCCATTAAAGCTTTTAAATTTGACTAAGCGAAGAGCCAAATCTGCTTGAGGGCGTTGATGGGCGGCGCACTGTTTTAAGAAGCAAGTAAATTGTGACGCGTCTGTTCTTTTAGCAGCGCTGTCACCTCTGCAGACTTGCAAGTGATATGTTAAAACTGTATCAAGAGTTATCGCTGCACATTGCGTTGTTGCAAACCTAAGTTCGATGAGTTATGTGCATTTCAAGCAGACCTAGGTTGCTGACACTAAATTTGTAAAACATATGCTCGCTGGGTGTGCTGTTCACGCTGCGAATGTGTGAAAGTATTTGCTCGACCTTCTGTCCCCTAAACTAAGCAAATGTATTGCTTCACTTTACCACTGGAATAGCACCTGTGCAAGCTTCGATCAGCAGTTTGCCGACTATACTGCCACTAGAAATGTGCGTTTTGCAGCAATGCCAGCTTTGGAATTGGAGCAATTAATGCACTGTTTCTTCAAGATGTGTTCTACCCCAGCGGTGACTAACAACAGATTCAATGAGCTGCAAGCCGTGTTGCGCACAATGGGCAGCCGGCCACTTTTGCTATTGAGCTGTTGTATGGGTGAATGCCTGTTGCAACACCGAACAGGCAGTGTTATGTCCAGGAGTATAAAAATACCGCTGCAGACTCCACAACGACAGGTGGATGTGGAAGTATTAAACAACTTGATTAATCTTTACAGATCACTTCCAATGTACAGCGGGCATCAGATACTGCGCGAGCCAATGCTCGCCAATACCACCGGCGACCTCCGACATGGCAGACTAGGTGTGACGATGCTCGCGCCATGTGTTAGTACAGCCTCAGTGAATACCTCTTATACAAGCTTCGGTAACGTGGCTTTGGGTAATCATGACATCACACATGGTGGATCAGGTGGTGGTGGCCATTGTACAGATGGTCTTGACTTGACCATCATCCTGAATCTAACAGCGACAGAGAAACGAACGAGAAACCAGCAAATGCAAGTAGCAAGAGACAACGCTCTTAAAAATCCTGCGCCTCTCCAGAGTATGCATCTGGGTAATTCGGCAGCGTCGACGGCGCTAGGGCGAAGTTTTGCTGCCGGCGAATTCATCTGCACCGAAAAGCCAGTACCTGTAGAAATAAAGTCGCAGTGCAGCCGGTGCGGCAGAAAGCCAATGAAAGCTGGGCAAGCCGCTGATTGTGCAGCTTAGCCGATTGAGCGCTTGAATACGGTGGAGCGTTTGCCTTGTAACTATACTTTTCTGCACTCGTCTAGGTGATTTCTAAAACCCTCACAACAAAAATGCTTGCAGAGGCATAGTGCACACTCATAGAAAATATGTATTTTAAAGCAAAACTACTCCTCCTTCGACTAGTTCAAAATGAAGTAATCGACACTGGAACAAGCTCTTTTTCTACCCCTGGTGGAATGTCCACAAAAACAGAATCAAGACGATGAAAATGGGATCACTCAGGCATGCACATTTGCAACTGAGCAGTACTGGGAATGTTATTGCCGAGTACAGCTGAGTGTTGAATTTTGGGTGCGTGTCTCTGGCTTGCTCTGCAGTTCGAGGTTTGTGGCAAAAATTCATGATGCGGCAAGACGTGGATGAGACCTATTCCAAGAAAGTGGCTAACTTTACCTCTAATCCAACCTCTACAGTGCCATGCTGATACTGCAAAGCTTCGCATGCTTACATTTACTCTCGACAAGACTGTAATTGTGCTTACAGCACAACCTGCTAAACATAGGCTCTTTAGTGGACATAAACAACAGCTTTTGCCAGGCTTAGCATTTGCAATTTGCTCAGTTCTTGGACAAAAATAATTCCTGAGCAAGCTAGTTGCTCTATTTCTTTCAATCAACCTGACAAACACCTCCCAGTGCACAAATGGGCTTTTATTAAAAAAAGTGCAACACATTAGTCTGAAATACTTAACCTCCACGTTGCTTCATCATGTAATATATGTAATATATATATATATATGTAAAATTACTGAAACAGTCCAACCAGCCAGACTGAAAGCAGCCTTGTAGCAACGTCCTCTCTGCAAGCAACACTGTTGACCACAGGACAAACACTGACAGTTACGGCGCAGAGCCGTAGACATGCACAAGCAGTACGGTAAACATCGTGGATAGCCAGCAGCCTCTCACAAAACAAACAGCAGGAAAGCCTCCCAAAAAACCTGTCCCACCTTCAGTCAGGGATACATTCCTCACACAAACTTGATCTCCTTTCACACAAACCGATCTCCACAAGAACAAGCGAGCAATACAGCAATGATAAAGATGATGCTTCGGTATATGGTGCAAACACTGAACACTTATGTCTAGTCGAGCAAAACAGGCAAGCGTCCTAAAACACAACACAGGCCAGCAGCAAGCATCAATTTACTTAGCATACGGAAAGGTTGCTGCAAGGCAACCCAGCTTTGACAGCAATGTGCTGCCGTCTGTCAGCTACAATAATTACCATGACAGATGTAGTAGTTTCCTATATCGTTAGCAACGCACATTGCAAAGTGTTCACAATATGTGGCAAGTAGCCTGCACACAAATGACCATGTTCAGAGAAATTGCTATGACATAATTGACTGACAGAAGTCAGCATGTATTCACTGTACTATTTTCCATAAAGACAAGTTGTAGAAGGCATGTTTTTGTGAAAAAGCCCAGGCAATTAGCCTTTGGTTCAAAGAGTACAAATGAAATGTCAGAAAAGAGCATTTAAAGAAAACTGTCTTACAAATTTACAGCTCATGAAAATGCCAAAGATGGGTCACATTTATTTCTCACATCACAAAGATGTTTCATAATACTTCCTATGCTAGACTACAAGCATCAATAACAGCTCACAGGCACCTTACGGCCAAGCTTTACAGCACATAATTAGTGTTCGAAATCACTGTTTGTGTGGGCTTTACAAGGTTTATCTCGTCCATAAAAAGCAAGTCATTATGAAAGTTAAAATTTTTCTCTAGTTTCTGCCTTCCAATCCTATACACTGCAAAGGTGACTATTATTTTATCAACATTAATAATCCCGGATGAACCTCCAGACAGCGAAAAATATTAGGCCGGTAGATAAAAATGACTAATGGCAAGAAAACTGAGCAGTGTCATTGGTGCCTAACCGAAGTCATATCTATAGATAAGAAAATGCCTTAGTGATGGGAAGGCAATTTGTAATTATCTGAACACAATTTCCCACTAAATACACCAGCAATAAAGTTTGTTGTCCTCACCTCATAAGAAATATTAAAAGAGGAGCGACTAAGGAAGTGACGAGGTGCAAAATATTCTTAGTTGCCAGTGACAGCCACCACACTTCAACATAAGGAATAGACTTGCAATACAGCCAGCATTACTATACAGTCTGAGGTTGCCTCTGTGAGGTAGCACTATTGGTCTGCGGTCCCAGCAGCACTGGTGATGATGACTAGTCGATTTATCATATGCAATGTGCTCAAATGACCACTAGCATCTGATGTTGCTGTTGAAGCATGGAGCCTCACTAGTCTAAATACGTAACTGGGCATGAATACACAGTGTTAGTTTACCAGTGGCCCTTGAGTACATACTGACTCTAGATTATTTGATCTTCACAGCTTAGGTTTGACACAATTCTAATCTCTTTGCCGTTTCCTGCAAATGACGAGCAGGCAGTAATGCGCAAGTCATGCAGTTAACATGCAGTACTATAAAATAGCACCCAAGGTCAGTTTGATAAAAAAAAAATGCAATATAAAAGAAAACTGAGCCACCAGCAACGGCATAGTTTGCACACACCCAGAAAGCCTTGTTTTGAGAGATCACTTGGGAACAATGAACAAGATCGTGACTTGTAAATGTCTAGCTGGAGTGCCTGTCCTGACCACTAGCGTATGCTCAAGACAAGTTTTAACATATACCAAACAACACAGACGACAACACAAACAAAGGAATCTAACGTGTCCCAAAGGATCTTGCCAAAAACGGCCTCCCAAAAGAGGCGCCATACACGCAAGTACAAATGCACTGTACAGTAAGTCACAGTACACATAGTAACTACAAATTCCCCCCAACAACCACTTGGTTACAGGTACATTTTTTACAAACGTGAGAAATCTCAACACCTTGTACACCCAAGGTCACCTCATGAGCAACGAAGCTATACCGCAAAAAGACACAATCCTGCTGTATGCTGAAGTGGAGCTTTTCTTTGGATGACAAGCTAAAGTAAATAAACTACACAGAACGAATGACAAGCAGCCGACAACATTAACAGCCTGAAGCAAGTGACAACTCTCTGAAGCAATTTTTTCAGGAAAGGACTCGCAGGCTTGTAAAGAAATATGCATCAGGTGTAGCCAAATTGACTCGAAAGAAAAAATAACGCCGAGGCCTTTCATAACGGTCTTGCTACATGGAACCACTAGCCAACGTTATGCTACCCAATATTTAAACACTGTGCGTTGGTCTCATCTTTGTTGTTTGTGCTCACGAGATAGATTGCACTGCAATTACACTAGCCCTGAACATGCGGTAAAAGAGCCTTGGCTTTCATCAACAGCTCTAGCTTTCAAGACCCGGGCATTTAGGATTTAAAAATATAGGTGTACATCTATCTAAATTAGCTTAACAATAGAGTGCTTGCATACGACCACTGGCCGCAACAGTGAAAGTCGGAACAACCGTACTCAAGCACCTCAGCTTCGCTGACAGGGTGCCCGTTCCTGTACAGGGCACTAACAGCACCTGCAGCAACTGTAAATGCTGAGCACTTTGCTCAGCAAAGGCCATCATTGAATGGGAACTAACTCATGACAATCTAACTGCTAAGACCACACATGAAGAAAACACCGGCTTGCAACCAGAGCGCCTGAAAATGTGAACCCGTGTGTAATCCTGGTTTCCTTTAACCAGGAACAACCGATATCTAATCAGTGGTAGCAAAAAAAAAAAAAAGGTTTATATTAAACAATAATCATGTTTACAGGCTGCAAGTCCGACGCGACGATCACCTCCGTTCAATGATCACTTTAGACCTATACTTTGACGCCATGTGCGAATGCTGCCCGCTGAGAAAATCTATAGGCAAACACTAAATCATCAATGCTTTCAGTCAAGACATAATAATAGTCAAGACAAGTCAATCTGCAGATCAACACTGCCTGTTACTTTTGTACTCGTGGAACAGTGCAGAAGTTAGTGCCTTGAAACTAAAAAAGTTACACAACTGAACGAGTGACAAGTAAAGGAGGCCACGCAACTTTCTCGCGAACAGCCCAGGAAAGAGCAATGCCCCTGCACTACCGCAAAATAAATAATGTGTCCGTATTGTATTCACCAGATGTGCTCAATAAGTTAGATAACACCGGATTTTACGTAACATGCCAAACATGCAAGGGGCGCTTTCTAAAGACAGAAAAAAAAAAGAGAAAAAAAGTGAACAAAAAAAATTTGCTGACAACTCCCAACAATAACACGACAGTTAACGGACAGTAAGGAGGCCGCAGAACATTCTTTATATATACAAGTGAAACGCGCTAATCTCGTGTGGAAAATGCTGGTGTAAAAACTCCCCTACAAGCAACTCTGCTTTCTTGCAATGTTCCCATTTTCAAAACAAATAAGTTAAGGAACTCTCTTCTGTCCCTCTGGCTCCCTAGAAGTCATTACAACATCTGTTCCAATCCTCTCGCATGCATTCGTCTCGTGAGAACCTCGTTGGTGAGATTGCTTACAAAACTCCGCCTTCAGCTCACCCATCACACAACAAAGCCAGCCTTCAAGTACAGGGCAATATCGGCACTGAGTTTTCGTTTTTGCAAACTACTTTCAAATGAACTATCAATAATTGTCAATCCCGAACTGAGAATAAAACATGATTTTGCACCCCAGCATCACCGGTAGTGATTGTTCCCTTTAGAATGGTTGTGCAAAGAGCTCACCGGCCAGTACAAAACTGTCAGCCCCATCAAAATGGCCACAGTGTACGAGTCTTAACCAGATGATGAAGCTAACAATTAGCCCAATTTAGACCGGAAACCACACTCCAAGCTGCAGTTTTTTTCCTCACAATGCTTAGAACCAACTTCCCCTGACAATACGCGGTGCCAAAAATGCTGTGTTTCCGCCCGCGACTAGTCCCAGGACCAGGAAGAATGCCGCCATCATGCCAGCGATGGGGGCGTGCTCGGGACTGGTGGCCGCGCGGGGTGCGTACATCATGGCCAGACTACTGAGATAGCCGCTCGACCAGGCAAAGACTATCATGGCGGCCACGAAGCCCCAGTCACTGGACACCCAGACTGGCAGTACTCGGTCCTCGGGCAGGTAGTTGCAGAGCAGGAACAATGGCAGGAACACCAGGCGGGCCACCACGGCTACCCAGAGGAACCGTGGACCGGGCTGTTGTAAAGAGGGTGGGCAGTGCCATTTCATTTGTCGAGCAGATGAGCATCTTATTTTGTTTCAAAACCATTCAAAACTGCTCCCATTACAAGGACAGCAACGATAATGTAGTCCCAAATTTGTTTTTAGTAAAATTCTAGTATTGGTAAGATGCCTGACTACTGTGTCGGAGTGCCCGGGTCAAATTCAGATTGCCGGCGGCTGCGTTTCAATGGAGGCGAAACGAAGAGGCGTGCGTGTCCTGTGCATGTCAGCACACGTTAAAGAACCCCAAGTGGTCTAAATTACTCCGTAGCCCTCCACTACGGCTCCTCTTTCTCGCTTTCTACTTTCACTCCCACCTTCCTCCCTTCCCTCACTGCGCGGTTCAGGTGTTATTATTCAACTATACATTCAACTAGGTGTTATTATTCAACTATACAAGTTCACCTTCCCAAGTTGGTTCTTGTTTGGCATAAAGTTTATTGTAACAACATTAGCATAGGTACATATTGGGGCCACTTTTTCGACCTACACCAGCTACTCTAGCGTAGCAAAACTTAAATGGCCCTGCTAATTTGTAGAAGACACTTCCTAAGCCTGTAGCTCTTACACACAGTACAACTGTGGAATGAAAATAAAAAATCAAGCAGCAGCAGCAGTAAGATGCACTCAATTAATCAAAAAAAGAGAACAGATGAATGATTTGGGAACTTGAGTGGAAATTGTTGGATAATATTTATAAGAAGCTAATAACTAGTGGAAGTAGGTGATAATGCAGACTGGCTGGCCTCAGAGATCGACGCCCAAGGAGTATCTTGTCGTTGTCGCAGTTAGCTTGCGAAGAACAACTCGTGGCATATTGACCACTCTATTTCATTTCCTAAACTCTTCTAACTAACGGAAACTCCATTTCCAGCCAATCAGTACAGGCCAGCTTCAATTTGTCCCCAGTGCCCCTTTAAAATATGCATTCAAATAGCAAATGGTAACCAAGAGGAGAAAATGTGGCCACTTTCAGTGGTGCCATCCAAAACATTGGGACGATCTATTAGTGGTGCCAGATTGACTATGGTTGAGATCATCTCGCACTATTAGCACGTTCCGTTGAGTTCCAAGTAATCAGCTGAATTGGCTGTCCGAACTCTTGAGATACGCAGCCGACACTCAGGCGAAATCTATACAACCTTGTCTTGACTAGGAACAGTTCAACGAGAGCCATTGTAGAGAAACAGCCTCATCTAAAAAAAACAAGGCAGGACATTAGTTCAAAGATTGCCAAGGGACCATTTTTTTCTTCATTAAGTGTTATCACTCAGCTCTTTATGATGTTCAAATAATGGTTCGACTGATGGGGCTTAACGTCCCAAAGTGACTAAGGCTATGAGAAACTCCGTAGCGGAGGACTATGGGAATTTCAACCACCCGGGGTTTCTTAACATGCACTGACTGACACTACAGAACACATGGGCCCCTTGCTTTTCGCCTTCATCAAAAAGCAGCTGCTGCAGCGCAATCTAGCACTCTAACCACTGAACCACTGCGCCAGGACTGTTCGAATAAAGGTCTTGCATATGCTAAGACGGATAGCAAATTGGCACAAAGTAAGCAAAACAAGAAGCCAGATGTCGAGAAACAGTATCCAACAATTTACACTAAGGAGCCACACTCCCCATGTGCAACGTCCTGTCGTGATGACTCAATGGTAAGGCTACTCAACTACTAATGCATGCTGTGCACTGGGAGTTCTATCCCCCCCCCCCCCCCCCTCCATATTAAAAAGAAGTCAGCAAGAATGTGCACTTTGTGCAGTATACTTTTGGTCTGTGTGAGGTCTGTGCATGTGTGTGTCTAACCAAGAAAGTGTGCTGCAACACAGGTTCCCACAGTGTTGCACGGGGGTGTGAAAGCCATGTTGTGAAGGTACACGTTCTTACCACAAAGGATTTTCCTTTAACATTTTCCTCAAAAACAAAAAAGCAGTACTAATTTTGTACAACCTTGATCAAATATTTCACTCATAAGTTTTACATACAGCAGCGGTAACTCCATACTTTGTACTTGGTTAAACCGAAATTCCTGATGTTTCAACGAATTTCTATGGTTCTGAAATTTCTGATGTAAATTTGATTCTATCGTTAAAAACAGTTGCTTGCACCAGTCTGGTTAATTCAAAGACTTGGAGTGCTATGCAGGAAGGCCAAATCCCAATTTTGTTGCAAACCAGTTACCGTATTTACTCGAATCTAACGCGCCCTCGATTGTAACGCGCACCCGTTTTTCGTGACCCCCACCCCCGAAAAAAAAAAAAGCTCCGATTGTAACGCGCACCCGTTCTCCGCGAAAAAGAGTACCGTGCACCTAACGCTTTCATACAGCAATACAACTTCGTCTCGTTTGGAAAAGCAAAGATTTAATCTCGGTGCACTAAAAAACACACACACAAAAGGAAACGGCTTATCTTGCCAAGATTGTCACTATGCCGGCACAAGGTTCACTCGTCGTCGCTGTCAGACAACTCCTTGTCACTGCTGACGGACCAAAGCATCTCATCCTTGGTGCCGTCCATGGCATTCGATATGCCACATTTTTTAAAGGCCTTGATGACCATGGCAGACGGTATCGTGCACCACGCATCTTTCGCCCATCCAGTGAACTCTTGCAGCGAGGCACGCTTCATTCTGTTGCTGGGAGTGAATTCATGGCAGCCACTCACAAGCCATTCGGTGTAGAGCACCCGAATCCTATCTTTCACTGGCTTGTTCAAGCAAACATCGAGCGGCTGGAGCTGCGATGTCATGCCACCTGGTATCACGACAAGGTCGGTGTTGCACGCAGCGAGCTTGTCCTTGATGCGTTGGTCGAGATGGCACTTGAAAGCGTCGAGCACAAGCATCGCACGCAGGCCCAAACTGCCGCCGGGTCTCTTGCGCCAGACGTTATCGATCCAGTCGGCGACCAAGTCCGTTGTCATCCAACCTTTTTCATTGGCGCGCACAATCACGCCACTCGGAAACACGATTCCTTTCGGGAGCGTCTTGCGCCTGAATATGAGATACGGGGGCAGCTTGTGTCCATCCGCGGTGCAACAAAGCATTGCGGTGACGCGTGTTTTTTCGTGGCCGGAAGACAACACGCGCACTTGATTCGCCCCCTTCTTTTCAACGGTTGTGGTGGCAGGCATGTCAAAGTACAGCGGTGTCTGATCGGCATTTCCAATCTGGCCGAGGTGGTAGCCTTACTTGCGGCGCAAACTTAGAACGAACCGCTGAAAACTGTGCAGCTTTTCTTCGTACTCTTCAGGTAACTTCTGGCATATCCCTGTCTGCCTTCGAAGAGAAAAGCCTTTTCTCTTCATAAAATTAGACAGCCAGCACCTGCTCGCTTTAAGGGGGGACACGGCTCTTTGGCACCGAAAATCGGCCTGAAAATCGGATTTTCAATTTTTTCATTTTCGTATTCCTCGCACCATTCCGCATCTGCACGCAAATTTTCATCCTTATACCCCGCGTATTTATGAAGTTATAGCGATTAAAAAATGCAGTACCACACCCACTGCCCTTTAAATTGTGGACAAACGACACCCAATTTCGATCGCCCGGCGCATGAGAACTACGCGCTCCACCGCGGCGATTTTGGTCTCGTTCGAAAGCGCGCGCTTTCGGCTTATTTTTTCTTTCGGAAAGCAACCCTGTGCGCTCCGCCTTCCCCATAAAAAACAAACAAAAAGATAGCATGCAGCGCGCGCTACTATTGGCCGGTTAAGGCACGTGATCAAAATGGCGTCGTTTGGTTGGTTCCGGCAAGCTAGCCCTGAAATGCGGACTCCCAGTGACGCCATTTTGTCTTTCTGCCGACCACGCTAGTGCAACGCGAGAGTCATGCCAGGCGCGAAGAAGTACCGCTCTTTGCACAAGTTCGGGCGAAAGCAACCAAAGAAACGCGTTAAGAATGCGACTTCGTTGCATACTGTGCAAGAAGCAAGTGCCAGTGCTGCGGGATTGTGTGACGATCACGTTGCGGGCGGCGACGCTTCTCCGATTCCGCTGGACAACGGCGCCGTTCTTCGTGCCGACTGCAGTCGTGTACGTATTGATACCGCGCCTGTCACTAACAGTGACATAACTCAAGTGAGTGCCCGTGAGCAGGCTACGCTTGATAGACTGGTATCGACGCCGGCGACGGCACGAAAGACCGCGCTGTTCGCCGATGCAAGTGGTGCGTCCGCAGAGTCAGATGCGGACGGAACAGCCTCCTATGCGGTAATTGACCTCAGCATTGTGAATATCCTTCTGGATGCCGTGCGGTGCAAAACGTGTCGTGGATGCGTGCGTTTAATTACCAGCGACCGGAGCTATGGCCTCGCCGTAAAACTGATCGTGCTGTGCGACAACTGCGGTGAGATTGCGGCCGAGTGGAACTCGCGGAGGGTTGACGGCGAGAAAAGGTGCAATCCTTTTGAGCTGAATATTCTGGCTAGTCGAGCAATGCTGTCGACCGGTAACGGCCAGACAGCAATGAACGATATCTTTTCGGCGATGGGGTTGTCGCGGCGCGGGATGCACAACAAGACTTTTCAACGGCATCTGAAGAACACACTGCAACTCGCTGCTACCCGAGCCGCCACGACCGTTATGGCACAAGCCGCGCAGGCAGTGGCGAAGGTCTACGATGACTTGTGTTTTGGGCATAGGGGGGAACATTGCCGTGTGCTACGACGGCACATGGATGACGCGCGGACACTCATCACATATAGGCGTCGGTGCCGTGGTGGAACTCTTCACTGGTTACGTGCTTGATTATGTGGTGTTGTCAAACTTTTGTCTGGGCTGCGAAATTGGTCCCAAGCCAAACACTGACGGCTACGAACTTTGGAAATCACGCCACCAGTGCCAAAAAAACACCAACTCCAAGGCTGGTCAAATGGAGGTAGAGGCTGGCAAAATTCTGTTTGAAAGATCTCTGCAGCGCCACAACATGCGCTACACAACCATGCTATGCGATGGGGACAGTCGCACGTTCAGTGCTCTTAAAGATGCTGCAATCTATGGCTACATTGAAATAGTCAAAGAGGACTGCATAAATCACGTGCACAAGCGTATGGGAGCAGCTTTGCGCAACCTCTTGCAGAGACACAAGGGTGCAGGGAAGCAAAGTCTTGGCGGCAGAGGAAGGCTGACAGCTGATCTAGTTGACAAGCTGGCAATATATTATGGCCGAGCGCTTCGATCAAATGTAGGTGATGTGGATGCCATGCAGCGAGCTGTGATGGCGACATATTACCACATCACATCTACTGATGACTGCCCCAAACACAGTTTGTGTCCTACCGGTGAGAAGTCATGGTGCCGCCACAACGCTGCAAAGGCAAAAGAGGAGCCTGCACCAAAGCACAATTACAGTCTGCCAAGAGATGTGGCTGATGCTCTTTTGCCTGTTTATAGTCGTTTATCAGAGAAGAGCCTGCTGCAGAGGTGCATTCGGGGGAAGACCCAGAACTCGAACGAAAGCTTCCACTCGGTCATCTGGACCTTGATCCACAAAGAGCGGCACTCATCACTGTTTGCTGTGGAAGCAGCCACAGCAGAAGCTGTGCTGCGCTTCAATGCCGGCTGCAAGCATACAGCAGCAGCAATTCTGCAAGAATGCAGTACAAATGTGACAGCAACTGGGTCCAGGAGAGCTGAAGAAAAGGACTTGCACCGTAGCGCACGTTCTGCAAAGAAGCGGGCGGCTTCGCTTGGCGTTGCTAAAACAGAAAAAAGAAAACACCGCGACAGCATGCACCCCGACTATGCTCCTGGTGCATTTTAATAGCATGAGGTCTTTGGGGTTGCCCTTCCTGATTAAATGCCGTGAGGCTTGAGTGCTTCCGACAATCCCCCAATTTTGGTAGTGTTGCATTTTTTAAAGATCAATATCTCTGATCCTGTTCTTGCTATTGCTTTAAAAATTTTTTTTCTAGAAAGGGAATCCTGCGAGTCTCATGAAACCAAGGTAAATGCAGTGACCACAAAAGAAAATTTGCTGAGAAGGTTATGTTGTCTTCGGTACCCAAATGGAATTTTACTTTCAAACGTTTCCTATTGCGTAACTTTGGCTCAAATTGGCATAGGCCATTAATTTTCGCTTCAGATCACTTTCCACCTGTTTCTGATCTTGTTGACATATCAATCATTGACATAATTTACACCTACATGCTGTGAAGTGTTTTTCCTCGTTTTCTCAAAACTGCAATTTTGAGGGTGCTGCAATTTTGGAGGAGAGATATCTCTTAGTCTATTTGTGCTATAGCTCTCATTCTTGTCTTGTTAGAAAGAGAAAACCTTCGACAGTGCCGTAGGACAAAAATATGTACAGTTGTTATGCGGCAACATTTACAGAATTAATTATCAATCTTAGGTGCCAACCTGGGCTTTTATTCATAAAAGTTTGACTTATTGTAACTTTGGTTCAAATTCTTCTACCACGTTAATTCATGACTAGCGGCACTCTATGATCCTTCTAGATCACTCTGGCAGGGCTATTCTCATCATGCCATAAAGTGTTTAGTAATTAACTCACCTCCAAACGAAGAACATGAATTAGGCAATATTTTGAAAGCTATTTCATCTACAAGAAAACTAACCAGATATTTGAAATCAGCATGCAAAAGTACATTAATGGTGCAAGTTTCAGTCAGATCCACCCATAAATAAGGAAAAAAGTTTTAAGAGGGGTGTCCCCCCTTAAAGTCGCTCCGCGTTAGCCCTGTTTGTAGGGCTAGCTGCATCACCCGGACTTTGAGCAGGTCCGTCGTCACTGGCCGCTGCGCCGCTCGCTGCTCTAGAACATATTCTGCGAGCCGCTCTTCTATTTCGGTGAACCGGCCCTGCTTCGGTCCACTGAAACCTTTTCGTGTAGCCTTGCTGCCGAAAATCTTTTCCTTCTGCTTGCGCCAGTCCCGCACGCATGTCTCCGGAACTCCGAATGCGCGTGATGCGGCCTGATTTCCGTCCGTCTCTGCACACACGATGACTTTCCTTTTAAATGCGGCATCATGATGAACTCGACGAATCTTCGGCACGTCCATACTGGTCGGTCAATCGCAGAAAACGGGTAGGCTAACCAAAGCACATGTACCAAAGCACACGAAGGACGCTACTGCAGCTAGGCATAGACAGCTAGACCAGCTAGTAGGCTCGATGTGCATACCAGGCGGCCATTTTGAAATGCCTATGGCGATATGATGTCGGAGATTTAGGGTCGTACTCGATTCTAACGCGCACCCAATTTTTGGACACGATATATCGGAAAAAAGGTGCGCGTTAGATTCGAGTAAATACGGTAAGTGACGACCACTCAGGCACGTGGAGCGGCGCTGTAAAGCGATGCCAGAGGTCTCTGATACGCCCTAAAGCTCCAACCCTGGAACTCCCAGCACAGAACTGCTGTGTCCGGTTTGCTGGCTGATGCACGGTTGAGGAGGAGGAGGAGGAGGAGGAGGAGGAGGAAAGTCTTATTTCACCAATGCAGACAGGCAGTCGACGGTTGCCGCTGCCATGGGAGAGTGCGAAGTTCACAAATGCCAAATGCCAACCAGGATTCGTACAGATTCAAAACAGGCAAATTCAAGGATGTTCAAGAATTTCAAGGCACAGTTGGAGTATTTTCAAGGACTCAACCAAATGCTACATGCAGCAGTTTTCAATATCAGGTACCAATTGTACTGAACAAAATAAAAAAAGAAACATTTCAAGGAACAGCTTGTATTGCGCTAAGCCAACATGTACTAAGCCAGCATAATAAAGCCAGTATTGCACTAAGCCAAAATAATTTAAAAATATTCAGTCTTGAAAAACACCCTACAATGCATTGCACCAATGTCGAAGAACAATCCATTCTGCAAAACTGCTAATGGCAACTTCAGGGGGGTTCCTGCTGCTTTTCCTGAATCTTCTCGTTGAGGTTACACAGTTCCTGTCTTGCTTCGTGCAGCCTTCCTCAGGCTATTGGACCTGACAATTTACTTCAGATCATTAGCTGCCTCTGCCTTTTGAGCACATGTATCTGCTGAAGCCGGTGTGAAACCTGTGCAACAGCAAGCGGTGCAAGCCGGTGAAACTCGTGTGCAACAAAGTTCAGGGGAAAAGTCTCCTGACCGGTAACTGCTGAGAAGTCTTCCCTCCTTGCAGAAGAACCATAGAAAAGCACGCTCAGATTGCAGAAAAGACAGTCAACTCCCCACTTGCTGTAACACCTGCCCTGTAGGCGTTGTGCATGGTGTGGAGGCCACAGATCCCAATGTTCAGACATTGAACTTGGTATGCTTGATGCAGGTGCCCTTGTAAATTCTTGAGTAACTTAAGGTTAACATTGTGACCATCCATTGAAATCTGAAGAATTTTCTCAAGAGGGAAAGGCTTGAGCGCACTCAGCAGCTTTTCTTGGATGCCCTCGGATGTAGAGTGCCCCATAAACACCGAGGTATAGTACCTCGTTGCCGCCTTGTGAGACAAATTCTAAAACCGGATGTGAACATCCATTTGTTTCCACTGGAGATAGTAATC
This sequence comes from Amblyomma maculatum, assembly GCF_055883805.1. Lineage (NCBI taxonomy): Eukaryota > Metazoa > Arthropoda > Arachnida > Ixodida > Ixodidae > Amblyomma > Amblyomma maculatum. The sequence goes on along the minus strand of NC_139351.1, from coordinate 121,683,926 downwards.
ACAATCTTTCATCTCCCGCTGCAAAGCAGATAAAAAGAGGGGCCTCAGACCACGGCACGTCACGTAGGCACATTTTTTCTCTCCGCAAAAAAATGCTTTAGCCACGTCACTGTCCGGGAACATACGCTATAATAGCTGGCCTGCTTCCAATGATGACCGATAGGAGAAATGCGATGTGACAACCTTCAAGGTCCACAGAATCTCTGCATTCATCACCAGCTCATGTGCCTTCACGGCTGATTGTTTGCTCGTACTTGGAACTAAATACTTTCGCACCGAGCTGTTGGCTGCAATGTTCATGACACCAGCATGCTTAGCACTCTTCATATGGCTCTTTAATGCCGACTCGCCCATGGTGGTTATATCGAATGTCTTGCTGCAAGGCCTGCATCTTGCGCGGTGCTCCCTCGTCGTATCTGGTGCAATCCAGTCCTTGTAAGTGTCATTAAGCCACGTGCCTTGAAATTTGCATTTCTCAGGCATTAGCTTTGCAGTCGGATGCTTCAGCCGCAACAAGTCGGATGCAGAACCAACGTAAAAATACAATGCCATCAACCACCGTAACAAAGCGCTAAAATCAGATTGGATTGAATCAGCTCAAGTTGGCTTCAGAGCGAAAGGTTCCAATGTGGCTAACAGTCACGCGACGTTGGCTATATTAGCATAAACTAATTTTTTACGCCTGAAACGCAGATACTGAAGCACATTATTGAAAACGTAAATATGTTGACCGTGTTTTTTTCTGATTAATAACCTTTTGCATGTAGTACGCTAGGAATTCAAGGATTTTCAAGGAGCAGAAAAAATTCTAGGATTTTCAAGTCTTGAAAACGAAATTTTCAAATTCAAGGGTTCTCAAGGTTTTCAAGGACCTGTGTGCACCCTGATACCAACAGAGTATTCTCAGAGACAGGGCCGTCTATTTTCTCCGAACCTCAATGCGCGCGCGTCAAATGTGTGTGGCTGACTCTGCGGCATGGAAGTAAGGCTCAAGTAGGAATATTTTGACGAAGTCCTGCAGCTCCAATCGTGTGGACAAGGCCTCACTTTGACTTTGAGAGCCAATTCAAATTTAAACGGTTTGAGAACTGCGGCTTTACAAATTAGTCAAGATAGTCATTAGGGCATCGGCCAAGACCACGCATGTTGTTCGAAATATCGAGGTTTCTCAATATTTTTCGTTACAACATTTAAGAGTCACCAAATGTGCACGAGTAGGTGTAGAGCTGCCAAACACAAAAAAAGGAAAAAAAAAGAGGGGGAAGGAGGGATTAAGGAGTTAACAAAGACACCCTTACAAGCAAACTGAGAAAACATGGTGAGAAGAACTTACCCAACGAACCCATATTGGAAGAATATTGCCCAGCATGGCAAATAAGTTGAAGAAGAGAAAACAGACGGTCGCAGTGAAGTACTTATCTGAAAAAGGCAAGAAAGGCCAGTAAAGGTAACTAGGGTACCCAAGACAAGCATGTTTAACAATCACACTGCAAGTGCAGGAATCATCAGCCCGATCAACTAACACTTTCATACTTATACACCCTCCTTCAATCCTCTAATACAGTGTAATCCACTTATAACGATACCAGATATAACGATATATCGGTTATAACGATCAAATAATTTAGATTTATCAATTTTCCCATTGCCCCTATGTAAAAATAAACCACATATAACGATACGATTATCGGCGATATATCGGATACAACGATAGAATTTTGACCGCCTGGAAAATATTTACTAGCAAATTTCGTATAAATATTTGCGAAAAATAAAATTATTTGATTAGAATGACGCGAAAAGTGCCGCAAATAGACCGTTGTGGAGAAATCCGCAAGGAGGCGATGCGTACGGCCTTTGGAAGCGAGCGCCATCATCATCGCAATCGCTGAAGAGAGAAGGTGGGGAGAAGGGGAGCGCGTCCTTGGCCGTTGTACGTGGAAGATGGCGCCGACTAAGCGGAAGGCAATCTCTCTCGAGGTGAAGCACCAAATTCACCAAGATTTTCGGCAGGGCTTCAAGGTGGGAAGCCTCACTAAAAAGTATGGGCTTTCGCAGTCGACGGTTTCAACCATAATCAAGGCTGCAGATGTCCTCGAGAAAGCCGGCTCCAGCGGCCACGACGACCAGCGAAAGAGGGTTAGAGACCCTTTGTACAGTGATGTGGAAGAGTCTCTCTACCAGTGGTTTCTGAACGCTCGCAACCAGAATGTTCCCATCACAGGACCGATTCTTTGTGCAAAGGCGAAGAAATTCGCTTTTCTTCTGGGACGAGAAAACTTCGAGCCCGGCGGAGGATGGATCCAAAGATTCAAAGATCGCCACGGCATTGTTTATAGAAACGTGGTCGGGGAGGCTGCCTCGCTGGACGTGTCGGCGAAAGACGAGTGGCTGGCGACGAAACTGCCCGAGCTGTTGGAGCGCTATGAACAGAAGGACATTTTCAATGGGGACGAGACAGCGCTTTTCTACGAAATGCTGCCTTCAAGGACGCACGCTCTCAAAGGAGATCCGTGCAGCGGTGGGAAGCACAGCAAGGTCCGAGTGACTGTGTTTTTGTGCGCCAGCATGGACGGTAGCGAGCGTCTGAAGCCTTTTGTGATTGGGAAATCGAAGAGGCCCCACTGCTTCAGGAACCAACACATTCCGGTCCGCTATCGGAATAACAAGAAAGCGTGGATGACTCGCGACCTGTTTCAGGAATGGCTGCTTGAATTTGACGGCCTAATGGAGCAAAAGAAGAGGAAAGTGGTTCTAGTCCTCGACAATTGCACAGCACACAGCGTCAGCGTGAAGCTGACGTCTGTCGAGTTGCTGTTCCTGCCCCCGAACACCACGGCAGGTCTGCAGCCCATGGACGCAGGCGTAATTGCCAATTTCAAGGCCCTCTATAGACGTCGTATGCTCGAATGGCTGATCTTAAAAATAGACCGTTTGGGATCGCCAGAGGATGCTTCCGGGCCTGCTCACCTGAAGGTGAGCTTGATCGAAGCGGTGCGGTTTGTGTATGGTGCGTGGTACGAAGTGAAGCAGTCCACAATCCAGAACTGCTTTAGAAAAGCAGGCTTCGTGCGCCACGACTGTGCGGTCTCAGAAGGGACAGATACAGATGACTTGCTCCCCGAAACTGCCGATGTGTGTGCACTATGGGATCATGTTGCATCTTCCGACAATGCCGGCGGCGCGCTCTTGGAAGACTTTTTAAACGCTGACTGCGCTGCTGCTTCGTGTGAGGAATTTACCGATGAGGCCATTGCCGAGGAGCAGCGACAAAAAGCGGCATCGAGCGATGGTGAAAATAGTGACGACGATGACGGCACCATGGACAACGATGGCAGTGACACCACCACGCCAGCTCCATTGTCGTCACGAAGTGCCGTACAGTCCATCCAGTCGCTGATAGGCTTCATCCATGCTACAGGACTGCCG